>NC_073693.1:96563815-97172565 GCF_029784155.1 Uranotaenia lowii | reverse complement strand
TTTTACAATAGTTTTAACGCGTTTTAATAAACTTTTTTCCAGCGAAAACGATGGAGCGACCGTTGCAAAAAATTTTTGTTTTGATATTCACTTTTTGAATCGTTTTTTTGACGTTTACGCGTGCACATTTTGCGCAATGCTGTCAGATTGAGGCGTGCTGTGAGTAATACAGGGATGTTAAAATCACGAATGTGTTTAACAAAACTCGACGTTAAAATAAATTAATAATTATTTGTTTATTTAGTTGCAGCGATCCTGTTTCCAATGTTTCTGAAGACAAGGAAACAAATTTCTACGACAGTGATGAAACTCGATCCGTAAAACAAGGCCGCAAGACCACCAGTTGAAGCTGTAATTTAAGAAAATGATTTCAAAAAGGGTAAATGAAGCTCGTCGCTCTCATCACGTGGTTAACTTTCTACCCATAGCATCGATGAACCCATAAATGACTTTTCTGGTGTAACGAACTTTCTGCACGTCCATGCTCCATTTGATAACGGGATCATAGTAGTAATCGATTAGGTCAAAAGATTGCAGCAAAAATTGAACCGAATTGCAGTCCTTCAAACAATGTTTGGCTGATATTTCCGGAAGGTCATGTTTGAATAAAGCTAGAAATGAGGAAAGTTAAATTTTTTTACCATTTCATACTGGAGTGTAAACTCACATAAACTAAAGGAAATGCATTTCGACTGTTGGATTGTACAAGTAGGATAATATGCTAAAAAATGATGGGAATTAAATTTGAACAAAAATTTATAGTTGGGAACTACCTCCGAATTTGTAATAAAACGGCAAACAACCGCAGCTTTTTAGGAATAAACTAATCTTATAATCATGAATACATAAGCTATGGGAATAAAAATTGGGATAGAACTTCAAGTTTGACTCGTAAGAAAAGCGACATTTTCGTTGTCGAATCAACAGATTTCGAATACTCGGGTCAGCCATTAAAATAATCGGTTTAAAATTCATCGTTAGAAATGTGGCCACCGTGTTCTGTATGTTGAAGCTCCTCAACACAGACGGTAATTCCGATGGGCCCTGGTAGAAAATCTGAAAACCAGATAGTTCCGTAAAAGAAGTTTGAATGATTTTATTTAAAAAAAAAAAGGTTCCTACTTACGTTTGTATTTGATGACAAATTTGTCAAGGATGCCGTCGTATCTCGTTCGATGATACTTATCTCGACTAGATTGTTTGACAAATTGAGCTTTTCCAATGGATCTATCAACAAGAATCGATCAAGCAACGAATTGAACGAGTAACAAATACCATACTCGGTCAAAACTCGACGCATTTTAACCGAAGAATCGATTCCATTTTCAAGAACAACTGTCGGTTCTTCTTGATTGGTGATTCGATTCAGAAAGTCTGCTAAATTGAAGTTGTCAAAATCTTGGAACTCTTCCAACTTCCAGAATGAATCGATGTCGACTTCAACTAAAACCTTTAGAAAATCAACGAATCTCGACTGATTGGCGACCGTCATTTCTTCAGCCAACTCGCTCAAGGCAGTTTCGTTAATGCGATCGTGAAAACAAATCGTTAAACCGGGAAAGGTTGTATTCCATTCGTGGTAGTTTCGATCGAGCGCCGTTACAGTTGGATTGGAAAGGAAACGGTTCCAGAATTGAACAACCAGATAGCAGCTACCAAAAATGGCGGTTATGATGATGATGGCCCACGTGGTTCTGAAAACACAGGGTGGTAATGGACACTTGGAATTTTCTCAAATTTCAAAAATCATATGTTTATATTTACTTTTCCAAAGGACCAGATTTTTTGTCCGAAAGATGAAATCCTCCATGGAAGCTACCTTTTGAAATGATCAGTTGAAAAAGATTTGGAATGTGACTTTTTTGGGCCATGATACTGAATGAGGAACGAAACGCTACTGGGCATGTTTTTGTAGAGGAAGTGTTCTTTAATACTACAAAAGAAAATCTTATCCAAAAATCGGTATTATTTCGAATAATTGCGTTAATTTATGTTAAGTATCCGTCTTTTATCATGCAGAGAATGTGAAATAATTAGTGAATCAATAATTAATTAGACTGAGCGGATGATAAATTACTTTTATGACGTCATAAACTGACAGTATTTCATACTTCCGCACGCGAATCTTGACGCTACCTGATAAGCTGTTTTACGCAACACAAACAAATCGAAAACTGTCAAACACATCTGATCGCACTCACACACTGATAGAACCCATTTCACACATTCAAATGTTGGGGGGAGTTGTTTTGGTTTTCCTGTTGCGATACAATTCAGTCGCGATACATTTCAATGGTTTTTTGGTTCAATTTTTCAAAAAATCTTGATCAGGTTTTTAATATTGAAAATATTTTTCGTAATTTTGAAGCAGATATTGAAAGTAAACAAGAATATGGTTTTAATTTGAATTAAAATATTTTTTATGAATTTCCGCCCTTTAGAATCTTTAACGCAACTTTCAACATAAGTGCGAGAGTTCATTATTTTGATCAAGTTTTTTTTCCTATACTTTCATTCGGCAGTGGTCTACAAACGAATCGAATATAGTGCGAGCACCTCTGAACTCTCGAACCGCGACAGTCTTACGTGATTAGTGATAACAGTTCGAACAAATTCCCTGATAAAGACCACCCATACCTCATTTTACAATAGTACAAACCCCCCGAGCGTAATTCACTCTTATCGGAGGAATCCGGATAGAAGGGCCATGGTGAGGCCAGTTTGTTGAACGAGAAAAAGTGTTGTTTTTTCCCTGCTGCTACTAATAAAAGTGACAAGCCAGAGCGAATTCGATGGTTGAGTAATTTGGCCGTAGGTTATCCAACCCACTCATGAATGGTTCCCGTTGAGAAGTTTTGGTACCCTAGAGCGACTTCCTTGTAAGTGACGAAGTTATTTCAAATTGTTTTTCGGTAAGTAAATTAATAAGTTTATCCAAATTATACTTTTAAGCAAATCTCATTAATTGATACTACAGCTGTTAAAAATAAACGAGGAAATCCAATTGTTCGGGGCCACGCGTTAAGGAACCGAACGTACTTACTGCGTGGTAATTTCGAAATTGATAATACATGCTAGGCGGCGCGGCGTGCGAATGTTGAATTATAATTAAAATTAAAACGACGACTTTAATTATCATTCACTTTGCTTTGATTTGTGTGCCATCACTCAATTGGCCGTGTTTGGCTTTCGATTTCAAGTGGCTGATCGACGTACCTACTTGGTTAATATACACAGCTTATTTGCAGTGCTTGTTTTTTTTTCTCAGAACTGAATTAAATTAATCATAGAATATGTCTGGAAGGATGACTGAAAATTCCAGACATTCATTGACTATCAACAGGTCAACTTCGAGAAAAAGTCAGTACCCTAAATATGAACTGAAATTTAAGACCCATATTGTATACAGCATGTACTAGATTTGAGATTTTATATGAAACCGAAGTTATAACGTTGGTAACGATCGACTAGAATATTGGAAAATTCAAAGATTTAAGATCACATTAATTTATATGAGCTCTTAAGAGTTCAAATATTTTATTCAATCAGAAATTGATATGAACGTCAATAAAGTTTTCTATTTGGTTCAAACACACGTTCGATTTTTTTCTTCTGGCTTTTCAAATTGAGAATGGCAATGTTTTGTTTGGACAATTGCAACATTTTGTTCGGTGAAATTCGCTTTGATTTTTTTTTTTAATTTATACAACCGTTTTGTAGTTTCTATAGTATTAGTTTTTCAGCAAAAAGAAATTTTATCATCTTTACAAAAATATTTAAAAAAAATTAACAAGATTCTCAAGTGACGAAAATATCATAACTTTGGAGTACCGAAGTTGCAGTTGGGGTGTCGGAATTTCCTAATATCCTTTATTTTTGAATCATCGATGTTGTTATATCCAGATTTGGTCGCGATTCGACCAGACCGAACTGAACGCCATAAACTTGATTTCGAGAAAATCGAGTTCAAAGTTCACAGCCCTACCAATAGATACCATTTTATTAGATATCTTATTTAATCATTTTACCATCACATTTAGACTTTTATAAAGCCGACGAGCATATACTGGTCGATTTCTGATTACTCAATAAGCAGTAAACTGAATTTTTATAGCATTATGTTTGCACCCAGTTCATTCTGGTCGAACTAAAATGTTTGAAAAATTACCATGCGCTATCATTTGACTGGGCAATTTGTTCTAAACGTAGGAGCCTACTAATAGGCGCTTTACGAACAGCACCCAACGAGTATGGGTGGTGCTTGGAAAATGTTTTTTTTCGTTCAGCCAGAGTGAACCGAGCCATACAAATTTCGCACTTTTGAAGTCCGGAATATCTTTGATTGTTTCTTACCGGTTGCGTTCTGAACGACAGTAAGCAATAAAATAAAGTATCTTTCATCGTTAAATGTTAAAAATTCTAACATCCTCTTGAGTAAATTGGAAAACAATACTCAAGGGATTCGGTTCAGTCTGGCGGAGCGAAATTTTAACAAATGCTTACAATCCGAAATATAAAGTTTTTAGCCACGGGAACGTTTTTTATCATTTAATTTATGAGATATTAGTTCGAGGCGAGTCGAAGAACTGTTTTGAATCGAAAAAACCAACACACATAAGATTATTTCGCACAAAATTAGTTTTCATGACCAAAACAGACTTTTTGTCTTTACCTCTAAGGTGGCTCTCAGTTCACTTTGGCGCAACGCGTTTTTACCATTTCCACTGTCTACAACATTGAAATTTTCTAATAAAATCAGAAAAAATAGGAAAAATGTTCTGATTTTCATTGGACAGGTAGTTTATCATGTTTCACATCCGCTACCATAGATAACTCAATTTTTTTCAAATTGGCGTTCAGTTCGGTCTGGTCGAATCCCGGCCATTTATCCAAAACATGACCCAAGAACTTAATCCGCGTTTGGTCAAACTCACATTTGGTCGTATTCAGAGTTTTATTGTTTGCGTTCAATATTCGTAAAACATGTGCTACAGGTTTCCGAAATTCAATTTGTGTTTCCGCAAATAGGAGAATGCACAATCTTGTTTTCCACTTTCTCAAGAATTCGCGCCATTTTCCGCTGGAAGATTTCGGGTGAACACTTCACCCCAAATGTAAGCCGAGTGAACCGATAGATTCCGTCTTCTGCTAGAAAAGTAGTTAGATCACGTAATTCGGAATAGCAACGCAATTTTTGCCGTGTAAACATGTACTACAGTTTCCCGAAGTTCAATTAGTGTTTCCGCAAATAGGAGAATGCACAATCTTGTTTTCCACTTTCTCAAGAATTCGCGCCATTTCTCGCTGGAAGATGTCGGGCGAACACTTCACCCCAAATGTAAGCCGAGTGAACCGATAGATTCCGTCTTCTGGGAGAAAAGTCAGAAAAGTAGTTAGATCACGTGATTCATTTCTTAATTCCAGATGGTAATACGCATTGGACAAGTTTAATTTAGAAAAATACCTGGTTCCGTGCAATCTAAGTTTCATCTCTTCAAGCAGAGGCAATCGATAATATTGCTCTATTTGGAGCGCGCATATCAACGACTAAGCGAAAATCGTTCTTGCTCCAATCAGGAGCTGAAACAACCTTTTCAATAATTCCCCTTGTTTCCATATCTTATGATATGTGTGTATCACCAAACCAAATAGCGACGGTTTTACTAGCGACACTTTTCACTAGCGAGATTCCTGTCATACGCAGGTTTGTTAAGCCTAGTCCACACCAGGCAACATGAACTGCGATGTTTGTTATGAGACGAACTTTGTTGTCTGTTGTTGTTATTGGAAACATGAGACGGTCTCAGTGTCTCCCGGAGAAAATGGGAGACGCTGAGACCGTTTCGAGACCAACCGTCTCCTAGTGTGGACTAGGCTTTAGTCTTTCTTTTTAGTCCAGTAGGCTTTTTCAATGTTTGTTTACATTATTTGCTGTTCATTTTCCTTAGGTCATCAATCGCATGCTTCGAGTCTCCTACACGCTCTTTTTTTTAAACTCAAAATTAAGTATTTTTGATTCAAAACAGCAGCTCGGTGGCTTCCCTCAACTTTGAGTTTGACTAGGCAATAGCAAAACTAAGTTCTGATAGGCATACTCAATACTAAGTTCGGCAGCCGAACTCGGATTTATCCTTTTTTTCGAGGGTAGCTGATTTTCAGGGAATTAAAGGATGATTAAAATTTGTTGTACCCGGATGTTGCTGTTCCGGTTCATTGCATTGCAATTACAGAGCGGTGGAAAGTTTTGACATTCCCGGTCAAAGAAAACTTCCGGATGTTACTTCCCACGGGAAGTAAACAACATCCGGAAGTTTCCGGACATTCCAAGCCGCTCACCATATGATGACAATGACGGACAGAATTTTAGGCTGACACGGTGAACATGCATTTCATTATGAAGTTCCTTCATAGTCTTCCGGTAATTGTTCCGGAAAGACAAAATTTTGCGACGTGTTCGTTGGTTGCTGTTCTGGTTCGGACTGAACTCGCTAAGTGTTTTCAGTCCAACAAAGAGAGTTCAATTTTTAGTTCATAAGGTTGAACTCAGCTTTGATCCCTCGCAGAAGGAAAAAAAGGGATCAATTTTAAGTTCGCAGTTCGAACTCCGTTTTGATCCATCGCAAGGAGGAAAAAGGGTACTTAACTTTAAGTTCATAGAATCGAACTTTGTTTTGAACCTCGGTCATACTTAATTTTGAGTTAAAAAAAATAGCGTGTACACCCAAGATAATCCGCACAGCGTTGCTACGTGAGAATCTACATAATTTTTATCCAATTGATTTTCACGTTGTTTCGACCAATACAACAGATGAACGCACCTCAATAAGAATTTGTACTTTATGAAATTCAGCTACAATTTACGCGAATTTCAAGTGAGCGCGATACGATGTGAAGATGAAAAATACATAAAATAATTTTAGTTTGGAAATTAAATTGGGGTTGATTTAGTTAATGCTTTTTTCTCTGTTGAATTTATCAAAATAAATAAAAGTTTTATTCAATTTAAACTGTTTACACTATATTGTTCAAAACAAAACAAAAACGCTATCACTGCACTGATAAGCTGATAAAAATAAATTGGATTTCCGCTAGCTCTAGCGGCCCTGTTTACTTTGGTTTTCAAAATCCTGAAAAAGAAAAAGCTTATTTCATAAATAGCTAAAAAAAATTAGAAATGAAAAATAACTCACCATTTACGATGCGTGCATAATACCCACTGGCATCCCAAGTAACATTTAAAGTTTTTTAGCAGGGTACTAGACCAAGTTAAGGTTTCATAAGAGGCTTAAAGCGTCTTACAAAACAATCGGTGTTACTAGGGATTCGTTCCAGCACACACGAAGCTCTTCCTTCTCAATGTGCCGGAACTTCTTTTATCGTACCACTTTTCGACCTGTGGGGAAAACCCAAGCAACCAAAAGTCTCGTTAAAAAGGTCAAACACAGCTTAATCAGCATAATCAATGTGCTGGAGTTCCTTTTATTCAGCTCAAAATTGAAGTTCTTATTGAAACTTTGAAGTTCCATTACAAATTTGAAAGGCCTTTTGTTCAGCTCCCAAGTAATCGTTCAATCAGCAAAAATAAAAAAAATCTCACCACCTCAATTCATCTGACCTAATTGCTTTGTTTTTGACTTCGATACATGCCGGCACGCACGCCAATTCTGCTACTTATTTATTTTATTTGCTTACTCAAGCAATCAAACAACCTAATGAAAAAAATTAGTCCTGATACCAGATTTGAACTGCAACCCTTCGAGATGATAGCCAAACACGCTGCCACGACGCCACGCCTAGATGTTGCCTTACCGACAGCTAAAATTAGAAGTGGTAATACCTGCAAGGGAAGCCAGCGGCCAGCAGCGAAGACGCATGTTAATTATTGCTCAGAAACATTATGAAACGGCATATAAATCAAACATCTGTTAAATCAATATCGGTTTAAAAAAATTTAATTCTAATTCGAATCCTTTACGAGTTAACTTTAAGTTGTTCTGAGTTGAGAGATTTCAATATAAATTATACGTTTCAACAGTTTCTAAGCTACAAAAAATGATTTATTGATTATATGCCCTTTTGTGATTTATGTTCACATTTCATATTCATGAAATGGCGGACATGTCTCAAAAAAGGCTATTTGAGGAAATTCTTTGAACTTGAAGTCCATGGAAGGCTATTTGAGACCAAATTTGTAACTTTTATACTGAATGGATGACATGTCACAAAAAAGGCTATTTGAGGAACTTCTTGAAACCTTAAATCCATGGAAGGCTATTTGAGGAACTTTTTGTAACTATCATGTTCGAATTCGAGAAAATTTGGTCCCGATTCCCTTTGGAACCTTTGTTCAGCAAAATTCGAACTTTGGAGGCACGCGTTTAAGTAGATATGGGACTTTTGGTTGCTTGGCGATATATATTCTCTGTCAGCGCGGATCAATTTTTTTTGCTTTGACTTACCCTTTTCTTTCGATCTACACGGGCGTAAAAATTTCAGCATCAGTTCGTTGATAAGGTTCTGAAAAAACCACGGAATTACGGAAAAAACGTCCAAACTAATTTTCACAACTCAAACAAAGCTCAACAAACTGATTGATGCCAGCTCTTTTTCTTATAAGAATTTATAACCAAACGTTTGAGAAAATTGCTCCATTACAATGCATTGTTTTCAGAAGCCATTCCCTTAGACTTTACGTAAAATTCACATTTTACGTGAGTTTTCATTACGTCGTATGAAACAAAATTAAAAAAAAGAGTTTTATTACGAAAAAATACGAAAACTGACATAAACTAGTCGCAACTTATTTCCATTTAGAATAATTCTAGTCTGAAAAACATATTCTATATGTGAAATACAAATTTTACAGAAGTATTGAAACTTTTACAGCAGTTTTCTGTGAATTCTTAAGATATTTCATACGACGTGATGAAAGCTCACGCGAGACATGTTTACAGGTAACTGAATCAAATTTTGGTGAGGAACTTTCAGGTTCACAGCTGCGTTAAGACTACAGCGACCTTTAGTTCTCCCATAGTCGATGAATTTAAGCTACTGAAAATAATGCTGGCGTCGGATATCTCTCACTCTCCAATCTCAATTTACTCTTCCGTTATAAGTTTCTTCAAGAAATTTATGACCGAGTATCGAGTATACTTTCTATCCGCGATCGACGAAGGTTTTATAGCGCCAGCACTAAATTTTACTTCGGATGTCCGGACTTCCGACTTCCGAAGAAGAAAAGTGAATTACTAGATTGTCGGAAATCTGTGTTTTGCTGCCAGTTTAACAGCGACGTTTATAGAAATTTGATTTAAATGGAATTTAAATGGACAATGCTCTTGTTTGACCGAACACTATGGTACTCCTAAAAAAATAAACACAGTTTTTTTTAGTTTTCTTTAGAGTTAAAATCAATATAAAATTATATAAATACAACGTTTAAGTAATAAGTTTAAAATAGTTTTTTGTGTGTCTGTTATTTTTGAAGGCATAAAAAATGCAGGTCCTAAGCAAATTGACTTCCGTCCCGGTGACGTGCCACGAGTACGTGCACCCCTGGACTCCATCATGTCGAATAGCGACGGCCGAGTTCTTCATCATCGCAGTCCAGGATAGCTTCCGTATATATCTAGCAGTTTACATGGTAAGAAAAACTGTCTCAGAGCTTTGATTTTCTAACCAAAAGCTAACTTCCATATTGTCTGAATAGCTCTCTCTTGCGATGCGGGGACGCATCCCTACATTCGACCAACTGAAACGCACAATACGCGGGCTACTGCAATCGACTGCCTTCCTCACGACTTCTGCATTCAGCTACGCAATGTTCCTATGCATCCTTCGACACCTTCAGGGTTCGTTCAACTTCTATACAGCGTCCTACATTCCGGCCTTTATTGCTGCATTTGTGTCGATTCTGGTCGAACGACCTTCCCGGCGAGGTCTTCTCTGTCTTTACGTATCGAACGTAGCCACCGAAACCGGTTGGAACATCCTGAAATCGCGAGGACTGGTGCGGTCACTTCCGTTCGGGGAGATTATGATTTTTGGTCTATCGACGGCCACGCTTCTCTACTTCTACCGATTGAACCGACAGAAAGACTACAAGGACTCGATGTTTGACGTTTTTCGGTTCGCCCTGGGGGATAGCGACGTTATGCGAGAGGAAGATGCTGACAGTGGAATACGACGGAGGGAAAGTCGACCGAGAACTCAGAGGCCTTCATCGGAGAGACCGGGTTCATCGTATGGTTTTATCCAAGCAGCGGTCAGAGCCTATCTGAATATTATATCCAAGTTCAAATCGATGGCTAAACATGAGCTGTGTCGACATCGGCACAGCTGTGCCTACAATACCGTGGCTGGTGGAGTTCGAATGTTTTCCATAGGACTGGGCATCCAGCTGGTGATGAAGGTACTCTTTCAAGCCAAACGAGTCATCCGGAAGCCACAGCTGCTTCGGAAAACCTTCTTCAGCAAAGGAGTTGTCAAGCTGGGACTGTTCCTGGGAGGATTCACGTCACTTTATAAGGTAAGGATTGTTTTTTTAAATTAATGGTTTTATGTTTATATTCGTTTCAATTTTTCTTGCAGTTGTCTTCCTGTCTGTTGCGACATCTTACGAACACCGATAAGGCAGCATTCGCCATTCCTAGCGGTCTGATTGCTAGTGTAGCTTTCGGATTCTACCAAGACACTACCATAGCGTTGTACATAATGTGGAAAACCCTGCAGGTAAAAGTGTTTCGTTATATTTTTTTTATGAAGTAGTTTTTTTTTCTGAGAATTTACAACTTTGTGGAATTCTTCCTCGTTAATGAAGTAGGATAAACTTTAGTAATTTTTAAACAATGGTTTTGTTTAATTTCACTCGTTGTTTTGTTGGCGGCAAACCTGACGAAAGTACTCACACGTGCTTGTGACGCAGCAATCACGAGGAGAGCTAATCGTGGAAACCCACATCCACCAATTTATTGGTGGACTGAGGAAATCGCGAATTTGCGTGCCAGTTGCCTTCGCGCTTGGCGAAACATGCAGACAGCACGAACTCAAACGGAGGGAGACGAGCGCAGGCTGCTTTTCAAAAATGCGAAAAAAAACCTCTGCAAGGCAATAAAAAAAGGGCAGGTTTAAGGAAACTTTTTCTTGATGCCAATAACCGATCATGGGGTGATGCTCCTACACGATAGTCATGGCAAAAAACAAAAGCGGTAGCGCTCCACTTGAAACGTGCCCCAACAAACTGAGAGAAATAACGAGAGAGAGCTGTTCCATCTAAATAATGTCAATAGCTGGCATAGCACGAGTCCCGTACGACGGAGTTAATATCGGTGGAAGAACTGCGTGACATTGTAAAATCCCTTCAGCTGGAAAAGGGTCCTGGTCCAGATGGTATCCCGAACATTGAACGCGATTATGGAATTTCCCGAAATGTTTCGATCGTCAAATTTGTACTAAGGAATGGATGTTTTCAGAGGTTTAGAAACGACAGAAGCTGGTTCTGCTGCCCACACCAGGAAAGCCATTGGGAAACCCATCGGCGTACAGGCCTATATGCCTACTGGATACGGTTGGAAAGGTTCTGAGAAAAGTGATCGTGAATCGAAACCACCTAGGGCGAAGCCCAGCAAACATAAAATCGCATTAAAATGATAACTTAAGTCATTAAAAACGTTACTGCGAATCATCATTCCAACTAACGCAAGTAAAAGGTCGTAAAAATCGTTACTCACAGTCGGATTAAATGGTTTAAATCGGATATGATAAAAAGTCCGCCATGTTTGCAGATTTTGAAGACGATTTCGTTCCTTTCCTTTCTCCCGCGTGGGTCAAGTGAGAGAACAGCTTTGTTGTTCTCTCTGCGACCATTAGTGCAACCAGATTGCTAAAAATCATAGTGTGTATTTGCAAGAACTGCCCAATAACAGAGGCAGTAAATATTCTCGCTGGCAACCGTTCGCATGCATCGAGAGAAAATACTTGTGCTCTCTTGCATTCTTTCAGTATGTAAAGTCTGTTTCACATAGAATCTGGTCGCATCTTTTCATTTACTGCAGCGCCCTTAGTTGTCACATCGCGAATCTATTGATAGCGTTTTGATCCGGATGGTTTGTTTACTTAGTGGTGAAAGTTTCATCAAGATTGAAGCAGTTAGTCAAAAGTTATCTACGATGGAACGCGAAAGGCGAGAGAAAATTCTGCACACTCACGTAGAGAAACCGACGTGGTCAGGGGTTAAGGTAGCGAAATTCCTAAAATATCCAAAATCGACTGTGAATTCTGTGCTCCAACGTTACCGGGAGACCCTTACGGTGGATCGAGCAAAACAACCCAGGCGTAAAAGTGGAATATATGACCGGAAGCTGCGAGCAAAGGTAATTCGATCAGTTCACAATAATCCTGGAATCTCCTTGCGTGATTTGGCGAAAAAGTTCAAGACGAACCACAGTACAGCTCGACGAGTTTGTTTGCGAGAAGGCTTGCGGTCGTATCCTTAGGAAGCGTAAAGGGAATGTTGCGGGTAGATTCAAGTTTGTTTTTGCAGATAAACTTGCTCGTAAGTTGATGATTTGGCAAGGGATCTGTAGTTGTTGGAAGAAGACTAAGATTTTCATCACTGGGGACACAATGAATGGAAATGTTTACAAAGAAGAATGTCTCCAGAAGAGGGTTTTGCCATTCATTCGGTTCCACAAAGGTCCGATGAAGTTCTGGCTGGCCACTACAGCCGGGATGCCGTTTAGTGGTATAAGGAGAACAAGATCGATTTTATTGAAAAAGTATCAATCCACCAAACTGTCCGGATTTTCGTCCCATCGAAAAATATTGGGCAATAGTTAAGGGCAAACTGAACAAATGTGGCAGAACCATAAAAAAACCCGCTCAAATGGAAAAGTGGTGGAACAAGATGGCGAATGAGCTTACCAGCAGTACTGTGCAGAAAATGATGGGGGGTATCACAAAAAAAGTTCGAAAATTTATCCAAAAAGCTGACGAATGATTTTTATGTATTTTTTTCCCTTAAAGTGCAATAAGAACCCTACAAAATTACATTTTTACTTTTGTTGTACGTTATTTCTTTGCGGAGAAATGATCTATTTTATCCGACCATATTCTATGTGAAACAGACTTTATGAATATGGTGTCGAATATCGCCCAAATCGTAAACTCTTATCGTTTTAACCAGAAGTTGAAAATATGTACGTATATTGCCTCCACTTTGGTGGGTAAATGCTGTTTTTTCGAGTTTCATTCAATTATTCTATAACGTATATGAGACGTATAACAAAGTTGTTGAGAAATATACCTACAAAAATGTTTGCTGGGAGGCGGGCTTTTCAACAATCCATTCGGCTTTTGAAAAGGGTGATGCCTAATCGACGCCGTACGAACTGTCATTGAAACGGCTGATAAAGTCAGACTCAAGAAGAGAAGAGGGGATCGCTTTTGTGCGGTAGTAACACTGGAAATGCGTAACGCCTTCTGTAGAGTCAGGTGGGAAGCGATTGGATACCGAAACATCTGTGCAAATTAGTTGAAATCTATTTTCAGAACCGTAAACTACAATACATGATGAGTGGATGATTTCAGGGAATGGATGTTACAGCTAGAATACCGCAAGGGTCGATACTGGGCCCGGTTCTGTGGAATATTGCGTACGATGAGATGCTGACATTGAGCCTGCCAGAGGGATTAAAGTTGGTTGGTTTCGCGGACGACGTCGTGCTACTAGCGACGGGTTACTCAACAGAAATCGTTTAGCTAAGAGCTTCAGAGGCTGAAGAAGTGGGGGAGAGCTAAGTGCACTCCAAGAGTTTGCAGCTGGCTCACCAAAAAAACCGAGATGATCCTGATATCAAACCTGATTTCAACGTAAACAGGCAGGATTACAGTTGGATCATGAACTATCGAATCAAAGCACGGGCTTAAATAAACGCCACGTTTAGGATGTTTGCAAGAAGGCGGCAACAGCAACGGCCGCACTTACGAGGATAATGACGATCAACTCGGAGATAGGAAGTAGTCAGCGGAGGGTAATGCCCATTTCGGTTTTGTTGGTGGAGGACTCCTATTGCTACGAAAATACAGGCACGCAAAACATTTGAACACGCCAGGGATATCTCTATGGCCTGTTGGACAGCTCAGTATGAGGATGGTGAACCCATCGTTTGATCCCAAACATCAAGGAGTGGATGGAGAGAATGCATGGCGAAGTGGATTTCTATATGACACAATGACACAGACTTGTCATAGATACTTCATGAAGTATCACCACAGGTTCGGACATGTAGACTTGCCGTTCTACCCGGCATGCGGGTGACGCGGACGAGACATCCGAATACATGGTATTCTATTGTCCAAGATTTGAAGGAGAACGTGCCAACATATTCGCCGACTGCGGACCAGACACGACAGCCGACAACATGTTGAAGAAGATGTGTGATAACATCAAGAGTTGGCATACAGTCTGCGATTAGCTAGCCCGGAAAATCACTGCCCTGCAAAAGAGTTAGAGAATGACGCAAATTGCGATCGACGTAGGATAACCTAACTTTACTAAGCTGAATGAGTCCGAAGCTATCAAATTAACTACGCTAAACTATCAGCGCAGTTGATCGGACCACGACGTGAAGACGACCTCGGCCGGCCAGGGTGATATTTAATTTAAATATGAACTTTTTAGCGAGTGTTGCATTAGTAGCACGTATGCGCGAATTAGACCTCTCTTCCGGAGTATTGCCTTAGGGCAATTACGGTTAGATTAGGGTTATGGTCTGAGGTCCCAGGTGGAGTTCATTGCGTATGTATATACGGATGAGCCATCGATCGAGACCTTGTCATTACTGGACAAGCGGGTTCGGTCGGTCTAAATGAGAATCGAACTCACAACAAATTTTTATATCGTCTTGCCAATCCGACATCTTAACCAGTGTACTACCTCCTAAATCAAGCAAATATTGGCGCTTGAGAACACAATTCACACAATCAGCTGCACCTGATTATTCTTTCAGATGACCTACAACTGGGGCATCGAGAAGGGCTACGTACCAAAGATTCCCGGCTTCACCGTGTTCCTGTACTGTGCTAGTACAGCTTTACTCTTCCACGCGGCCACACTGGAACCGATGAACCTGCGACCCAGCTACTGGAAGTTCCTGCACTCGATTTCCGGCGCAAGGTGACCACTGACATGTTCTTCCTTTTTTAACACCATCTTTTAACTCTTTTTTTTTTAAATTTTAATTCCACAGAATCAGCGTCATGGACCGAAGCGGATTCGATGTGTACGGTCTAGGAACCAGTCAGCAAATTGCGGAGGCAGTTCGATTGTACAAAACTCCAGCGGTGCTCCAATTCAGACTGTAGAACGTTCCGATGTGGGTATCTTTTCTTCAATAATCGAGAAGAAATTGTGGTATGAAAATGACGGCCTTAAAATGTGAGAAAAATTTTAGTTGTTAAGCGATTAGGCGTACTTTTACAATGGCATTCAAACTACACTCATGCGACCCTTATTGCAGTTAGGTTTGTTTCCGGCTTTAAAAACCCAGTTCAAGATTGCGTTCGCTTGGAAAAGCGAAAAAGTCATGCGGCTGCTGGTCTGGTGCGCCTAACAGTTAGTTTAGAGATCAAAAGCACATATTTTATGTAATGTGGCGCAGGGAATATATTTCTAATCGAGCTTTGTTTTTGTATATACTTTCTGTTTTTGATTTTATACAAGAGTATTCGAATTGTTTTTTAGGTTTCCAAATAAATTTTTGGTACGTGGAAATTATTCATTTACATATTTTTTAAAAAAGAATTCCTTATTTCTTCTAGCAATGTCAAAGATATCACAATTTGTGTACCTAAATTTTGTAGAATTTATTCACGATGGACATTCGGCGCACTCGGTTTTTCTGTTCCCGGAGTTTGATTTCATCCGGGCTCCACGATCTAGCTGGGATTATTTGTTCATGGGTACTTTCGGGATCTGTTATGGATGTGGCTGAAGTCTTCCGCTGGTAAGTTCCTGGGGTTTGTGATCTTGCTTGAAATCGGGCATCTATTAATGGAGCTTTTGGAATCGGTTTTTTGGGGTACATCGTGTTGGAAAAAAGATTTGTTTTGGTTGATTAAGCGAAAAAGTCTGGGACGTATGTATCGTTAGAAACAGGCGTATGGGTTCTTTGATCCTAGAAAACGAAGCTTATAAGCAATACTCAAAGCGCGTTTTGTTGAATCAGCAGCATGTGGAAAAATACCTGTTTAAAAACAAGTATTATCTTGTGAAAAGAGAAGAGCATTCATAATCAGAAAATTTTCAATTTAACATTCAAATACCTAACGTGTGTTTTAATAACACTATATAAGGACCGGCGAGAAAAAAAGTGGGAACAACAGATCTTGCTTCTGCTCTTCACACAAAATAACATTGAACTCAGCCAAACAACATAGGCTCACATCGCCAAATGATAGCACACTAGAAACACTAGAACCTGCCACGCCTAAGGAATCAGGGTTTAACATGCCAGTAGTAGATTATGGAGGCTGAGTTGCTAAGGGGAAGACGAAAAATTGGATATTTAAAGGAGAATCCCACGTCATTCCGCTACACAGGTTTGAGCTGGTTGAGTTATCTTTAAGGTAATTTAGGTATTGTTGTTCAGAAATTAGTATGCAAAAAAATAGCTGAAGCCTGCTTTGTGCTTGCAATGCACATTTAATACAAAAATCAATGACAATCTAATTTTATACCCCGCGCGTGGCTCAAACATATGTAGACTTTCTCTTTATCTTTTACTCTACTCTACAGAAGGCAGAAGACCACAAATCAAAAATAAAAGCAAATCTCATCATCATCATCGGACTAAAACCATGATTTGCTTGTCTATTTGTTATAACCTTTTACAAAATTCGTCAAATGTTACATACAATCATCTTTTATTATCTTTCTTAAACTATTACTCTCTGTATGTGTGGAATACTAAGTTTTTTAACGTAGCCATAGTTTGAGCACATTTAATTTCCCGTGGTAACGAATTACATTTACTAATACCTTTAACACTAGAAGGACCGGCAAATTGAATATACCTATTCGGACCGTGACCGGTCAAAATGACTGGTAAAGGGGAAATTTTTTCTATCAAAATATTTTTTTAATTTTTCTTTTGAAATTATTTTGTTATTAATTCGATAACATTTTTGTTATAAAATTGAAACATTTTTTCACCATGGGTGCCTGGAATCACCTCAGTTTGGCATAGTTGACGAATGCGTGTATGTCATAAAATGAATATGTCAAATAATTATCAAAAAATTGAAACACATTATCAATCTAATAATAAAAAAATGTTAGATGGCTATGGTTACTGACCATGGGTGCACGGTTTCACTTCAGTTTTGTTTTAGTAGATGTTTTCTAGCATCCATCGCTCTGAAGTTTTTCAACCCGATGCCTATAAATTATACCTGATATTGTAGGTTTTGAAGATTTTTTTTTAACTAAGTAGCGCAATTTACCATGGGTGCACGGATTCACCGCCATTCATCCAAAATCAATTTTTTTGCATGTTAAAGGTAAAGAATAAAGACTTTCAAAGATTCAAATGAAAATTTGTGTTATATACATGGTTTTTCACTATGGGTGGACGGATTCACCGCGTTTTAATCAAATATTGGACTTTTTGCAATTTTTTAAAAAAGCATTATTACAAATCTTAACTAAACCAAAGTCAAAATCATGTCTTTCATGTTGAGACATAATGATTTAAATAACGATTTTTATTTTGAACTCCGTTTTTTTCATTCCTGGAAAAGAAATATTTCAATTATATCTTGAAATAATAAATTTATTTATTTATTATTAAAAAACAGGTTTTTGCCATCGTATATTTATCTGATAAGATCTGATCAATATCCAAGAAATTGGAAAACGGTTATCATGGATCGAGTGAATTTTAGGAATTATATGCATCAAGTTATGTCGTGCGACGGAAAACAGTGGAAATAAAAATAATGAATCAACATGGTCAAATGTACACATTGATTTGTTTTTCCTTAAAAGTTTTTTGATTGACTAATGTTGCATTTCAAATGCCTATCATATCTAACTCAAAAATATTTTGTGTTCTGAAGCAAGTTGAAAACTATTTATTTCTATATAATTATCAACGGCGAATTTACAGCCATTCCGTGCACCCATGTTAAAAAATCTTAGCGCCAATGTGGTCTATCAGATAGACTGGCGTGAGTCTAGTCTAGGTATGCCAGGTGTACTGGATTTGATTCCCGGTATCGGCAAGAAAACTCTAGGGTTCAAACCCCGTAAGTTGCCGACAGATAAGATGTGTTTCCTCTTATAATAAGAATGTTCAATCAGTTGCCAGCTTTATACACGGGTGCCGGAATACCTGTAAAGGAACTTGAATTGGAAATTTGTCGAACCTAATAATCTAAGAATGCATGTGAATACATACTTGGGCAGAAACTGCGGTGAATCCGTGCACCCATGGTGGATAACCAACGTATGAAGAATAATCAAATATAAAAAAATCATTTAAAGTGTTCAGTTTCATAGACATAAGGTCTTCAAATTTGAATAAATAAGTACACAATTCATAATTATTTTACTCATACTGTTCAGTATAAAACATATTTATCACCTAAAATTACTCGATTACTCGAATGGACATGTGTTAAAACTAACATAACTTTTACAAATCTTGATGAAATTTCGCCAAATTTTGACAGAAAGTTCGATTATAGTTGAGCAACAAAACAGACCAAAAAAATTGGGAGTCAAGTGCTTGAAGCGCCACACAGCGGTCGACCCGAGAACTTTTTCTAAAAATTTCCATGACTTCGCATCGAAAATCAATAATTTCATAGCTAATGACACACTCCTGCACACCATAAATCAACTAATGCTCTTTGTCTTGAATAGAGTTGTTTTTGACATTTCTCACGCACATTAACTGGCATCCCACTGGCGTGTACGGACGAGACCGGGACAATTAACCTCCAAAAATTTCAGTGCAAAAATCGAGCAGTCGGTCGACGAACATGTTCGTTTTTAAGGTTAATGTTCCCAAAATGAAAAAGTGTCAGTGCAAAGCTCCTAATTATGACACGAATACTACTAGCGGCAAATAGGACTATGTAGATTGCAAATAAAACCAAAAGCAAGCGAAAAAAATTTATCTTGTTTGAGTTATAGGTTTGTGAATTTTACCAGTCATTTTGACTGGTCACGGTCCGAGTGTCCATGACGAAATTTTTTTCGCTTATTAAAAGAGCTAGAAAAATAAAAAAAATACACAGTTTTGTAGAGATTAGAAATTCATGAAAAGTCGTATTTTTTGCGAATTTTTAGAGCGTAGTGTTTAAAAGATATTCAACAAACAAAGTGTCCCACCAGTCATTTTGACTGGTGCGGTCTTTCTAGTGTTAAAATATAATGAATTTAGAGTTGTGCTTCGAAAAAAGTGGGTGTTCTTATTTCTGATGCGTTTGTAGTATTTTATCTATGGATATCATATCCTCTAACTAAACGGTTACTTAACTACGATGGCAAATGATCATTTACTATTTTATAAATGAATACAATTTTTAAATATTTAGTTCTGTGTTTGATAGATAAAACTGCAGAGCGTCCAACAAAAACCGAGAGGAAGTATATCGACTATAAAATTTCAAAATCAGACGCATGCAATCGTGACATTTGTGTTTCATTAGCTGAAAACAGTACACTGAACCCAAATTCACTCTTAAAATACACATGATTTTTCACTTAAAAACAAGGATCCAGTGATTTTCTTCCATTCAAGTGCGACTTATACATTTCACTTGGCAGTCACTTAAATTTCAAGTGAATTCATCCACATTCACTTCAGTCGTCACTTGAATTTGAAGTGAAAAAAATATTCACTTCCCCATCACTTGAATTTCAAGTGAATGTCAGGTTGTAATTGTGTTTATTTTCAGAGTTCAAAATGGCAAATTCTAAAGAGCAGCGTTTAAAGCTTATGCTGGATTTGGATTTTCCCAATTCTTTAATAGGCGATTTTGGCGGTAGTTTGTGTTAAACGTGATGTAAGAAAAAGTTATTTAAAGGTTGTTTCAGTTTGTGGGTTGAACCGGACAGATTTTCTGGTTTGCAGCAGGGAAGATTTAGAAGTCGCACTATCCGCAGTAACCGATCTGCCTTGGGATTACGATGGAATTTTCCTTTCGCCATAAATTTATGACGAAAGCATAATGTAAGTATTTGAAATCGTAGTGCTCTATAAATGTTCTTTTATTTAAAAACGCGAGAGATAATTAACTAGAAACATACTTAGAAACTAAGATAAATTTCACTCGAACGTCATAGTGTAATTCACTTGACCGGTCACTTAAGTGAATTCACCTGACCCATCACTTAAAATTCAAATGAAATTACGTATGGCGAGAATTTATTACAGATATCACTTATTTTTTAAGTGAAAATTATTTGTGCGACTTCAAAATTTTCCCTGCTGCAAACCAGAAAATCTGTCCGGTTCAACCCACAAACTGAAACAACCTTTAAATAACTTTTTCTTACATCACGTTTAACACAAACTACCGCCAAAATCGCCTAGTAAAGAGTTGAGAAAATCCAAATCCAGCATAAGCTTCAAACGCTGCTCTTTAGAATTTGCCATTTTGATCTCTGAACATAAACACAATTACAACCCGACATTCACTTGAAATTCAAGTGATGGGGAAGTGAGTATTTTTTCTCACTTCAAATTCAAGTGACGCCTGAAGTGAATGTGGATGAATTCACTTGAAATTTAAGTGACTGTTTTTAAGTGAAAAATCATGTGTATTTTAAGAGTGAATTTGGGTTCAGTGTATGCGAAAGTGAGGTTAAGCTATGGCTGGCGATACGCAGCTTCCGGATCCGCCGGATTTGAATACGAGACCGACTGGTGCGATTAAGAAAATTATCCAGGAAACGACAATGGAGGAAGGAGCAAGTGCGACGGAGCTGATTAGCAAAAAACGAGAATTTTCGAATTTCAATTACACGGTTACGGATTCCGGACCGTATCGAGTATTTTTCGAGATACGCAGTGGGTCAAACGAAAAAACATCTCAAATTAATAAATTTGCTTTGGGAAATGCCTTGAGGAAAATGAGCCCCTTCAAAAATTTCGTCATTGACATGAAATATGTTAGTCGGCAGAAAATTATAGTGTTTCTGAGCAGCTACAACAAAGCAAATAGTCTTGTCGAAGAAATCAACAAATTGGGTGGCGAGTACAAAGCCTACATACCAAAGCATTTGGTATGTATTACGGGAATTGTGACTGGGATACCAACTAACTTGGATGTTGGCGAGATAAAGGAGGACACGGAAAGTGATGTTCCGATCCTAGATATCGATCGAATGCACCGAGGTAAGGAAAAAATACCTATTAATAAAATTCGCATAACTTTTCGAGCCCAGCAGTTGCCAGACGCTGTCAGAATCTTTGGGTGCCCTGCCAAGGTTAGCCCATTTACTCCAAGCGTATTACTATGTCAAAAATGTCTGAGATTTGGCCACAACACCCAGAACTGTAGGGGAGCCAAACGATGCGACAAATGCGCGGAACAGCATGATAATAAAGAAGACTTCGAAAATTGCCATAATCCGATCAAGTGTGCAAACTGTCGTAGTTTGGGACACAGTTCTACTGACATAGCCTGCCCAGAAAAAAAGAGACAACAGAACATCAAAATGTTAATGTCCAAGCGAAATTGGACATATGCAGAAGCCAGAGAACAAGTTTCAACGATCACTCAGAATTTGTATGCTCCACTGCAGGATGCCGCAGATTTTCCTACACCTGCCGAGAGTTTCGCAAGGGAGCTATCGTTGGAGAGACCCCTTGCGGGAACAATGGATAACCACAAACCAGGAACGGAAATCGATTCAACCAGCCGTAAAGCTTTACAAGGATCCAAGCCCACCTATACAGAAAAGTAAGAGAGCCCGTTTTGAAAATCCTGCTAAGCAAACCATGGCAGAAATCGTCACCCAAGAGCGGGATAATATCATCCGCAATGATGGTAGTACCAGTCTTGGCTCGGGACTTCAAAATAAATGGAAAGTGGGAGACAAAGAACGCTGGTCAAACGAGGTAAGAGAATCGCAAATATCATTTGAACGAACATTCCAGGAAAAAATGATGTCATTTTATACCGAGTTCATCGGGCCGCAAGAACAAATCAAGGATTTGTTTAACAACTGTACCAAGAAACATTTTAACCTTGCTAATTCGGTGGTACTCAGTCAAAAATGAAATAAAAACAAAAAAAAAAAGAGAAAGAGTTCCCTTTTTTATAAATTAGTTCAAATCATGGCTGATGAATTTAATGGTTTTAAAATACTGCAAGCTAATGTACAAAGTTTCCACAAAAATAAGATCGAAATCCATAGGGTCCTCTCAGGGGGAGATTTCACTGCAGCAATTCTTTCGGAAACATGGACGAATGATCTCTTTGAACAGACTAACAAATATAACGTATCGGGATACCATTTTATACCTCACTCTAGAGGAGATAACTACGGCGGATCTGGAATTTTGCTGAAAAACTCTTACAGCTACAGCAAACTTACCCAATTACAAAACTTATCATCGTCAACTCAAGTTGTCAGAATAAGAATTGCCAAAATAGATTTGATTTTATGCTCCGTGTATATCAGTCCCTCAGTTTCTACAAGCGAATTTGAGATGGATATCCAATCAATCTTATCCAGCCTTGATCAGTTCAATAAAGTTATTATCGGGGGCGATTTTAATGCCCACCATACAGAATGGGGAGATGACATATGTGACTCTAAAGGAGAGAAATTATTAGACGCAATCAATAGTAGCAGACTTCTTTTGCTGAATGATGGTAGTAAAACCTTCATACCGGCTCAGCTTAACAGGCGTTCAAGTGCCATAGACGTCACTCTGTGTTCTGCAAATATGAAAAGTATGGTAAATTGGAGAGTACTAGATCATGGTATAGCCAGTGATCACATGTGTTTAGAAATACTCTGGGTAACAAAAGTACCAGTTCAGAAGCAATTTTTTTACAACAAGACGAAAATTGCTAAGCAATTATTCGAACTCGAGCCCTCGCAAATTAATAACGTCAGCGATTTAACAAAAAACGTCAGATCAATACGAAAACAAAATCGGATGACATCTAAAAGAACGCCAAAATTTTGGTGGTCTGACAGTGTTGATGAGACTTGGAAGGAAAAAACGGAAGCTTGAAAAAAGTACAACAGATTTTCAACGATTGAGAATTTGATTGAATTTAAGAAGAAAGCTGCAGCTTTTCAGAAAAGAAAAAGGGAAGAAATTCGCAAGAAGTTGGAAGATTTCCCTAATGAAATTGGTCCTTTCGTCAGTTCTAAAGAGCTCTGGATGAAAGTTGGACGTCTAACTGGTAAAAAAGTTTTTAAGAAAGAAAACAACATAATGAATGATGATGAGTCTTTGGCTGAACAATTCCTAGACGTTCATTTTGGTCCACATGACCCTAAACACTATGAAAACCCTCTGATCATAACTACAGAAAACTTATTGGATAAAGAAAACTGGTACAGGATTTTGGGTAAAAAGAAAAAGTCATCGGCCCCAGGGGAAGATAACCTTTCATACGAATTGTTGGAACATCTTAACGCAGGGCTTACAGAAAAATTAATTTTCCTTCTGAACGACATGTGGAGAAAGAGTACCATCGACAAAAACTTGAAAATTATCAAAGTGATTGCGATACCCAAGCCGGGGCGCGATCAAAGTACGATTGCAGGAAAAAGGCCGATTTCCCTCGTACCAGCCATCACAAAGCTAGCAAACTCAGCTGTTCTAGAGCGTCTTCAGAGGTTTCTTGACAAGAAGCGAATACTATCAGATACCTCTTTTGGCTTCCGTAAAAATATGTCAACCAATACTTGTGTAAACTATGTACTTAATTGGATCAAACAAAGTAAATTAAGACTAAATTTTCTAACAGCACTAATCTGCATTGATTTGTCCAACGCATTTAATGCAGTTATGCTGGATAAACTCGAAGAAATCCTGCAGAGGATTGGAATTCCCCAAGATATATTTCCTTCTTGAGCAATCGGCAAATTATCCTTCACACAAATAGCAAAACTATTATGAGAACTATAAACAACGGACTCCCGCAAGGTGATGTTTTGTCTCCCACTCTGTTTAACATCTACACCATCGATCTGCACAGGAATATAAATACGGAAGTTGCATTGGTACAATACGCTGACGATTTTGGCATCCTGATTCGGGCAAAAAATATCGATGCTCTCAACGATCTGGGACAGACTTATCTAAGTACGTTTGATAATATAGCAGAGTCACTGAACTTTCCCATCAACCCGGATAAAACGAAAGCGCTACTATTTCAGCATGGTGTTAAAGAGCTTAACATTTCTGTTAACGGCACCAAATTGGAAACTGTGAGAAGTCATAAGAACCTGGGTGTAGTCTTCGACCGTTTTCTGAGCTTTGGAATACACATCAAAGAGCTGAGGTCTAAAGTACAAGATCGTCTTAACATGGTAAAGGCTCTCAGTGGGATCAAGCATGGCGCCCACCCCCAATCAATGCTCAAAATACACATGGCACTCTTTAGATCCACTATGGAAATGAACAGCTCCGTATATAACAACTCCAGTATCACAAACCGTAACACAATGGCTGTACTCAACAATCAGTGCCTGAGAAAGGTTACTGGACTAACGAAATCCACTCCAAGAAACATAATCGTGGCTCTCAGCGGCCAAGAGCCCGTAGCTCTGCGTCAAGAGTTCGTGGCCTGCAAGGAAATATGCAGACATTTTTCTCGGAACAATGTGGTAGCTGATCAGTTAAAAAGTGTTCAGTTACCAGAAGATAGGGATCGCTGGAAAAAGTTCTCGTATTTAGAACATACGTACTGGACCCATAAAGAAGTCTTCGATCGTATTCAACCCGTTATTCGCTCAGAAATATTGCAACCTGTGGAAATTTTCCCGGAATTTTAAGGGCTATTAACGGCTAAACAAAATACGAACCCGGCAAAGGCAAAACAATTGGCCTTGTTTGTCATGAATGGCAGAAATATTGGAAGAGGGCGGATATTCACGGATGCTTCCAAGGATGGCTTAAAGTGCTCCATAGGCGTGTATTTTGAATCAGCAAGATATCGTCTGTCCATGGCACTGAGTAAAGAAACGAGTATCACTTCGGCGGAATTAATCGCTATTAGAGAAGCCACACGTGTGATTGAAGAAAGATCGTTGGTCCGTTCTGTTATCTATACCGACTCCAAGGCGTCATGTATTATGCTGCAAACGGCTCAGGAATCAAAAGAAGACGAAAAAATTTTGATTGAAATCCTTCGTATCTGTTCCCTATATCAAGTTGCTATACAGTGGATCCCCAGTCACGTTTCTATTAGTGGCAATGAAATCGCAGATGGTCTGGCCAAGCACGGTCTTCATTCGGCTTACATATACGAAAACTACCTTATGTTGAAAGATAACATGATTTTCTTTAAATGCACCTTGGACGAAAAAACAAAAAGTTGGTACAACTCATATTCTGAGGACAAAGGAAAAATTTTCCATTCCCTCCAACCTGTGTTTTCAAAAACACCTTGGTTCATAGGACAAGAGATGAACGGGCCTGATATTCGTCTCCTAAATCGTTTGATGGCCACTCACGATTTTTCCAAATACTGGTTAGCAAGAATGAAAATTGTAGACGATGCAAACTGTGACAACTGCTCTAAACCAGAAACCGCTAATCATGTAATAATGGAATGTCCCAGGTTCACAGTTTTGAGATCACAGTACGACTTTGATGGCAAATATGCAAATATCCAGGACCTCTTCAAATCAAAAAACATCACGCTCTACAAGCAAATCGCAGATGTTGTACGCAAAGCAAATATCGACCTTTAATCCGTAAAATCAATGAAAGCAGGGCATATCTAAGGTTAGTTTTGATTACGTCGTATGAACCAATGTAAACAAAATTGAGTTATTGGCTGCAAACGATTGATAAACATGTAATCTATCTTAGAAAAAACTTTCATTTTATTTGATCAATGCATAAATTCTTCAAAATGGTTTGAAATTAGGACGTATGATGACTTCCTCATTTTCGAGTGCAATTTGGTTTTTACGACTTTTTGCATTGCACTAAATTGGCGTGCAAAACAAAGGTCGCAAAAAATTTGTTCGGTTCGTTGGTTTTTGCGACCTTATGCATTTTCTCAGATAATGCAGCGGTGAGTGATGTTAAATTAAAAATTTCAAAAGAAATTGTTTGTGAGAGTTGTTCCAGTTAGTATGATTATACAAACTTCTTCTTTTTATTGTGAGGTAAGTTCAAAGCGTATCTTTTATGACTGGACTGATTTTCAGTTTCATCATTTTTCCACCACAGATGCTGCTAACAAAACTAAAAGCGTTTCGTAGAAACCGGAGATTCCAAAGAGAGCATATCACACGCGAGGTCCTAGACAAAGCTCCAGGGATTCAAACGTAAGTCATTTTTTCTTGTTCTATACTATATGCTGATTGGCACATGACGAATTCCTTCAAAACCCATTCCGGTAATAACCAATATTCAGATGAGCCATACATAATGTTAAAACTTGAGTGCTTGAAGCTAAATAGTTAGTGACAGAAATGTTTAAGACACATGTTATTTAGTTTAGAGATAAAATTTAACAGCATGCAAAACGACGTTAGAGCCAATCATGCAATGCCAAAAGTCGTAAGTACATGTTCACTAGAACAACTAAATGTATGCCTGAATAAAATACACTAGCCTAATTCTTATCTATTTTCTTATCACATGCCGATTTCTAAAGACAATTCCGAGCAATATTTTAAATAGTAGATTTAAAAAGAGGTTAGGAAACTTCAACAGTGATTTTCTCGAAACACGTCAGGTGGCTCATACGACTTAATCAAAAAAAACTCTAGATATAGTCTTTGCCACTGGCCCTTCCCCCCTTGGACTGCGGCCCAAACAGCAGGCGGTCCAGCAGTAGAAAGAAGAAGAAGAAGAAAAATGTAAACATCAACTGGTCGCCATTTTGATCTTTGATGATAAGCACTATTCAATGCTTTCTTTTGAAAACTTCTTTAATTGAAAGCATCAACATAACTTCATGTCTTAACTTGTTATGAATTTACGAATCGTTAAATAAAGAACTTATATCCTTCTCACCTAGGTGCGCTTGCAAAACCACTACAATTGCATTGTCAGTTTTATTTCGATGATATCTGGTCATTGAACATGCGTAATGTTGTTGTTATGTTTACCCTACCACGATATGCCGAGAAAATGTAAACATGAGAAATCAGCTGTTCGTCTGACAAGTGGGGAAATGCCTTATTGTTAGGTCGTTCTTAAATCTACACAGAATTGCATATTTTTAAGCTTTTTTTTATAACATCTATCTAATATATAAAGATGAGTTGGGCTATATATGTTTGTATATATATATGCACCTTATACAAATCCACACCCCTTAACCGATCAGCTTGAAATTTGGTACAGTGATGTAAACGGACATGAGAAAGGTCGAGGTAATTGTTTTGAGCCCCTCCCACCTAAGAAAAGGGACCCTCCCATACAACTTACGTTTTTATTCCCACGAACCAAAAGTCATGGCACCATTTTGTCAACCGATTTTCGTTTCCTTTAGCGGGATTGTTTTCACCATCACCATGGGCCAGGCATTAGAAACGACCATCCAAAGTTCACGTGTACTGGAAAGCAAATCAAAGCTTGCTGATCATAAAAAATTTGAATGAAGAAATTTTGGCGGGTGTTTTTCCTTCTACTGTTCAAAGCACGTGGTACCGGTGCGAGGCATTTGATTGCAATAATGAGCCTTCATTTAGAATAAAAAAAACTACTCTCCTGTTAGAAATATATTGAGAAGAACAGTGGTTGAGAATCTACTAGAATATGCAGTGTGTAAAGTATGGATACATTAATTCATGTTCATTATGAATTGACTTCTTCAGTTGAAAAACTATTTGGACTGAAAACTAATGCTTCAGCTTTTAGGAACCATCCATTTTCATATTTTCAGAACTCCTCATAGGGAAACAATTAATAAAACTGAGGGTTGTAGGTTCAAGGCAGCGATCTCAACACTTTGTTTGCCTTTCAGGAATTTAATTTACAATAGGAATTAGACAATTAAACGTTCATTTTATGCAAAAAAAATTAAAACCAAATCCAACGCACGAGACTTTTAGTAATTTATGTTTTTAATTTTGTACAATTCATTTTCATTTGTAAATTTTTAAATTTTAAGTTATTATGATCATCAATGTGTTCAATTCTACCAACCAATTATAAGAAAAATTAAAAACCACATTGAGAACATGCAGAGGAAGTAAGGTTTCAGCGGAAATCTATTTAGAAATTTCTAAGTACAAAATAAAACTTAAATGGATATTCCATTCTACGGGGAGATCTTGAAAAGAGGTCGTTTGTTTACAAGCTTAATACATGGGATTTTCACTAGGTAACCCATGGAAAAGATTTTTTTTAAATGTTATAATTTGATAAAAAAAATGGTAATCCAACACTCAGGCAAAATCTTATTATAATTTTCATAAGATACGTCTTATGAACCCCTTTTTTGCGTCCAAACTAAGTTTTCATAAGAGTCTTATGAAATTCGTTCAATTTTCATACGAAGTTCGTATGAAAAATAAAGCAAACGGCATTGTCGAAAAATTATGAACACATTCATTCCATCAGTAATTTTTCAGTCGTCAAACGAATTTGTGGAATAATAAGTGATATTCTTTTAAATGGTAAGTTTGAATTGAAGTTTATTGTTGTAATCGTTAAACATATTTGTAAAGGTAAACTCTAATTTGTTTTTTGTTTACTTTTCAGCACGTTTACCGGGAAAAAATCCAAGGTCAAAATACCGTATGCGGCCGAACAAATTCTTTGGAACCGGGTATTGATGTGCTGCTGGTGGTGACCAAAATGTATGTAGTTCCAAACAAATTAGCCGAACAATAAAATAAATTTTCAAAATCAATTGTTTTGAATTATTCTCATCGAGCGTGACATTTCCTGTTTTTATAAGACCCTCTTATGAAAAACCACAACCTTTCATTGAATCAGGTGTTCATCTGCAGAGTTCATTCGCGTCATAAGATAATCTTATGAATTTCATTGATTTTTCTTATGGCGCCACTTCATAAGAGAATCTTATGGCATGTATAATAGTATTTTTCTGTGTGAATTCAAGCTTCCTAAAAAATGGTGGGTGTAAAATAAGGTTGCCAGAATTGCCGTATCGGGACCGGACAAATCCAGCAAATTTTATCGAAAAACCTGGCCAAATTCAGCATTTGATTTCAAAATGTTCAAACCGATATCCTGGCAATATCCGGTCAAAACCGCGGAAATATTCAGTAATATTAACGAAAAATATACTAGAATTTTTTTTTTTTCAACAAACCACATCAGCAGATTTTAAATTGTTTGTCAAGCTTCCAAACACGAGTCATGATTATTTCTAAAACTTGCCATTAAAACTTCTTTTTGAACGTAAAAATGAAAAATTATAATAATTAAAAAATCTCAGATTATGTTACGTTTTAAAAATTATGTGAGGCAAAATCCGGGATTTTTGCAACAAAATCCGAGAAACCGTTCCAGACCGAACTTATCTCAAATTTGATTCAAATGTTTTAGCAAATTCGGATAAATTCGGGCAACCTGGCAACCTTAGATTGAAATGTTTTTCGTGATATAATGGATAAGCATTCAAGGGAAATTATTTCAAATTTCTATTAGCAAACCTAAAAACTATTAGTTATTCAATAAGGCTGGAACAATTATCAATTTCTTCTTTTGTCATCCCATCCCCCCCCCCCCTTCCTCTTCGAAATTTCCAAAAAACCTGAAGGGGGAAATAAATAAAGTTTGAAGTAATTTATGTAAATTTCATTTGAAAATTCCAAAATCTGAATGATTACAAGACCAAAAAACAAATTTAAGAAGATGGGAGTTATTCCACCTTTTGTTTTCTTCATTTGATTGAATAATTCGATAAAAAATTACTTGATATGTGCAACGATATAGTATGAAATTTTGTTGCATACAAGCTTCCGTGCAATTTATTCCAATTTATTTGTTTTTCGCATTTTTTTATTGTCCCTCCCTTCGCGATGTTCCAACTCCGGGTGACAAAAAAGGACTTGAAATTTGTTCCGGCCTAATATGAAAACAATAAACTTTGCTTATAATCCCAATTAAAACTTTGAGAAGACTAACAAAATTACAAAGCTTACATGGCCAAACATGGTCCAATTTGTTATGATGATGAACAAAAAGCTTTCAAAATTTCAAATAGTCAAACTACTCATTTCGATTTATATTTTATTTGAAGCCGAGCAAGGCCGGGTAAAATCAGCTACTCTATCATAAAATTTCTATATTGACTCGTTCTTAATATTGACCTATGGGCTCTAATTAAGTTGAAAGATAATTGTTTAAAACGAGTAAAAAACATCCTAATGATAACAATCTAAGAGAAATGCTTGTGCACATCAACAAAAAACTGCACCATAAAAAGAAAACGTGTAAACGGATGTATTTTGAGAGATTTCTAAATGATACTACCCACTCTAAACTCTGGAAAAACATCAACCAACTCTTGGGTAAATCTAAATCATCGACACCAATTACACTCACAGAAGGTGAAGAACTCATTACAGACAAAAAACTTGTTGGCAATAAATTCAATAGATATTTTTCTTCGATTGGATCAGGTCTTGCTAAGGAAATACCCGTTGGAACTGAATTTGATGTCTTGTCCAACATCAACGAGGTTCAGAACTCAATTTTCTTGCAACCAATGGATGAAAATGAAGTCAACTCAGTCATTATTACCCTTAAAAACAAAAAAAAAAGATGTGGGCCTGATAGTTTTCCCGTAAGTGTGTTAAAAAATAACAGCATTTTATTCACTCCCATCCTCAAACAGTTTTTGAACAGGTTTTGAACAGTAATTGAATCTGGACGTTACCCAGATTACCTTGAAACAGCAAAAGTGACTCCTATTTTTAAATCAGGCGATCCAGAGGATGTTAGCAACTATCGACCAATATCAAGTCTCAGCGTATTTAGCAAAGTTTTCGAGAAATTACTAGTAAATAGATTACCAATTTCCTCAATTGTAACAATGTTCTATATAGTATTCAATATGGGTTTAGAGCAGGCTCAAATACTCATATTGCTTTTTCTAAGCTTGTGGATTCCATAATTAAAGAAATTAATTCCAAAAATATAGTTGGTGCTTTATTCTTGGACCTGAAAAAGGCGTTTGATACACTTAATCATGGCATCCTACTGGAAAAATTAAATAAATATGGAATAAGGGGCAAAGCAAATAAGGGGCCGTTCAGATACCACGTGGACAGAAAAATGAGATTTTTGACCCCCTCCTCCCCCTCCGTGGACAAGCGTGGACATTAGGCAAACCCCTACCCCCCTCCCCGGATGTGCACGTGGACAGATTTGAAATTTTTTTTTTTAAGTACCAATAATTTGAAAGTTAGAAACACCACTTTTTGCCTCTTTGTTATTGAAATGGATGATTTTGAAAAAAAAAAAACCAATAAGGATTTCTGGATAAATATATGATTTCTAAATCATCATATTTATCACTTGCTTTCTAGCAGCAACTAATTGTTAAAACTTAAACTGGAAAGCTTTGCAATTTTAAGATTTTGATTTAAACATCTTAATATTTATTCACATTTAGAAAATATTTTCCTGTAAACTTCCTCTTTTGGGTACAGCAAGGCTTTTCGCAGATGACACAGCACTTTTTTATACAGGAAAATCTCCGAATGCCATAATCGATAACATGGAGCATGATTTAAAATTACTATCCGCATATTTTAACAGCAATTTGCTATCATTAAACTACACAAAAACAAAGTATATGATATTTCGCTCGGCAAGGAAAATCTTACCACAATATAAAGACCCTAGCATGAACCAGTTTTTTATAGAAGAAGTAATAACTTCAAATACTTAGGTATTCACTTGGATAGTACTCTTTCGTGGAATTACCTACCTACCTAAGGGTCCGGCGCCGATTGACCGGCGCATAGAGCTGAGATAAAAGATCTCCACTGCTGGCGATCCGGAGCCAGCGTCTTCATTTGCTGCCAGCCAAGGTTCTCGTCAACTGTGCGGATTTCAGCGGATAGACTTCGCCGCCACGAGCTTTTGGGCCTGCCTCTTCTTCGATGCCCATCTGGATTCCAGTCAAGCGCCTCTCTGCAAATCTCGTTTTCATCTCTTCGCAGCGTGTGCCCAATTCATCTCCACTTACGTTCCCGAATCTCGATTTCTAGCGCCTTTTGATGACACCGGCGATGAAGTTCAACGTTTGAAATCCAGTTGCCGGGCCACCAAGCGCGGATGATGTTCCGCAGGCAGCGATTCACAAATACTTGCAGTTTTCGCGTCGTCACCGCATATGTGCACCAAGTTTCACACCCGTACAGCAATACGGATTTGACGTTTGAGTTGAAGATTCGGATCTTAGTTCGTAGAGAGATCTGGCGTGACCGCCAGATGTTTCGGAGACTCGCAAACGCAAATCGGGCTTTTCTAATCCGGGTTTCGATGTCCTTCTTGGTACCACCATCAGGCGTAATCTGGCTACCAAGATACTGGAAGCACTTCACTGTCTCAACCTGTTGTCCAGCTACCACGAAATTGGAACGATTTTCTGTATTGATTTCCATCGACTTGGTCTTTCCGACATTGATTTTGAGACCTGCTGCCTTGGAGCTTTCGGTGAGATCGTCGAGTTTGCTCTGCATGTCTTGTTGTGTTTGGGCGAGCAAAACAATATCGTCTGCCAGGTCAAGGTCGTTCAGTTGCTCCATGGTTGAAGGATTCCACGGCAATCTTCGGTTTGGTCTACAGTCAATCGATCCAGTCAAGATCTCATCCATTACGATGAGAAAAAGAAGCGGTGACAAAATACATCCTTGTCTCACTCCAGCAGTTACCGGGATTGGTTCGGACATGACACCGTCGTGCAAGACCTTGACGAAAATGCCTCGTACTGTGCTTCGATGAGATGGACTAGTTTATCTGGGACCCCTCGTCGTCTAAGAGCAGCCCAGATGTTTTCGTGGTTCAGTCGGTCAAATGCTTTTTCGAAATCAACGAACACCAGCAGAAGAGAGTCCTGGAATTCGTTGATTTGTTCCAGTATTATTCGTAGCGTTGTTATGTGGTCCACACATGATCGTCCGGATCGGAATCCAGCTTGTTGCCGTCGGAGTGTAGCGTCGATTTTCTCCTGGATCCTGTTCAGGATCACTTTGCAGAGTACTTGAAGGGTTGTACAGATCAAAGTTATGCCACGCCAGTTACCGCACTCTGTTAGGTCTTCTTTCTTTGGGACCTTTACGAGGATACCCTGCATCCAGTCGGCCGGGAATGTTGCAGTATCCCAAATATCAGCGAAAAGACGGTGCAACATTTGTGCTGACAAGGCAGGGTCGGCTTTGAGCATTTCAGCAGGAATGCAATCGATTCCAGGCGCTTTGTTGGATTTCATGTCCTTGATTGCCGCTTCTATTTCAGCCAGCGTGGGCGCTTCCGAGTTGACGCCATTAATGCGACTTACTGTGGGCGCCTCGAGCTGCGGGTTCTGTTGGCCATTGCTATTTGTAACTCGGAAAAGTTGATCAAAATGCTCAGTCCAACGCTTGAGCTGATGAGGTTTTTCAGCGGCATTCTTGCATTAGTCCTTGCACCACTGAGGCGGCGAGAAATATCTTATAATAATCGGATATCTCCAATGGCGGCGGCTCTTTCTCCCTCTTCGGCTAGGGAGTTTGTCCAGGCTCTCTTGTCTCGTCTACAAGCTCGTTTAACTGCCTTTTCCAGCTCCGCATATCGTAAGCGGGCGGCTGTTTTGGCTGACCCGGTACATGCCTGCTCGATTCCGACTTTCGCCTTTCTCCGATCATCGATCATCCTCCAGGTTTCATCCGACATCCATTCACTTCGTCTTCCACAAACTTTAGCGAGAGTACCATGGCTCGTCGTGATAAAGGCATTCTTGATTCCACACCACTGTTCTTCGACTGTTCCGTCTGTCGGCAGCTCCGAGGTTCGGGATTCTAGCTGTTCAACGTATGTCCTTTTCACCTCTGGATTCTTCAACCGGCGGACGTCGTATCGACACCCGACTTTCTCCTCGCGCTGTTGGACACGTGCAACTCTCAGTTGTATCTCGCCAAGGACGAGGTGATGGTCAGATGCAATGTCTGCGCTTCGTTTGTTGCGGACATCAAGAAGGCTCCTTCTCCATTTTCGGCTGATGCAGATGTGGTCAATTTGATTTTCTGTTCGGCCATCTCGGGATACCCAAGTGACCTTATGTGCTGGTCGATGGGGGAAGAGCGATCCTCCGATCACCATGTTGTTGTTGCCACAAAATTCTACAAACAGCTCTCCGTTTTCGCTCATCTGTCCTAGGCCATGGCGCCCCATGATGTGCTCAAAGTCCTGATTATCGGAGCCAATCTTTGCGTTGAAGTCGCCTAAGTGGATTTGAATGTCACCCTTCGGAATTCTCTCAACCACGCTGTTCAATTGACTGTAAAACTGCTCTTTCTTCTGAAAATCGGCAACGTCAGTTGGCGCATAACACTGGACCATTGTAAGGTTTCTAACCCGTGTTCTGAATCTGGCTACGATTATTCTTTCGTTTATCGGTTCCCATCTTATGAGGGCCGCATGGGCCTGCGGGCTTAACAGGAAACCAACTCCACGTTCCCGAGTAGCATGTTCTCCTCGTATGCCAGAGTAAAGCAATACTTGCCCGGACTGTGTCTTGTGTTCTCCAGTGTTAGGCCAACGGACTTCGCTCAGTCCCAATATCTCTAGCTTGAGGCCAAAGTTCCAATTCGGTTATTTCTTCTCTCAGTTTCTGTAACAATACAAGATATCAGGAGCAGTAGGTTGTTAGCCTAAAGTCCCTATCCCGCGATAGGGCTGCCATCTTGGACTTAGCTGGCGGGAGCCGGATTTCATAAATTCAGCCGCTTGCTGCAAGACAGACGCTGTTTGAGCCGCCCCTGACCATGGAGAACAGACGCTCGGTTGTTGTTGCACGCCGCCCCTGACCTGAGGAACAGACGCGTGCGGCCACCTTCTCAGTATGCATGAGACCAAAGCATCCACCGGGGTTGGGTACCCGATCTCCGCTTAGGTTACTCGCACCCCAGCCGGCACCGCGGGGAGGTAGAGATAGGAGTTGTGAATAAGAGGTGATATGACCACTATGGGGTCTCGTGTTGCACCGTTTAAAAGAGGTAATACACTATTAGAAAACTACTACTACAAACTACTACAAAAAAATGCTTATAAGCTTCCTAACTCAATAATAGGCGATGGAAGCGCTGACGAATTTGGGTGATGGTTTTGCATTAGTGTAAGTGGGATGCAGCTATAATTTCACCCAACTTTTGACAGTTCTAAAGGCATTTTTCTTAAGGAGAGAAAGAATAACTTTTCGCTTCCATCGCCCATAGACACATGGAGTGGTATCCCGAATACGAAAATATTGTAACAGAACAATTCCTGTAATAGTTATAAAACGATTCGAAACAGTGTAAAAAACGTTTAGAAAATGATATCTGGAACCATAAAAAACATTGCACTTATCTTGAATTCCAAAACGACGGTCTGTTGAATATGGCGTTAAGTTATGTTACTGTTTAAAACTGTTAAAACTCTTATATGGAAGAACTGTTCTGCAAACAGTTGAGATAACTTACGAAAACCGCTCATAGAAGGTGTATTTCGGTCATCAAACTGTTTTAGAAACAGTTATTCTTAAAGTTCTCTTGTAACTGAACATTTACAGTATAAGTTGTATAACGATCCAATATGACGTTCTTCCAACGTTATGCGTATCGTTTTCTGAATCGTAGGGGAATGGAGCACGCACACACACAAAAGAAAATTTTCTTATTCGTGAAAAATTAAAAATAAACATTTTCAGATTTTGTAAAATTTATAGGTATTTATTATACATTTGATTCACATTAATGATAGAATAACGCACTTACAATAATCATGATTTCCACAACTTTGCCTTGCAACCAAGACCGGATCTGTGGTCCAACGGAAAAGGGATCCTCCTGGATCGCTTAGTGCTAATTTAGGACCACTCCATACCCTTCCGACTGGAGGATTAAATTTGTTTTCATCAGCTTCTCCACCAGGTCTCATTTCCGACACACGGGCGGAACGTTGACGCAGCTGCTGGATCCAGAATCCTGACCTCTTTCAGCGTGACGCATTGCTCCTCCAGCGAAAATTTTGCTGAAAAAAAAACTACTTTTTAAATGTTTGTTATTGTTGATGTTTACAAATCAATTTACCTGTTGCGAACATCGCTGGAAAAGTCCCTTTATGTCCTCAAAATCCGATTGGTGGCTGCTGATTTTCGTCCGGAAATCCACAATCGGAGATAACTTATTAGTGCTGGTACCAGTACGGGGGTTTGACTTTGGAATGCGAAAAACGAAGACTTTGTTTTTTTCGTTTTCTTTGTGTTGTAGGCAGTAATGTCAACTAGACTGTTTTTCAAAATTGTTCCAAAATAGAATGAAAATGTGAAAATAAAAAAGCGTTATTGGAGATTTATCAAAATGCACAGATTAAAACTGATATGTATTTGTTTGGTAAAAGGGTTAAAATATGTACAATATTAGTGAATGTAGCATAATAAATGAATTAAAAAAATATTTTTTTACTGGATGCGACGTTAAACTCAACTCAAGGTTCAACAGCATGAGTAGGGGGAAGTGTCCCTATATGCGCATATTGGGTAATATGCGCATACAGCCGATTGACGATATGGCTGGAGATTCATCATATCTAATGAGTGCAGTTTGAGGGTAATACGCTCTTAACACATGGCATAAAAAAATTAAATTATTATATAAAGTCGAAAAAATTTAAAAATTCAAACAAGATTTTTGTCAGTTTTGTTGTAATATATTTAACTTTAATTATTGTGCATACAGATTCTGTGAACAAAAATTTTATTGGTTTTTCTTTCTTATTCATCTGGAAATCGGAAATTCAACAAATCGAAGCTTTTGGCAAAGTTGTAAATGATAAGATATTGAAATAAGAGACAGGTTCTGAATGCCTATATCAAGGCAGGTTAAATGCCTATATCAAGAAAAATAGATTAGTCTTATAAATTTTTTACTTTCTATCATTTAAACATGAAATCTACGCTCAAACCACGATCTTACAGCGAAAAAAGAAGAACTTCCTACTGATCCGATAAAAATACAATATGAACAAAATATTACCCTGAAATATGGCCATATGGCATACTTAACTATGTTTCATGCAAAAGAACTAGTGATGTAAAAAATTTCACCAAAATTTCGGCCTTGACGTATGCTTAACATCCGTTTATACCATTTTCAATTAAATAATATCAAAATATTGCAAGTGGTAATGAAATATAGCTAAAAACATAAATATGCGCATTTAGCCCGCCAGTTTCGGAAATCGGCTATTTTGACTTCTTTAATTATAAAATTATTTTCACAAAAACTGTAAGAGATTTGAACAGAAAAATTTCACTAACGTATATAAAACAGATGTCCGCTCATGTGCATATAGTTTTCAGACTCCTATCTTTTGGAGTATAGGAGAAAATGAGTGCTTTCCTTAATATGCGCATAAAGCCTTCCTCTCCCCTAAAATTTAGAATAGAATATCAAAATATTTTGTTGGTATTTAAAAAACTTAAAACTAGATTACAAATCTAACATTTCACCATCATCAACTATAATTTTTTGTTCATAAAAAATAATGATATATCAAAAATCTATAGATTTTTCCTATGATGAACTTGTTATAATAATTATAACTTTTTGATACATGATTAAATTATAGATTGTAGCATTTTTGGTCCCTAAAAAATGATGATATATCAAAAATCTAAATTTTTAAATAACAACAGATTGAATAACAACTCCTTGAACGGTGAAACCATTGGTTTTTTTTGTTTCGATTATAGTCGTTTTACCATCTTTATGACATTCGCGACTTTATCAACGTTGCAGTTGCCGGATCGTTATTGAAAAACTTATCCGGTACAACTGTGTTCGATGTTTACTCTTGGGCTCGAACTCGCGGACATCGGCTCAGGAGACAACAGACTTGCCAACTGAGCTATATCACAAGCCTTTGAAACCATTGGTATAATATTAAAAATGTATTGATTTTATGTTTTTTTTTTGGAATAAATAAAATAAATAAATCAATAAATAAATACATTTAAAATACATTTTCACATATTAGTGCTAGTTTTTTTTTCAAACCATGTGGCATCTCTGGCCCACGTTTCGATCAATTTTGACGTGAGTTTGACAGATGACATGAACGTTATGCGTTAAGAGCAAACGCACCAATACGGGAGTATACGCGGCCCGGTTTTGCTCATTTCAGCGGACCGATTTTGGTATGCACACTCGTTCGCGCACCGGACGGAAGCATTATTATTTTAAAATTGAGCATTGCACTGAGAAAATTTTTGCAGAAAATATTAAATTATATTTATACCTACTGATCGAGTAAATTTTCGGAGCCGATAGTTTCTTCGCTTTAATTTCGTTTTCGTTATCTGCTATCCGTGACGTGACGTTAAATTCGACATCCTGGTTGAACATGCCATACAGCAGCAACAGGGCCAAGCAGCTTCGAGCGACCAGCAACCGGGTCCTTTGGCGGATGCAGCAAGAATTTCGTGGCAGTAGCAGCCGGAATCACCCGAAAGTAGAGTTCCACCATCAAGCAAAAGGTTTTCCGCCGCTGGTTCCAAGATTTCGGCTTCAGTGAGTCGGAACCGTTTGCCCTGGTGCAGCTAGAAGGTGAACTGTATGCGTCATTGCCCCGGTTCAAACCTATCTGCTAAAGATTCTGCTCATGGGACCGACCACAGTTTCAGCGACTTGACGACCGATAAGTGCAAAACGTTGCTTATACGGTCTCTGTCAGATTGAGATTAAGTGTGGAACGACTAAATATCAGATTGTGAATCTTCGCCACCGGCCCAGGTTAGGTCATTCGAATCGTATCTAGTTTCTAGAAGAAAAACCATTTCAAGTTAAAGTAGATTTAACATGTAATCAACAATAAAAATAAACCTTCATATAATTTTTTTCATTATTCATACGATAATATACCATTTTTATTCTTAAAGTTTCAAATATAGATTTGTCATAAGTTAATGTAAGGCCCTATATTTTTGTCAGTATTTCGAACACTTTTCTGGATAATTTCTTTTTGAGTTTAACTTTGTTTTTTAATGCTTAAAAAGCCCAAACTAGTCCTTCGGAAAGCATTCCCGTCCGCAGTCGTTTTCGTTATGGATATTGTGACCGGAAGACGCAGTACCGCAATTGTCTTGAAAAAAATAATCGTTACTGAAGCGCGCGGCATGGTCATCTCATTTTCCCTCTTCTTCTTCCGGGAGCCACAATCTTTTGAAGGGGGATTTTAACTTATCACGAGCCAGCTTCTCGACGTTGACCAATTCCAGTATATCGTTTGCAATTTTTCTGTCCGGGAATCCATACCGGCTGATACTTTCGTCAATCAATGTTCTGCTGTCACTGCTAGCCAATTCCTTGGTTTGGCCCAACTATGTGAACTAATCGCATAAGTTCAAATTAGTCGGAGTTAGTTTCTGAATGTTAGCTCCGATTCCGATCCGATAATCGATTTCATTTGAACTCAAACCCAACTCAGCGCTCTTTGCAATGCTGATACTGATGGAATCATACTGATGAAACCGTACTGATGGAACTGTTTCAGCTGCTGCTGTTGTCAATTGAGAGCTTTTATTAAACCTGAAATTCAAATAAAATTCATATAGAATTTGCTAAGCCATAAAAAAATTCTCACCTGGTCACCGATGGTAGCTGTGTCGTCATCTTTTATTTCAATAGGTTGCACAAAAAGCTGAAAGTGACTGCGCGCTTCCGGTGGTACTATCAGTTACGACTAATGCCTGTGGTCGCAATCGTGGCTGAGGAACCGGGCGAGTGATGAACTTTTCTTCAGCCAGAGATAGCTCTACTGCTGCTGCTGAGTATAAAAAAAATAGCTAAATCAACAGTTTTTTCACTTACCTTCAAGCGGCGTTGTTGTTACTTGATGATGATCAATTGCAAGTTCTGTGCCTACCGTTCAAAATTATGCTAATTACGACGACCCACTCGGCTTCAAAGAACAGACCCTGGGCCTTCTGCCACAGATTCCGAGGGCACGCGAACAAATGAAAAGAAGAGCCACATTGCTTAATTAATTTACAATTGTTTACTAAAATTATAAAATTTCATTGAATGTCAACAAACTCTGCACGCTGAACTTCGTTTGATTAACTCAGCCTTAAATGGTAGATTTTTTTCAGTGCATGTTTGCTCTCGCCCCTTTCTAGTGAGCAAATTTGGTGATTTTGTCGGTCCCGACGGCAACGGCCCTATTTTTCTCACCCTCATACTAACCCCCGGTGCGGTACGAAAGTGATTAAACGCGTGAGCATTTTCACTATACTCGCGATTGCTGCGGATGCCCTAAGGTTCGAGAACAGTTTTACGATTATTTATTAAATTGAAGTAAATCGTTTAAACCTTCATTCACCTTTTATGATACCATCACTTATTCACATGAACGTTCATATTTCGTTGTTATCGTTGTCGAAGTAAAGTTTAAAAGAATAGCTACGTTCACCAAAACAATCACTATTTCTAGAGCCGTAGATGTATCGTATTGATTATTGAAGCTATAGTTTTTTGGTATGCGGGATGCTATAGATAATGTCAAACATTTGTATTTTCAAATATTAAAAATAAAATAATATTTTTTTCCAAACTATGAAGTTGATCATAAGTCGAATCACCCCAGCGTTGAAAACTTAAAAAGGAATTGTTAAATTTCGCAGGACGTACCGGATCTCTCGGCAATTCGTCGGACTCGGAACATAACAATTAACCGGAATTGGCTGCCAATCTCGAAGCGTGATGATTGCGTTTTTGAAGAAGCTCTTCCTCCGATGATAAAGCAATGTCGGCCGGCCTCATTTCGCCCGCTAAGCGTTAACACTCTCTCTTCGATCGGTAATCGTAAATTATTAGGAAAAAAACAAAAAAAAAACGTAAACAAATCGGCACTAATCAGTTTGGCCGTTGACATTCGCTAATGAATCATCCGAATTGCGACCTTTAATTGCATGTTGAGGCGGTTTGGTAAGAAGCGTTGCAGTTGTGGTTTTTCGACTTTTTTTTTGTCAATTTTTGATTTATTGATAGCGTAAAGACCGTATGTTCCCCCCTATCAAATCGCAAAGCCGATGATAGGTAAATAAAGTTTTTTTTTATTATCGATTCCAAGATATCGAAAGAACCCAACGAAGAAAATTTGTTTACACACGTGTGTGCAGAAAACGACTTAACGTTTATTTTTCCTAAAGAGTTCGTCATCATTAGCAGCATGCTAGCAACGATCTAATCTGATAACAGTTGGAACCTTTCCAGTGAACTTTTGGGTCAACTGTATAGTTTATGGCGATAAAATATTGACAGAGGGACGGGTGCGATAAAAATGGATAAATAAAACAAACTGTTGTAGGGGCAATATAAATGCAAGAAAGCCATATGAATTTTAACGTTAATTCAAAATCAAACTGTATCCAAAAGTAACAAAAACGACTCGAAATATTAAAAGACGTTTGCTAAGCCCGCATAATCCAATACCGTACACTTAATCTTTTGAATTATTTGTTTCTGATTACCTTAAGGGGGGGGTAGGGTCTAACGGGTATAAAAAAAACACAATTTTCACGATTTTTTTCTAGAGCTATCGTTCAAACAAATGTATTCAAATATTTTGCATTATACAAAGCATTGTTAAAAGAACATTTAGTAATTTTTTCGTAGAAATATATTGAAAAATGAGCCGGTGACGGAGCACTTTCGAGGATGCCTTTTAGAAAACAGGATTTGCGGTGGACACTGTATCTCAGCACAGAATCATCAGAAGTCAAAAAATCAGAGCAAAATATTTTTAAAAGATGTTTTTCTGGACCCCAACGTTTTTATTTACCTTGAAAATATTTTTATGAAATTTTTGTGGCTGTTTGAAGTAAAAACTACGATTTTTCACTTAAAAATCCGCCATTTTTCACCTGTAAAATCTCCCCAAAGTAAAAAAAATCGAAAAATAAAAACGTTGGGGTCTGGTATTTTATATGTAGAAAATATGTTCCAAATTTGAAAAGAATCGGATAAGTAGTTTTCAAATGGCGATGTCCACGGACTTTAAAAATGTGCTTTCGAGAAAAACGCGTTTGAAGTTTCTGCTCTTGCTTTCTTGCAGTATTAGATAGGAGGAGATAAAGGCCTATAACTTCTACAGTTTTGCTTCAATTGACTTGAAAATTTGACACAACATTCTTGAAATGTTTTACAATAAGAAAATAAAAAAATAAAAAAATCGATTTTTTGAAAGTGTTAGACCCTACCCCCCCCTTAATAGTCATGATTTTTTTTGCGACTTGGCTTATGGCGTCTTTGCTGAGAATGATAAAAAATGAATACTGAAAGATACGATGAATCATCTCAGACAAAATATGTATGAATTTTCGGGCATCTGAATGTAAAGTGTCTTCGCTGCTACTGTGATGTCACGTAAGAAAAAAAAACACGAGGCAAGAGAACCCGTACGGTTCCGAAAAAAACCCTTCGGATATGGCCAGAAACACCATGGATAGCCGTATCAGAACCGGAAAATGAGCGCATCGGGGCCGACAACAACGCAAGCGATGAAGGTGAGTGAACAAACTGTTTTGTTAGGCGAAAATTTTCAAATTTTTCAACCCTCCGTAGACAGCTCGGAAAAATAAAACAGATGCAATAAACTCCACCACCCGGCCGGACTAAAACCGAAGCAGCGCCAACCATGGTGAACACAGGGCCGTATGAAAGTGGAAGCCACTATAATCAGAGGGAAATTTCCGATTGTCAAGCCACCATATGGAGACTACAGTATTTCTTCTAGGCGCTGAACGTTTATGGATTCAAGGTAATAATTTAATAAAACACTATTCTAACTAGAATGATTTAAATTTCGTTTCGATGTTTTGCAGGTACAGTAATCTGGATTGGCAAAGCAAATGCTGGTGACGGGTCTAGAAGAAATTACTCTCGTTCGAACAGGTTTGAACAAATTCCCAGCAGCAGCCGTCACTCCGGAAGAAACCACAACCAAACAAAATGCGCAAATTCTGGCTGGGTTTGTTTATTTGTCTGGGAAGCTGCAATGGTGCCGTGGTAGCAATCAAATTCTGGCTGGGAGGTTTCGCAAACCAATGAGTGGGTACCTTTTAATCATACATCTCGACTAATTGTGCTGACTTAAAAATTGTATTTTCCAGGAAATGACTGGAGGGTGGAACAGCAACGATGGCATGGCCCAGGAAACAGAAGACAGAGTTTACACCGATATGCGGGAATGGCAACTAGGAGGAGCAAAACGCTTCCTTCGCTGAAGCAATCGCTCCATTCCCGTATCTGTTATTCCAACTCCTAGAAGCTGTGCCAAACCTGGGTCGAGCTGGAGGAATCGGTTTGTAAACATCGTCACCAGACAGAGTTGCTCCTTGCTCGAGTTGAAAGTTTCTAACAATAGTGATAGTGGTAAGGTTTTATTTGGAATAGCTTAGTTCAAATTTGTAATTTATAACATTCGATAACTTTACAGCCTGCTGTTACCAGTCGACCGAATTGAAACAACATTTAAAAAAAACAACGGTACGCTGCCTGCTGACCGAGCTGGATCCACCATGCCCTCAGTCGAGAACGACGACATCAGCAGCAGCTCGCCGAAAATGAAAATTGTCCAAACCGCAACAGGCAGAACACCTCTTTCTCCAGCATTTGTGTGGAGCCATTCATCAGTTAAGCTGCGTTTGTTAGGTCTGGGCGCAACCGGAGACACGGCCACAGCACCCACGCATGAAAGCAACACCCTCGGAGGCTCGTGTGTGGCACCAGCCTTTAACAAGCACTGCATTACTAAAGGATCCGCCAGCTCACACAGTGCACCTTGAGTTCCCGGCAAAGTACCTCTACATATTCTCCAAGTCAAACGGCACCATTTCAAATAGTCGGGCACGTTTTGCGACTCCCTTCATCCGTCTCTTAAGGTGGACCGTTCGGTAGGTCACGAATGCGAACTGTGGGTTAGAACCCTCCCCTCCTTGAGCACGCTCATGAAAAAAGCCGCTGAGATGCTCGCGGGGCTGCTGAAAAATTCAATCTGTCACACGTGTTGTGGATCACTACAAAGGACATCTTCTGTTCAACTTAGGGTCCTTAGGGAATTTCAAAAGCTGATCGACAACGATAAAGCCGCAATCGCCATTCCAGCTTCCAGACAGTGGCCTTTCCGAGCACATTATGAGAACGATGTGCCGAGCCAGTCCGGATTCCGTCAAGGACCTGAAAAGATTTGTCTACAACAAAGATTCCGAAACTTATAATTAGAGTTGAGCGAAGTTGTAAAAATATATTTGTATAAGGTACACCGGGGTAAGTGTGGACGGGTTTTCGTATAGTTCAACTTTAAAAAATCATAAAAAAATCAGCAGTGGAGCAATTTTGATAAATTGACGTTCAATGTGATGCAGGACATGTTTTTTACAAAAGCTGAAGAGATGAGCTCGATAGAAGCAAAGCGAAAAAAGTTATCACGCAAATCGTTATGGACGGCTGGTGTCTTCACTTACCCCGCATTATGGGGTAAGTGTGGACGGTAGATTTTCCCTTTGATTTCTCAGGAAATTTTTAAAAAATTTGTGTTTTCTTGGTTGAAAACGTTACTTTATTGCTCGAACCGTCCAAAATTTTGAAAAAAGTTCATGATACTATAATTATAGTGTGTAATTTATGTTACAACACACGAGATCCGATTTCATCAAAAACACAGAACAAATAAGTACTATACTCAAATTTTCATGATCCGAATGCTTAATATAGCTAAATAATACAACTCATAAAGGATGAAGGACAGAAAATTGAAAAATTGTGTAAACATCAAGTCTTTTTAAAGCCGTCCACACTTACCCCAGGTAGGGGTTGGAGACAAAATTTTAGTTTTTTGTAAACAAACTCTTTTTTCTTAATTTTTAACCGCCGTTTCTTTTCCTAACTGGTTGTTTGGAATGTAAGGATTGTTTCAATGTAGAGTTTTTCATCGAGAGCCAGCTAGTTTAGGAGAAATTTGCAATTGAAAAAGATGCACATCAACTCGACATCGTAGTTGAAAATAGAAAATTCCGAAAAAGTCGCTTTAAACAACCGTTATTGTCTGAATCGTATCTTTTTCACAGTTATTGGATAGATTACAAGTAAATTGAACATTCTGCATCCAAAGTTTGAAAAAATAGTGCGCAGTATTGTTTTCATAGCCATCGTCCACACTTACCCCGGTGTACCTTATGTAATATGTAAGAAATTGTATTGCCAAACGTCTCAATGACTAAAATCTATGTCTATTTAGGTTATTGCGATACTTTAAAAATAAAATAGTATGATAACACGAATCGTTTATTTTAATCTGTAACGAATCGAAAAAAGATCCTTGAAAGATTCACTCTATCGTTATAAAAACTTAAAATGCATGATATAACAACGATTACATCTATCGTTTTGCTACATTTTCGAGAAAAATCTCTCTAGAAAAAAGCAAAAAAATGAATCGTTTATTTACTTAGCAACCCGTTCCCTGTATCGTTATTTGTGTCTAAACGATTCCATTTGATGAAAAAACGATTAGCATAATCGTTCATTAATAATCCAAAACCATTAAGGGAATCTTTTGGGTGTCTTGGGAAGAAGATAATGGGGATCGTTATTGAATAATACTGCTCCATGCGGGAGCTCAGAGTTTTTTTTTTAGAATCGGTAAGTACTATCTAAATTTAGCAGAAAAGTAAGCAAACCAATCGGTATGCAATTTATTTAGTTATGGTTCTTTTTTTTAGGAATTTTAACAACCGGATCTCAAAATGTGGCTGAAGAGAATAAATACGCTTCGATTGCAATTTACCAGAGGAATTCAACGATGTTGATCAGGAAAATGATGCCCTTTTCTAGAATATATTGTGCATTTTGAACGTCCCCTCAGACAAAATTGACTGTGTTAAAGACTGCCCCGATACACTGTATCATATATACACTATAAAATAACCGTAATTTCAAAAATCGTCTAGTGTTTAACCAAATTTTGGCTGTCTACTGTTGTTTACATCCAAATAAAGTAAGCGTTGTCACTTTTGATTGTGTTTCGCGATGAAATGCGTGGCCTCACTTCCAAGTAAAGAAAACGGATTGTGCACAAATGGGGCACTGTTAGGGGTCTTTTAATTTTTCTGAAAGTTGATGAAATTGTGTAACGTCGATTAGGTATCCCGAGACCAAAATGAAAACTGATCAACCTGTGGGACTATTTAAAAATTAAAAAAAAATACATCTCAATTGAAGTTTGTTGGTCAAACAAGAGCCAAAATTATGATTTTTTTTTCTTAATATATGTAGATTATTGACTAAACAAACGTCTAGAAAACTGACTGACTAACTGAAAAAACCGTGTGAATCAAATTTGTATCTTATTCTGTACTACTGGATCATATTGGATTTATAAATTTCACATAATTTTTTTAATCTAAATTTTCTACGCTTGTTAACATTTCTAAAAGCTTAAACCATTTCTAAAGCAATAATTTAAACCCAGTTTGCAAATCTGTAGGGGAGAGTGGGGATACTTGATCCCCTTTTCTTATTTTCACCATTTTCCAAAAATTAGAACGATACTTGAACCCGTAGATGAACTAGAAGCATTTTCGCGGGAATAAAAAAATTGCGATATTTTTTAAGTTCAGAGAGACTTGATCCTCTATTGAAGGAGACTTGATCCTTAATTCATTAAGCCCTAATCCTTGAAAAAAAAATCTAACAAAACCCCAAGATATATTGGAACAAATATTTTGGTTATTATTTATCCATGTAAGGAACATTTAAAAGTGATGAAAAAAGATCTTGAAGACACATTTCGTGAAACTTTTCTAACAAAGTTAGAAATTACTCAAACAATTATTTTGTTCAAATTTTTTTAAACTTAAAGCATTGTTGTTTTGATACATTTGGCAAATTTTTCTAGAACATTTGATGCTTGTAGAACATTCCAGTTTTGAGATATAGCTAAGGAATCAAGTATACCCAGGGATCAAGTATTCTCACTCTCCCCTACTCTACTAACAAGGGTAGAGAAGAATGGTGGTACTTGGTCCCCTTTTCTTATTTTTATTGTATCTTTTTGAAAAAAAAAATTTGTGTATGCTCCAGAAGTTAGAATGCGCCCATATATAAACTAGAAGCATTTTCGAGAGACGAAATAAATTGTGATGTTTTTTAAGTTAAAGGATCATTTATTTGAGGAGCCCTAAGCCTCATCAAACGAAAACAAAAGATAAAAGGTTCATTGACTATTTTCGCCATGTTAGTTCACAGTTTGTAAGTGTCAAACAAAGAGAATTCTAAAAGACTGTCTTCTATCCTATAGTCACTGCATATTTAAAGGCGCATTTTTTCTAATTTTCAGATAAAATCAGATTTTTAGTCCTTTTTTATCAGGTAACTAGCTGATAACGTACGAACTTCGTTTCGCAACCAATTCAAAAATGTGATTAAATAAGATGATGTTTGTCAAACAAAGTTGAATATTCTCTACATTGAATAAAAAATACCGTCAAACGGGACATCATACAAAAGCAGAGTTAGATGCAACATTTGTATACCACAACACTCATTCAATTTTTATTTCAATATACTGTAATGAAGTTATCATTGAATGATAACAAATTGATGATGACATAGTTTTTAATATCGTGAAAGAGTTTTTAAAAATTTTTGATTCTCATAAAAAAATTAAGAAATCGAGCTGTAGATGTACAAATTTTAACATTTTTCGAACTTTACCTAGTATGACGGATTGGCATAATGATATCACCTACAAACTTTATATTTACATTATCCTAAACTAACACTGTTGGTGTATAAATATTTTTCGGACAATCAACTTTTTTTTGTAAATAAATATTTTTATAATTCAGTTAGCTGCCTGGGGCAAAATGCAACAAAATGCAAATCAGAACTAAATCTCATGAATCGCGTTTCCATATGCAGGGATATGATTGTTTAACATTATGCGTTTGTTAACATGAAAATTTCATCCATCCTAAGATTTATTTCCATGATTTCAGCTAATAGAATATTTTGTAGTATTTTTTACCCCTTAATATATGCAGCAGATGAACACTTTTTTCTTAAAAAAAATTTGTCAGAAAAAATTTAAAAGTTAATTCAAACAAAACCTAAAATTACTGCAATTGGTGCTTTATGCGTTATGACAACAAAAATGTATCAAAAACTATAAATTATCAATCGTTTTCATTTGATTTTTCATTGACAGAGTTTATTGAAACTTACCCCTTTTTCTTAGTTGGTAGGGTGAAAATTGCATGTTTTTGTAAATTTAATAATAACTGGTAAAACCAATATTTTGTTCTGACTACGTCAGTTTCGTGTCCCATCAACCTTAAAACTTTTGATGTACAAGAGGTATGTTCAAATTTAAATTAAAATTCCTTAAGGAATATATTATAAAGAACCAAAAATAAAACCTATTCCTCTTCAAGCCATATTCATCTTTGAAAACGATTGATATAAAAAAATAATCCGAAAGTCTGTATCCGTGAATAGAATGAATTTAAATTTGAATTATGAATTTTGAGTACTCTCAAAAAGTATTTATCTATCAAAGAGTTACTAGCTTAAGAGATTTGTTTCTTTTGAAAAACTTATTGATAAAACGTGATGAATAACTTATGCAAAATAGCCATTTTTTTTGTTCTTGATTAAAAATTTGCTAAAAAAAGGTTATCAAAATTACTTTTTAATAAAATGAAACTATCGAAAAGTTTTTAATGAAATTCAAATGCATCGGTTTACTTTTGCTTATGATTTTGCTGCTTTTCAGTTCTTTTTAAAAACATTATTTTTGAACATTTTCAAGAGTTTTCCAGAGGAGATCTTTTATCTCAGCCCTATGCGTCGGTGGCGCCGGACCCTTAGGTAGGTAGGTTTCCAATTATTTCCATACCTTTTCTGAAGCACACATTTGAACAGAGCTGATTCTGAGTTCCAAGTTAGCCTTGCTGGAGTGCGGTCACGTTTTTTCTCCCTCGTGTTTGCTCGTTGTTTTGTTGCTATTTTCATTCTTCCAAATAATAATCGAATAATTAGTCAAGTGGAGTTGTGAAATTGTTAATATGTGATAATAAGATAAGTGTATCAAGCTTGATTGAACTGAAAGATATCTTTAATTCGGTTCGGGAGTGCGTGTAAATGAAGTTGAACATCTTCGAAAATCGGTGAAATGCTTGATGCGCAGTTTCAACGCTGCAATGAGGGAGACACTTTTTGTGGCTGAATAGACAGCTTTGAATGCAGCCGATGGATAGTACTTGTTTAGTTTGAATATTGAGTGTGAAAAACTTTTTGTGATTTAAAGATGTTGAAGAAAATCTAAATGAAAGTTTCTTTCGAGATATTAGGCTTTCCAGCATGGTTGCCTAGGTAACACACGGCACGACTATCCATTTCGTGGAATTCAAACGAATGTCAGCGCTTGCTTAGATGGATTTGTCTTACAATTGATCTAAAGAATGTAAATAAGCGCATACGTTGGCGAAACTGCGGTGAATCCGTGCACCCATGGTGGATTATCTACATACATACATACACACATTTGAACAGAGCTGATTCTACTTTTTTATTTATTTCAATAGACTCTGGCCATTCGCATGGTCCTTGTTTACATTTATTCGTTGAGAAACTCTCTCAACAGGTATTATAGCGCCAGCACTAAATTTTACTTCGGAAGTCCGGACTTCCGATCCCGAACTTACTTCCGAACTTTTGACAGTTGTGTTTAAAAAATAACAGTGTATTATATTCAACGTTGCCACACATAAATTTGTACCCACCAGAGAATCTCTACATACTTTAAGCGGGCCACAGGGCCACAGATTACACAACATTGGTACAAATGCGATGAAATTTTGTCGCTGTGAACACGATTTGCGTGTATGGCACTGCTTGTATGATCGCCCGAACGGTTTGAGTAAAATCGGTCGGGATCGAAATATTTTGTTAAAACCTGGGGGAGAAAGACTGAATAAAAAAAGAAAAAAATCTTTCAAACGTCAAATTTCTCTCATCAATCTACCGACCAGTACGAAGGTTCAAAATTTTACTTTCTTATTTAGTGATTTTTAATGAAACTTTTTTGATGCAGAAAAGCACTTGTTTTGCATAAAACAATGATTTGATTAGGTTTTGTTTTGCTCTGGCAAATTCTTGCATGATCAGGCGTATTGAATCGTTCAAATTTCGTCAAAGTTTTGAAGCTGATAAATAAAACTGGGTTGATTAATGGTTGTTCTAAAAATGTAGCTTAATCTAAATTTAGCACCTAAGCAACTGAGTTACATGACTCGCTACACGAAACTGATCATCTAAAGTTTAAATTTGAACGATTACAAATCTTTTCAACAATTGCTGGCTTTTTGCCGAACAGTAAAAAAAACGATACAGAAAACGATACAGCAAATTTCAGTCTTCCTCCCCCAGGTAAAAACCACCCTCAGCCGGGGTGGAAATGTTTTTTTTTGCTGTTGCTGTTACTGTTTTCGCCAGCAATCGTTTGTGTTCGCGTGAAATATACTCTTCCGGGCAAGAATGAGATACACAAACGATTCAAATGAATTTGTGGCAACGTTGATTTTATGTGAATTTGGCGCACGCTTAAATAAAACGACTCAATATGTTTTGGTCGGAACCCGCATAGCTAAATACTGTACTCTAAATCGTACTTATTATTCCGTTCTCATTACATTAATAGTACCTCATCATATTGCGTCTTGGCTTGATGTGCCTTTGCTTAAACAGATAAAATATGATTTCCGAAAGATATGATTAATATTCCTAGAAACAAAATGATAATTTTTGCAACGCGATGAAATGATTATGAATTATTTCGGAAAGATACAGTCAATGGTCATAAAAATAAATTGAGAATTTTTGCAACACGCTAATTTTTCCAACCACTTTTTCTGCTGTCACTTAACTGCACGTGGCCAGGTGCTAAAAAAATCTCCCGGCTTAGTTCTGGCCAATTTGAAAAGAGTCAGAGCTGGAAGGAGTCGGAACGCTTGGCAACGGATCAGCTCTGTTGATGATGGTGATGGTGAGTTCTTATTCAGCACTTGTAATAATTCATGATCATTAAAAAAATATTTTTTTCCAGGTGCTGCAAGGCGAGGACGCGGAAAGATGCACTCAGGCAAATTCTTATTATAATTTTCATAAGATGCATCTTATGAACCGCTTTTTAGAGTGTAAAATGATGTTTCATAAGAGTCTTATGAAATTCCTTCAATTTTCATACGATGTTCTTATGAAAAATAGAAGAAACGGCATTGTGAAAAAAAATGAACACATTCATTCGTAGCCTCAGTTTTTTTTTCATCATCTAACAGTACGAAGCAATCGCCGGTTCATATATGATACTATAGTTATTATAGTTTTCCTTCAATGTTAAATGTTATTGTTATCTCCGGAATGGTAAGTTCGATTTGATGTTTTGGGTGGGAACGTTTAACATATTAGTGAACTAAAAAACATTATTTGTTTACTTTTCAGCAAGCTGATCGGCAAAAAACTAAAGGTCGAAGATTAAGATGCGGCAAAAAAACTTTGATGGAGCCGTCTGTTGATGCGCTGCTGATGGTGACCATGAATGATTTAATTTTAAACAAATTTTTCAAACAATAAAGTGAATGTTTTCAGCATGAAACAACTAGAATTTTCTTATTAGAAGTGATTTACTGTTTCCATAAGAATCTCTTATGAAAAGCAATAACCTCTGATTGAAGTAGGCGTTCATCTTCAGAATTCATTCGCGTCATAAGACAATCTTATGAATTTCATTAATTTTTCTTATGGCGCCACTTCATAAGAGAATCTTATGGCATGCATAATAGTATTTTTCTGAGTGTGCGCTTTCGGTTGCGAGAACTGAAAACGGCAGAAGCGCAGTTCTAAAGAAAACGGTCATGGAACGAAATTGTGGTAAGTTCCAGTTCCTGACAGTGGAGTTGTCCGTTGTGACCAATATAGGTAGCCCCAACACTTCCGTTGTATCTCCACATCCATCTCAGCAGCTCAGGAACGGAAGCAGTGGAACCGCCAATAAACAGCATATTGTGTGAAGTGTAATTGTGACGTTCCTCATATTTCAAAATGTTGTTGTTGAATGTTAAATAAACAATTATAGAAACACAAATTTTGATATTATTTTTCTTATAAATCTATTAATGAATAAGAAAAGATACACCGTATCATCCGCATTTTATGGGTCGATCATTAACAAAAGATAACACGTACGGTCCAGGTGGTTCGTTGTATATGAATCGTTGTTGAATCGTTTCTTTACTTAACAACCCGTTCCCTGTATCGTAAAGTGTGTCCAAACGATACAAAAAACGATTCATATAATCTTTCTTTAATAATCTTACTATAAGGGTAATCTTTCGGGTGTCTCGGGAAAAAGATTACAAGAACGGTCATTTTATGATACTGATTCATGCGGGAAGTCAGCTCTGATGCCAGTTCACCAAAGACGTTTATAAATTTTTTATCTAAACGCACAATACTAACGTATTTGACTTCAAATCCTTACACACGTTTTGGGCTCATTTTTGTTTTGGGCCAGATCTCTGTTCTCTGTGCCTATAGTGACTGGTTTTCAGTTTTTGGCAAACATTTTTAAAATGCATTTTTAAAAGTTTTTATCTACTTTTTCAAGTTTCAGTCAACTAGCCTATTTTAGTATTCGATGTAGTTCACATATTATAGCTGTTTTCTATGGTTAAATAAGCGTTTTCCTTAAAGTGGCCATTATGCCCTTATCTCCCCTACCACATAACATTACATTACATTATTATTGAGTTTCATAAAATTCATTTGTGAATGCATTGATTAAAATAGGGTGAGTGCTCCTACTTTGGACCTAGAGCCTACTTTAGTCCTAAAATTCCGAAAATTTTAAATAATTCATTTTGCTGGCATAGAAAAAAGATATTCCTATGCACACAATGAATTCTTTTTCTTCCTGAATCCTACCATACCGTTTTTTGCCATTAAAAGTCTTTCTGATAAAATTCTCAGCGTTTTTAAAAATGTACCTCCTCATCAGTGGTAAATCAAACAGCTCAATTAGTAGGGCGCGTATTAAGAAATAAGAGTATTTAAATAAAAATCACGATTGTTTACTGTCCAAGCCAAAGTTTAAATGAAAATTTCTTTAACTGTGAAGAAAATGAACCATACTACCTATTTTTCCTACAGTTTATGAAAATCAATGTAAAACTCGGAAAATTGGCTAAGGTTCCAAATAAAGGAAACTTTCTACTTTGATGTTCCATGTTTAGACCTGACCAACCCCCTGGCAACTTGACAGTTCTGGCGAGCTTCGTGTGCCTGATTAAAATTCGCAGATGTCGCATGTGTACCGCTTGTTTACATACTTTTCAAGCCATGCGTATGAAAAGGGCACATCATCAAATGTTGTGTGGATCATAAAATTCGATTGAATGAAAAAATGTTCCAACCGAAATTATTATTCTCATTCAATATTCCACCTATTTATTTATTGTATAGGAACAGTTTTCCATAAACCGAAAAATGTTCTGCTATAATTTGAAAGTTTTGTTGTACTAAAATTTTCATATGTATCGCAGTTTATGAAAATCACTCGATGATTGTTGTGGTAACGTTTTGATTTACATTTATTGTGTACGATCGTCATAAATAGTTTTGGTAGAAGGGGTTCTTTTCTAAAAAATCTGTCGTGTATCAGTGAATTATTTTGATCAGTCTAGAAGTTTTAAACCTAATAAAGGACACACAGATTTACGTCTGTGTGCCGTTTGCTTCGAATGAACTTTTGAAAACAGATTCACTTTACGTATGACTGAGCAAATTTTCAGTTTGAATCGTTTTTTTTTATTTGTTGAATCGATTAAAAGATAACATATTTCCATATGCGTCCTTCCGACATGTTAAGTCGTTTGATTTTCGATTTGACAGAACCAGAGAACCAGAAAAAACTAGCACACGCGATTTGTATGGGAAACGTCAAGTTGCCAGTTGCCAGTCAATACCAACAAATCAACACAGGTGCGAATTTATAATTGGGGCATAATTCAGAACAAATATTGAATATATCTATCATATTTGCCAACTTTACGCAAATAAATTACAAGTAATTAAACACTAGCAAGTTTCAGCTATTGTTTTGCTGATAGAGCTGACGGGGAATAAAAGTGTTTGTTGTATTCATTTCAGAAATTTTAGTTTTTTTCAATGTTAAAAGCAGTAATACTTTGTTATGATAATAATTGATTGAAGTTTACATTTTCAATGAAATGCAATGTTTTTATAGGAATTTGAGTTCTAGGTCCAATAAAAGAAACCGGTCGAGTACCAAAAAAGGAACAGTTGGTTCAAAGTTGGAAATTTCGATCATCCATATCTTTGCAAATCTTTCAATAACGGCGAAACCTATGATGAAAATTTTCATTGAAACTTGCATATAAGATCATGACTTATAAATGATTTTCCTGAAAGATATAAATTTCCCATCAATTTATGAGAAAAAACATGATTATTAAAAACCCCAACTTAAAGGGTCCTAAGTAGAGCAACTAGCCCTACTCTACTTTCTGATAGTTAGCGCTCAACTGTCGAGCGGATCGGACGTTTTTCGAACAGAGCGTATAAGAGCGAATCTACAGGCTAAAGACGATTTTAAACAAGTTCGGATTTAGTGCCGTGTGTGTAGAACCGCGAGCGCCTTAAATCCGCGATGGGTCGACGAGAAAATACTTTTCGTATCGACTTTTCCAACGCGCCCAAAGCGCCTCCATACGAAGAAATACATAATTTCGTCGGTAACCAACTCGGTCTTACGCGAGAAAATGTGCTTCAGCTGCAACCAAATAGAAAGCTTGGATGCATGTACGTGAAGGTCACCGAACTCGAGCTTGCCGAGCGTATAGTCGAAGAACACGACAACAAGCATGAAATTGTTGTAGAAGGTAAACCTTATAAGGTCCGAATCGTCATGGAAGATGGAGCAGTGGAGGTGAGACTGTTCGATCTTTCGGAATTTGTATCGAACGAAGCGATAGCTGTTTTTCTTAGCAGCTATGGGCAAGTTTTGTCGGTACGCGATGTGATGTGGGATGAAAAATTCCTCTTGGGAGGAGTCTCAACAGGTGTACGAGCTGCTCGTGTGATTGTGGCTGAAAATATCCCCTCCATGGTGGTAATAGAAGGCCAATCAACGTCGTTGAGCTACAAAGGCCAACGCCAAACTTGCCCCCATTGCAATGAATTTGCTCACGCGGGAATCCCGTGTGTGCAAAATAAAAAACTGCTGGTTCAGAAGTTCCACGCAGACCAAAACAAGATGTCGTACGCCAACGTCGCCAAACTATCAACACAACCCATCGTTTCTACACGTCCAACAAAACCAACATCTACAAAGCCTCCAACTCCTGCACCACCACCGCTAGGAGCTCCATCGTCATCAACGATGAGAACAGATTCGATGCCTGTGTTGCAAATCAGGCTCGAAGATGTTCAAAACCCAAATAAGGGACTCATGCCTCCACCAGCATCCACCAAACCACCACTGGGAAAGTCTACAGCACCGCAAACCGGACTCAACATGAACGTTGATGACACTGAATCTGACGCTTCACAGGCATCAACCACTCGCAGCAGCAAACGGCAAAAAAATCCACCTAGCAAAAAACCAAGGCAAGTTGAAAACTACAGCGACATGTTTTCGGATGTTGAAAATCAGTAGCAATGGATTTCGTAAGTTGCAACATAGCTACAATAAATATAAACAACATCACAAACACCACAAAACTTAACGCTCTATGCACATTCATCCGTATGATGGAGCTAGACATCGTGTTTCTACAGGAGGTGGAAAATGAACACATCAATATACCAGGCTACAATATTATTTGTAACGTAGATGAAGCTCGAAGAGGAACGGCAATTGCTTTAAAAAACCACATCAAATTCTCGCACACAGAAAAAAGTTTGGACGGTAGACTGGTCTCAGTACGCGTACACAATACAACCATATGTAACGTGTACGCACCCTCTGGTTCTAACCTTCGACCCCAACGCGAACGATTTTTCAACGACACAATTGCTTATTACCTGCGACATCGCACCGAACACACAATTCTCGGAGGCGACTTCAATTGTGTGCTTCGACAGTGTGATGCAACCGGCCAAAACAGCATGAGTTCATCATTACAAACCACAATTCGGCAGCTACACCTACACGATGTCTGGCTACAACTTCGCTCTCGTGACACCGGACACACACGTATCGCACACAATTCGTCAGCTCGCCTCGATAGATTCTACGTCAGCGACAGCCTACTCACAAACCTTCGATCAACAGCTGTTCACGTCTGTTGCTTCTCCGACCATAAAGCCGTTACTGCCAGAATTTGTCTACCCCTCCCCGACCAACCAACAGGCAGAGGATTTTGGAGTCTTCGTCCTCACTTGCTGACAGATGATAACATCAACGAACTACAAATCAGCTGGCAATTTTGGACCCGACAGCGACGGAACTACTCCTCATGGATGGATTGGTGGATATTTTTCGCAAAAAAAAAGATCAAGTCCTTTTACCGGTGGAAATCCAAACTGGCCTTCGATGCTTTTTATCGAGAACAACAACGACTCTACGGTTTACTACAGCAAGCGTATGACGAATATTTCAGAAATCCCGAAATGTTAACATCCATCAATAGAGTGAAAGCAGAAATGCTTTCCCATCAACGGCGTTTTACTCAGCTGTTCATTCGCAACAACGAGAACCACATTGCAGGCGAACCACTCTCGGTGTTCCAGTTAGGCGAACGAAGAAGAAGACGTGCAACCATCGAACGACTACGAGACGAAAATAATCAGATCATCGAAAACTCCGCTTTGATCCAATCACACATGTCTGATTACTTTGCAAATCTTTACAGCAGTTCCACAGTTGAAATAAACAACGAATTCGATTGTGACCAATTAATCCCACCAAACGACGAATTAAATGAAGCCTGCATGCAACCCATAACGACAAGTGAAATTTTTTCTGCTATACGAGCGAGTGCATCGAAAAAATCACCTGGCCCCGACGGACTTCCGAAAGAATTTTTTCTTCGGGCATTTGATGTTATCCACCGTGAACTCAATCTAATATTGAATGATGCTTTGGCCTCAAATTTCCCACCCGAGTTCGTCAATGGAGTTATAGTCCTGGTGAAGAAGCGGAATTCGGAAGACACTGTACGCGGATATCGTCCAATCAGCCTTTTGAATGCAGATTATAAACTGTTGTCTCGAATTCTGAAAGCGAGACTTGAAAAAATCATCCGAAACCATCATCTACTGAGCAGCAGCCAAAAATGTTCCAACAGTAAGCTGAACATCTTCCAAGCCACTTTGTCGATCAAAGATAGAATCGCCCAGCTGATAACGCGCCGCACAAAGGGTAAGCTTATTTCTTTCGATCTCGACCATGCTTTTGATCGAGTAGAGCACACATTCCTCTTTCGAACTATGCTTAAGCTTGGTTTGAACCCAGCACTCATTGATTTGCTATCGAATATTGCCAACAACGCCACATCACGCATTCTCGTAAATGGGCACCTCTCATCGTCCTTCCCAATCCAAAGATCGGTGCGCCAGGGGGACCCGCTTTCTATGCACCTTTTTGTGCTGTACTTACAACCGCTAATAAGTCGTCTAGAGAGGTTTTGTGGAACAGATTTGATTGTAGCTTACGCCGATGATATCAGCACAATAGTAACGAAAAATGAACAGATTAGCAACATTCGATCTCTTTTTAGCCGTTTTGAAAGTGTTTCGGGTGCTCGGTTGAATGTAGACAAAACAATTTCAATCAATGTAGGATGTACAGAAGGAAATCAATTGTCGGCTCCATGGCTAAGAACGGAAACTTCAATCAAGATCCTGGGTTTGGTTTTTATAAATTCCATTCGAGAAATGATCAAAGTGAACTGGGATAAATTAGTGACGAACTTCAGTTATCAGGTTTGGCTACACTCATTAAGAACATTAACCCTTCATCAGAAAGTTACGTTACTAAATACGTTCATCACATCCAAAATTTGGTACGTTTCCTCCACACTGGCCCCTTACAGCGTACATATAGCGAAAATTACCTCCACAATCGGAACTTTTTTGTGGCGAGGATATTCCGCACGGATACCGATTCAACAGCTTGCACGGAGGGTCGAGGACGGCGGCCTAAAACTACACATTCCAGCCATAAAATGTAAAGCGCTGCTTATTAACCGGCACATTCAAGAAATTGAGGCTATGCCTTTCTATAATCAGTTTGTCTCCGCTCCAGGAGAAATAAGAGCACCTACATTCTTGCCATGCTTGAAGCAAATTCTAGAAAACTATCCTAATCTTCCCAACCAGCTAAGGCAAACGATCACCTCTCCAACTTTACACAATTTTTTCCTCTCTCAAACCAACCAACCGAGGATCGAAACAGAATATCCTCAAACTAACTGGAAACGCGTGTGGAACAATATATCATCGAAACAAATTTCATCGCACCAACGTAGCCTACTGTATAGATGGGCAAACGGCAAAACTGATCATCGGCAAATATTGTACACAATTAGACGAACAGACGGGGATCGATGTTTATACTGCGATGCTGTTGAGACATTGGAACACAAATTTTTCGATTGCTCTCGAGTGCGAGACTCTCTTCAACTTCTACGGGACCAGCTTGAGATTCAAACTGGAGGCCGTCCCTTTGCTACAAGTGAACTGCTCAGACCTGCGTTAGAAGGAATAAACAAAAGATCGCGATCAAGCGTCACGGTGCGCCTCTGGACCGTTATTATAAAAAAAAATTGTCCATCAAATCCAAGTACGGGGCTCGATTCCTTAGGTCATTCTGCACCTCTGGGTAAATTTTAAAAAAAATCCCTAGCAGAAAATCCGAGAAATCTTGATTTTAAGGTTTTTGTTGAGAAATTTCAAAATAATTCATATTCAAATTATTCAATATCATCAAAAAACCTCCAAAAACGTCAAAAAAGTGGTCCAAGTCATTTCCAACCAGTATGTATTTGTTGCCGTTGATAAAATTATGATTATTTACAACTGACTTAACTCTCCAAACATGGCTTAAGTGTATTATAAGTATGGTTTATTAGGGGTTTAAGTTTAGTTTAAATTATTGTTTCCGTGAAGTTATGGGGGAAAATGAATTTCAAATCAGTGGTGCTTTTATTGGTTAGTAGGAAAAGGAAACAGTGAAATAGTAAAAAGTAAAAGTAAACTATAAAACAGCAATACAACTAAAAATAATGAATGGAACATATTAAAAACTCAAAACTAACACATATGGTTGCTGTTGTAATCAATCAAAGAGTTTAACAAACGGTCGTTATAAACCTTTGATGATTTGGGAGCTTTATATCGCTGCCAAATCACATCAAAATCAGCATGTACGGATTCGGAGGCTTGCTCATTGTGAAGCCCAAGTCCTCTTCCGGCTTCTCGACAGAAATCCGCCACATGGTACTTTGTAATGTGATATTTAGATGTGAATGGAAGATTCAGCTTCTCCCAGCTGCTGGCAAAATCTGCAATAGCCTCCTCAAACCCATGCTCGAGTTTAAAGGAAAAGCATTTTGCATACACGTTTTTGAAGTTATTCAGAACCTGAAAATCGTAATATTTATTAAAAACTTGGTAAAGTTTATTTAGTAGAACAACCAACCGTAACGTAATCTGAAAGTTCAGGGTTGTCTGCCAAACAATTGGTAGCATCCAATAGCGCGTGGCAAGCTCTTCCGGTGAAACCGTACGTCATCTGTTGGTGTCTCACCTGTGCTTGTTCCACCCATAAGTCTACCCAGTCTGGTGCTTTCTTCTCAAGTGACTTAAAAATTGTATTAATAATTCCAAGCGTTATATGTAACGGTGGAGGCGGGCAAAGGTTCACGATTTTGTCTTCATCACTACCCGAGACCAACGGGGCATTCACGCAGCTTGCGAAGTTCTTTCCATTCAATTTCTTTTTTCTTGTGCAATTTTCGTTTATACTTCCTTTGGTTCTCGCGGTTCCGTTTGCTACACCGAGCTCGCTCTTTAAAGCCTCACAGTATGGACATGGATTCTTCGAAGAGTGGGCCATTATGCCAATTATAATATTTATAATCTTGAGGTCCCCAGCAACCAAGTATTCGAGCTCGTGTAATTTGAGAAGTTTCGTCCAAACGGGGGAAATATTGTCATACTTTTCAGCGAGATTTGGTGAAAGTGCAATGATGAAAAGCTTCTTCACGCCGCCATCCTTGAAGCCAGCCAGATGTTCCATTTGCGGAGAGATCACAGATAACGTTATCTTGAAGAAGCTCCTACCCCCATCAATTCCTATTTTCACCACAAAATCATCAACAGGTGGTCTTGAACGTTTGATACGGTTAATGAGTTCCGGTACATCAGTGCAATATGCAACAACATGATCTGACGAAGGTGCTACATTTCCTGTGATGCTGGACAACTGAACTACATCAAACAAGTCTTTAAGCTGCCGGTTCATTTCAATCAATTTCAACCGCACTCCAGATTCTATATCGACTCCAGAAGCTCGAATACTTTTAATCACACCTAGATAATAGATAGATTATATAAAACAACCATTGTTATGAATAAAATACTAATTACCCATTGTTTTCCTCATGCTTAGATTGTTTTCGCCTTTGACCTTAAACAAATCATCTGCACGTAGTTTTTTGGGAGGTTCTGGACAAGTTGAAACTTTCTCGAATACAGACGGTCTTCCACGAAGATTTCGCAGAACACATTTTCCATCTTGATGGATAAAATATTTTTTTTTTTTTGGATTTTTTAAATCAGGTGATCAGTGATGGTTTGAATCATTTGACTTAATTTTGAATCATTTGCTTATAACTTCTTTTGAAAACATTTTTCCCAGAAATGATGTTCTAAACTTTAGTAGAACTAGATCTTAGCTGCAACTTTTGTGACCAACACAAACCTGTATCTCTTATGCCTTATGAATGAGAAATCGAAAAGTTTAAATTTTTGAGCAATGATCGTAATCACAATCATTTGGATTAGCGGGTTGGATTAAATCCTACAATTCATACCACATTGAAGATACATATTTATGACATACAAGAAAGTTGTAGCTTAGATCTGTATCTACTAAAGTTTAGAACATCATTTCATGGAAAAATGTTTTCAAAAGAAGTTATAACCAAATGATTCAAAAATAAGTCAAATGATTCAAACCATCACTGCAGGTGATTATTTTAAAATATAGTTTTACCTAGTGAATCTGGCCTTGAACGCATATAGTCAGCTACTGCCGCATCCGCTGAGCTTGACGAGGGCTCTCCATTATTCAAAATTAAAATGATTTTCAAATTCGACGCTCGGGTGGATTGAGTGCAATGGTGCCTTTTTCCTCTTCCGTATTCACTGTAGCAAGTTTTACAAATTACCACCGCTTTACACCCATCAATGTCTTCTGTGTCTGGACTGGACCTGGGTCTTCCGCGCTTGAGTTTCTTGGGTTCAAAACCAGGCAGGTTGCTTCTGCCCTCATGTATACCGGCAGCAACACAAATCTCACATTTGCACATTCCTTGAGATCGCGTGATGATTGAATTTTCGAGCTTGTAACTTCGAATCCTGGGGACCCTTGTACCTCCCTTGCTGAACTCTCCACACGACGCGCGACATGTTCCGCAAATGACCGACGGATACAAATTTTCTCTGGATTCAAAATCTTGGAGAAATTTTCGAATAACAACAACTGCACTTATCGGTCGAAGCGACGATGTCTTAGAAAGGCAGAGTACGCAAACCAAATTTCTGTTCTTTTCGTGAACATCCATTTTGAGGACAAAAATTTACGTTGAGAATTTGAAGTTGAATCCTTTTGATTTTTCAAAGCCCACTTGTGTCCCCGCTTTTGTGCCGGTCGACTGTTTCGCTGGTCATTCGCTTGTAGGTAGTTTCAAGCCAATGATGATTACAAGATTTATTTAACCTTAAACCACTAATAAACCATACTTATAATACACTTAAGCCATGTTTGGAGAGTTAAGTCAGTTGTAAATAATCATAATTTTATCAACGGCAACAAATACATACTGGTTGGAAATGACTTGGACCACTTTTTTGACGTTTTTGGAGGTTTTTTGATGATATTGAATAATTTGAATATGAATTATTTTGAAATTTCTCAACAAAAACCTTAAAATCAAGATTTCTCGGATTTTCTGCTAGGGATTTTTTTTAAAATTTACCCAGAGGTGCAGAATGACCTAAGGAATCGAGCCCCGTACTTGGATTTGATGGACAATTTTTTTTTATAATAACGGTCCAGAGGCGCACCGTGAGCGTGTTATCGACTCTTGCACGATATATTGAATTCATTGATAACTGTTCTGATAGATTAATTGATCTTTATGAATTGGAATTTTATTTGAGCTTAATACAATGAATTGTACAATAGTAGTAACTAAGATACCCATTAGACAATAAAACCTGACCATTTATAAAACAAAAAAAAAAAAAAATCCTTAATAACCAACATGATATTAAATAATATATGAAAAAAACCAATCAAGTTTTTGTTTTGAGCTTTGGTATGTATAGTTTTTAGAGGTCGAAATATTAGCTTTTATTAATTTTTTTAAATTTGAGTTCATGAAATTCTTTTACAAACCATTGATTTAATTCATTGGTTTGTCAGCCATTCCGGCGGCTGTAGGGCTGTAGGCGCATTTAATCCGATAGACGCATATTGTAACACTTTCCCCTATTAAGTAATATGAACTCCAACGATTCTTGAATCATTGCTTCCTCGCCGTATCTTTCTTTTTTCTTCTTCTTCTTTCTTGGAGCTTCTGCTCCTGGTTCTTGGCCCATTGACAATGATTATACATATATTCCTCGCCGTTTCGCCACCGAACCTTCGTGAAACAAACCAGATAATGGAGCAGCCTGGTGTTTCCTATGTTCAAAATTTCAAGTCACTCACACTCACCGAAACTCCCTCCCCAAGTCCTCGACAAGGGAACTGTCTCCGAAAGCTCAACATCAGGGTAGGCGCCCGCCGCCGGCAGCAGCAACAGTGTCATAATCTGGCATGTGCATTGCGTGTTTGTTTACCTTCAACCTGTGCCAGCAGCAGCAGTGCAACACGGCCATCCTAACGAAAGTTCTCTCTCCCGGTTTGGTAGTCGAAAGCTTTTCCGGCGACCGCGTGATTTCGCGCGCGTTATCACATGGTTGTCTCGAAGAGAGAGAGAGAGAGACTTTTCTCGCCGAAAAGGGGTGTGCTCTCCCAGTGTTTTTCTTCTGAGGACCACCCGCAGCAAGCTTTTCCTCGATTGGGGGATGGATAGCGTGCGTGTGGGTATGTTTTTTTTCCTGCGCTTTCCAAGAAAAGGGTCAGCACAGGAGAATGAACAACGATTGCGGCGATCGTAGACGACGACGACGACGGCGATGATGATGATGGTTCAAGTTCGCTGTTGCTGGAGAACGCGTTGAGGTTCATATTTGGAATTTTCTCTCTTCCGTTGTGGTAAGTGAGTATGCTTCTACTTTATCGGAGTAAGTTCTTTTCGGGGGTTCTGTAGGTTGAGAACTGTAAGTTTTACGCTCCGGGGTCGAATCCCTTTCACACTAGATTTTGCGGAACACGGCAAAGGGTCTTTCTTTCTCTCAACTCAACTCAACGGTCTCCTTCGGGTGCTGGCGACGACGACGACGACGGGTCTGTTCTGTTCCAAATTATTACGTCAGGTCCCGACCGAGCCACGAGCTTCTTCATCAGTTGCCGGAGAGTATTCTAGAGGACTGGACACGTATTTCGACGACGGCGAGGCTCTGCAGAAGATTTTTCAAGCAGTAGCAGCAGATCCAGCAATAGCAGTTAATGTAGAATATTCTGTGTGTAACCGAGCGCGGGTGTTTGTGTTTGTGCATCCAGGTGAAGGAGCCCCTGAGCTGTTCCGCTGCGTGAAACGACCCGGGGCGGCCTGTTGTTGGGGGTCTCGAGGCAGCCTTCGGGGGTGGCGTAGGTGGTGCGGCAAACGGCGAGGAGACCGACGACCCGTATGAAAAATTATGTGGCGCTGCTACTTCGAACATGTGTATAGATATACCTACGGCATTATAGAGTGTTCGCAAAGCACAGGGAATGCCAGTGAAAAACTGCAGTACAGAAATTTGTATACTTCGGAGGATTAAATGGTGACGGATTAAGGGTACAGTTAATCACCGTGGGAATTTGTTCTCTGCATTCTGGAGAGTGTAACGTCCGAAAGGTCGCAGGATCAATTTCGGGAGGTGATTAAAATTCGTTCGAACAACAGCAGCAGCGAGTGAGTGAGCTGGAAACATTGGACCATAACCGAGTGAGAAATTTGCGATTGTGACACAATTGGCGCCTGACGTTGGGCAACAGGAAAAAAAACGCCAACGGATCGAAGAGTTGGTCCACTTCGTATTTTGCAACTCAAGCTTCTTGAAATTAAGCAAAAAATATACCAGTTGATCTCGATTGTTGTCGTTGCCTTCGGAAAAACGGGGTTTTCCCAGAAGCATAAATGTGAAGAAGAGCAACAGAATTTATCAGGACATGAGAAATTGGGTTCCACAAAATTGTAAAATACATATTGTGAAGTGCTAAGCCCGAATACAACGGGAAAATAAAAATGTGAGAGTGCTGCACGGAGAGGGAGAGCATGGATTCGAAACCGGGTAGAGTTGGAAGTGAGAACTAGCAGCAACATGTTTAACCCATTTTAACGAGGATTTTGCTACAGAAGGCGAAAGCAACAGAGCCAAGAAGCGAACAACGGATACAATCCACACGTCGGAATCCTTCGTTCGTCGGTGGACGGCGACCGAGAAGAATGGCCACGATCTCATAGTTTTCAGTGTGAGTGCGCGCTAACTTTCTGTGGTTTGGGAAGAGGTGGTCCAGCGACAAAAACAGAAAAAAACTAAATCCACTCTACTTTGATTAACTAACCGAACATGAAGGAAACCTCTAGCTCCCTCAAAGGACGAAGTCCGAGAGAAACAGGAAAGTTTTCTGTGTTTTATTCTCCGCATGTCGTAAAATATTAAAAGCGTGAATGTGTTAAAAAAGAAGAAAAAAACACCACGCGGCTCCATCTAGTGGTGGTTTTTTTTCTCACTGCCCCAAACTATATTCGCTGAACTTGCGACAGAAAGCAAAAGCTTAGAAGCAAAAAAAAATTAAAGCGCGAAAACACGCTCTATTCCTGTAAAAAAGTCTAATTGAATCATAAATGTAATTAAGCTTCCGAGTTGCAGGAACGCAGAAAAATGAATACAAAACAATCCTGCTGCGGGAGTGTTCTTCAAACATACATAAAGAAGACGTTGTTGATGGGTTGATGGACCCAATTATAGGTTCAGTTTCTGCGCCACGTGGAATTCTTTGGAAGAAAACACCCACGCTGACACTTTATTACGGCGTTATCCATTACAATAGGCAACAGTGCAAGTGACTGTGAAATTTAAATCTCATTAAACAGTTTAACTGCTGGGGTGGTTGACAGCCGAACTTTGCCCGACCTGGTGAAACATTCATTCGAGTGACGACTTAATGTGCATGGGACTTGTTCTGATATGGGCTTGTCGTGTTGATAAGCATCCAGCTCGGCTTATGGTGGTGGTTTATCGTGCACGCTGGATGGCTCAATTTGTTGTGTCGATTTAAAAGGTAAGCATACAGTTTGGAAACTTTTTTTTTATCATCTACCGCATACGAGCCAATACAAATAAATGTATACGGTTAAATTTTTCAGCTATTTGCTTCCTCAAACTCAAAAAAAAAATCTATAAAAAAGTTGGTCTGTTATTGGTTTAAATAAGAGGTTGATTTAGTTATGTTCATCGATTTTTTTTATATAACGATTTGTAACTCATGCGGCAGAAGGTCAAGTTTTTTCCTAAAATAAAATTACGTGGCTGTTTCAATGTAACAAAACTTTAAATGTAAATTAACTTGTTATGAAAATAAGCTCAAATTTTACTTTGATCTATAATCAATTTGCTCTAAATGAAATTTTTCAGTTTCTAATCAAAAATAAAAAGGATCTTGAGGATTATCCCTTGTCGAACAAACTCAATTTTGGTCCGCGTTTTTTTTTTTAATTTCAACTCGAGACAAAGCCGTGTTAAGGGGGGCAATAGGGGGCAATTGCCCCCCGAGGAAAAAAAGTTTAACATTATATTAATTATACTGCTATTGTTCTAGGAATCTAAGAAAGAAAGTTAAAACTTGAAAATTGGAATTAAAACGAAAAGTAAACCAGCTCAGGGGTCCCCCAGTGAAAAAATATCTCGAATCGTTTCACTTCAATAAAAGGGGCGCCCCTTTGAGTATGAGTATGAATTGCAGAACTCTCCCGCATTCATGTGAGCTGAGCAAAACAGGATAAATTTTTCCCGAAACCTGGCCAAAATCGAAACATTTGATTTTTTTTCAACACAAGCAGAAACCAGTGATTCTAAAACAAATTGACAAGAAAGTGATGAAAAACACCTCGATTTTTTCTAATGGAACACGTCAGCAACGTTGAAATCGTTTTTCAAACTTCTAAAAAACCATTCAGTTCTTCTTACATCAACATGGCCAAAACATGTAGGCATCCTGGAAAATGGAAGATTTGCGTCTATCATTTTTCTTTTCAGCGTATTACCTGTTACATATTCCTATGCATTGTAGATATTACTATGGCCAGGCCAACCATGTGATGAAAACCGCGAAAGATACAGGATACAGGGGCGGAATGAAGCGTGGAGATCCCTACTAAACGCTTCATGTAATATTTTGAATATGAAAAGACCTAAATATGAATTTATGTCATTTGGGAAAGTATATATGGAATATTGATACATTGAATGCTGTTAAGGAATTCGAAAATAACGATACTTACCAACATTATGCTCACCGTAATAATAATCAGAATATAGAATATTACATTTGGGTTTCTGTAGATCAGCTATTCTCACATTATAGAAATAGTTAATTTCAAGTATGAATTATCATTAAAGTTCTCCCTTTGAAATAATTCTATTTTTGAACGAAAGATTCAAATTCACTGGTTTTTCAATAATCCTAAAAAATATCTTGAGCTTTAAAATTCAACAACATTCTCAAAGTTTAATGATCACATACATTTTTAACGCTAATTGACGTATAAAATTGAACAACTTTCTATCGGAAACTGCACTTGAAAATGTCGGGTTGGGCGGATGTGTAATATCACATCCTACAGAACATACTTTCACAAAGTTTAAAATATCAAAAAATCTAGAGAGGACGTGTACATGAGTTTTTGTGCACAAAATTTTTAAATCCGGTAGAATTCGATTCTGCTCAAAGTTTTTTTTGTAATTAATCACTTTCATGACTTCTCAAATCCATTACATATTACTTAAATTTATGATGCTTGATCAACAACATTGTAAAGGGAAAAATGTTGTAGAATAAAAAAAAGGAAAAATTAGCTGTCTTAATATATAAGATCATCCTTAATACAAAATAGATCGGAACGGGCTCACCGAGGCAGCATAACAGGATTACAGGACTCTTTTGTTGGCCGATCTGGTAGCGCTTAATTTACTGGAAGCGAGTTTCAGTAACGCCATAACCAAATTTGAATAAAAACAGATACACTTCTTGAGAACTTGTTTTCAAATCTTTCTTTCTTCTTCACATGGTCCAATTTCGTATTTTTCTATTTTTCAAATAACGCTTCCATAGTCAAAAAAAATCTATCGAGATTATTTTCACGGAGCTGTCATAAACACAACCGATCACTTTTATTTTCTCATGGCCAACTCTCCAGAAAAACCATTCAGTTAAAGCTAACTCAAAAAAGTGACCAACTTTAATTCAATTGTTTTTTTTTTAGTTTTTTTTAAATAAATCCAGCTGAATACGGACATTTTTTTTAACAAAGTTCTGGACACAGGCTACAACGTAGTTTGCTTTAATTATCCACTTTACTTTGAAAACTCGGACATATCCGGATAAATCCTGGGAATCTGGAAAACTTACCCTACAGTATATAAAATACTAGCTGACCCGGTGTGCTTTGCTACCCTTTCATGGAAAAAAAATAATTTCAATAAAATTTTTATAATTAAAATAACCTTTCTTTTTAATAAAATTTCATCGCTTTTAAAAAGCAAACTATTTTTCATGATATCCGAACTTCTAGATTGTCTTGAGTCGCAACATAACTTGAAGGTTGAAGGAGCCACTCTTTAGAGAAAGAAGGAGGGATGTTCAATACGAATTAATATACTTTTTGAAGGGGAAGTATTAAGACACAGGAAAATTTGTACAGTGTCAACAAGTGTGCCAAACTTTATGAAAACACTAAGACTTTGGCTTCGAAAATATAATGTATGTTCCATTTATTGAATATGAGAGTCTCAGTTCATTAAAATGGGAAGCGTCTATCAAAACAATATATCATCTGAATTTGTAAAAACTTTTCTGTCAATTTAATAAATCTCAATATTTCAAAACGCTTACGTTTATCATTTTTTAATTAACATTTATCGAAGATTGTTGAAATTTTGACTATTTTTCATTGGTTTTGTATGGAAGTCCCCCCTTTTCGGATTCGGAGGGGTTTGAAAATATATTAGAAACCGTTCCCGGTCTTGAAAATGGCTTCATACCATATCTGAGGATGATCGGTTCAGTTGTTTTCGAAAATTGTTCGGATTGTGTCATATTTTTATATATTTTGTATGGGAGCCCCCTCTTTTTGGATTCGAAGGGGTTTCAAAGTGTTATAGAAACTATGCCCGGTCTTGAAAACAGGTACATGAAAATTTCACGTTGATCGGTTCTGTATTTTCCAAAAAAAATTCAAACTGTGTAATTTTTTTTTGTAAATTTTGTATGGGAGCCAGTCTTTTTTGGATTCGGAAGGGTTTGAAAGTATTGAAAACGGTTTCACCCCAAATTTCACGTTTATCGTTTCAGAAGTTTCCAAAAATTGTTCGGGGTCAAATCAAAGGCTTGTGCAGTGTTCGGTAATGGATAATTTGTTCGTCAGTAGGGTCGGTTCGTTGTGTGTGTATGTGTGTTTGTGTGAGGAAAATTGACGTGATCGGTTGGTTCGGTGTTCGTGTTTTGCTCGCTAGGTCGTTCTTGCTCTTCTCGTTTTAAACTTTAAACGCGTGATAAAATTCGGAGAGTTGCATCGTTGCCAAGTGCATTGTACGTGTATGAAAGTGCCACGTTAGGACGCTTTGCTCTTTTCGTCTTAAGCGCGCGGTAAAATTCGGTGAGCTACGCCGGTGCTAAGTACTTAGTTAGTTAGGACGTATAAAAACGCGATGTACTCGATAGTGTGCGACGCGACGATTTTTAACTTTGCTTTGATCACATCCCTTCCCAAAGGGAATCCAGATCTTATTTACCTTACTCACTAACAAACCACCCTTCCTGTGACGACCGTGGAGATTTAGAGGTGTATTCGGTCTCTAGTAGCAACGGAAGTCGAACTAACAATCCTTCCCTTTCCCCGATGAACCGTAAGGACGTGGCCGGCGCCGTTATTGACCATATAAGATGAGGAACCTTCGAAACGTGCACACAGAAAATGGTAAGCTAATCCCAAGCCCCATTTATTTGGATCTATGTGCAATTTTGATGGTTCTTGTCAATCACGGAGTAGCAACTACTGAAATGTACGGTTCATCCAAGCTCAAGCTCAAGCTCAAGAAGTTTCCAAAAATTGTTCGAATTGTGTCTCATTTTTATGAATTTTGTATAGGAGCCCCCCTTCTTTAAAGTCGGAGCGAGTTGAAATTTTGTATGGGAGCCAGTCTTTTTTTGGATTCGGAAGGGTTTGAAAGTATTGAAAACGGTTTCACCCCAAATTTCACGTTTATCGGTTCAGAAGTTTCCAAAAATTGTTCGAATTGTGTCTCATTTTTATGAATTTTGTATAGGAGCCCCCCTTCTTTAAAGTCGGAGCGAGTTGAAAGTATTTCAGAAACCATCTCCGACCTCAAAAACTCTAACATACCGAATTTCCCATTGATCGGTTATATATTTCGAGGTTATAGGGAACAGTCAAACAGACAAACATTCACTCATATTAAACGGGATTGTGCCAACGTAAGAACTTAATTACACAATTAACACACGACGTATTACAGGACACTGTCCGACTGGGTCGTCCTGTAGATGGGCAACATCGAGCCCGAAACCGGTTGACAAAAAAGGTAATTTTTGAATCCTTTTTCCGTTTTGTAAGAACGTTAAGTGTCGTGTCCTGTAATACGTCGTGTGTTAATTGTGAGACAAACATTCATTATTCACTCTGTTTATCGTTTGAAAATTATTGAAAAAAAATATTCTTATGAGGTTTTGATCAAAGGAAATTTGAAATAATTTCCTTCGAATGATAACTCCTCCCTTCACGAAAAACATTTTTTACATCCATCATTTTTTAGGAAGCTCGATTTTTTTTTCATGTGTGATGAAAGGAATTAGAGAAACATGAACTATCAAAGAACGAAAGAACATAAGCCGTAAATATCATGAAAATTTCGAAAAAGATACAACGGCTCACCGACAGGACTTGAACCTGCAATCTCCGCTTCGGTACAACGGCGCGTTAGCCAATTCCACCACGGTGAACGTGATGGAACCGGCGAACACGAGCAATCGAGCTCTGCCGATCAACTGCTGGACCTTCTATCGAAACACCATGTATATCCCGCATGTGATCTTTTCCCTCTATTGATCTCTCTTGTTTCTCTAACCCCACCCATCGACTCGGGATTTTAGCCGAGCGAGCACATGGTCGATTGCTTCGGGTTTTGCCGCAACTTACGGTCAGATGAAGAAGCAATCAGTGCCGCTCAAGGTTCCGAGCAGACCAGTTACACAGGGAGGAGTTGCTCTGTTGAAATCAATACTGATGTTATGAAATCGCTTGGTACATCTTTGTACCTGAAAATGATCACATTTTCATATGTGATGAAAGGAATTAGAGAAACATGAACTATCAAAGAACGAAAGAACATAAGCCGTAAATATCATGAAAATTTCGAAAAAGATACAACGGCTCACCGACAGGACTTGAACCTGCAATCTCCGCTTCGGTACAACGGCGCGTTAGGGAAATTCCACCACGGTGAACGTGATGGAACCGGCGAACACGAGCAATCGAGCTCTGCCGATCAACTGCTGGACCTTCTATCGAAACACCATGTATATCCCGCATGTGATCTTTTCTCTCTATTGATCTCTCTTGTTTCTCTAACCCCACCCATCGACTCGGGATTTTAGCCGAGCGAGCACATGGTCGATTGCTTCGGGTTTTGCCGCAACTTACGGTCAGATGAAGAAGCAATCAGTGCCGCTCAAGGTTCCGAGCAGACCAGTTACACAGGGAGGAGTTGCTCTGTTGAAATCAATACTGATGTTATGAAATCGCTTGGTACATCTTTGTACCTGAAAATGATCACTTTTTCATATGTGATGAAAGGAATTAGAGAAACATGAACTATCAAAGAACGAAAGAACATAAGCCGTAAATATCATGAAAATTTCGAAAAAGATACAACGGCTCACCGACAGGACTTGAACCTGCAATCTCCGCTTCGGTACAACGGCGCGTTAGCCAATTCTACCACGGTGAACGTGATGGAACCGGCGAACACGAGCAATCGAGCTCTGCCGATCAACTGCTGGACCTTCTATCGAAACACCATGTATATCCCGCATGTGATCTTTTCCCTCTATTGATCTCTCTTGTTTCTCTAACCCCACCCATCGACTCGGGATTTTAGCCGAAGCAGGCGATTGCAGGTTCAAGTCCTGTCGGTGAGCCGTTGTATCTTTTTCGAAATTTTCATGATATTTACGGCTTATGTTCTTTCGTTCTTTGATAGTTCATGTTTCTCTAATTCCTTTCATCACATATGAAAATGTGATCATTTTCAGGTACAAAGATGTACCAAGCGATTTCATAACATCAGTATTGATTTCAACAGAGCAACTCCTCCCTGTGTAACTGGTCTGCTCGGAACCTTGAGCGGCACTGATTGCTTCTTCATCTGACCGTAAGTTGCGGCAAAACCCGAAGCAATCGACCATGTGCTCGCTCGGCTAAAATCCCGAGTCGATGGGTGGGGTTAGAGAAACAAGAGAGATCAATAGAGGGAAAAGATCACATGCGGGATATACATGGTGTTTCGATAGAAGGTCCAGCAGTTGATCGGCAGAGCTCGATTGCTCGTGTTCGCCGGTTCCATCACGTTCACCGTGGTGGAATTGGCTAACGCGCCGTTGTACCGAAGCGGAGATTGCAGGTTCAAGTCCTGTCGGTGAGCCGTTGTATCTTTTTCGAAATTTTCATGATATTTACGGCTTATGTTCTTTCGTTCTTTGATAGTTCATGTTTCTCTAATTCCTTTCATCACATATGAAAATGTGATCATTTTCAGGTACAAAGATGTACCAAGCGATTTCATAACATCAGTATTGAAGCTCGAGTAGATTTGGCCCTATATTTTATTCTTCAAAAGATGAAACTGTTTTTTTTTTATCTTTCCCTAGCCTAGCTAATGAAAATCTCTGTTGGAGATTATCCCGCTTTTCAAAATGGATAATCTTCTTATACATTGGTTTGTTTAAATATGATTTACTCAGAAATTTCTAAAAAGACTTCCAAACTTTGTTGAACCATGATAAAAACTTACTTTGCATGTTTTCAATTGTATGTGTGTATTTTTTCGCTTTTTTTACTTACACTGTTTTATTATTAGTTTAACTTAAATGATGAAAGCTCACTTATAGTTTTTTGAAGTTATCGAATATAGATCATCTCTGAACCGAAGTCACCAATTCAATTTGTCTATTCTTGGGCACCAACATCCCATTCATTATTTTGAAGAGTAATTAATGTTAAATTCTAAGATATCATTTGATTGAATTCGCAGTACTAAACAGTTTTACAATAAATTTTCTCAAAATTGGATGGTTGAATCGACTACATTGGTCATCAAATAACTCAAAAGTTAGAAATTGGCCAATGAAATTGAATTGTATAAAACTCAAAACCTCGGATTTAATAATCTAATCAATTTTCTAATCCTCCATTTGAATTTCTCGATGGCTATTGAAGCTCTGAAATCGCAGCCTTGGCCTTATAATTCGGAATCTAATAAATTTTTCTTTCTCTATGGGGATTTCCAAAAATATGAAAATGGTTGGCTTTTAAAACCTGGAATTTATGGAAATCAGTTCATCGGTTATTCAGCCCTCAGTCCGAATAGCTATTCAGCAGAAGAAGTCAATACATTGTTCACTGTTCAGTTCACTGATTGTTTTTGTAGACCCTCAAAGCCCCCCAGCAGCGGTTAAGAGCACTTTGAAAGCCACTAAAATTTTAGTCAATATTTTCCTAACAGGTAAATAATATCCCCCGTACCATCCTCCCCTACTTGAAGAAGGTAGGCGTTTCTTATAATCATTTCATATCAAAATTATATAGAGCCCATTTCCTCCCTCCCCTATCCACCCTGTAAGGCGGAAGGGTTTAAAACAATCTGAAAATCATATCTTGTACCCAAATACCTTCCCATGTCAAATTTGATTCCATTCGCTTGATTGATTTTCAAGTTATGCTAACAAAGTTGTATTTCCGTATGTACTCATTGGAAGGTGGCTGGTGTCTCAAACAATAATAAAACCATTTCTCGTACCTTAATCCTTTTCCATGTGAACTTTGGTTCCGTTTCTTAGATAAGTTCTCCAGTTGCGCAAAAAATTGTATATGAGCCTCCTCCTCCTTTCCCATCTTCCCAAGGAAGAAGGCAGGGGTCTGAAATAATTATAAAAATATTCCTCGTATTTCATTTGCCTGATAATTTTCGAGTTTTGTAAAAAAATGTACAGAAGCCTCCTTTCTGTTCCTATCCTCTCACTGGAAGGGTGAAGGATACAAAAGATTCAGGGAAACATGTATCAAACCATCTCTAATACCATCCCATGCCAAATTTGGTTCCATTTGCTCGATTTGTTCTTCAGTTGTATAAAATAAATCCCCTCTCCTATTTCCTCATTGGAATGAGGGAGGGGTTCCAAATATTCATAAGAACATTTATCTTACCCAAATATTCGCCAATAACAAATTTGGTTTCATTTACTCGATTAGTTTTCTAATTACGCAAAAAATTGTAAGGGAGCACCCCTTCCCTCTTTCAATCTACACACTGAAAGTAGGAAGAGGTGCTTGATATTCATTGAACCATTTATAGTACCCTAATACCGTCTCATACCAAATTTGATTCTATTTGCTTGATAAGTTTTTGAGTTAGGTAAAACACTGTAATAGGGCCCCTCCCCCTTTCTTTCTCCCAACTGAAAAGGAGGAGAGATCTCAAACAATCATAGAAATATTTTTCGTACTCAAATACCCTTCCACGCCAAATTTGGTACCTCTTGCTTGATCGGTTCTTGAGTTATGCAAACCCCGCTTCCTATGAGAGAGAGGGTCTCAAACCATAAGTGGAACCCTCCCCGGCCTCCAATCTGCCAAGTTTAAGTAGTTTCCGAGTCTATAGGGAACAGACAAACAAACAGAAATTCGTTTTAAAAGAATGTTATAATATAAGAGCTCAAATAAAAAAAAATGGGAAGAGTCTTTCAAAACAACATATGTTTCATTTAATTCCAGCAAAAATTGTTTGCCATGATCTGATGATCTCATGAAGACAAAACGTTAATGTTTATAATTTTTTTTATAAAATATTACGAAAATTGTTCGAATTTATCATATTTCTATTTATTTCGTTTAGGAGCTCATCTTAACAAAAACGATAAGATAATTTCAGGACATCAAAATCTTCTTTATGTGCCAAATTTGATCATAAATAATCGTTTGAAAATCGATCGAGTTATGTAACATTTAAAAATGAATTTATAAGAGACCCCAGTATTAGTAAAATCCTTTTCCAACAAAAGGATTTTACTAATATGGATCCAAATATATCAAAACCTGTGAACCAACATAATGAATCATTTAATTGTGTTAAAATATGTTTGTATAGAAAATTTGATGAAAATCACTTGTAATTTAATCAGATTGTTTCATATATTATGTTATTTTTGTATGGGTGACCCCTCTCTTCCTCGTTCAAGTCGCAGGGCTTCGAAACTATTATAGCAACCATCCAAGTAGGGAACGATCCAAGTAGTTTCCGAGTCTATAGGAAACAGAGAGACAGACATTTATTTTTATATATAGGTATAGATGATAGGGTAGCTTCAATATTCTTGATTGCCAACTCAGATAGTATCGACTTTCTTAACCTTTTATCACGTCAGATAACAAACATTCATGTACCACGATGACACAGACTTAACCATTTTTTTTTAAAACTCGGTCGATTGATAAATCGGTTCGTTAATAGATAACTTTGTTATCATCGGATGGATTGTTTCATTATCATCGAAGCAAAAGCTAATCGCATTGATTTGAAACGTACTTTAATGCAGTCTATTTGAATCAAATTATGCAATGTAACGCAATTGACCTGTTGTTTTTTTTTTTCAAAAGAAGCGATAAACAAATTCCAATCAGTTCATGAAGATACCGGTTTCTTCTTATTTTTACCAGCTAGCCCCCTCGGTTGCATGATTTATTCCCCCCGTAGTATTTTGTTATTTTCCACAATAAATATTCCACCACCACAGCAAACAATATGCTCTGTCCTGTTGGTTGGTTACTTTTTTTTATTCTTCTTCTCTCTACCGTTTTCTTCATTGCGCTGCTCATCTGTTGCTGGTTGCATTTTTCAGTCTCGTCCCACACCCACATTCCTCGATTCATTCCGATGAAAATTTTCACCGGAAACCAATCTTGAAAACGTTGACTATGACTCTCACCGTCGCCCGCCCGCCTGCCGTTTGCTTGTTTATGAATTCATAAAGTCTGTAATTGTTGTAAAAGCTTTTTCCTGCATCGGCCCCCTTTCCCTCGCTTTTGATTTTAAAGTCAGCAATTGGTGGGGGAGAAATGAGGGTGTTAAAAGTGGTTGGAGAAACTGTAATGTTTTTTTCCTTCGAAGAAAGCTCACCTCTGAGTTTGCGGAGAACGGCTCGCTGTGTAAATTTTTAGTCTTTCCCCGATAGTGGTTCCGGGGACCATTTTTCCCCACTTTTTGATGATGATATCTTTGGCTATGAAGTGAAATGACTTGTGTAGGTTAATTTGAGATTGAAGCACTACCACCTGGAATTGGATGTTTGTGGTATGTATGAATTGCAAACCTACAAACGAAATAGTATAATTGTTGTAACAAAATTTTAGTCATAATAAATTCGCACAGAGCTTGTAACCTATTTAAAACTTCAAACAAACTTCAAACTTTTAACAACAAACTATGGATTTAGGAAAAAGATTGAGACTTCGGCTCTGATAAAAAAAACTTGGTCCAATGAACTAAGACATCACGTTAGTTGTATCTAGTAAATCTAGTAAATCTTGGGAAGTAATTTGGCCGTAGGAAGCACCGACTCATAGGGGGAGGGGGTTTGGTGACAAATTATTTTCTGTAACATTTATGCTCGAATAAAGCATTACATAAATAACAGTAAAAAAATTGTAAGTACATACTATTTACAGAGATGCCATTCTCTACCGAGAAAAACGGAGAACGGAGAAAAAAACACCCCCGTGCGATAGTTGCAAATCACCCGGGTGAGATTTTTCGATCCTCTCCACACATTATTCGCACCCCGGTTTCGAAAGCCACACACACCTTAGTTCAATAGCTCCAGCGTGCGACGATTTGTCACTGTAGAGCACCCCGGTGAAAACACAGAACCGACTAGTTGAAGCCACCAAAAAGCAAAGACAAAAACAAACACGACGGTGTGCATAATAATAGCATCAACAAACGATGAATGTTTCGGGCGAGTGAAACAGCTTCGTATGTGTTGGTAAACGCAACAAGCCAAGCCAGCTGCCGTCGCTGTCGCTCTCCGTGGTGAAAACATTTTTTCACTGTAGTGTGTGTTAGCTCTGTCGTGTTGATTTACAGATTCTCTACAGAGGTTCGGCTAAAAATCTCTGCGGTGCGTTTCAGAGAATCTCTACAGAGAATCGAAAACCGAGCACGTGGGTGGTTCTCGTAAGAGAAATTGCAAGCCTGACTATTTATTTATTCATGTTTAAGTTCTTTTAGGCCTAGAAGACAAGAGACATGAGCCCTAAGACCTGAGACATGAGACCTGAGACCTGAGACATGAGTCATGAGAAAAATTTTGAGTTAACAGAAGAACATTTTGATTGGCAATTTTGGATACTCATGGGGATGGGGCTGTTGTTCGGATTGCATTGTAAAAAGCTCAGATTTTGCCCGGATTTCTTCACTTTATTTGGCAAATCAAACAAAAAACACATATTATGATTTTTGGTTTCTTGGAAGCCTAATATACAATTTAAAATCTTTCAATGAGTTTCGATAAAAAAATTTTTTCAAGGTTTTTTCTTGGTTTTTGTTGAAAAATTTCTGGGTTTAACAAAAGTTTCCCGGATTTTCGGTTGTCAATTTTTAAATCAAATGTCCGGATATTGCTAGCTTTTCATATAAAACTAGCTGACCCGGTGACCTTCTAAAAATCAATAAATTGTGAAATTAATTTTATTATAAATATATTTTCGATATATTTACAATGAGAGCTTTCACATTAAATATTTTTGACGCACAACGAAGATTGGATTCTCTGAAATGATTTTTTATAAAACTTTATTTGAAATTGTTTTTAAATCATTGCACAGTGGGGATTTTTGATCAAAAAAAAGGTACCTATTTCTGTGACGATCGCCCAAACTGTTCTAAATTTTGGAAAACTATCATTTCTTATGCAAAAAAACACGAGGAATCGAATGGTCTACACCGCTTTCTGATAAAATGGTCTTAACGTCTCATTTTGCCCGATTTCCCCTATTTTTTTGGGTGCAAAGTTATAATTCCGATTGTGGCCATCTACCTTGCTACCTAAAAGTCATACAAACCATGCTTATTTATGTAAAAATGTCAGCTGAATCGATTGGTGTACTCCAATTTTTGTATTTACTACGTAAAGTGGCTCATTTCGCCGCTTTTCCCCTAATTTTAAGAATTTTTTCAAAGAAATGCAGTCAAACAAAGTGTAATCCAACAGCTTTTCATCATGAATTATCATTTTTGGTAGATTTATTCATATTCTAGCTAATCGCGTCACTTTTTTGTACTAGAATGAATATAAATGGCTAAATATCCCCAACCACCCCTAGCTTTTTTAAATTTATGCATAAATTTCACTGTAACAATCGAGAGATTCACATACCATATGCAAAAACTAAGTGATTTAGTGTAAAATTTGTCGTTGAATCGAGTGGTGTACACCGCTTAGTGCTCAGCTTACGAGAATGGCCACAATCACCCCGATTTCCCCTAAAATCGAGCGATATGTGGAAAAAAATCATTATAACAAATGACAATGCATCATAAAATGCACAAAAATGATTGAAACAAGTGTAGAACTTATTGCTGAATCGAATGATGTACACCGCTCAGCGTTCAGTTGACGAGAAGGGCCTTAATCACCCCGATTTCCCCTAAATTCAATAAATTTCTTTGAAAAATAAATTTTGACAAACGAGAATTTAATTTAACAGATACAAAAAACATTGAATCGGGTGTAAAACTTATTGCTGAATCAAATGATGTACAGTGCTATGGTGCAGTTGACGAGAAGAGTCACAACCACCCCAATTTCCCCTAAATTCATATAATTTCTTCGAGAAAAAATTGTAACAAACGAGTGAATTTGAGTATTACTGTCGAATCGATGAGAAGAGCCTCATCATGCTTAAACCAATATCAATTATCAATTCAATAAAATATTTTTCAAATTTAGGGGAAAAGGGGGTGATCCAGGCTTTTTTCTTCATCTTAACGTTCAGCAATGTACATCTCCCAAGTAACAATTTGGGTTTTTTAAGGCTCTCCAGTCCAACTATGAGTTCAAGCTATAAAACCACGTTCGGGTATGTAAGAATCTATAGAACTCCAATACAACGCTTAGAAGCACAAAAAGGCCCTTCTGCAGTAAGTTCTGTAGAGCAAATTATAAAACCTTGGCAAGCCAACTCAATTTCTTAAGTTCTGTATGAATTTAGCTTATAAAACCTATTTATCATATTATTTTCATTTACAAATAATTCTGCTCCGGAAATTGGTTTTCAGAAATAATTTTTAAAACAAATGAATCTCATTCAAATCAAATATAAAAAACAAATCAGAAAGCTAAAATTTGTTTGTCATGAATATGTAAAGAAATTCAATATTATTTTCTCATTCTGAATTTTCGTTACTCAGTTAAAATTAACTTGCGCTTTTAAGTTTACCGCAAATATGTAATAAAAAAATCCGAAATAAGAACGGGCCTACAGTAAACTGCTATTTTAAGCAATGAAAAACCGATAAAATAGATATAAAAATATCAATTTTCTAGTAAAATTTTATGTTGTAGTGGTTCAATTTTTTTTAATTATTTCAGCCATCAGTATGTCAAGCTTTCTAAAGAGCATGAATAATATGAGGATTACTTTCTAAAATAGAAAACTGTCGTTCAAAAATATCCTATTATTTACCATAAAAATGGCGATAATATACGAAATTAATAATAGTCGTTACTGAACCCTTAAAAAACGATCATGTTTTCTTAAAGTTATCAATAAAACTGATACACGATTAAATAACTTTTTCGTCTTATAAAAGTGTTTGGAATTTAAAAGGGTAGCATGAATGGGAATCTATAAACCGACAAAGTTATGTAGCTATCTATAAGTCTTTCCTATAAATCTTTATTAGGCATGATGAGTTTCTTAAAATCTTTTTAAGGAATCTTATAAATAGAAAAGGTCTAGAGGCCCTCTAGATCATATTTTCGAAAGAACGTTACATATACCTTATAAAACTTTTCAGATTCAAGGGATGTTAACGGTAGAGCATTGAATAATTATTAAATGAAATTTTCAAAAACTTTTTTTAAATTTTGTATTTAGTGTAACTTTATTTCACAATAATAAGTTTTTTTATTATTACATTAATAACATTTTGAAAATCAAACTTTTAAATAGTTTCACTTGAGATTTCAACTTGAGTTTCACTTTCAGAACACTACACTTTCTTAGCCAATAATAAAGAATTCCGTTTCAGCTCTATTTTTCAGACGTTCGGAGAGTTGAATTTGATCCTTTTTTATGCCCCGGAGAAGCGGAAATACATATTTAGTCATTTTTTCACCGAAAAACATACTTTTGTTGACATTTCCGTCGATTGCCCGACGACTTACTTTTGTTTACCGTTTGTCTGACCGAAAAACTTTTATGAAACTTTTATAGCCTATGGAAGCTTTCGTTTCTTATAAATGGTTTATAGACGCCACAATAAGTTATTTATTTGCCTGTTTATAACCTAAACGACTTGTAATGACCTTATAAGAACACAAATGCTACGAATAAGTTTGAAAGGGCTTTTATAGATCAAAACAGGTTTATAGGATGGTATTTTAAACCATTTGCATATCAATTATTATTTACAAATATATTAATGTTTTATAAGGCCCTCAAAGAGCAAAATAAAAATCAAATCAAATGAATTTATTGTTGTTATATAAGTTGGGCATATTATACGCGTATAAATGTCCTGGAGGCCAGTTGTTAAAAGGTTGTCCATTAATGCTTTTTAAAACAATAAAAGATATTATACATCGTTTATAAACTGTCGTTAAAGAATTATAAAACCAAACTGGATTTTAAGTGTTACTTGGGCTTTCTGTTCAACAATTAGTTTTTCACATGGTTCAGTTATTTCTGTGCACTTTCTGATGCATTCTTGAAAGTTACAAGATTTTTTTTCTTAAATTGCAAGTATTTAGGGGAAATTGAGTCAAATAGGACTTTATTCATCAACAGAATTTAAGCGGTGTCCATTATTTTATTCAACAGTTAGTTTCACATATGATTTAATGTTTTTGTACCTTTTTCGATGCTTTCTCATTTGTTACTGCGATTTTTTGGTTCATATTGTATGAGTTTATGAATGAATTTTAGATAAATTGGGGAAAATGAGACTTTTCCTGTCAACTCAGTTCTAAGCGGTGTTCTTCATTCGATTCAGCGATAAGTTATCCACCTGATTCAATGTTTTTCTCATATGTTCATTTGCATTTTCGTTTGTTACAATGTTTTTTCCAAGAAACTGCATAAATTTAGAGGAAATTGGGGTGGTTGTGACTCTTCTCGCCAACTTCACGCTTAGCTGTGTACATCATTTGATTCAGCAATAAGTTTTACACCCGATTCAATGTTTTTTGTATCTGTTAAATTAATTTCTCGTTTGTAACAATGTATGTTTCAAAGAAATTTATTGAATTTAGGGGAAATTGGGGTGATTGAGGCTCTTCTCGTCAACTGAACGCTAAGCGGTGTACATCATTCGATTCAGCAATAAGTTTTACACTTCTTTCAATCATTTTTGTGCATTTCCTGGTACATTGTCATTTTGTTATAATGATTTTTTTCCACATATCGCTCGATTTTAGGGGAAATCGGGGTGATTGCGGCCATTCTCGTAAGCTGGGCATTAAGCGGTGTACACCACTCGATTCAGCGACAAATTTTACACTAAATCACTTAGTTTTTGCATTTGGTATGTGAATCGCTCGATTGTTACAGTGAAATTTATGCATAAATTTAAAAAAGCTAGGGGAGGTTGGGGATATTTTGCCATTTATATTCATTCTAGTACAAAAAAGTGACGCGATTAGCTAGAATATGAATAAATCTACCAAAAATGATCATTCTTGATGAAAAATTGTTGGATTACACTTTGTTTGACTGCATTTCTTTGAAAAAATTCTTAAATTTAGGGGAAAAGCGGCAAAATGAGCCACTTGTCGTAGTAGAAACAAAAATTGGAGTACACCAATCGATTCAGCTGACATTTTTACATAAATAAGTATGGTTTGTATGACTTTTTTGCTGCAAGGTAGATGGCTACAATCTATTATGAAGAGAAATCACCGTGAATTTGTTTTATGAAATTAATTTGCGGCTTTATCGACACATGTGCATTCACATGGCGGTCGAACCATCCATAATTAACTGTATCGAAAAACGTAGTGCCTTCTCTATTGGGTACTACTTCTTCAATACAGTTAATTGGTGTGGGACAAAGAATTTAGTATGTGGTCAAGCTTCTATTTCAAATGCTCTTCGCTCTTTTCACCACCTTAGCATTTTCTTCTGATATTCTATCCGTCTTTCATTTCAACTCTTTAACCCTCACCGATAAAGCCGCAAATTAATTTCATAAAAGATGGCTACAATCGGAATTATAACTTTGCACTTAAAAAAAATAGTCGAAAATCCCCACTGTGCATTGTTTCAAATCTGATATTAGGAACTCGTTTTTATTTGCCTCTTTTCCCTGCAATTTGGGGAGGGTCCAAATAAAGCATGGATCACTACAAATCTGGACGCACTATTTATTTTACCATAGTGCTCCTAGTTGTCGGATCTGGAATGTTTTGGCAGCACTTTGTAGAGGAATGTTTCTTCTACCAGTGCTGGAAATTTCATTACGATTCGTTTTGTTTCAAAAAAGTTACACGTGATGGAAGCCGCGAGATGAAAATAAATTTTGAACACCCACGTCAAAAACCCGACGTGGTCGGATTCAAAAATCGCGAAATCGTTAAAAATGGTCAAATCAACCGTGTGTAGCGTTCTCAAACGTTTCCGTGAGATGCGTACTATAGATCGGCAGGTTCATACCAAGCGTTATAGTGGACCTAAGAATCAGAAACTGCATTTGAAGGTGTTGAGAACGATCAAGGCAAACACAGGGTAGTCGGACTACGACATCGCCAAGAAATTCAACGCTGACCGGTGCACCGTCAGAAGGATTCGTCTGGGCGAAGGAATACGATCCTATCGGACCAGTAAACAACCGAACCGGACATTGAAGCAGAATTTAGTAGCCAAAGGACGTGCCCGGAAGTTATACAACAAGATTCCAACGAAGTACAACGGATGCATCCTCATGGATGACGAAACGTACGCGAAGATGGATTTTGGGCAGCTTCCTGGCCAATAATTTTATAAAGCCACTGCATTGGTGCACTGCACTGGTCATGGTGATTTCCCCGGCAAGTTCGAATTCGTTTTTGCTGAGAAGTTTGCAAGAAAATGTTTGATCTGGCATGGTATTTGCAGCTGCGGACGAAAAACCCCGGTTTATGTGAAAAACAAACCATGGACTCCGAAATGTACAAGGAGGAGTGCCTTAAAAAATGTTTTTTTTTTTCGTACAATAGATCTCACAAAAGACCAATAAAGTTTTCGCCAGATTTGGCATGCTGCCACTGCAGCTAGGAGGTACTACAGTGGTATTCGGCCAACGGGTAGATTTTGTTGAAAAGGACATCAACCCACTCAACTGCCCTCAATTCCGCCCTATCGAAAAATTTTGGGCAATTGTCAAGCAGAAGATGAAGAAGAATGGTAGGACGACTCGGGAAGCAACAGAGATGAAGAGATTGTGGAACAAAATGGCCGCTGAGGTCAGTGAATAGGGTGTCCAAACTTTGATGATTGGATTGATGATGTATGATGGTTAAACCCCCCCATGAGGTTCCAGAAATGCAAGCTAGGTATTCTACTGTACACAGAAAATTTGAAATTACGAATCAAATTTTGATCATTGAGTAAGGTTATTCATGAGTAACAATCCTAACTCAGAGATAATTCTTAAACCTCGAAATCCCTGGCTCAGAATTCTGCATCAGTTTTTCGATTTTTTTTTGCTTGTTGATATAGTTGCATATCTGCATATATGACGGCCAAAGCGCAATCCAGGAGGCTGTACACGACGATGCTGACGAAGTTTAACTGCGTGGTATTGGACGACGAAACCTACGTCAAAGCCGACTACAAGCAGCTTCCGGGACAGGAGTTTTATACGGCAAAAGGAAGGGGAAAGGTAGCAGATATTTTCAAGCACATGGCAAAGTTCGCGAAGATATATCTGGTTTGGCAAACCATCTGTGACTGTGGCTTGAAAAGCAGCATTTTCATAGCTTCGGGGACTGTCAACCAAGAAATTTACGTGAAAGAGTGTTTGAATAAACGTCTGCTGCCTTTCCTGAAGAAACACGGCTGTTCCGTACTGTTTTGGCCGGATTTGGCATCTTGCCATAACGGTAAAAAGGCCATGCGTACGCCGCCAACAACGTGCAGGTGGTTCCCAAGGATAAGTACCCTCCCAACACGCCAGAGCTCCGCCCAATTGAGAAATACTGGGCTATTGTCAAGCGGAATTTAAAGAAGACCAAAAAAACTGCTAAGGGCGAGCAGCAGTTCAAGGCAAACTGGCTTTCTGCGGTGAAGAAGGTGGACAAAGTGGTTGTACAAAATCTGATGGCAGGGGTTAAGCGTAAGGCTCGGCAATTCGGATTTGGAAAAGCGGAAGCCTAACTGAATATTTTTTCTGAATTAATACTAATTTTACTTGAAAAGAAATTTAATTTGATTTTTTAAATAAACGATTTCACCGATTTTTTTTTCGATTATAGTCGTTTTAACATCTTTATGTCATTCGCGACTTATATCAACGATGAAGTTGGCGAACAAGTCATTGAAAAACTTATCCGGTACAACTGTTATCGATGTTTACTCTTGGGCTCGAACTCACGGACATCGGCTCAGGAAGCAACTGACTTGCCAACTGAGCTATATCACAAGCCGATTTCACCGATTTAAACGCCTTTTCCCTTGACCAAATTTTGACCGTATCACCCTTTAGTTTCATTATTGAATTTATAACATTTGAGTTATGCTTCTAAATAGCTAGCAAAAAAAACAAGATATCTCATATTTGGTCCGCAATGTGTTAAGATTCCAAATTCAGTGGTTTTGAAGACACAGCCAAAACAGTAATACGGGTTTCTAAGACCCTAACCAAAGGTTAAAAAAAATAAGAAACCATCCTGGGTATTGTTTGATTTTCATTCAAAGTTCTTAAACTCAATTCTTAAAATCTTACTTGAAAAAAACTTATGAATTATTTCTTTTGCAAAATCCTAACATTATAAAGTTTAAAAGTAGCAATCCAGAATTGAAAACTTAGGATCAGCTTCACCATTTTTTATTTTATTTTATTCAAATTTATTTCAAATGTGCAAGTCGTATGAATAGTTATTAAGAAAATAATATTGAAACCCAAAACAAAAAAGAATTAAAATTTTAGGTTACTGGTTGAGAGTCTTGGAAAAAAATCAATTCTTGGCTTGTTTTGAACATGTTGATTTGGAATCTAAATTCAGGTATCGGTTTTTTATATTTCAGAAATTTTTAAAATCCGAAAACAAATCTGAAATTCAAATTCTGAAATCGGGTGCAGAATTAAGTTGTGGAATTTATATTTAAAATTTAGTTTTTGATTCAGCTCAAAAATGAGTTCCACAATCAAGATAAAATTATCAAGATGAGTTTTTCTTTGGGCAATTTATATTGCAAAAGATTGCATACTTAAAATTTTTATTGTCAGTTTAATTTCAAAATTCTTCAACAAGGCATTTGGATAGATAGTTTAGCTAAACTACAAATTTAAAGTAGAAGTAGAGTTTGTTTTGTCATTTTGTTTAAATGAAAAATCGTGTTTTTATTTTTTGAATCATCTACAGGATTTTAATCATGGAATTAATTTTCGATAATTTTTTTTTGTTATCTTTCAACAAATTAAAGGGAATTGCATATTTGTGCACATTTGCAGTTGCCGTTTTTTTAAATCTAAATTTCGTACTAAATTTTAAAATTTGGAATGAATTTGCATCTGCTGCGGACTATAGCACGAATGCTCGAGTAAGTGTATATTTTTTTGTTTCAGAAGAAATATGTTTTATGCTTTTCGCTTTATTTTAGTTCCTTGAAAAACAATAAATAACAATTCGAAACGTTGGATGAACAGCAAATAAAAGTGATGTAATTCTTGACCGAAAGCCGAAAATAACCTATAAATTACTCCCGGCCAAAAAAAAAAAGTTTGCAAGAATCAGATTTGAACCACCACATTTTAATCTATTCCTTTTACTTTTGAAAGTTTTATTTATATTGAAGGATTTAAAAAAAATCTTATTCTATGTTAGAATCAAATAAGCAGTTATTTTAGCAAATTCAAAGATTTCATTATGTTACGTAAGTTTGCCTTATATAAATATAGCTCACCATTTCAATGATTTTAGGATGTATTTTCAAGATTTTCTATTTTATACGAAAATCTGTTTATGTAAAAGAACTTAAAGTTGAAAAATCGAATAGTGTAAAAAATTCTTTAAAATTTGTATTATTCATGCATTGTTTGAGCAAAAATATCATAGTATAAAATGGGTCACCAAACCCCCCCCCCCCATGAGGTGGTTCTTCATACGGCCATGGTTCATATTCATCACAGCAATGATAGTTTTCCTTAAAAACTAGGCTTGGCCTGTTAAATAATGTGATTTGTTCTTAATCTCTCTGATTTCTCGAAATGCTTCTCACTTGAGCTATCTGTTTTACCACTAAAAAGAAAGCACTTTTTTAAAACGTTGTAAATTTCATTAGAATTCCTTATATGACGAATAGCGATGTGATAGGATAGAGGAAGAATAAGAGTTCATTATTTGCATAGAAGTGTCTTGAATCTATGCAAACGGAATGAGATATTTCCGATTTCTGGCATTTTAGGACTAAAGTAGGCTCTATGTCCAGAAAAGGAGCACTCACCCTACTCTTTCCAATTTGTTACCATCTTCTAAATTTGCACTCGATTTAATAAAAAAATGTATGGGAGCTCCCCTTCCCCCTTCCTACCGAATAAGAAAAAGGACGAAGAAGCCTTAAACAATCATAGAAGAAAAAATTGTACTGAAAGGAGTCTCGAAACATAAAAAAAATTATTTCTCGAACACGAATATATTTCCATGACAAATTTGTTTTTTTTTCTATTAGTTCTTGAATAATGTATAAAACTGTAAAGGAGACCCCCTGACCAGACTTGTAAACCATCGACATTTTCTCTGACAGTCGCACAGCCTGCTTTTATCAGTTTCATTGTTCGTGCCATCAAACGAATGCGACCAAAACGTTGCCGAACAGTCGACTACCATCAAACGAAACGACATTCATTCTTCTTTGTGTGATTGTCGAACGAAAATTCGTGTCTTGGTACACTAGAGGGATAATATGATGGTCAAACGACCATAATTCCCGACAGTTTACGACATCGCCTATCTCTTTCACGCAGCAGAACTTACAGACTCAATAAGCAAATGCAATCTTTTCTATTCACTCCCTCCTGTTGAAAAAAAATTCGCCACTCTGCAGCGCCGGGTGATGTTTGGATGTGTTGGTCGAACAATGTGGAACGATTATCTCGATTATCTACGCAAGAGGGATGAAAGTCAAACGACTAACCACAAAAAAGATCAAAATTTCATTTGACATTTTTTTGCTCTCCGATCAAACGATTGCGCTCTCCACGATTGTCACGAACGATGTGTGATGGTAGTCTCCGGAAAAATTCAAACGATGGTGACCACTTACAACCCTCCCCCTGACTCCTTGTTATCTCCCCAGTGGAAGGACAGATGGGTCTCAAACATCGTAGAATCTTGACTCGTAGCCTTATACCTTCCTATGTGAAATTTGTATTTATTGGCATGATTAGTTATCGAATAATGCATTAAATTGTATGGAAGAACCCCTCCCCCCCTTTGTATCTCTCCAATCGAAGAGAGTGGAGTCCCAAGTAATCATAGAAATATTTATCGAACCCAAATAACCTCCAATGTCAAATTTGGTTCCATTTACTTGAATAGTTCCAGAATTCGTCCCGACTCCAGAAAATGCTTCAGGAAAGAAATTTGAGTATCGATGAGCTCTGAAGACTAATAGCAGCTCATCTGAACGAAAATTTCGAGGCTAGAGTGGCAATTTAAGCCAGCAAAATGATATGAAATTTCCCAAGTCACGTCATTCAAGTTGCAGAATAAGGCCCTTGTTCTCGAATTGTGCAAAAAATTGTATGGAAGCCCTCTTCCCCGCTTCATACTTCCCTATTGAGAGAAGAGAGGAGTACCAAACCATTCTAGGAACATTTCTCGTAACCAAATACACTCCCATTCCAAATTTGGTTCCATTTGCATGATCGGTTCTCAAGTTATTCAAACATGATTCTTTTGTTTAAGATGCCCCCCCCCCCCATTCCAGAGACTGGGAGAGGTCTCAAACTATTCTAGAAACCTTTCCTTTGTTTATATTGATTACCCGGATTTGTATGGCCCGGATACGCGCTGAAAAAATCTGGCAACCTTAATTTACCTATACTGTTAAACTGTTTAATGTTAACATGAAACGTGATGAAACGCCCTAATTAAAATTTTCTAAAAAAATAAAATAATTTAATTAATTAAATTTATGAGAGGTATATTTAAATACCTTTTTCAACAATTTGTTTCCTAACAAATATTCAGAAAAGTTTGTCACGTATTTACTCTCTAAAAATTTAACGTCCTCCCTTCGTTCTAGTGCTAAAAAATTTCAAGCTTCGTAACTTTTCCCGTGTGTGTGTGTGTTGTTGTTTTATATTATTTTGTTTTTGTTTCGTGTGCTGGCTTTGTTTCAAAATTTCTCTAACTCCTGCCAAGGTTTGTTTTTTTTCTCTCTCAGCCCGGCGATGTTTTGCACCGAAAGGAAAAAGTCCTACGATTTCATGCGCCTACGAGAATATTGGAGCCGAATAGGGTGTTCGGGAAAATGATGGAAGGAGGAAAAAGAAACAGCAAAACACCAGAAAAAATATGCTTGACGGGCATGTGGCGCGCGGTTAATTTTTACGAGTTTGTTGAATTTTAATTACTTTCACCGAGTTTTGTTCCGTTCTAGAGGCTCTCTGTTGGCTGCTGTTTGTTGCTTTCGCCTGACGCTGCTGGCTGTTGAGCATTTTTCTCTTGGCTTTGCGGGCCCAGAAATGTCCTTCGGTTTTTAGGTTCGGTTCTGATTGGGGAAAATTTTTCATGTGACTTTGTGTTTGTGTCTGTGTGTGTACGTTCTCAGCTAAAAATTCTACCGGAGAGTAAGATAAGGTTGTTGTTTTTCCTGGAAGGTGTTGTGGCAGAAAATATTCAACATTATTTTATAGCCCACGACATAATGAAATGCGGGAACAAATGAATTTTTAATCGAAATAAATAAAAGATACTGCGGCCAGGAAGTGTAAAACCCTTGAGACTAATTTTTGATAGAAGTTATTCGATTTTTCAACCGGGGAATTGAAAGTATAAAATGAGTTGTTTGATGTACAGCTATCAGCGTGAAATCGTCTTCAACGAATTTTTAATGTTTATGTTCCAAAAAAAGCCATTTGGCAGTTTTGAAAGTTCGGTCGATGGCTTCACTCGATTTTCCCAAAGGTATACCAACTCTGATTTGAAAGGTTGGACCTAGGTCTGGTTTTCATAAAAATATTTTCCAGTTTCAAGTCCACATCCCACGTCACTTCATATTCTCGCATTCAATATCTCACGTCTCATATTTGATTTTTATTTTAAGTGGCATGCTGGGTGGAATGAAAACTAGAAAGAATTTTATTTTTATGGAAATATGAATGAAAGGTGGGTAGACAGGCATTAGTGCGCCAATAGGAGAAAGCTTGATAGATGTTGAATTTTTAAGCGCACTAACGCCTGTCTATCCACCTTTTTTTTTTTTTCATATTTCTATAAAAAAAATCTTTCTAGTTTTCATTCCGCCGAGCATGCCACTTAAAATTAGGTTCATAAAATCACGGCAATCAAAATCAAAATACAAACCTCTCTCATTTAGAAAATCATGTGTGTTATTTTTTTTTTAATTTTAATCCGAAAAATTATTTAAACTTCCAATTCATATTAATGACATGCTGCTTTCCTAAATAAAAACTAGTTTTAAACTCTAAATTGGAACGTTATAAATTCAAACGTTATGGAACCAGTTTTGGAGATTTTTTGGAATTCATATGGAAAGTTTTATACCAACATAAAAGCAATCTTGATGTTTTTTCTTTTAATAGTTTTATCAACTCAATACAAACTTGAAAAATGGGTACCCAAATTTGTGTTACGAAAATTGCCATGACGGAAAAACAAACTTCAAAAGCTTTCTCAAACCATAAATCTAAAGAAAAATAAATTTTGAATAATTGAGCATGTTCTGATGATAACTTATTAAATTATTGTGATATATCAAGGGTTAAAGTTCAGCTTGCCAGATTACTCGAATATTTACCTAATAAAAATTTTGGGAGGAGTCCGGTCCAGATCTTCCCGGATTTATTCACCTTATTTACCAAATCAAATAAAAAAAAAAAATTGTCTTATAAATTTTATTAATTTACATCAATAAAGACAATTTTTTACCAGATAAAAAAAATCATTAAATGTTACATGGAATTCAGGGCTTAAATCCCTCCCCCTATGGAGATTTTTTTCAAGTAAAATTTTCAGTTCGAGATATGAATTTACTGCAGTAACGAGAAATTTTTTTCATCCCGAAAGCTGTATAAAAATAAGTCATGTACATATCTAGGTCCAAGGCATTTCATCTTACGACACTATATGACGTCCACGAATTGAAACTAACTTTAATTGTAAATTTTGATATACAATTCAATAAACTGTATATACTTAGGTCTTGACACTCAAAACCCCTACCTCGTCTTTGGAATGGGTTTTAATTAAAAAGCGTAACTAACAAGTTCAGAATTTGAATCCAACAACTATTATTTCAAAACTTATTTTTCGAATACTTTTTCCAAGACTGCATGTAATTTTGAATTCTTTGAAAATAATTATAGAAGTTTTTTTTGAAAACTTTTCCCGATTCTGTAAAATACGGGAGTTTTGACGAATTCAAACAATTTTGTTTGTTTTAAACAAATCGTTATACAGGCTTCAACAAATTTGTTAAATTAAATAAAATCTGTTTTAAACTTACCTCATTAATGTCAGAAATATTTGTAATGATATCTTTCCAAATTATTTAAAAATAGTAGAATTTAACATTTCTAGATAATTGTATCTCTTAAATATGAATATCTGTGCAAAATATTATTCCTTGATTTAATAAAAATATAGTAAAAAATCAAAATCATTTCTTTTCTTTCATGTAGGTTTGTAGGTGCATTAGTAATCAATGGTTGATTTCATTCAAATCTGATTCATTTTTAAACTTATAAACTCCACATTGCCGAATCAAAAAGTGATAGACAAAATCTGACGAATAACTCCAAACCAAAAGATAACAAATCAATCATCAAAACATAGACAGTCAAAAAGCTATTCCTTAATAGCTTAAAAAGCTAAATTTTATAAACATCATTTTAGAAGGTTAAGACGTATATACTGAAAAAAATCCTAATAAATGGTAAAAATGCAATCTTTTGCTGTTTCCTATTTTGTTTCATTTTTCAAATAAATTAACTATTTCCATTGTTTTTAAAGTTTGTCTCAATGTTTCAATCCTGATTTTTTTTGTTCTGGATGCCTATAAATATACATTTTAATCTTTTCAACGAATAGTCACCGTTGGTAAATTATTGATACGCTAGTTTAATGGCATTGCGGTGAACGTTACATGAAGAATTCTTGATAGAAGAATTAAAGATCGGAAAGAAATGACGGATAGATAAAGCAGACGCTTTAGTAGAAGAAAATTTTATAGGTGTTGAAATTGAGCCAAGAGCATATTTTATGGAAAGTTTCTATGGTGCGTTCTAGATCCTTTGTCCCACATCAGTTGAATGGCTGAGAGAAGTAATAGCGAGAGGCGCAATTACGTTCACCCATACATCCAACCCGATGGATTGGTAAAGCACGTGCTTCCCAATCGGTCCGATTGGGAAGCACGTGCTTTACCAATCCATCGGGTTGGATGTATGGGTGAACGTAATTGCGCCTCTCGCTATTACTTCTCTCAGCCATTCAACTGATGTGGGACAAAGGATCTAGAACGCACCATAGAAACTTTCCATAAAATATGCTCTTGGCTCAATTTCAACACCTATAAAATTTTCTTCTACTAAAGCGTCTGCTTTATCTATCCGTCATTTCTTTCCGATCTTTAATTCTTCTATCAAGAATTCTTCATGTAACGTTCACCGCATTGCCATTAAACTAGCGTATCAATAAATATACATTTTAGAGAAGAAAAGAATTTTGAATTTCTTCTGTATTTCAATAAACGGCGAAAAATTAGTCAGAGTTTGAAATTTTTAACTTTAAACGTTTCACTGATTTTTATTATTTTAAATCTTCTTTTTTAAAAATTAACATAATTTTTGAATAATATTTTAAAAGTTCGAAAATTGAATCAAAGCATCAACTCTAAGGCTTAATTTCAATGAGCAATTTGAAATAGATTTGATTTGTGCTTTCAATATTATCAACAATACTTGGAATTTATTGGTAATTTCCACAGTCTTTGTCAGTATAAGCTTTGAATGATGAATTGAAAATGTGAAGTTTTTTAATATATGAAATTGTGATCTTTGAAAATAAACTTTTTTGGCCTTTTACTTTGATAAATGGAAGAATTTCAATAGAAAAATAATTTTACCCAGACTTTGATCACTTGCACTCTTGAAATAAAATAACATATTTTTTTTATCAAATTAAATTTTATCATCAACTATGTGTTTTGAATAAATTCTCTTAAGTTCAAATAGATATTTATTTTCCTAATCAAAAATTCTTGTTTCAAATCGTGATTTAATATTTTTTGAAATTCAAGATATTCCCGCTGATTTTATTTTCTATTAACTCTTCAAGTGAAAACGAAAAATAGAAAAGTAAATTTAGATGATTAATAATTTAAAATTCATCTTATTTGATTTAAATTTTTGTCATTATTAATTTTTGCCCTGATTTTAAAATTTATTTCCAAGTTCGGAATTACTTTTTTTTTTTTAAATCTGGTACCTTATTATTAATATTGGTTTCTATACACTGATTTTTATGTTCGAAGCTTTAAATTCTGATTTTATTTGAAATTTTAATTTGTATCCGTTTTGCGGTTGTTTGGGAATATTGATTTCAAATTATTAAACAAAACTGTTTAAAATTTATTTTCAAAAAGTACATTTCTTGTTCAGAATAAGGAACGTCATTTTGAATAATTTATTAATGACTTACCGGAGACAGCATTGATTGAAACTTTGATCCTGATTTATTTTGAATCGTACCAGTAAAATTTATCTTTTTTCCGAGTTTGTTGTTTGTGTTGTTGTGTAGTTTGTGAGTTTGGTGAAATCAAATGCCAAATTTTGTCTGGCTTTACGATCAAATAGCCCGGATACATGTTGAAAAAATTCTGGCCGCCTTCGTTTAGGTAGAAATAATAAAAAAAAACATCTGATTGTCAAATTCTTGAAAATAAAGGTACTATCGGTCGTTTCGGTGAAAAGTGATGTCCTTTTAAGTTAGGACATCTTATGATTATGATTTTTTGAATATATGGATAAAAAGTTAGTTGATTACAGATTTAACCCGTTTTCAGTTCATGAAATGAAACTACCACGTAGTGAGAAATTCCTGGGTCCAGAAAGGTGTTTTAAAATAGGGTTAAAAAATTTATGCATCGTACCGGGTGACGATTCTGCTTGTTTAAGAAATAAAGGTTTGCTACTGTGCCAGTGAAAAAAAAAAACAAAAATGCATTAAATTTTCTCGTTCAAAACCCCCACTTTTCCCTTAAAAGGTGTATTTTAAGAAGTGTATCCAAGTTCAGAATTACAAACCAACTGTTTTAATTCAACTTAAATTTTAATTTGAATCCTAATTTAACGTTTCCTCATCGTTGTATTCATGTGACAGATATTTAATACTCGAGACAGTCAACCGAATGAGCAAGAAGCAGTAAGAACTCCAATACTCTCTTCGATCTATTGAAGAAATGGAATTAAAGATATATGTCATGAAACATATTCTGCAGATAACAATCATTCTTCAAAAAATCAATTTCAATTTCAAACTTTTTTTTAATATTTTTTGGTTTTTTTCTAAAAGCTCAGTTCCACATTTTAAAGGATTTAAATAAATTATAAACATAATTTGAAAAATTAGTTTTTAATAATGCGTAGTATTTGTTTTCAGAAAAATCCTTTTTTATTCAAATCCAGCATTGATTTTCAAATTAATTCTTGAAATTTTATAGTTGGCTTTGCAATTCAAATTTTTTAGGTTTTAATAACAAAATGACGTATATATTTTTAAATATTCAGATTTAGTCTTCGAAAACTCTTAATTTAAGAAGATAAGAATTCTGTTGGACATGCACTTCAAAATTACGAAGATTTCGAAAATAAAGCCGAATTCTGCGAGTATTTTGACTACTGAAAAAATAGTTAGGTATTTTATGTTTTCTTTCAGAAATATTTTTCCCAATTTTGCATAATACGAGAAATTTAAAGAATTTGAATATTTTAACCGAATGGAATATTTGAAGTTTCTCAAAGCGTAAGTCAAATCGTTTTGTGTCTTCGACAACGTTATTAAATGAGTTATCAAATATTCGGAAAGACCATCTTGAATGATGCCAGAAATAGTAGTTATATTGTCTATCAAAATATCTAAAAACTTGATATTTGAACCAAACCTAGGGTAGATAATTTTTTTAATAGGAAATTTCAATTTTATATCTATTAAATTTTTATGAAACTTGTAAATTTTGTTTAAATTTCCTGCATTTAATTTCAATTCTGGTTCATACGAAATTTCAATTTTGATCATATTTCGTATTAATTTTATGGTGAAATTTGTGCTGCCTTAAATGAAGTTTTCAGCAATTTTCTATCTAAGCATACGAAATTTAATTTTGAATAATTTAAATAAATTGCCAAAAATAAGTATGCATTTGAAACTTTAAGTCGGTTTTTTTGTATTTGGCCGGAAAAAATTTCAAATCCTTCTTTTGTCACTCGGAGTTGGAACATCGCGAGGGGGGGGGGGGGGGGGGGGCGGACAATAAATTGCACGGAAGCTTGTATGCAACGAAATAGCATACTATTTTGTTGCACAAAACCTATAAATCAAGTAATTTTTTATCGAATAATTCAATGAAATCAAGAAAACAAAAGGTGAAATAACTCCCATCTTCTTAAATTTTATTTTTAGTCTTGTAATCTTTCAGATATTGGAATTTTTTATTGGAATTTACATAAATTACTTCAAACTTTATTTATTTCCCCCTTCGGCTTTTTGGAAATTTTGAAGGGAGGGGAGACAAAAGAAGAAATAGATATTTGTTCCAGCCTTATTTATTCTAATTAAAAAAAATCATTTTATCTTTTTTTTTTTTCAAATTTGAATGATGGTTTTAAGTAGTAAACCTTTGAGTATATGTTTTTCAATTTGGAACCTTTGTGAAATTTTGAAAAGACGTACGCCAATTCAGGCTGAACAGACTGTATAAATTACGTGGACAACTTAAGATTATCATTTAACACCCAGTACCGAGATGGGAATCGAACCCATGCCATCAGTGGACCAGCGATAACCGTCTTACTAAATACGCTAATCACCAGACCACCAAGACGTACAATTTTTGAAGACAGAAACTTACAAATAAACTTATCCACATTTGTAGTTCGGCATTGAAGGAGGTAAGGCACTGCGAGTACTTTAAACAAACTGCTTCTTTTGTTACAATCATTCAATAATCATGACTCTTAACAAAGCGAAATGAGCCTAATGTAATGCAAGATTTTATTAACCAACTGAAAAAAGAATTCCATAACAGTTTATTTAAAAAAAAATGGAATCAAGCGTTATTTTTGAAATTAAAAAAATATTAAAACATCTTTATTATGACACTGCTTCGCTACACCTTCTGAAATTGATGAAAACTTAAAAAAAGAGATTAGTTCTTGTTTTTTTAAATATTCTTTTCAGTTTTCAAATCCTGTCCTCAAATTTTTTTTCCAATCTCGTCTCCAATCTGTCTCAATAAACTTTTTCTTTTATAAAATTCTTGTCCCGAGCTAAATTTGAATCCATTAGCTTGATCACTTTCCAAGTCAAGTTTCTCGTACACCAATACCTTCTATATGTCAAATTTTTTCGATCATTTCTCGAGTTATTGAAAAAAGTATGAGTCTTAATTCTTATTTTCATATATGTACTTTCCTATGACAAATTTGACCCCATTTGCTTGAAATGTTATCGAGCTGAGTAAAAAAGTGTATGAGAGCTCCCTTTTCCCCATTCATCCCCCCACTGGAGGGTCCCCGCTTGCTCTATAACAAAAACCATCCCCTACTAAAGTTGGTTTCTTTCGTGTGACTTATTTTAAAGTTATGAAAAAATGAATTTGGCTCCCGTCCCTCTTCCTATCTCACTTAATGGAAAAAGAGAAGGGTCCTAAATAATTATAGAAACCTTACTCGTACCAAAATACAATCCCATACCAAATTCGTTGCCTTTCGACTGATTAATCTTCAAAAAAAACTGAACATCTTCAAAACAAACTGTGGTGGCCCCCTCTTCTTTTCCTATTTGTTTACTGGGATCAAGGAGGGGTCTCAAATAAATAACCTGTATCCAAATATCCTTCAATGCCAAATTTAGTTCCATCTGCTCGAATATATCACCAGTCATGCAAAAAATTGTATGAGAGCTCCCTTCTCCTCTATGTTTTTTTGAAAGGTGGAAAGTGCCTCAAACCATCTTGGGAACATTTCGTTCACCCAAATACCCTCGCATGCCAAATTTGATTCCCCTCGCTTGAGAAGTTATCGAATTGTCGAAATTTTTTTGGACCCTCCTCTCTTCCTATCCTCCCAATGCAAATCTGGAGGAGTTTCAAACAATCTTAGAACCTTTTCTTATATTCAAATCTCCAAAGACAATTTGATTCCATTTACTCGAACAGTCATCAAACTTTGCAATAAAAATTGTATGAAAGCTAGCCCTTCCATCTTCCAATCTCTTCACTGGAAGAAGGGAGGCGTCTCAAATAATATTTGAATCATTTCTCGTATCCAAACTGTCTCACATGCCAAATCTGGTTCCATTTCCTTGACTAATTCTCGAGGTATGTTAAAAATTGTAAGAGAGCCCCCTCCCCCCTTCTCATTTCCCCTCTCGAAAAAGGGACGGCTACCATTCAAAGAAATATTTCTCGTAACCAAGTTCCCTCCCATACCGAATATGGTACCCATGGATCGCAAGTTATGCATACATTTCTTTTTTTGTTCTGAAGGACGCCCTCTCCTCTCCAGTAAGAGGAAGGGGTCTCAAATTATAACAGAAACCTTCCCCGGCCTAAAAAGAACTCACCAGCAAAGTTTCAAGAAAATCGGTTCTGTAGTTTCCGAGTTTATAGGGAACAGGCAGACAGACAGACAGAAATCCATATGGATTTCTACCATAATTTACAGCTCTCATTTTTAAAAGATTGAGTCTTAAGGATTTTGGAATGCAATTTAGATGAAATTATTTAAAAAACAACGGTTTATTTGATGAAAATAATTTGAAAATGATCAGTAACAAAAAATACCTATCCATGATCCAAAGACGCCATAACTTTGAAAAGATTTAACGATACGAATCCCATTTCGATAAGCACGCATCGCTTTCTTTCAACGGGTCCATATAAAGTGGTAATTTCGCCACTCAATCTCACTTTCGATTGGATCTGGAGTCCGATTGACGGACAGACAGACAGACAGGACAGGTTAAATAATGTACTTCCGGTCCACACTTGAAAAAACACTTGCAAGCAGGCAGTTAGGCGGGCAGGGCGATGAAATATAATCGGATCCGGCTTTCATGAGCTGCCAAATAAATTTAAACCTCTGGAAAACGGGAGAAAGCTCTTCAAGTTGATGGAAAGCGTATTTGCATCGATTCAGCTAGGACATCAGAAGGTGATGATGAATTTTAGGAACCTCTTCTAAAATGAGTAGATTTAAATCTACAAAAAATATTTTTTTTTCACTAAACTTAGTTTTAATATAAAAAATAAGGAATTCGAAATTTTAAAATATGGATTCCGATTTTGAACCATGATTTTTTAAATTTTCTAAAAATTCTACTCTTTCTTGACACGCTCCAGCACATCCAATAGAGGTTCTAAATTTCAGGAAATTGGAACAAGTTTCACGCGGGAAGCCTAGCCGGCAACCGATATGATAGAGCACTATCAATCCAGATAAATCAAGTCTAGAAGATTGATTTTCATGATCGCGTGGCCTATGTTTCTAGACAACGGGCTGCCTGTCTCACCTGGCTTGGCCTCAGAGAAGTAGGTACATGCATGGATTTTTGGAAGAATGTAACCGTGTCGTTCGAAGAACGGATGGCTGCCATTTTTTTTGTTTCGGCTCTTCCGTTCCTCTCTGTAGGCCCAACTCAAGACTGAAATTATGTTTGCTTTTGTCAGAACCATGGAGAAGACAGGAAAATAAAACTCCAAGGCGATGAAATCTGGATTTTGCAATGATGATGGATGTCGCAAAGTCAGACCAGGCAAAGTACGAAACCCGCGTTTCGGGGATCCTTCAATTCCTTTTACCTCGCCCTCTAGCTTCGAATAGCGAAATAAAAGAGGGTTTCGTGCAATCCGTTGAAATTTTTTTCTTCTCGCTGCCTCAAATCGAAGCCATAAATTTTCGTTTTTCTATTGACACGGCAGGTGATTTCAATTGGCTGGTGTGTGCAATGTATACTTCGAGGCTTTCCTGAGGATTTGGTTCATCTTCAGTTTCGTGGGAGCGACGTTTCTTAAAACGTGAACATAAATTCTAGACGAGGCTTATCTTCATTGCAAAATGAATATTATCAAAAGAATTATAATACTCAAAAATGGATTTTAGTTGAGGGCTTTTTATATAAATAAAATAACGTGAAATTTATAAACTATGTTGTAATCCATGACAGATAGATTAAAAATTTTCCTCATTTCCATTATCCCACAACTTCTTTATCAATTACAATCTAAAGTAATAATGAAACACAAAAATAAGATGAACCATCCATCCATGATTCAAAGTTGGGTGAATAATTTTCCCAACACTTAGAAATATTACCGTACGTCTGTAAGTCGTGAATCAACCGATAAAATTCTCCAAGACTTCTCAAAAGTTTTTTTTTCTTATGAAGATGAATCCACTTGAGTTTTGTGTAATAATTATTTTTTACGGCTTTATCGGGGAATCAGGGCCGGATTAAGCCATTGGGGGGCGCGGGGCAATTTTTATCGGGCCCTATGAATATTTTTATTTCATATGCCATCCCAGAGAAAACATAATATTTTAAACAGATAAAACAACTAGAAATAAGTTCAGTACATGGCCGTAGGAACGGGGAAGGTTTTGGGTGTTAACCCCCTCCTTCTTCTCCCTCTCCCCCCGGTGGGTACAAAAAAAGCAAGCGAGATAATTTATTCTACGCTCAAAATTTGAAATTCAGAATCAAATTAAGGGTGCTTTATCGGTATAGCGCACGGCACCCTTCCAAATAAACGAATTTCAAATCAAAATCAGAAACAAATTAAAGTAGTAAAGTTATTTAAGAGTATCAATCTATACTACACACTAATGCCAAAACCTCAAAAACCCATCCCAAGTTCAAAATTCTGCTACAGTTCTTCAAATATTTCTCATTTGTTCAAAGAAATTCAAGTTTGAATATTTAATTTTAAATTGAACGCATTTTGGATATTCTGGTTTAATTTTCTCATAACTAATATTTAATGTCTATTTTCGTATTTCTGATTCTGTATCTAGTTTGGGATTCTTGATTTTCAGTTCGAATAATAAAAAAAATAGAAATGAAAAGCTGCTTTGAAATCTGGGTTAAAATTTGGTTTTGCATTTCATATCGCATTTGAATCATGTTTTTCGCAAATCATATGCTTTTTCAATATTTTGATCACAGTTTTCCGAATAAGAAAAAAAAATTAGAATTTTTTTCTATATTCAATTAAGAAGTTCTTAAACTTGATTCTTACACAAAAATTATACATTTAAAGCTTTAAAATGGTGATCCAAAATTGGCGAAAACTCAGATTCAGATTCATCATTTGAAATTCACATTTTAATTCAGATTCACAATACAGATTTTAAAAAAAAGTGAAATGATGAATTAAGATTAAACCAAACCTACAGAATTTAAACAATATATTCATCAATGAAGGCTCTAAAACATAAAATTCTGATGTGAAATTATGATTCGGAAATAGTATTTTTGTACATTTCAGAAATCGTATTGAAATTCGGAAACAGATTCAAAGTTCAAAATTTGAATGCAGGTTTAGAATTCAGATTTGGAATGCGGATTCAAAATTCAGAAAAAGTTTTAGTTTTAGTGTTAATGAGTTTTTGCAATCAACATAAAATTGTTGAGGAATTCAAGCGAACATGATCTTAAAAATTTGCTTGTTTATTCAATTTCCAGATTTTAAATTTTTAAATCAATACATATAAGTTTGTACGCACGATTTGGATAAAAATCACAAACATAATGTAGAATTTGAGTTAATTTTCTAAATTTTGTTTCATGCCAAAACTACCCAATTTTATAAAAAAAATCCTATACAGGATTTTTATTATGGAATTGAGTCTTTTTAAACCATATTTACAGTTAAAGAATCATGTACCTGATCTTCACCTAAAATATCTGTATCTACATAACTCTATATTTTTTGGTGAATTCTTTAATATTATTAATATTGCAGTTTTTTAAGCCAAATTTCAAACTAAAATTATAGATTTGATTCAAGTTTGCATCAAGCAAATTCGATCCAAACATTTTTTATCGCTTACTTTTTTTTTGGAAAATTTATTTAGTTCGTCAAAGGTTAGAATCTTTGAATTTGCAAAAGGGCTTGAAAGATTAAGCTTTTTTGATTTGATTATAGAAAAAGTTTTTTTTTTAAATTGAAGTTTGAGTCAAATAAATTTGAGCTACCAGACTCTTAAACAAATTCAAAGATTTCAATCATCGATGAAAGCAAATTCCATATTTTGTTTCTTAAGGTTTCATTATTATAATTTAGGCCACCCTTTAGGTTAAGGACCACTTTTCTAAAGTAACGATTGAATACAAAAACTGTTTATGAGTACTTTTAAAAAAAATGAGTAATCATAAAGTTACAAACATAATTTGTTTTAATTTTTTTACATCGTGCATTGATGGGCAAAATTCATAGGTAAACATCAGTCACCAAACCCTCCCTCCCCATGTGTCGGTTCTTCCTAAGGCCCTGGTTCAGTATATTACCAGATTATCCGTTTTTTTACGAGCATTTTCAAATATTCAATTTGAAAATTTAGGGAAGCTGCTATCCGGCGCGGTTTATCGAAAATCTTGGAAGGCAGTTTTTTCCAGATTTATTCCCATTTCTTGATAAATTAAACAAAAAACTGGAGTTGAGTTATTTTTGTGTCAAACGGAAATCTGGCAAGCTTAGTATATTGCATTACGATAACAATTATCTCTGATGTCTTCAAACAATAATTGTATATATATTACGTGCAAATATTGCATAACAGTTAATCTTTCTTAAAACTCTGATTAAAGTTCTAAATGCAAAATTCTTTCCAATTTATTTAATAACTCTATCATCACCCAAAATTCTCTGATTTTCAAAGATAGATTTTAAAATGTTTTTTTTTTATGATTGTTTGTAGATCATTGAAAGCAGAACAAATATTTCCATCATGACAATCTTTAAAAAACTAAAAAGAATTCTTTTCAAGCAATGTGTTTGAACTTCTAAAAATTAATTCGAATTATTTACAATTTTAAATAAAGCATAATCTACTCATCAGATCCAATTTAAATAACATACACTTTTGTCGAATAGTTTTTCTAAAAGGGGCAAAAGATAAGATTAAAATCATATTCATATTTAGAGACTCAATGAAATTCGCAATTCAACTATTAGTATGTTTTTATTATCAAAAACAATTTAATATTGGTCAACTAGAAAATAATATATTAGTTTCCGATTTTTTTTGCATAAGTAGAGGATAATTTTTAAATAAAAGCGCATCAGAATCAATAGTATAAAAAAACTTGGGTTAAATTAGTTGTAAAAGTTTCATTCAGAGTTTCAAATCACAGACTGAAATTGGAATGGAAAATCAATTGAGTATTGCCGATTTGTTTGATTTTTCAAAATTAATTACAGAGTGGGAAATGGGTGTAGAGTATTCAAACCTACGCAAATTTCAATAATGATTGAAAAGTTAACAATTATTATGGATTTTTCATACTAATACTTATGCTAATAAAGTTAGCATTCCAGACTGTTCGTTTTTTTTTATTATTCTATCTCCCGTTATTCTAGCTATCGAAAAAATCTTAACATTTTTATAAACGTGGAGAAAAATTTCATAATTGAAAAAAAAGTGATTGATTCGCTAGCAACTCCTTAACTATTTTCTATATTTAATGAGTAAGAGAAAGTGATGTACAGTTATTTTTCGATTTTATCACGCTCAAAAAAAATTCACCGTGAATATGTTGAAACCGTGAATTTGGCAAAACAGAAAGTTAAAGTGGAAAAATGTATTTTTATTGTCTTTAGTAAATAACTTATAATGTTTTCACATTAGTGGAAACATTTTGTATCAATACATTTAGATCATAAAAAGTAATTATCAAAGTTTACTAAACACAAAGGATCGATTTCAGATTAAATTATTCTTCTCTATAGCAATTTTAAGATTTTACCTTGAAATAAAACCATGTAGTACATCAATTTGATAGTCTACATCTAATTAAAGGGAATTATTTAGTATTTATGGAAATTTAACAGTCGTTATCTCTTATGTCGATTTAAAAATAAAAAAAAAAACAAAGAAAACTGTATCAAAAAAATTTTTTTCGAGAAATATTTTGAAATTTGCTCAACTTACACTTTTAATGTGTGTTTCTCGAAATTTGTTTTGTGGGCAGATAATCCTTTCTTTTTTGTATGTAGAAAAACATAAATCTTAGTCCTTTGTACAAATTTTAAGGCAGTATTTCATTTTGATCATCGAAATTTATCCATTCAGACAATACTAAAGGCTTTCCAGTCAGGATTGCGCACGCTACTGTTTCAAATATACAATTTCAAAAAACAAATCAGAGACACTTATCTCTTTTCAAAAACGAAAACGGTATATGAGTCGCATAACCAAAAAAGTTTACTTTTTAAGAGCGGCTAACAACACTAGCATTAGCGTGACGTTGAAATACTTATTTCGATAATTACAAATGTTTTTAAAATCCAAATGACGATTTTAAAGACATACAACTAGAGTAAGCAGTTCAATGGCATTTTCATATTGAATACCTATAAACCACAACATAAACCATTAAAAAACATCATGAACAATGACGCTTTACGGTTTTGAAAGAAAATTGAGGTCCTGGAAATGGTTTTTGAATGATTTCTAAAATAGCGCAATTGAATCCAAATAATAACCGTGAAAAAATCGAGCGGAAATTTGGCTAGTATTGAAAAAAATCGAACAGAGATAAAATCGAAAAACTACTGTATTATGTATTGAAGGCATCCAAGATTTTCCGGATTTATTCGGACATAAATGATTTTTCAAAGTAAAGTGAACTGTGATATGATAAGATGATGATCAGGCTCAAACAGAAAAATCTTCTTTAGCTATCTTTATTTGAATGGTTTTTTTATGGTTTTGATTCGAACGCTGTTGACAAGTTTCAATGACTTTGTTACAGTTTTTTTTTTGCGAATATTCACTGAATTCTGCTTGATTTGTTCGGAATTTTTGAAAAAAAAAATTAAAACTAAATACCAAGATATGATGGATGAGTTAAGAAGCATAACAAAGCTTTTAACACCCCAGGGTTTGAGAAATTCAAAATTGACCCCGAACCAACTAAGTCTAATGAAAAAACCAAGAAAATGGTAAGTTCGAAATATTTCCATGTTTTACTCTCTGGAGCCACTAGCATATTAGAACTCCTAAAATATATTCCTTATGCAATAATTAGGAGACAGCAATGTTTTATTTATTGTAGGATTAGCATTCCAGATTCCCCGGATTTTATTGGACATGCCCAGGTTTTAAAAGTAAAGTGGACAAGTAAAACAATCAACGGTTGCTAGAATATTTTCAAACAAAGGTCCGTATACTGCTTGTTTTTTCACATTAAAAAGAAACTGAAATTCAAATTGAGCTTAGTTTTATACACTAGGTTTTGATTTCGGTATTCAAATTTGCGTCTCCGGGAGTTTGAAAAAAGATAAGAAAGCTACTGACGAGTTCGATAAAAAAAAATTAAAACTTAAGGTAGGACTGGCCGGGAGGGCCGAAGCAATTCCCCCCCCCTTTTAGCGCAAAAAAATCGTTATCTATGTAGACACACTAAAAAAGATCGTTTTTTTTTTCAAAAAACCGATGATTTTGTCGAAATAAAGTTATCATTGCTTGGATAAATTTGTTCCCGTGTCAGAGCATCTTTGCAGCTGTCCGGGCAATTCCAGGACAGCCAACTCGCACACGAACTGAGTTGAGTCCCGACACACTCCAGAAGAGGTATAAACGGTTTTACTGCTAATTAGGGTTTAATGAAATTATTTCTCCCGAAAAAAACCCCGTCAATTGCGACGAAAAGTGGCCTCCACCTTCTACTGAAATGGGTGGGTATGAGTTTGCGAGCTCCATAGCAAAAGTGGACAGCAGAAGGTGCGAGTTTCGATGATCCCGGCCAGCCGCCGCCATAATTAAACTGCTACCCTGGAGTCGGAAACGTGAGAGAAAGAGAAAGACAGAGTGAAAGAAAGAGAACTACTACAACCGGTAATATGAAACGTGCGAAAAGTTAACTCAAGGCACGATCATTAACAGGAAGTTGGGCTGGGAAAGCCGAAAAACGCACAGGACGGAGAGATTTGATGGTAAAATGCACATACCTACACGCATTCCGGAATGCCTGGGAGGAATGGGCGCGAGTAAGGCGAAATATTTCTGGTTTCTGTTTCGAAGTTGTTTTTTTGGCATTCGTCGACCCTCAAGATTGAGTTGAGTGGTTTATGGTACGACAGATGGACGAGGAGCCGCCAACGATGGTGAGGGCTACTTTGGGACGACCCCTCCCAAAAAAAAGAAAGGAAACCGGAGAAGGTCGGTTCTGTTTCTCATGTTGCTGCGTAATAAATGTTTTAGAAGCTAAGCAACATTGATCCAATGCGGTGGTAATTTGTCAATGAAGAAACCGACCGACCGTTGGTTGTTGGCTGAGCCGGTAAAACGGAAGTTATTGACACATGCGATGTGGTTGATTCGGATGTTTGTTGTATTTTTCTTGTAAATGGCCAGAGCTATGATAACATCATTCAAATAAAAACCAATTTTATATTCGAATAATTTTTTTTTTCAGGTTTTACGTTTATATTTCACCTTATCGGTGTCGACTGTCAAATTCGCCGGATGAGTAATTTTTTTCTTAACTTAGATCTCACCACAGTCACAAATCAAACTAGAAACATAACCGTTTTCATCAATAGCCGCAAATCAACTGACTTTTTCTCCTGCTTATGCATTTTTGCTCATTTTCACACAATCTTGGTATGCATAATATCACTACAAGTGTGCTTTGCTACATCTTCTAATATATATAAAAATTTCAATTAATTCTGTTTTCTTAAATATTCTTTTCTACATATTTTCAAAACCTGTCCTAAAATTTGTAATCCAATCATTATTTTGTATCTATAATTAAGACTCTGTATTTACATATGTATTCATAAGTTCCTAAATTCTACCACAATAAATGTTTTACTTCTATAAATTGGTTCCATTTGCTTGATCACTTTTCAAATCATTAAAAATATAATTTTGAGAGTCAAGAAAACGTTCCTCGTACTGCAATCCCTTCTATGCAAAATTTGCTCGATCATTTCTCGAGTTATTAAAAATAAAGTATGGATGCATCCCTCTCCCTTTTCAAGCTACCTGAAAAGAAAGGACAATTCTTAAATTCTTACTTCCATGTACTTTGCTATGACAAATATGGCCCCATCTGCTTAAAATGTTATCGATTTAGGTAAAAAATGAACGAGAGTCCCCACTTCTCTATTCATCCTTCCACTGGAGGGTTTCCGAATAAGCATAGAAACATTTATTCATCCCAAAAAACACTCCCCTACTAAAGTTGGTTTCTCTCGGCTGGTTAGTTCTCAACATGTTTAAAAAAAACTGTGATAGTCCCTGCTTTTCTTCTTATTTTTTTACTAGGATGTTTTTTTCCGTATTTAAATATCGTCCCATGCCAAATTTAGTTCCATTTGCTCGATTACTTCACCACCAAAAAGTTGTATGGGAGCCCCCTCCCCTTATTGAAATGTGGGAAGAACCATCTTGGGAACATTTCGTTCACCCAAATACCCTCGCATGTCAAATTTGATTCCCCTCGCTTCGATCTGTTATTGAGTGTTGCAAAAATTTGTATGGGCTCCCTCCCCTCTTCCTATCCCCTAAATGAAAATCGGAAGAAGTTTCAAACAATCTTAAAACCTTTTATCATATCCAAATAGCTTCCCATGCCAATTTGGTTCCATTTGCTCCATTTTATTTGGCAATGAAAATTTGTATGGAAGCTCCCCTTCTCCTTTCAATCACTCCACGCACTGGAAGAAAGGAGGGGTCTCAAATAATCATTGAAACATTTCTCGTATCCAAATACCCTGACATGCCAAATCTGGTTCCATTTGCTTGACTTATTCTTGAGTTATGTTAAAAATTGTAAGAGAGCCACCCTCCTTCTTCTATTTCCCCTCTAATAAAAAAAGAGGCAATAGAAAGGAACGTGAGTATCTGAAAACGGTCATTTAAAGAGAGCGAGGGGGAAGGGCAGGGAGGGGATGGGGGCGTCAGTTGCAAATGAGTCTAAAATTTCATTGAACAAGATGTTCTTCGGAAAATATGAAATAAGAGAAAAATAATGAATACTTTTAACAAACAAACAAATTTTTAAACAACAACCAGCGAATCAATAATTTTCACTGCGGAAAATTTTCGTAATTCGTAAATCTGTTATTTTGTTACTTTAATATTTTTTTTTAATATCTCTCGTTATAAATGTCATTTTTCTAATTTCGTTTGAAAATACACTCGTCATTGAAAGAGGAAAATGTAGAAAATAGTTGTAAAACTCTGATATTTTAAGTTGTTTTCTTAAGTATTTCACTTTTGACCGATAAGACCGATAAACTAATTTACAAACATAAGTAACGATGATTAAATTCTTCATTGGAGTATTTTACTGAATCGTTATTTGAAAATTTCGTTTTATTATTTTCAATTTTCAATCCCCCCGCATGAGAGTTCAAAATGCTAAGCAAAATATTCTCCTCTCAGCTCAAAATTTCAATGTTTCATCAAATTTTTAAGAACGAATAAAATTATTTAAGAGTAATAGTCTCGACTCAGTACTAAGGCCTATCTTGAAATTTATACTAGGTTTACACTTAAGTTTAAAAAAAAAACTCTTTTTTGATAGAAAGTTTCTCCAGAATTTTGAATTTTCAATGACATTAAACTAAGCTCGCCTGATGTTCGGATGTATTCACTTTACTTGCAAAATCAAACAAATATTTAAATTTAGTCTTCAGAATCATTATTATTAGGCGTCCAAAAAAATTGAATTCACTCTATCAAAATAAATATGAACGATTTTTTGGAAACCTAAAGAATAATTTAAAACTGACTGATGAGCTTTCAATTTTAAAGTGTTTTTCTTCTTGATTTTTATTGAAAAATTCCTTAATTTACTTGGATCTTGCCTGGATTTTGGGTTGAAAATTTAGAAATTGATTGCCCTGATTTTGCAAGGTTTCAAGATAAGATATCCCGTATTTGCCATTGCATCCTACAATTCGAATAATTTCGGACGATGTGGTTCAAAATTTGATAATAATAATTAAAATTCATTGTTTGTGACCAGATTTCGGAATGTATATTCAGTATAATATTCTTTTGATTCGAATCCTGTTTTTGCATTTTGAACTAAAATAAGGTTGATTTGCACGTTAAAAACTCATTTTTGGAGTATGAAAAAACATATTTTATATTGTTGATACTTACGGTTTCGTTCAGCAGCAGCACAGCGGCACAGCAGCAAACTTCTGCTGCCACGAGCGAAACCAAAACAGTTTGTTTTGGTTCCGCATGCTTTGAGTCAATTCGCAATTGAAACAATAGCGGTGATGATTGATGATGACAGCTGATGATGGTAAACACGGTATAAATGTTTACATCATCACACGGTTGAGCGAGACAACACAAATTGGGTTCGTGGTAACTCACCAGTGTTGCCAGATATTCTGAGTGGTTAGCTCAGAATATCACACGAAAATGAGAAAACTAATAAGTGAGGATATCACTTCAGTGAATATTGTAAATAGCTATCGCTTATGTTATAAGTAGTTCTTTAAGGACTTGACGAACAAAATGAATAAAGATTAACTCTATTCCACCACTGAAACCTGCATTTTCAACATATATTAAAAATCATTTTAAAAATTTGGTTAGATTTGAAATTTTATCTCCTAATTATTATGCAGAATTCAAACTGCAGAAAGTTCCATAATGGTGATCTTAAATCTGAAAATCAGAAACAGTTTCATGATTCGGATTTTTTATACAGATTCATTGATTGAATTACGAACAAATAATTGAAGAAAGAATTCATTTTGAAAATAAAAAAATCAGGATTCAAATGGGAAATCGCTGGTGAGAGCCCTGATAAAAATTTCACCTTTTGGTTTATAATTATTACAAATTCTTTGCTGGAATTTAGATTCAGAAATGGTTCTCTAAATTTCAACTTAGGCTCAAAATTTAATTCAAAACTCAGATTCGGAATTCAAATTTAAAATTCTGATCCAGTTTCAGCTCAAAGAAATATCATATTCAATCAAAGACGGTTTGTAAACACAAACCAGGTAAAAATCGCAAATAATCAGTAATATCTGAATTAATTTTGAAAACCTTGTTTTTTTTAAAGTTATACTGGAAACAAGAACTGATAGGAAAAAAAACAAATTTGCATTCAGTGCCCCTGAATAAGTCAAAATCAGCTTTCAAATTCTTTGCACCTCGGAAAAGGTGAATTTAGTTTCTTTTTGTTATAATTGTGAATGTAGATTTTAAGTTCTGAAGATGAATTTAAATATCTTTAGCAAAACACCAATTCCTTCATATTGGAACAGCTTTTATAAATTCACTTTTTATTCCTTTTAGCTCTAAAATTCATAGAAAACGCAAAAGATACGATCTCTTCTTTCGATTTATTGTTGCTGGAATCTCGCATAAACTTAAATTTAGAAACCTTGAGATGATTTTTCAAAATATAAACTCGTACTATGAATATTTAATATTCAATTTCTGTTTGGACTTGCATTTTTTCTCGGTCATCCATAATATGAATTTTTGATGTCAAAGATTTCAAACATAAATAAATTAAATCGAATCTTAAATATTTTTTTTATTTTTTTTATTTCATAATATAGGTTATTAATTTGAAGTTCTATAATTCATAGTTGAATGATGAATAGTTGAGGGTGAAATAAATTCGTGCAAGAGAATCTTTACTGTGGTTTAGAACCTCAATTCTTGTTTGACAATCTTATCATGAATTCCTTGTTAATCCAAGAGAAAATAGCACTGCTTTAGGTTTTTGAATGAGTTTAGCTTTAGACATCTGATATGACTTTGTAAAGTTGAAAAATTCTCATAAAACCAACTGTATAAAGAAAAATCAGAAAAAAAAACAGAATTATAAATCCTTTTTTATATTTAAATTTCAGATACGTATTAGCTATTTATTCTTAAATTCAAGTTTTATTAGAATATTTTGTCCTGATTCTGAATTGATGACTTTCCTTCGATTTTGAAAATATTTCGAATTAAAAAATTAAACCTAATGAAGAAACTTCATTCATGCGGCGTCAATACTTGCTGTATATTACAATAGAATGAACAGAAAGTAAGATTGCCAATCGAGTCACATAGGCACGGAAAACTGATAACTCCAATGGAGAATTTGACTACAATTTTAATTTCTTACAATAAAGATTATTTAAGATTTGAAGGCCAATTGCCTTTTTTCACTTCTTAGAACGACCAAGATCCGTTAATACACTAAACATGGTAGCAATTCCTGAAAATTAAAGAAAATTGTAAATCACATAATTCCGTGGATATATAGTTTAAGGATTTTTTTCTTGTTTTCTTCTATCTGAGCGAGGACAAAAACTGCATGGTAAAAAGGCAATAATATTCACTTGTCATTCCATTAAAATTCAAAACAAATTGAAAAATTTAGAAGCTCAATAAAAAATTTATTTTCATTTGCTTATGTAAATTTAGGCATATGAGGGAAACTAGTGACAATTTTTTTTATCGAATAAACACTCCATACACAGCAAAAAATTTCTAAAAGTACACGGAATCTAAAACACGAGTGATCTATTTTTTCTTGAGTGTAATTACAAAAAGATGTAATTTTAAACTTTTTTCGATGTAATATTAGTCTATTTTCCAAAACAGAATAGAAATAATCTGTTTTGATTTAATGTTACACTGCATCAAGGAAAATCAACCGGTCAATGAAATTTATATCACAAACAGTGTAAAATTATATCTGTTTGATCTAAAATTGAATGCAAATATTTAAATTGTGCCTTTTTATATTTCAAGTTAGTTTGCGCGTCGGGCACAAAGTAAACAAGTCGGAAAATTATTCGGAAACGAGGACTTTATTCGGAAAGGCGTAGCTACAGGAGCACTTTAAAAGTCTTTAAAGTATTTAGTAAGTTTATGATACGTCAAATGAAGAATATGGTTGAAACTGATTAGTTTTCTCTCCATTACAGCAAGGTCAGATTTTTCGCAGCGGCTGATATCCGGCCAGTGATTATCCGAAGAAACTTTTGTCAGAACAATTCAAGTGTGCAGGATGCTGACCGAAAAATTATGATTTCCGGAACCATTCGAAGATGCTGATCATGCTGATTCTAAAAACATCCCCGTGCTGGGAATCATCGGATGCAACAACAATTCCAGCCTGACGCTTTCCGAATGGTTTTTTTTATGTTCAGTTTTGGAAATAAATGTGAATTAAAAATGATACATGCGGCGTATTTATTCAAGACAAAAGCAAAAACCTTAATACTCACAAAAATATCAATATATACGATAATAAATTTTAAAATTTACATCCCTGTGTATTTTTACACGACGGCTTTTGTGATCCAATCGTGCATTGATTTCGATCTAAATTTACTCGCCTCAAAAATTACATCCTCGAAAAAAATACACCGTGATAGAATTTTACATCAAAATCGATGTTCCGTTTTCGTGCATCGTTATCGATCTAAATTTACACGAATTTTTCTTGCTGTGTAGGAGTGGAAAACATTAAAAAAATTAAAAGCACATCTACTAGGAACAGTTCTAAATTTTTATAGAAATTCGAGCATTTGCGGGTATTAATTTTGTAACGGTTTTTTGGTCGCTTAAGGAGGGGGAGGGGGTCTGATCACCCCGATCACCCACCCCACCATAGGACCGTTTATGTCAGGCATGTCAAACTCGTTTAGGTGTGCGGGCCGCATTAAAAATTTTCGATGACGTAGAGGGCCGTAGCCAAAATCAGTTAGAAAACATAACAAACTGCTCACATAGATAGGTACTTGCAAACATAGTAAGAATTCTGGCAACAAACTTCCGTAACTCAACGTAGCTTTCAGGCAAATAGCTTTAAAATTTTGGTACAGCCACTTCAATGTATTTCGCTTTTAATAATGAATCGCACTGCAGCTCTATCAAATCTAGTTGCAATTTATCAGCAGCATTTTCAGGAGCAAACGAAAATGGAGATACAAACAACGAAAATTCTTGCTCGTATGAATTAAAGTCACGAAAACGGCTTTTGAATGCATCTAGCAACGATTCTAGGTGAAGTACGTATTTACCAAATGATGAAGCCTCATTTGATTTTTTCAGTTCTTGGCACTTAGAGAAGTGCACAAGGTTTTCTTTGGAATTTTGGTTGATCCATAACCGTAACTTCGCTTGAAAGTTTTTTACATCATCACAAGCAGCTATGATATTTTTTTCTTATTCTTGAAGTTTTAAGTTCAAATCTTGCAGGTGGCGAGTGAGATCAACGGCAAATGCAAAATCCTGATCCCTGCCCTGCTCTGCTTGAAAATGTTCATCAGGTTCACCTTTCATTTCCAAAAATAATATTATTTCCTCTCGTAGCAGGAAAGCCAGCGTACTTCTTTGTAGTAGGAAACACAATCTAATTCATGTCTAATGTCTTCCAAAAATGTCGAAAATTGGCGATGATTCAAGCCACGGAAACGGATAAAATTTATAGTATCTGAAACTGGCTTGCATATGTTGGAACTATAATTAAGTTGAAAACGTTACATTTAACTTTAGTTTTTTGCAGTAATATTTTACATAAAAATTAGGGGTGTTTTTTGTGACAATTTAAGATGGGGCTACGCGGGCCGCATTGACCAAGGCCGCCGGATGCATGCGGCCCGCAAACCCCCAGTTTGACATGCCTGGTTTATGTCTTTTACATAATATTATTTTGAAATGATACCCCAAATATCCCAAGTTTAATAATATACTGGAAGGACACTTCAAAACTTCGTTATAAAACATCGTTTTAGCTATGAAAACTATATTAACATTTATATAACACCTATAAGTGCATAAAGGCCCACCTACAGGAGGTTCTGAAGTGTCCATTATAGGACACCATATGGGCTTAAAAGAATTTCACTCAAGGTTTGCTTTAGATAATCAGTTCTTTTTGCACTGAACGAAAGTGTTTGTATTTTTTTTTTATCCGAAAAAAAAATTTTGAATTGGCTTTACTTTAATTAACCTTCCAAAGCCGTTCGGGTCAGTACAACCCGAAGCTCACATTCAAAAAATCTCAAAAATTTGATTTCAAAATCCTCGCTGGGATATGCTAAAATTCACAATTTGTAGTACCAGGTAACTTCCTGTGACCACCGGAAGTGCTCCCTCAAAACAATCCGCAATTAAATAGTGAATAGCATCATATCAGTATCACTCTACGATCAGCATCCGATTGAAACATTAAGACAAATGTTTGGTTCTAATTTTTCACTCTTACCTCATGATACGAATCATCCTGAAAGGAATCAACTGAAACAAAAACATTTGAATGAAACAATGTTTTCTTATTGTTTGGTTTTGTATACCTTTATACACTCCTGCAGTATCCTTTCCTATCAATTTTGCCCCGGGAGGGGTAAGTTTCTCACGGTTGTACTCCATTTACCCGAAAACCATTGCCCAGAATGAAAAATCCCCAGAATTCCAATCGCCAGAAATAACCATTCCCCAGAATTTTTTCCCCCAGATGAACCATTCCCCAGAAAAATTTTCGCCAGAATGTACCATTTCCCAGAAATTTTTTCTCCAGAATGAACCATGTACCAGAAATTTTTCGCCAGAAGAACCATTTCCCAGAAAATTGAAAACATTTATCCTTACTAGAAATTATTAAAAAAAAGGAATTGTTACAAAAAAATGGGGTTTCATAACTTTATTCTTTTGCGGCAAAGCCGCAACCAACGAGGATGAAGGGGCTGAGGCGGCACAAAGCCGCCGAAGCTCCCAAATCCGAGGAGGCCGCCGACCCGCCGTCGGAAGCGGCGGCCCTAAGACATTGGTCTAGGTCTGCCGGGGCTTCCAAGGTCTGCGTGAAAGCTAGGGGTGATCCCTTAGCCCCGTCCGCCACGCGACAGCGTGAAGGACAAAACGTCTTTCAAGTTCGAACGCGCAGCGTGAGGAGTCGAATACCAAAACTGTTTTTTAAAGGACCATGGTAAGCATTGAATCAATTAAAGTACCCAAACGATAAACAAAGCACAATATTGGTTCTGAAATAAATTTAGTTGGTTTCAAAGTCGTAGTTTCATTTAAAAAATCATTTTAAAAAAATTAATTTCGAATCATATGAAATATACAAGAATTCATTAGAAAAAAAAAAACAAATAAAAATACTAGGGGAAAAAATCTAGGATTTGTGCCATTCTGGTAAATATTCCATTCTGGGGAAAAAAAATTCTGGGAAATGGTGCATTCTGGGGATTTTTTTTCTGGGAAATGGTTCATTCTGGGGTTTGATTTCGGGTATTTGTCATTCTGGGAAAAATTCATTCTGGGCAATGGTTTTCGGGTAAATGGGATACAATCGTTTCTCACCATGATGATTTCAATAAGCAGTACAACATATTACTGGTGATTACTGCACTGTACTCGGCTCTGGCTCGGCCAAGCTAAGGTTCAATTTTCTCGGAAACTATATGCTCAGCCAGCATCAACTGCAACGAGAATGAGTTCCCATATCTTCTCATTTAGCGTTATGGTTTGTTATTACTTTTATCATTCGAGACTCAATTCACCGTGAAGGCAAAAATGGGCAACAACAGTGAAGAGAAGCATGGAAAAAAAAAGAAACGAGTAGCTAGGTATAAAGTGTAAATCCGTCTTCCGATGTGTGCTTCCGTTTTGCCAGGTCCGGGCAATCACAACAAAAAATAGTAAAAAAGAAGTAGCATCAACATCAGTTTTCTACATTCAGCAAACGTTTCTATAATGCATAACACGGGATGTTACTCGGAATCTTAGCTAGTTTGCTCAAAGAAAACGGAAGAAAATTCACGCCTCGCTATTGAGTGACAAGTTTGCCCCGAAGCCAGCCAAAGAGTCAGAAACCAGGAGGATGCATCTTAAGGCAGCAGCAGCCGTGCAAGTTCCAGTGCAGCAAAATTCGAGCTGTTTTGTCCTGTTCTAAGATGCAAGGGTTTGTGTGTGCTCTACAAAGTGGTGCCGGAAGAGGGTTGGCTTAAAAACTGGCACATTCCCGATCAGGAAATCATAACAAATTAGGAGCCTAAAAGGTTTCCACGATGAAGTTGCCACACTATGAAATTGCTCTAACTTTTTAACCGTTAGGTAGAATTTAATGAACATTTTCCAGCAAGTTTTTAAGTCATGTGATCATTCGTCACGAAAACAAGGATCTCTCGCATCGTTCCATCGCAAAAAACGTTGGGAATCGCGAATTCCACGGTGTCGTGAGTGATTAAGCGATTCGAGGAACGATTGACTACCAATCGGAAGCCCAGAAGTGAAGGAAAAAGTATTCTGGACAACACCAAAAACCACAACCGCGTAATTGGGGCCTTGAACCGAAACCCAAACGCCTCCGTTCGGGATGTGGCTAAGAAGCTGCACCAAAACCGAAGTTTTGGTCCAGAAGGGCAAAAATTAGGCTGGGCTTCGAATGTTCAAGGTACAAAAGGCCGCTAATCGCGACAAGAAGCAGAACAAGTCCGTAAAAACCTGTGCCAGAAAGTTGTACCTCAACATGCTAACGAAAGTTGAATGCTGCATCATGGACGACGAAACATATGTATGTGAAGTCCAACTTCAAACAGATCCCCGGCAACCTGTTTTTATACGGCCAAGGATAAGTTCAGCGTTCCGGAGCATGTCCGCACTCAGGAGATGTCCAAATTTGCGAATAAACTCCTGGTTTGGCAAGCCATCTGCACCTGCGGGAAGCGCAGTGCCCTTTTCGTGACCCAGGACACGATGAACGGAAAGGTGTACAATAAAGAGTGCCTTCAGAAGCGGCTGCTTCCTCTCCTGAAGACCCACAGCGTCCCAAAAATCTTCTGGCCGAGTTTGGCCTCATGCCACTAAAGGGTGATACGGTCAAAATTTTGTCAAGGGAAAACGCGTGTAAATCGGTGAAATCGTTTATTTGAAAAATCAAATTAAATTTCTTTTTCAAGTTTAATTGGTATAAAATTCAGGAAAAATAGTCAGTTATGCTTCCGCTTTTCCAAATCCGAATTGCCGGGCCTTACGCTTAACCCCTGCCATCAGATTTTGTACAGCCACCTTGTCCACCTCCTTCGCCGCAGAAAGCTAGTTTGCCTTGAACTGCTGCTCGTCCTTAGCAGTTTTTTTGTCTTCTTTAGGTTCCGCTTGACAATAGCCCAGTATTTCTCAATTGGGCGGAGCTCTGGCGTGTTGGGAGGGTTCTTGTCCTTGGGAACCACCTGCACGTTGTTGGCGGCGTACCACTCCAAAGCCTTTTTACCGTAATGGCGAGATGCCAAATCCGGCCAAAACAGTACGGATCAACCGTGTTTCTTCAGGAAAGGCAGCAGACGTTTATTCAAACACTCTTTCACGTAAATTTCTTGGTTGACAGTCCCGGAAGCTATGAAAATGCTGCTTTTGAAGCCACAGATGGCTTGCCAAACCAGATATTTCTTCGCGAACTTTGACAGTTTCATGTGCTTGAAAATATTTGCTAACTTTCCCCTTCGTTTTGCCGTATAAAACTCCTTTCCCGGAAGCTGCTTGTAGTCGGCTTTAACGTAGGTTTCATCGTCCATTACCACGCAGTCGAACTTCGTCAGCATCGTCGTGTACAGCCTCCGGGATCGCACTTTGGCCGTCGTATTTTGTTTATCATCGCAATTTGGAGTCACTACCTTCTTGTAAGTCGATAGTCCGGCTCGTTTTTTGGCTCGATGCACGGTTGTAGACGATACACCCATCTTATTTGCGGCATTTCGGAGAGAGAGGTTAGGGTTTCGCTTGAAACTACCGGCAACTCTCTTTGTCGTCTCAGCGGCTTCCGGTTTTCAATTTCCCCCCGATCCAGACTTCCTGGCTGTCGACAAACGTACCTCAAACACTTTAACTACATTTGTAACGGTTGATTTGGCAGCTTTTAGCAATTTTGCCAGTTTTGCGTGCGAGTAGCTCGGATTTTCGCGATGCACGAGCAAAATTTTGATACGCTGCTCTTCTTCCTTGGACGGCATTTTGACAACTGAAGAGTGAATTCCAAAATCAAAATAGGAGGGGTTTTTTTTTATTATCTGACAATTTGCGCCGGGGGTCTTCAGATTTTCCCCAAAATTGAAAATTTGGTCTGCGACTTAAAAACACATGTATTTTTTCAGATTTCTAACATTTTTATTTTTTGAGTTAGCTTCGGTTAGATTTTTTTTAAGTAAAAAATAACCATTTTTCAAAGCTACATAACTCTGTTGTTTCTCAACGGAAATTATAAAATAGCACATCAAAATGCATTGAAATTTTATCAGCTTTCCAAATAGAATAGTTGAAAAAAATTAAATAATGACCTTCAACATGAAAAGTTGTAAATAAACTTTAAATGGCGTCTAAAAATACCGTTTGCACCACCGAATATTTAGCAAAAAATACCATTGTGTGGCTCGATTCATGATGCAACTTTCATCTGAAGACATCAAAGTGGGCCATTAACACCTTGAAGAGTTATGAAAGAAATAATGACAATAAATCTCTTTTTTTGCATCGAAAACAAACAATGGACGAACAACTGCACTCACATATGGAGATAGCAAGCACTTCTAACAACATGGAAACAAAAGAACTTACCAAAGCAGGTAAAAAACACTACTTTTCCGTGCTTTGTAGAGTGTTTGCAGCAAAACTGACTTTAAATTTCTACCAAAATTCTGAGTATCGTATTGTTTTAGTGATATAACTAATAATGGGAATGTTGCTTTTACAACCTGGTCATATACTATATAACTTTTTAATTTTTCAATCAAAGATCATTGTGAAGCATAATCAATGCCAATAGTAGAAGGTTCAGTCCCTGTGTTTGGGATCACAAAAATGTGATTAAAAAAATGAAATATAGACGTGCTTTACATAGTTTTTATATCGGGAGCTAAGCACTGGACACCAAAATCCTTTCCCATTGATTAAAAAGGAAGAGAAAGTGGCACAAATGTTGTAGAAATAATCAAAGAGCTCAGTATGGCCAGCCCAGGCTGTAAAATGATGAAAATATGATACTCGCCCAGTTTTGAGGTTTACCATACTAGAACGAACATAATTCGTCGTCAGTGTTTTGCTACCTCGATTGCTCACACACGAATCTTCAGTGTTCCACCGTCCATTTTAAATCAAATCTGGGGAATTACGGATGCAAAACTTAGCGCATAAACTTCTAAAAATGACAGTAAAATGTGCATAACTTGTTGTGACCTGGTGCAAAACTGGGTATAAACGAATACGTTATTAGATTTTTGGATATAACATGAAGTCAGTTAAGCTGCAACAATCTGCCACCCCTTCTTTCATAACAGTCCCATATTCAAAAATAAGCAAGCGAGACAATCAGCTTTTTCTGTTTTGGAATATATTTTTAAATTGTGACCACCACTTTCAGCATAAACGAAAATCGGTTGTCATAATAAATCGTTAGGCCTAAAATTTTCGAAATTGGGTTATTGGTAAGGTCGAGAGCACCCTTTTTATTCATTATGGGACTGTTAATCGACCATATTTGAAACCTTTTTCGAATCTATTAGCATAACAGTCCCATACAAAATATATTTTTCTCACCAAGCTACATTCTAAGACTTAAATTTGATCATTCTTGAACTTCTAAATGCAATTGTCAGAAAAAGATACATACTTTTGCAAAAAAATATCATGAATTCCACATTGTAAGTTGAATCTTTTTACGATTTTTGATTGCATCCGATAGTTTTTCGCACAGGAAGTCATTCCGAAGAAAGTCAGACCTGCCTTCGAAAACTACTGTGCATCATTCGACATCAAGTGAGTTAAAAAAAATGTTTAAATGATTCAAAGCAATAAACCAAAGACTATTTCGCAAAAAAAAAACATTGAAAAGTAACCAAATCCGTGGTATTTCACATATGGAACTGTTATTCAGGTATATTTCATATAGGACAGCCACGAATTGATATTTTTTTTCGAAATTTCTAGAACAAAACCTCTTTTTTTAGTCTTTTATGTTGATGCCTTATGTTGACCTAAAATGACGAAAATTCATATGGGACTGTTATGCGAGTACGGGCAGTCTGAAAAGGACGAAAAAGTAGTGTTTTTTACCTGATTTGGTAAGTTCTTTTGTTTCCATGTTGTTAGAAGTGCTTGCTATCTCCATATGTGAGTGCAGTTGTTCGTCCATTGTTTGTTTTCGATGCAAAAAAAGAGATTTATTGTCATTATTTCTTTCATAACTCTTCAAGGTGTTAATGGCCCACTTTGATGTCTTCAGATGAAAGTTGCATCATGAATCGAGCCACACAATGGTATTTTTTGCTAAATATTCGGTGGTGCAGACGGTACTTTTAGACGCCATTTAAAGTTTATTTACAACTTTTCATGTTGAAGGTCATTATTTAATTTTTTTCAACTATTCTATTTGGAAAGCTGATAAAATTTCAATGCATTTTGATGTGCTATTTTATAATTTCCGTTGAGAAACAACAGAGTTATGTAGCTTTGAAAAATGGTTATTTTTTTACTTAAAAAAATCTAACCGATGCTTACTCGAAAAACAAAAATGTTAGAAATCTGAAAAAATACATGTGTTTTTAAGTCGCAAAAATGAACAAAATTTTCAATTTTGGGGAAATCTGAAGACCCCCGGCGCAAACCCGTCAGATAATTTAAAAAAATCCCCAGGAGCAACATTCTACACACACACACACACACACACACACACACACACCTTCAAAATGAGGGGTGTTCAGGTTTTTTAAATGCAAAATGGAAAGAAATACGTCAAGTTTATATTGACCAAATTTTGACCGTATCACCCTTTATCTAGTATGAATTTTCAATTTGATTGCTGAATCTGAAATCTGAATGCGAACGCAGAATTAAAAAAGAGGATTTCGATTTGAATTCTCGATGTGAATCCTAAATCTGAACTCTTGATCAATTCGGACAACAAATATTCGGAATTCACATTTTCAGTTTACATACACTCATCTGAATCTGGATCCCTGATCTAAAATCTGAATCTAAACTCTTTATCTTAATTCTTGGTTGGAATTATTTTCTTTGAACCTTAATGTTGATTCTGAATGCTAAAGCTGTACAGAACTCTGAATTCGAACCTAACTAAGGGTCCGGCGTCAATTCGAAAGCTTCCAAATATTTATAATTTTATAAAATCGATTTTTTAGTTTCGAATCGTTATTCTAAAAAGAAATTCAACTGAAAAAGTCATTTTATTAAAAAATTAATGGTGAACTCCATACTTTACACACAGCTTATTCTCGTTAATGCATTCGTGACCCATTTTTTAACTCCTGAAGATAGGCTCATTGTTACATCCAAGATCATCATTTCAATGCCGCGTTCTTTGAACAGAAGAAGGATTTGTATGGAAATTTGTATGGGAAATCGAAACTCGCCACAGATGTACTGAAAGTTAAAAAAATATAACTTTGCATCAAAAATGCTCCTTGATTCTTGCAGTACCATTCATGTGAATAATGCACAAAACTTACTTGCACCCCAGAAAAGATATTCGATGTTATACAACTTTTTTAAATATTTTTTTCAAATTTGATCGATTTTGGCAGCTTGTTTGAAAGCTGTGTAACCGTAGAATGAGAATAAAAAATCTCAAAATACTGCTTTGCATAGCCAGGGAATTTGATTTGTTTATACAACCTTTGCAAAACATTTCATGAAAGTATTTAAACCTCTAGCAAGCAAAGTTGATAACTTTCGATAAGTCGTTTACAATGGTGTTGCGAACCGCAATTCTAACTGCATAATGAAAAAGATCGTAAAAAATGTCGTCTCAAGTCGGTTTAAATATATCGGATGTGATAGAAAACCCGCCATGTTGGTAAATTTTGAAATGATTTTACTCCCACGTGGGCTTCAAATGAGAAAATCATCATCATGTTCTCTCTGCAGCCAGCAGTGCATCCAAATGGCACCCAAAGAGTTTTATTGACTAATGAGAGAACTGGAAAATTGTGTCACTGGCGAAGATTTGAAGATATGAGAACAAAATCAGGCGTTCTTTTACATTCTTCTGATAAGTACGAATAAGATGTCGGATAACGTCCAATTGGTGTAGTTTTCGTCGCTTATGTATTCGAAAAAAAAAATGCAACACGTTGTTAAGTGATAACTTTTGAATGCATAAATGGAAATTGATGAAATTTTCAGTGAATGTACCTAGTAATGGGTACACTCAGAAAAATACTATCATACATGCCATAAGATTCTGTTATGAAGTGGCGCCATAAGAAAAATCATTGAAATTCATAAGATTATCTTATGACGCGAATGAATTCTGCAGATGAACACCTGGCTCAATGAGAGGTTGTGGATTTTCATAAGAGGGTCTCATAAAAACAGGATATGTCACGTTTAATGAGAATAATTCAAAACAATTGATGTTAAAATTTTTTTATTGTTCGGCTAATTTGTTTGGAATTACATACATTATGATCACCATCAGCAGCATATCAATACCCGGTTCCAAAGAATTTGTTCGGCCGCATACGGTCTTTTGGCCTTGGGTTTTTTCCTGGTCAATGTGCTGAAAAGTAAACAAAAAACAAATTTGAGTTTACAAACATCCCGCATAGGTAAATACGATACTCCATACCTTCCATATTATTCCGTTCTGATTACATTAATAGTAACGTTCCAAGGTGTGTCTTGGCTCAATGTGCATTTGCTAAAACGGATATAATATTATTTATGAAAGATACAATTAATATTCTAAGAAATAAATTGATTATTTTTGCAACGCGTTGAAATGATTAAAAATTATTTCATAAAGATACAGTGAATAGTTTTATAAATAAAATGATTATTTTAGCAACACGCTTCCCCTTTTCTGCTGTCAGACTACACGCGGTCGGATTTCGGTAAAAAAAAAAACAAATACTTCGAGATGTTCGCGTAAATTTAACGGGCTGTTTTTGTGGCCAGATCCAGGCCTTCGAAGAATCAAAACAGCGCGAGGTAATAGTGGTATGTTCAAGCACTTGAAAAAAAGTTTTTATAATGATTCTTTCTTAATCATTTGTCTTAATTGGACATTTATTCAGGTTCGGAGGAAAAACCCTGGAGCCAAAATAAGCTGGAAGCAACACCATCGTAGCAGCAGCGCGAAGCTGGTAGGGAGAGAATCGGTCGGAAGTGCAGCAGCAGCAAAAAGAAGCCGCAACTGGAGGATTGAAGCAACGACGACCAGCGACGAGCGGTCACTTCCTTAATATGGCCAAACAACAATGCAAGCAACACTCATGCCGATGGTGCTACTCACATCATCCGGTTATTCGGCGGTCATCCGGCGTTATTCGTAACATCCGGAAGGAGCTAAATATTGGAAGGTGCTGCGGTTAATTGATAAGTATGTTAAATAAAATAAAATTAATGGAATAAATTAACAAAATGTTTTTAATTAATTCCGAAAATCGAACAAAATTATTAATTTTGATCTTTTTATCAAAACTTCACGATATGCTGTATCGTTATTTTTCTTATGAGACGATCATTCAGAAAAGATTCCACGTATGACATAGCTAGCTTCAGAGCGAATAGAAAAAAGCAAAAAAATGAATCGTTTATTTACTTAACAACCCGTTCCCTGTATCGTTATTTGTGTCTAAACGATTCCATTTCATGAAAAAAACGATTAGTATAATCGTTCATTAATAATCCACAAACTATGAAGGGAATCTTTTGAGTGTCTTGGGAGGAAGATAATGGGGATCGTTATTGTATAATACTGCTCCATGCGGGATGTTTAACGATCACAAAAAATAAACTTCAATTCAAACTTATCATTTTTTTATTCATAAACTTGAATTTATTTTTACCATTTAGAAGAATAAAATTAGCAATTCCACATCTTGACGATTAAAAAATGACTGATGGAATGGTTGTGTTCTTTATTTTTCCCCAATGCCATTTCTTTTATTTTTCATAAGGACTTCGGAAGAAAATTAAAAGAATTTCATAAGACTCTTATGAAAAATTAGTTTGGACGCGAAAAATGGGTTTATAAGATATATATGAAAATTATAATAAGAATTTGCCTGAGTATACCTACCTAGTAATGTAATGCGTATGTGTGAAAAATTTGGTGACAATCTATCAAGTGGTTTTTTAAAACAGCGTCCAATACTGAAGTTCATTGACAAAATTTGTTGGGCAGGATCGAGAAAAATTCAGAAAAGTCCCAGTGTGAGACTCAAAAAAAAACTGGAAATCAACTATTCGTTCACATTGGTATCCGTATAAGAAGTCATAGAGGACCCAATAATGAGCTTAAGTTTGAATAAAAGTGGAGATTATTGTTTCCATGAAGTGAGAGGAATTTAAGAGGTTTTTTCAAGCTCAATCTGAAAATATGAATAGAGGAAGTGATAAAAAAGCAAAGTTTTCTGACTGGTTTGTCTTTGCTGTCTTATAAATAGGTCTGACTTCATTTCAACAAGGTAGGAAAGCTGCACACCGGTAAAATAAACAAAATACGGTGGTCAAATTGTGCGCAAAATATTTGGACTGCTAGTTTGGAGATATTTTGAAAAATTTTGTAATTGGCAGCAAAACGAACTCTTTAGCGGTCACCTGTCAGGTTTCTAACCAAAAAACTTTTGGTTGACAAGTCTCGCCTGTATTTCCCGGAGATAAACAAGGAGAAAAAAAAGTAAAATTTAATGTCTAGTACTGGAGGAGGCTAATGATCTGCGGAAACTGCAAATTATTTAGTCTTTCAAATGGATTGACACGATAGATGGCTTATAATACAATACATTACAAAAAAAGGTGGTTGAGTGATAAACAGTCAAATATGTTGTTTTAATGCCGAAGGATGGAAATCTGCTGAATTTATTATAACTTCAACCAAATTCAAAAATTTGAGTTATTTTGAAGGTCAAGCTTCAGGAAACAGCAAATAAAAAATAGACTTGATTTGAGAGAAAGGTGGTTCATGTAATGCATTATAGATGGCGCACGTGTCGCCCCAAAATTAAAGTCGAAAAATTTCTTTATTGGACGTTATCTCAAAAACCACTTGACAGAACATCACACAAACTTGCATATAAGACGGGAGATTATTTCAGGTTTAAAATTTTGGATCGGGAGTGGAAACGGCTGAAATTGTTTGCCAATACAGTAGTTTTTCGATTTTATCACGGTCAAAAAAAATTTCAGCGTGAATTTGGCGAAACCGTGAATTTGGTGAAACTAAAAATTAAAATGGAAAAATGTATTTTTGATGTCTTAAATCAATAGTTTATATAACTTTCAATAGTGGAAACGTTTTGTATCAATAAATTTCGATCATCAGGTGTAATTTGCAAAGTTTACGAAACACAAAGGATCGATTTTAGTTTAAACTATTCTTCTCCGTAGCAATTTTAAGATTTTTTTCTTGAAATAATAGCATGTAGAATATCAATTTGATAGTGTACATCTATTTAAAGTGAATTATTTTATTTAAATGAAAATTTATCAGTCTCTAATGTCGATTTTGAAAAAAAATTCAAAGAAAACTGCTACTAAAAATTATCTTCAGCAAATTAAAAATTTAAATATTTTAATCTTCACACCTTGGATTTACTGGAAAGTTAAACTTTTCGAAAAATATTTGTGAAATTTGCTCAACTTAGAATTTGAAAGTGTATTTCATAAAATTTTCTTTATGGGCAGATATTCCTCTCTTTTTCACATGTAGAAAAACAGAAATCTGAGTCCTTTTTACATATTCTAAGGAAAGCATGCAGTACTTTATTTTGATCATCCAAAATTATCCATTCATACAATACTAAAGGCTACCCAATAAGAATTACGCACACCATTTTTTCAAATAAACCAATAAAAAAAAAAATCAGAGACACTCTCTTTTCAAATACGCTTAAATTCACCCACATCTTTATATGATTCGCATAACCAATAAAGTCAACGTTTTTAGAGCGGCTAACCAAGTACAAATAACAACACTAGCATTAGCGTAACGTTAAAATACTTATGTCGATTATTGCAAATGTTTTTAAAATACAAATAACGATATTAAACAATATAGGGTACTTCTGTCTATAATGCCCTTGCGGGGTAAAATGCCAGCGACTATATTTTGATAAATTTTAAAGATTTGCGAAGTTTTAAGTAGATTCTTTTAGCACAAATGTGTTCTTTAAATCAATACCATGTAATTTTAGTAAAAATCATTACCAGATGTTCATTTAAACACGAATAACAATCAAATTGAATTTTGTGGTGACTATTTATCATTTAAGTTGTAAAAAGTGATCAAATGAAATAAGCTTTAACACCAGTATGATTTCTTAAAACATCCTCACCATTGATTTTATTGGTTGTTCAAATTATATATTCGAATTATCAATTGATGAAAAACTGTGGTAAATTGTTGTTTTATTTTAAACTGAAGATTTATTTAATTTTACATAACCGATCAAAATGCCCCCATCAATTTTTGGACAAATCGCCCTCCTCTCAAGGTGCTGTTCGGTAAGATGTAAACAAAACCACGTGTTTTATTCTAAATTTTGGAGTGCAGTTTTCCATGAATACAGACCGATTATCGAAATGATTTTTTGATCTTCTTCTTTGCTCAGTCCTAAATTATCATTACGATGCATAGAAATTACAACTTTCGATCGGGTTTGAGTAAAAAACGTGCACTGAAAATCGAATCGGTTCGCTAAATTTGTCGCCAAATGCAGCAGAAATATTTCGTTGAGACTGACACAGTTCAAAATAAAGTCAAAAATTTCAAAAAAATTTCTTTTTCCATTGAGAAATATTTACAAACCACTTGTTTTTATGTGTAGATAAACTGGAAAATTTTTTTTTCAGTTTTTTTTCGAATAAAATAACAGGATTAATTTATTTTCACTGTGAATATTGTGTTGTTATTGAGTCGTTTTGATCCAATGTTTTGGAGCATCATGTGCCTACACTGGGGCGTTTAACATCCAAGGATTTCAAAGGTTGCTTTTGAAAGCGTTTGTGAAAAATCGAATATTTTCATAGTTTTAACAAATAAAAGTTATATTTTTGACAAAATATGGGTAGAAGATAGAAATATGAAGCACATGTTGCAATGTATTATGGTGTTCAGCTTATGTATTCCGCATACTCGGTCATTTCCCATAGCAGGTGCATATTCCCCCAAAATACCCTACAGCAAAATTTAGTTCATTGCACCCAAAATAATTTTCACTTAAAAAATAAGTGACATCTGTAGTGAATTCTCGCCATACGTAATTTCATTTGAATTTTAAGTGATGGGTCAAGTGAATTCATTTAAGTGACCGGTCAAGTGAATTACACTATGACGTTCGAGTGAAATTTATCTGAATTTCTAAGTAAGTTTCTAATTAATTATCTCTCGCGTTTTTAAATAAAAGAACATTTATAGAAAACCACTTCGATTTCAAATACTTACATTACGCTTTCGCCATAAATTTATTGATTGGAAAACTCCATCATGATCCCAAGGTAGATCGGTTACTGCGGATAGTTCGACTTCTAAATCTTCCCTGCAGCAAACCAGAAAATCTGTCCAGTTCAATCCACAAGCTGAAACATAATAACACCTTTAAATAACTTTTTCTTATTATCTCTTTCATTGAAAATTGGATTTCTTGCAATATTTTTCCGTCGCAGTTATCCGAACGAAGGTTGACTGAAAAGCGGTTAGCGTGTAGAACTCCGACAGATTTTACACTGATTTGACAGGTCGCACAAATGAAAGAGTTCGCACTAATGTCGCAGTTATGAGTGCGCAGTCCAATTTAGTGCGCTGTGATTAATACATCACGTTTAACACAAACTACCGCCAAAATCGCCTAGTAAAGAGTTGGGAAAATCCAAATCCAGCATAAGCTTTAAACGCTGCTCTTTAGAATTTGCCATTTTGAACTCTGAAAATAAACACAATTACAACCCGACATTCACTTGAAATTCAAGTGATGGGTTAGTGAATATTTTTTCTCACTTCAAATTCAAGTGACGACTGAAGTGAATGTGGATGAATTCACTTGAAATTTAAGTGACTGCCAAGTGAAATGTATATGTCGCACTTGAATGGAAGAAAATCACTGGATCCTTGCTTTTAAGTGAAAAATCATGTGTATTTTAAGAGTGAATTTGGGTTCAGTGTGGCATTTTCATATCATTGATTACTTATATAGGGGAAAACTGTACAAGACGCACCAGCGGGGTAAGATGGCCCATGTCATTCTTTCTCAAATATACACTAACCTACGGCTTCGAATGATGTTGATCTTCATTTTTATTGTAGCAAATAAGCTTTTTCATCATTCAATAGATGAAAAGTTCACAAAATCTACTTTAGTTCTTAGAAACAGAGGAATTAATGGAATCAGCGTGAAACTTGTAATTTTTCATAAGTAACATATAAGGTTTTATGGTAAAACAGCCTGCGTAATCTGACCAAACTACAACTTATCGTTTTATCACTCATGTGCACTTTCGGAAGACTATAAATATTTTGTTGTATTTTATTAACTTCCTACAAATTTTATCAAAAATCAATCATATGAAAATTGGGGCAGAATGCCCATAAGACCACGTGTTTTACGCTCAAATTTTGAATGCTTCTAACTTTTGAGAAAACCCGAATATCAAAACAAAATGCCATTCTTTTTATTTACTGACTCCCAAATAACGATAACAATGCATAATTACAACAAATTTCGTCCTTGTTCGAGTTAAAACGGTGCACCAATATTCGATTCGAAAAAATTATCGGCCGCCATGTTTGCCGCGGTATCACTATATCACTCAAAAAAATTGAATTTCGTTGCCTACTTGAAGGCGTTTTATATATAAGGATATTAAAAAGTGTATTTTGAAAAGCGAAATTTTCGATGAGTTTAGCAATACTAAATGGTTTTTAGCCCAAGAATGGTAGTTTACAAAAATACGATGAACATGTAATTAAACATTTGGTGTTTCAATAATTACATACCGTTTAATCATTGTTCTATTTCTTACCACCCTTCCTGTTTGGTGCGTTTTGTCCACTAGTTTTGGCGTTCTACCCCGCGGTTTGTTTTCTGGCTGTTTTAGTTTTTTCACAAAAATATAGTCAAAATCGAGTTTTTATCATATTTTCTCTTTTCGATAATACGTAAATTTCATCCTTGAATCGTCGTCAACTTTCAATTTGGTTCTCAAATGATTGGTATCGCTATAAAAAGCAATTATGCTTAGCTGGTGCGTTTGGTACAGTTTTACCCTACCGTAACATAAACCATGAAAAATGTCATGGACAGAGACGCTCAACACTTCTGGAAGAAAATTAAGGTTCTGGAAATGGTTTCGGAATGATTTCTAAAAAACGTGATAAAATCGAAACTATAACCGTGATAAAATCGAGCGTGAATTTGGCGAGTATTGATAAAATCGAACAGTGATAAAATCGAAAAACTACTGTATTATTGAATATTTTTTAACTCAATCAACCAAAATAGTTATACTTTTTTCAATAAAGTCTAATCTTAAATAGATTGAATAAAGTAGATTTTCAAGTCGAAATTATAAGAATCGATTAAAATTTTTATATACTTTGAAATAACTGTAAAACACTCTAAATTATCGTAAAAATAAAATATCTATAGATAAACATTGGATTAAATTTTGATTCTCTCTACCGATCGGGTTCCCACCCTAACTCGCTGGGAACATTTGTGTACAGATCGCGCGAAAACGGCGTGGCGAGTGGACTGGAAGGGGGTTCCTCCGGTGGTGGGTGGCTGAACTGAAGCTCGTCATCGTTTGAGAAAATGTTCGTTCGTTTGCTGTTTTCGAGTATTTCATCAGTGGCAGAATGTAAGCACTCTTGTACTTTGCCTCCTTCTTTCCTTCTGTACATCCTCAGCCTCGATTCAGTGCTCATCCCCCCCTACCCGATGCGATTTTGCGATTTCGTTACAGTTTTTCTCGTGTAAAAGTTCCTGGCCGTGATGGCGAGGCAATGACGTTCCCGGAGAAAAATCATCGCTAGATACATGTGCCCTTCTGCGAATGTGTGTGTGTCGTGTGAAAGTTGCTTGGTGCGCTTTATGGTGGATGATTTCAAGTGTGCCATTAAATTTTAAAGCATTTTCAACACTGGGCCCGGGCCAACAAATGGGGTTGCATTTTTGAATCGTTGTTCCGTTCCTGACCAGGCAAGCAAGGTGGGGTCGTTCCCAGAAACTGGAACCGGAACCTGGACGCGCTCATTTCTTCAGTACAGAAGTAGCTGGCTGCAAATAAATTGAACTACAAAGAGCCAGCTAGTGTTGCTGCTGCCCGGAAATGGTGCTGCACTTCTTCCCCTGAGGGAAGATCTCCGGTTTGTTCGCCTCGTTCGTCCAAGACACTCTTTAATTGGTTGCGGGAAATTGTGAACGGAAGTGATATGACCCAATATAAACCACCATGTTTTGTCGGTTGCTCGAGTGCCCTAGATGTGGCAGATATTGGCCCGTGGGTTTTGATACTGATGAGGACAGACAGACACCTAGCTAGTTAGGACGAAGATGGGTGGGCTGGATTCGATGAGCATGAATCACTGATCCGGAATAATGATATCTACTTATCGGAGGTTGGCCGCGCGCCGGAGGAAGTGAACATTCAGCGAGAACTTTATTATCATTAATGCTTGGCAAATCCGATTACTGGAAGAAAAGACTTGGGAAAAATTGTATGCTAGTCATGTAAAGATGTGTTGTGGTTTTTTTCTGCATCCAGTTAATAAAAAGAACAATCTCATAATTCATAAAGTCATTGGCTTAATCAATCATCTGTGCACGTGGCCGTTGGAGCTTTCAAAAGTTATTCACATAGAAGTTGATGCGTAAATTTTGAGTATAGTCCTTAGCCTCGAATATCGAATTTTCAATTAAATTAAATTCACTAAGGTAGCCTGATCGCTCGGATTTTGCCCGAATGTTTTCACTTTATTTGCAAAATCAAAGAAAAAAAGTAAATTGCTTGATTACATTTATGTGATTTGCGTTCAAAATCATTTTTTGAGCTAAGTTTATCCAAACAATCTGGCTGATGTGTTTCGATGAAAAAAAACTTCTTTTCGAGTTTTTTTTCTTTTTGATTTTAATTGGAAATTTTCAAACTTGCCTGGATATTGATCAGATTTTGGGTTGTGAACTTTGAAAACGAATGCCCGGATTTTGAAAGGTTTTTAAACAAAATAGCCCAGATTTGCTCTGTCCGGATAAGAGCGAACAAATATCTAGTGAGCTTAGGTTTGAATTATTTCAGATGATCTGGTTCCAATTTTATAAATGACAATCAAAATTTGTTGCCTGTGACTGGATGGAGGAATCTGTACCCAGTTTATTATTCATTATTTTCAGTTCAGTTTATCATTGAGACAAAATCCTGATTCGAATCTTGGTTTTGCATTTAAAACTAAAATTAGATAAATTTCCCCTGTTCGAATCTCGTCATTTCGGAATATTATAAGAAAATATTTAAAATAACAAAACATTTTTAAGATATAAATATGCAGTTTTTACATTAAATTCTTATGCAGAATTGGAACTTAAAAAGTTCAATAATGATGGTCCAGAATCAAAATACCAGAGTTTCATCATTCGGAATTTTTATTCGATTCACTAGTTGAATAACGAATAAATAATTCAAAAAAAAATCATATATTAACTCAAAGATGCTAGATTCTGGTGAAAGTTTCTGTTATAAAATTTTGAATTTTAAGCTCATAAAGCAAAATTCAAATTCGTAATTAAAATTCGAAATTTCCCAAATCAAATGACAAAACAGGTTTGAAAACACAATTATAAGATTAGGTGTAAACTCATTTTCAAAATTGCGTTATTTGAAAAAATTAAATTTAAATGTCATTGTTTTTCACAGATTTTTGCCACAGCTTTTCCCAATTCCATCGATAAGTTGTCTTATCGTCTTCAATTAAATTTCGTATACTGGAATCAGAAATTTTAAACTGAGGTTATATCAACTTAAAAATTTTCGGAATTTTACTTTCTTGTTTTAATCCTCATCCGTCCCAAAAATTTCCCCAGCTAGGGTTACTGGAGTGTCAATTTGACACTCCTAACTAAAACTGCTTTATCACCGTATTGTACAAAATTTACAGTTTTAAACACCTCGTAATGTAACTCGGATATGTGTCTCAGACAATATTCAGCAACAACACTTCAGTTTTCCGTGATTCAAGATATATTTGGAAAGCATCATAGCGCTGATTACTCCGGTATGAAAGTGCCTTTCTGGTAAATATAAATTTCTTGCGGAAATTTTGCATTAATATACTCAAAGTCCAGTGCAATTTTGAATTTTAAAAATTAAAAAAAAATAAAGAAATTGGAAATTGACAAAAATTAGAATAACAGCTCCCTTTGAAAATTCATAAAAAATTCTGTGTTTTGTATTTTGAGAATCTAAAGATAGAAAAATCTGTCAAATTTCGGCAATTTTCTAATCCTTTTTTCAAAAGTTTTCTACTGTGACTGAAATATTTTTGACGGTTAATTGATTGAAAAGTACGGCTTTAAACTACTTTTTAACAATTTTTGTGGTCATGATTTAATAAAAAAATATTTTAAAAATGGCTATTTTTGTGCGCAACGACTAGCTTCTAGCTTAAGTTTTCTTGTACACTAAGTGGAAATCTTTTTTTTGAGCAGTTGGAGCTGATCTACAGTCTTTTTTCCGAAGCATTTTTTTTTCTCTTAGACTTTGGATAACGAAAAGCTGAAGTGTTGTAGCTGAATATTGTCTGAGAAACATATTTGAGTTACATTACGAGGTATCAGAGATATTATGAATTTTATACAAATCAGTTGAGAAACAAGAGCAATATATTGAGTTAAAGCGTGGAGTGTCAAATTGACACTCAAGAACGGATTAGAGAGATTTTGTTTATCTGGGCATTCAGGGTGCGTCTATAAAAATGTTATCTTAATAGACTCAACTACAAACTGATGATTGACTTTACGCAATCAACTATGAATTCTTACTATGATTCAACTCTAATGGTAAAATTGATTCAACTGTAAATATGATGGATTCAACTACAATTGTATGATTAATTTAAGGCATTCATCAATAATTATTTTTAATTCAACTACAAATTGCTGATTGACCTAATAATAATACATTCCTGGTTGACCTCTCACATTCAACTATAAATATGATATATTCAACTGTATTGGTATAATTGAATCAACTGTAAATATGAGTTATGAAATTCTTTTTTTTAAATTTTTCTTTCCTTATGATTGGAATAATTTTTATAAATAAGATGAATTGACTTTCATATGTAGGTATGTTTCATTTTTTTTCCTCAAAAAATCTGGTAAATTTCAATCATCGGGACTTTTTTTCACTTGAAAGAAAACAAATCGCAATTGAACACCGTAGCAATTTATACTTTTGCACGCAGATAAATTGAACCAGTCTGAAAATGCTTGGTAGAAAATGATTTTTGTTTATGATTGTTTACTAGTCGTAAGAAAGTTTATTAGAAAATCTCAGTCAGATAAAAACTACATTTTTGAAAGGTAATTATGTATAAGTAAATCGCAATTGAAGTCAATCGCATAGAATTGATTTCCGTCTTAATATCTCTGATAGTTGTTGCTAACATCATATAAAGATCGAAATGATTTACAAATAGATTTTCTAAATCACATTTATGTAGAAATATAAAAAACGTATAAACAGTGTAAAAGTTCAAACATTTTGGTAAAAAACTCAGAAATAGATTGAAATATAAAAAATGGATTGAACCACACTGGAGGAAACTAGTCAAGCAGAACGATTTATCATTTTTTGATCAAAAATAAAATCTTCGTAAATTTTTAGCATTTTTAGCAAGAGAGATTAATTACACCCACAATTGTTAATATATAAATTCCTAATACAATAACTTTGATGATAAGATATAATTTCTCAGAAATTTAGAAATTCCATATCAGTTTTTATATAAGTCAATCCATGTTAAGGTATGGTACAAAAAAAATAGTTATTTCTTCAACAAAATAGAACAAATTTTGAAAGAGAACTGGGATTAGAGTTAAAGAGCATTTGTAAATAAAGATAACTTCAATTGAATTCATGATTTTTTGTTTGAAAAAAAAGTTTAACTCTTCAAAATAAAAAAAAATATTCAAAAAACCTATTTTATTCTATTTTTCATATTAAAATGGATTTATATCGAGAAAAGATTATTTTGCGGCTTTTTTACGAAGAACTTACGACTGAGCACAAATTTCTAATATTTTAACAAAACAATGACTCTAAGGAAATGGTTTTTTTTTTATTTCTTTTACTAATTCAACTCAATTATTTGAATCTCCATAAGATATCGTTCACCTTCTTTTCGTGAAACATTCAATAAAAAAGCCGATCATTTCGTGACACAAGTACAGGCAGTTTTTTTTAATCCTGGCAATATCTGGGCATTTGATTTCAAAATTTGAACTTAAAATCCGGTCAATATTCAGGCAAATTCAGTAAAAACCACAAAATTATTCAATGAAAATCAAAAGAAAACACTTGAAATGTGAAGTTTTTTTTCCATTAAAATACATCAGAAGATTTTAAATCGTATTTTAGGCTTAAAAATATTTGTTTATGTTTTTTTTTATTTAACTTGCCTATAAAAATCGTTTTTGCAAACAAAAATAAAAAATCATGAACTCTGAGTTTTTTTTTATTAGATTTCGCAAATAAAATGGGTAAATCCTGGCAAAATCCGAGCATTTTTCAACGACAAAATCGAGGCAACCGGGCCGGTCATTTTGTGTCAAATATCCGGGCATGTCTGGGTAAAACGGGCAAACTGGTAAGCTTACTTCAATCTTTTATTGCCCAATCCCGCCTTAAGGTGGAGTTTACTTTAGTTGTCATAAAACTGCATCAAATATTTTTTTTCGCTAAATGAATGCTGAAAGATCCGTAATGATGACAGCTGTTTGACTTGCGCGTGGCATTCGCTATAGCTCAGAGAAGCTTTAAAACCAATAGAAACAAGAAAATGGTTCATTTTACTTAAAAATCATCATTTAAGTTTCACATGGTTTTTCGGTCTGAAAAAAAAATATGAATGTTTGCAGCCTTGAGTGTAACAAAGATGCAGGATTGAGTTTACAAAATGTAACCGAAGTTGGTTAAAAGTTATGAAATAAAAAACTAAATCAATTTGGTTTGTTAAATCGAATATTTTCCTTCAACATGTTTTCTTGAACAAAAGTTGAAAGTAGTTTTTAATCACAAAATACAACTTCCGTGAATTTGTCAGCAAACAAAAAAAAAAGTTTTATAGAGTTAATAATACTTACACATTTATCCCACCTGAACGAGGGAGCATTGTAAACAAAATGAATGTATGATACGACATGACATGAACAATTTTTAAGTGATTTTCATGAAAATTGATTCTTAAGCAAAGCTCTCAATTTTGATATCACGGGATAATGGCAACTCAAATAATTTCCTCATGTCTTACTGTTATACCACTTGACTCTTAACATTATTCCTCTCTGACACAATTCATAAAAAAAGCTTTCACTATTTCAAGAGAAAAAAGGAATTGTCCATTTAAAAAAAAAACGACAATGTAGTGGGCGCATGATAATATTTTGGTCTGTTCTTCTATTTTCTTTATACTTAAACAGAAACTTCAATTTATTGATATCAAGTTTTATTAGTTCCATTTTATAATTCTTGTGACATTCGTGTCATTTAGAAATTTCAATGGTTCATACACTTCTTTTAACTTTATTGTTAGGCAATCAGGTTCAAGTGAAAATATCAAAAGTATGGATTGCAGGATATCAAAAACCTCTCTTGACGATGTCCCGAAAAAATTTGGGAATTATTTTCATCAAGCTATATTCGACTAGAAACAAAATTGGTAATTTGTAAATTTACAAGTTGGAATGTAAAAAATCATTAGTTTCACACAGAATTAAAAACGCTGAATTTTGTTTGCATGTGTTCGGTCTAGTTGAAAACACAGTCATGTCTTGCAAAAATTTATTTTAAAAATGGGATAAATTCCTTAAATATTAAGTTAAACATTGAGTTTAATTTTACTCAGGGAATTTCAACAATAAAATAATAATTAAATTGTGTATGAGAACAAAAATAAACAACTTAAAAAAATACTCATCGTTTTAATTCAACGGCTAGGAGTCCGTTGATTGCTGGTCGGCTGTTATAGATGTACATTTGTTATCTGTTTCATGTTCATACATACATTAATTTAAAATATCTTACATATTTAAACGGATGGAACGAAAAAGTTTTCATACGTATCACTTTGGTCACACTGTCAACGTTCGTTTTGAATAAAGATGGAGTGTGGACTCGCCGTTGGATTTAAACGAAAATCGACAAAAACAACAGACAGCAAGGTGAGTTACAACACTACATTTCATATTAACAACGCTCACAACAATAATTTGTAATAAAACTTCTAGTTCCCTTGAAAAAGACCAACAAAACTGATCGAAACGTCGGGTATAAAAAAAACACCGTTGTTAGATCTTCATCCAAGGCCGAAAATCCAAGATATTTTTTTTTATTTTCCATACTGTTATTTTAAAATCTTTTGATTTGAGCTCGAAATATTAATTGGTCAATTCTTACTGCTACTCCAAATTTGAGGCCCATTTACGGTTCTTGTGAGGTTTTATCTAAAAACCTGACAGAATCCAGCCATCTGATTTCAAAATTGTCGACCAAAAATTCGGGCAATATTTGGGAAAACTTTATCAAACCTCAGGAATTACTCAACACAAATCAAGAAAAAAAATTTATAAAAAAACAATTTTCTTTATCATAACTCATTAGAAGTTTTCAAATCGTTTTTAAGGCTTCCAAAATACCTTTCATGATTATTATTATGAAGCTTTTGGAGGCATAAGTAAAATAATTTACAACACAATTTGTTTTTGTTTGTTTTGGTAAATAAAATTAATAAATCCTGTCAAAATACTGCCTTTTATCAATGAAATCCGGGCAAATCCGGGCAACGGACCGGACTTCTCCCAAATTTTGTATTGAACATCTGGGCAAACCCGGATAAATCTGGCAAGCTTATTCTAACCGGCTCCGTACTTTAAACGTTTTAGAATTGGTGTTGGCGAGAAAATCGGATGAAAAACAGTTCTGGGAAGTTTTAAACAACGGGACTAGTAAGATTTTTTTCACGTTCATTTTCATGAGAACTGTAAATGGGCCTTTAGTGGAAAAATATCCTTATGATTCGGCAACGTCTCAAAGTTGAGAGACGGTTTTGCACTATAATATACACGTTTAATTTTTAAAAGGTTATAGGTAATAATTTCGATTCAACTTTTACCATTTACATTCAGACAGTCTTCCTCTCGCGAGTTGTTTCATATATGTACCTGCTTCAAAGGTAAATAGATTGAAACTAAATTTGATTCTCAACCACATTGAATAACGTCTAACCGGAAGCAGTTATCCTTAAGTAAAATGCAATTGAATTGTAAAAAACAACCCTTTTCGAATAAAAAACAGACCGAATATGCTGCCAATTCAGCATCACAAACCGCACCGAACCGGCTGCCAGGGTTCACGGTTTGCAGCTGATCCACTTGGAACTTCCAAGTTGGAAGGCAAAATCCAGATACAACTGATATCGAAATCCACCAGTCGACGGTTGCATCTGTACTAAAATCGACAAATAGGATATCTTCTCGTGGGGTCATTCGATTAATTCGGCAAATCTCCAGTGAAAAACTACATAACCAAAATGGTCTGAGGATCCAACCCCCACCAAAACTGTTTTTATCCATCCGGAATGAATACACACCGATCTGACTACTATAGTAGCTAGTTTCCCAAATGTACAGGCAAACCGGAACCCGTTGGAGCAAGTAATAATATTTACTCTTGCCTAGAGTAGCACTTCCGGTTGGCCGCAAACAGCCAAGCTGGGTAGGTATCTCACTCATATGGCCATTTGTTCTGACGCTTGCTGACGACGCGACGTGTTTCGTGTTTCGCGCCCGTCACTGCGATGCTGTTGTCGACACAGGAGTTCTGGTTCGGGAACAGCCATGTGGCAGTAGACTGAGTCGATTTGGGATCTTTTTCAAATGTCTCGAGCCTTGGGCTTGATTTTAGTTCAAAACTCATCCATGATTTTGTGCAGAATTTTTAAGTAACTATTTCATGAGTAAATTTGAACTTAAGGTTTGTACAGGAAAATTGAATATTATTTTAATGAAGAGATTAACCACCGTAATGTTTGTATGTTACTTTAATTTGTCGGCCTTAGCGGTGAAAAGTGATGTCCTTTTTAGTAGGGACATCTAAAGCTTATGAAATTTTATAGGTGGATAGAAGGTTAGATGAAAATGGAAGATGTTGAAAATGAGCGGGTAGAATTTTATTTAGAAGCATATCATCACATATCAAATTTTTGTTCCTCACGGGCACTTGATATGTGATGATATGCTTCTAAATAAAATTCTACCCGCTCATTTTCAACATCTTCCATTTTCATCTAACCTTCTATCCACCTATAAAATTTCATAAGCTTTAGATGTCCCTACTAAAAAGGACATCACTTTTCACCGCTAAGGCCGACAAATTAAAGTAATTGAATATTATGTTCTGAAAAATCAACGTCAATTTTGTTTCTTCTGTGTAATCGAGTCAATAGGTCAATAGGTCAATAGGTGAATTTATTAGATCTCTAAAGAAATTTTCAGCTGAACAACTTTGTCGAAGACCGTAGCTTAATATGTTATTGGGCAAAAAAGTTATAAGTTGGTGAATGGGGTACGTCTTTTGGTATTGAAAAACAATTAATTCAACTGCCATCACTGCTGGGTACCTAGCAAAGTATTGCATGACTACTTTGCAAGCAACACTTCGCTAGACAACAGCAGTGATGTCAATGCAGTGGAATTTAATGTTTCAATGCCAAAAGACATACACCTGTTAAACAGCTAATAACTTTTCTGCCTGATATGATACGAAGTAACGGGCTTCAAAAAAGTTGTTCAGTGGAAAATTTCTTTAGAGAATTTAAAAATGGGAACAAAAACCATTTACAGGCTCGGTTTCACAGGAAAAACAAGAAAGATGCTGACATTTCAGAAAAAAAAATTAAATATTCCCATGCAAACCATACATTTTATATTTACTCATGTAAATGTTACTTAAAAGTTCTGCAAATAATCATGGATGAGATTTGAACTAAAATTGGAGCTTTTATGACCCCAGGGTTTGAGAAGTTCAAACATGACCCTAAATCGACTCAGTCTAATATGGCAGCCTGAGGCAGAGTAAACTTTTTCCGCGTCCAACCGTGAAAGTACCTGGATGCTTGCAATAGAGCACCCGCGATGCACTTGAAACGACCGTTTGGACGTTTTTGTTTCAGGTTTTTTGACTGGGACGCTGCCAACTGGTTTTCATAGGCCTCTGAATGGTGTACCAGGAGACACCCAAAGAAGAAATTTTAGGCAAATTTCATAGAACATTATTTAAAAATTGTTTGACGATGATAATATCTTTGAAACACGAAAATTCCATAGAATTTAGAAACATTAGAACATTGTGTGATGAATAATTAAAAATCACCATGTATATTATCAAAATATTAAGTTGATTGCTTAGTCGTCATAAAAGACTTTTTCCTGACTAACTATCCTGTGCAGATTTCTCCCAGCGGACAGTTTGAAATGTTATTCTTCGTTTAAAGTAAATCATTGTTGAATTTATATCTTCATAATGTGATGTCTGAATCTTAAAGAATAATCCTTATTCAAGTTATGTCCGGGTGGGGTTTTCGGTCTTTTTAAAAAGAACAACCTGCACGTTACAAACCTAAATATGAACTAACTTTATTTTACTCGCTTTTTGATGTTACAGAAAACGATCCATTTTTGCACACGTTGTTGGTTGACACCTGAGTACCTCGCGGTGTCTGGCGTGTCCCAGCTGAATCAGCAATTCGGGTGCGCGTCGGGTCCGACCGTAACTTTCATATTTGAAGCACTCAGAGCCAAAGAGTTATAAGTGCACTGGTGGTCTTTTTTGAGTAAATAATGCCAAACAATTTTTCATATTTAAATCTTGTTTGTGTGCAATTTTCATATTTTTTAAATTTTGTCTGTGTACTTTTTGATTAAAATAAAATTGAATCTATTATAAAAAAGCATGAAAAATCATTAATTTCGGAATCATTACAGTGTGTTTTCTTTTTTTAAGGTTTTATGGGATATACCCTTAGACTCCAAAGGTCTCATTTGTAAAAATTCTTCAAAATTTTTGTAATGATTTCTAAATTCAATAATTTGAGGTGAATAAAAATCTAAATAACTTTTTGTCTTAAATAAAAAAAAAAAGGAATTTTAAATTGAAGATTTAATCCTGCATTCCTATTCTAGTAACTTTTGGAGGAGACGCATATTTGATGAATTTTTTTGACTGTACATTGTTTATTTATAGTAATAGCCAAGCAGTCTTTATAATCCGAACATAGAAATTTATCATTTGTCCAACATTTCGGTGCTTGTTGGCACCATCTTAAGGGAAACTGAGATAGTTTAATATAAATGTAAGATTTCAGTAAAGATAAAAGTATTATAAAAGACAGATACATTATTGTTAGAAGGACCAAACAACACTTAGAACATTTATAACATTTTTTCGTGATCCTGTCCAAAAAAAATTATTCAATGACCTTTTGTATTGGACGGTATCTCAAAAATTACTTGACAGAACAAAAATTTGCACGTGTACACATTACGCTAGTAGATAGCTCCACTGAAGATTTCATCAATTCATGCAGAAGTTATTAACAAAACTATTCTTGTGTGAGACCCAGTGTCCATGGACTGAGAAATCAGGAACTTTAATTATTTGTTCCCATTCGATTGAGCGGAGCGGAGCTAACCAAAAGTGCTCTCGTCGGAAACGTCCAACCACTTTTCCAAGTACTCCGACTTCGATGTTTCGAGGGATGCTTTCCGAAGAAAAGTTATAGGTATATTAACGAAATCGGTAGTTGGATGTAAATTTTGTTTATTTGATTTTTTATTTTAATTTAAAGCTATCTTTAGGACCTATATTTGGTCTGTTGATAAGAAATAAATAAACAAATAATGAGTGATAGACCAATTGCCTTCCACCTCATTTTAAGATTATATGTACATACATTAGGGTGTGTCGAATTGCAACTTTACTTTAGTTTCCAAACCCTGTATTCTAGCAAGTTTTCTTTTTGATCATAACGCACGAAATTTTTGTTGCAGATTTTTAAAATGAGCTACCCGGGTTTTAATTCGATTTAAGCAAATGGTGACTCTTAATTTTTCATAACCTTTATTTTTTTTTGCAAATGATAGAGAATCGAATGCAGATTATTTCATCAGAACATTTCAACACTTTAAAATCAATAACTTTCTTGTTTAAATAACATTTCTACAAATTGGGCGGAAAATCTATTGCTAGATTCTTTTAATGAAAAAAAAAACAACAATGCTCTGTTTGGAGCGTTCTTAACATTTCTTCGCTACTCCAACTTTTTTGCCGTCTTCGTCAAAATATCCAAGAAAAACCAAAAATTGACATTTTTCCAACAAATTTCGCTATTTACCATACAAAATTTGTCATTTTGAAAATCTGCAAAAATTCTGTCGTTCGTTTTGACCAAAAAGCAAACAATCTAGACTACAGGATTTTTGAAATTCGAGAAAAGTAACAACTTGACACACCCTAGTGTACATATGTATTATACATTGGCCTAGATTTCACAGTTTACTGCACTTTGTTAAGGGAGCTCATAAAGTTTTTTCATGGAACCTAATGCTCAAATGATTTACTTTGATAAATGTTTTGTGGGAATACAACTTATAAGATGAAGATCCGACGAAGAACTAACCAAAATTTTACAAAACCTTTGAAATCGTTTTTCGTTTCTCGATTAAACAGTGACAGTTTTTCTTGTATTCTTGATTATTTTTTTGTCGTAGCATCATCTTACCTTTTTTGAATTAAATATTTGCTCAAACAAAGCACGAATAAAAAACAACTAATATAAATGTTTGTTATTACTTTTACTTATTCATTTTTTGGCTCTTTTACATTTATAGTTTTATGCATAAAATCAAAAATTTTGGAGATACATCCAAAAATCTATAAAATGGTATACTAGATTTGCATGAGAAATCCCTTAGTAACAAATAACATAACTTGCTTTCATCAATGGTTGAAATTTGCTCTAAAATCTGATCAAATTAGCTTATTTGATTTAAACATAGAATAAGTTTTTATAAAAGGGTCTTCAATTTGTAAAAAAAAATTCTATGCTCAAATCAAATTAGCTTAATCTACCAAACTCTCGAGCAAATTCAAAGATTTTAAACATAAACGAAATTTTTTTTTTATAAGTAAAATAAATTGATTGACGTTTTGCGATACAAACCTGATACTTGCAATCTCGATCCTTATTCAAGGTTTAAGTTCGAAATTTGACTCTTGATAAAACTTAAATATATATTTTAATGGGAACATTACATGTTTCTTAATTAGCAAATACTTTTCATTAAAATTGAATTCTATGCATGAATAAAATGCTGTGAATTTTTTTCTTCTAATATAAAACATTACTGACTTTGGTTACAAATTTGAAGTTGTACCAATCAAAATTATTAGTCCGCGATCTCTTGCAATTTTGAATTGTTCAACGAAATCTTTATAATTTTCACTCATTTATGAGTTCAATATGAATTTGGAATATTAATTTTGTATCTGAATTCTGAACCTATAAATGGATTCAGGTACAGAATTCAGATACAGCATTAGTATTCAATATTCAGATTAGATTAGATAAATGAGTTCAATTGATCAAGATAACTAATTATGAAATTTTAACTTTGGGTCTTTTTCGAGTTCCAAAACGATTTCTGAAATGTTAAAAATAAGATTTTTGAATTAAGATTCCAGATCAAAATTTCAATATGAGCCAAAAATTATCATCAATCAAGTATTCTAAATTTGATGTTTTATTTAGGTATGAATCTGAATTCATCATTTCATTTTTTTTAATCTGCATGAATTAAAATATGAATTTGGAAAAATGAATCTTATTCTGTGTTTTCAATTCTGGCCCTCTATTTTGAAGCTTTGAATTCTGTAAAAAAATAAGTTTGAGCACTTCCGATCTGATTATGAAACATAAACTCAGGATGATTTCTTATACTATTGCCAGTGTTCGGCATCGCTAAGTGAAGTAAGCGGCACTAACTAGATCGCTAACTCGTTCAAAGTTAGCGATCGCTAATTAAAACCGCTTAATATTGCGTAAAAGTTATCGATCTATAATAAAGTGCTAATCGATAGTAGAAAGTTTTGAAAAAGATAAGAAAAACACAAATTTTGCAGACATCTTTAATTAAAATATTGACTAGAAAAGTTGTTAAAGGATATCAATAGCGGCTGTTTTCGAACTTATTTTGTTTTATTTCTTTACATATTAGTTCACTTTTAGTTTTAGTTAGCGTATTTGGTGGAAAGTAAAGGGAAAAACTTTTGAATCAAATTTTTCAAAATATTCACCCGTTCATCAATTTTTTTTTACATCAGTTATTGCAAAAATTCTCCTTTTTATTCAACCACCGTGGTTGAATTAAAAGGAATCTTTCGGTTGCTTTGATTCAGTTATATCATTCAACCAAGTAGGCTCACAACACAACAGAGCAAAAATTCTCTTTTTTAGATAGATTTTTTTTTTGTCCGAAATAGCTTTTGATCATCAAAAGATTGATTGATTTATTGACTTATTTTGTTCTTTTTAAACTTTTTTAACTCTTTTATATTCAAAGAAGGCTTAAGCTTTAGACATAAATTCAAGTGAAGACAATTCAAAATGACGCTTTTTCCTATGATTCCAGTCAAAATCTAGATCGAATAGCTTCTGAAATCAATCTTAAACGAAAATTTTAATACCTGATCGAATTCATAATTTCAAATCTGAATAATGCCGAATTTATGATCTATAAGTCTATGGCCAAATTAATACTCCATAGAGGTAGCGTTCTTCAGTAAGCGGAACAAAAAATTAACGGACCTTTATGATCCGCTAGCTGAGGAAAAATTTAGCAAGAAAATAAATTCGCTAACCAAATGTTAGCAATTATCGATTTAGCGTTTTTGTGCTGGACACTGGCTATGGTTATCATCATCAATCCAGGCACATAATTTCAGAGATAACTACATTCCTAGGGTTCGGATATGCAAAATTTTGGCAGCTTTGTGTTGATAATGAAAAGAATTACCTTGCCTTTTTTATCAAATCTCTATGTTTGCGTGATTTTGAGAAATTTACGATGCAAAAGGTCATAGTAGAAATATTTTTGCACAATCATCTCGGTAATCCTTCATTGTTGACTCCAAAATTCATGAACTGTTGATTTTTGTATAATTTTTTTTTGGTCCAAATATGTAGATGAGAAATATAAGGAGACTCACTAAAATTCTCACATTTTTCGATCACACGAATAGTTTAAAAAAAAAACGCGTTTGTAACTACCTGAATTCTAAATAATCATAGCCTTAAAATGGTGTTTTTTTCATGTTTGGAAAATAATTATTTTAACCCTCTAATGCATGACATTTTTAAAATGAGAGTTGCAGTTATTGATTCAGTAGAATAGTAACATTTCAATTCGAATAACAAAACTTAACAGGTTTGAAGTCGTTATTTTGAGTATTATAAAAGTTATGGCCTCTAAAAGTTGAAAAATAATTTTTAAAATTCTTAGTTCATTTCAATACGGTTTTGCTGATTTCTTCAAAACCTCGTTGATTGGGTGCAGGAAGGTGTTTGTGATTGATTGAGATTAAAAAAATTATTAGAATTTGCATATCTGAAAAGATAACAGCGATTTTCCAGAAATTACTTTTTTCAAAAAAATAAATTAATATGATTTTCGCAATTTTTCTGCATACTTTGTTCAATATCTCACACAAAAGTTAAAATATTTTATAAAATATACCATGGGCTAATTTCTTTTAATCTCTAGAATATTTTTTGTGAATAAATTACTCAAAAATATCCACGCGTTTTCGGGATATTTTGATTTTGATTAGTGTTGTTTTAAAACAACACTATGCATTAAAGGTTAATGCATATTAGTTTAATTAATTATGAATAAAATTTTAAATGAAATGCAAGAAATTAGGTCTGTGTTAAGAAAACTATATTTGTAGAGCACCCCATGCTTGCGCTCAAGAGCTGAAGCCTTGAAAAGGGGCTTTGCAGTTTAGCTAGAAAAAATTGTATTAAATTTCCATACAATTTTCCCTTTTTTTTATCACCTTAAATGGTAGTATACCAGGATTGAATTATTAACCTACCCTACTTACACGTGGCTCCAGAGAGAAATTGATTATTTCTAAGAATTTTGTCTTTTACATTTGTTTTCTCTCAAACTCTTCACGATTGTTGATTTTTAATGATTCTTATTAATAAACGATCGAAAAAATAAACATTTGTATCAAATTGAGCATTTCATCTTTCAGGATTAGAAATTCTGGCGTTTGAAAGTATGAACGCGTATGAGCAGTCGTCTCCTAAAGCTTTCATTGAAAAATTCCTCTTAAACTTTTCACTAACAACGGCTTTTAAATATTGAAATGTCAACTTTCCGTTAAGAAACAGTTTCGCACAAAATCCTTCCGACAAAAATTTTTGGGTGCCGCCCAAACTATCACAAAGCGATGCACGGAGACGATACTAGATACTGCTGCTTCTGATGCTGCTGCAGTGTCAGCTCTCCTCATTCATATGCACGATATGGGAAGGCCACTTCTTGGTTGGTTCAGCGAAGAACCACCGTGTTCCGAAAACTGTCACCCGACGACAGAACATGCGAATTCGCGCTTCATGAATGTATGTCAAGCTACCCGGCTTACTGGCTGGCTGGAATTTTGCTGCGGGGTCAGTTTTGGCAGCATCCTTCTGTTGAAAAATTCCTACTACTGGAATTCGCTGGATAGAAAATCGAATATGGTGCGGCGTACCAGGATGATTGATTAAATCACTGAATTGTTGATGGAAGGCTCTGTAATTGCCATTGTTTTATGGTCAAAAATAATAAACAAAGTTCTGGAGATGCTTTTTGGTTATAGTTTTTCATGTTACAAATAAAAACAAAATTTTGATGAGATTAACTTCAAGACTCGTTTCAGAACTTCTTTAACATGTAAGTTCCATAAAGTATATATTTTCAGCATGAGTCGTAAATTAGATGACGTTGCGTTGGATAAATTAATAAGTTTCACTAAAAAACCTTTGAAAATCCTTTTCATGGTTAGGCATTGTTATTTTTTAACATTGTTTTGGTAACTTTTCGAAAAAACATGTCACTTTAAATTCGGAACAATTTCTCCACGCTCTTATCCCACATAAACGCAAGATCATAAATCAATTTTCTATCTGAATGCAACTGGTTTATCCTGCCGCAGCATCCATCGATGGTACTTCTAGTAGTTACATACTTTAACACGGGCAATTAATTCATAAGCCGAATACCGAGCCGAACGTAAAAAGTACATATAAACCTACTTCTATCGTTTAGTGCCATAGACCGAAATCTTGCCTGAAGCAAACACTTTTCCGCTTCCTTCCTTCCTTCCCATCGACATGATCTACTGCTCTACCATAAATGTATGAACATAGTTTGGAACTACTCCTTCAAGAGCCTCCCCCATCTTTTTACCCACAAAAAAAAAAACGGATTGAAGCAGCTCTTTCGAATGGCCCCGGTTTAGAGAGCTGCTTCCCAAAAATTCACACGGAAGAGATTGTCATTGAGCAATATTTTCGGTATGACAGCAATAAATTGCTTTCGCCTTACAGGGCCCCCTTTTCCAGACTATGTATGGGCCCATAAAACATGGATGACAGGATGCTCGAGTTGAAAAATTTTAGTCTCCATTGAATGTTTTGAATACTTTCTGCCCTGATATCGAACAACGAGAAATAAAATCAAGAAGAAGAATTTGAAGGAACTCTTCCAGATACAATTCGGTACAAGTGATGGAAAATCTTTTTTTTTTGAAAACATGCTGATATAGGTACAGGTGTTAACATTTCTAATTCTTTCACATGGTAGCCGGCACGGTACACTTCGACTTTTTGGTGTTCAAATTCTGTGTTTTCAACTTTTCAAAGAATTGTAAACAAGTTTTTCCAATTCCCTGTTTCCGGATTCGTGAAAAAAAAAATGCGACTATTCCGCTAATCGCAAAGTACAAATAATAACTTCGACCCAAATTCCTCCCCAGTTAATCGATAATGTGGCTACCCAAAGAGCTACCACCAATAATAGACTTTTTTGGGCCAAATATACACAACCATACTTCATCTTTGTTCCCCTCCCCCAATAACAACAACATCAATGACGACTGCCAAACTGCTGCTGGGACGCCATTACGATTTGCAAACGCACCCAAAACCAGTTATAGGAAAGGTTCGACGTCCGCTTTTTCCACTTCCACCTTCCACCTGAGGGATGTTATCTATTTTTCTTTTATTTTTATTAGATTTCCAAATAAATAAATATAAATCAATGCCGAGAGCCCGGTAAGTATCACCGGGAACCCTTTTCCTGCTATTTTCATCACGCGGCCACATTTTTCACTGAGTTTTCCGACATAAAGATTCACAGATGAATGGTGCTTGAATTATCTTTGAAAAGGGTACCTACCTATTTGCTTTTATGGAAAACCAATAGTCAAAATTGCGACAGTATGTTCTCAAAAATACCAAAAACCTGAGGTAATGCTGAACAACTTAGATTTTATGTAAAGATTAACGAATCTATATAAAAGTTTACACATATATTTGAATTATGTTGCTTTTTGTAATGAATAAATGAGCCGTTTATTAGTTTTTTCAAGTTCGATGGGTGTATTAATTTTTTTTTCAAAGCAGCGCAAAGCTTGATTTTGCGTTTGATCGAGTCGAAGCCTCGTAGCTAAACTGAATCTTAAATTAAAAAAAAAATGGATACATTCTAGCGACTAGCGATTGGAAACTTGGAACATGGAACTGCCGATCACTAAATTTTGTGGGCAGTACCCACGTGCTCTCTAACGAATTGAAGAGCCGCAAATTCGACATCGTAGCGTTGCAGGAGGTATGCTGGAAGGGCTCCACGGTACGAACGTACCCAGATGGTCGTGCCATCTACCAGAGCTGCGGCAACACACACGAGCTTGGAACTGCTTTTATAGTGATGGGCAGGGTTGCCAACTGTTTTTCAGAAAAGTCTGGAAGATTTTGAAAAAATGTCTGGAATTGTCTGGAAATGTCTGGACACCAAAGTTTTGAAGATGACTTCCTTTTTTTTTGGTCCTCATAAGATCAATGTTGCAAGTTGCAGCGAAAAGATTTTTGATTTCAAAGAAAAGTGACGCAAAAACAAAGGATTTTTTACCTTTGATTTTGGTATAAACAGATATTCATATTGCTTTGGTTAAAAGGCAATTTCCTTTGTTTTAAAGAATTTTTCCTTTCAATCAAAATCTCAATGCTTTGAAATAAAAAACATCAAAAGAGCAAGTTGTTTTCGTTTGCTACAATGTTATTTAGATTTAGATTTAAAAGGATTGGTTCATTAAACCATTTTCCTTTTATAAAAAAATTAAGAAATATTTTCTGTTGATTCGAAGTTCCTATTAGGAGTTTTGAATAATAAAAACAAATAAATTACATCTTAAATTGGTTCACTATAATTGAATCATCCGGTCCTAATTTTGGCCTGAGATTTTATATGAAATCTTAAATATCCACATTTTGATTAACGGATTAACACACACTTACCATGCATTCTTCACCAGGAATCCTCCTAAATAGCTGTCTCTGATTCGAATTATTCGAGTTCCGGTTCTTGCTCAATCCAAAATATCTTCTAAGTTTGAAGTTTCAATTTAAAGAAATGATTCCTTTCTGTTCAAAACATTTTTTTTTGTTGAAAGAAAACTTACTTTGTTTCAATAGAAAAGTGCAATTGGACAAATATCTTTTGAATCAAAGAATTTGTTTAAAATCAAAGTCAAAAATTATTCAGTTCAAAAAATTAATTCTTTCTTTCCAAAATTATTCTTTCGAATCATAACGATAATTCATTGATTCAAAGGAAACAGGAATTTGATTTAAAAAAAAACTGAATATTTTGAATCAAAGTCAGTTTTAATTTGTTTCAAAATCCAAGTTTTCTCTGCGTTTCGTATTTTTCTGTCACTATACCAGTCACGCGCTCTGTCTGACTCTCGATTTAACATTCATCTTCAAAGCATTTGCCATTATTAATAAGTTTCGAACACTTTTGAATTCATAATTCATAAAATTTATCATTTCCTGCCATATTACACCATGGCCAATTTGAATGTTCATAGTTTCTTATAATAATTTATGTCCAAATCCAAAAGTCTGGAATTGTCTGGAAGAAATGTCAAAAGTCTGGAAGTCTGGAAACCTAAATAAATGTCTGACAAAAGTCCAAAAAGTCTGGAAGATCCAGACAAAATCTGGAAGGTTGACATCCCTGGTGATGGGAAAGATGCAAAAGCGCGTGATCGGGTGGTGGCCGATCAATTCACGAATGTGCCGGCTGAGAATCAAGGGCAGGTTCTTCAACATCAGCATCATCAACTGCACAGCCCTCACCTCGGAAGTACCGGTGACGACAAAGACGAATTTTACACTTTTTTAGTAGTGCAAAGAGGCACCCGTCGAAATGTGGAAAATCACCGACAGCGGAAGAGGCAGCGAGTTCGAATTTTCCAGGAGAAAAAGCGCCGCCTGGATGAGGTGGAGCTCGAGGAGCTGGAGCAGCTGCATCGTTCCCAAGAAACACGAAAGTTCTATCAGAAACTCAACGCATCCCGCAAAGGCTTCGTGCCGCAAGCCGAAATGTGCCGGGATAAGGACGGAGGCATCCTGACGGACAATCTTGAGGTGATCAAAAGGTGGAAGCAGCACTTCGATGAACACCTGAATGGCGCACATGCAGGAGATCAAGACGGTGGGGGAAGGATGGCATCGCAGCTGAACTCATCAAAAGGGGCCCGGATAAGTTGGCCGATTGCTTACACCGGTTGATAGTCCGGATCTGGGACATAGAACAGCTACCGGAGTAGTGGAATGAGGGGGTAATATGCCCAATCTACAAGAAGGGCGACAAGTTGGACTGTGAGAACTACCGAGCGATCACTGTCCTCAATGCCGCCTACAAAGTGTTGTCCCGAATCCTACTCCGCCGCCTAACGCCACAAGCAAATAGAGTGTCCATTTCCCGGCTATTTTAGCGTTCCCGGGAATCGGGAAATTTGACGATCCTTTTCCCGGGAATTCCCGGGATCCCGGGAATAATAAAAAATTAAGCTTTTAACATGAAGATCTTAACCATCTACTGCGTACGTGTCCTTATCAGAGGTGCAAAGAGATCCCATCATGAAACATGCAGTGCCGATTCTAACAGCCCGACGTCAGCTCCGAAAAAATCATCTTGCACGTTACGAAAATTTCAAACTTGCAAGCCCGAAGATAAAATCCCTTGAGCCGAACAGAAAGAATCATTTCCGAAGATAGCTACAGTCTGCAAGTTGCTTGCATGCAGCGCGATGATGCGATGTACGTTTGCAAATTTGCAAGTTGCAACTTACAAGTTACAGGACGGTGGACTCGTTCTTGTGCGGTTGGATTCGTTCCACTAACCTAGGACCAGCCTTGCCAGATCTACGGATTTCTCCGTAGTTCTACGGATTTTCTGCATTTCTACGGATCTACGGATCGATGCTCGAAATCTACGGATTTTTAGCATTTCCTGCGGATTTTCTACGGATTATCGAAAAAATTCAAGGGATTCTGCGGATAACTGAAAATTCTACCTGACGATCAAAAAAAAAAAAAAAAAAGGTCATCAAGTTTAATTTTGCCGAAATCAGTACATTTTTCGATTTTCCTAAAATCTACGGACTTGAGCGATTTTCAATCTGGCAACGCTGCCTAGGACCGACCGAACCGAATCCATGGAGAAAGAAAGTGATAGGCCGAAGAGCCACAGCCACCGACCATCAATTCAGTTGACGTTCAGCCATCGAAGCGTGCGTGTGTAGCGTATGTACATGGCTGTCTGCAAAACACTCGGCGCGCCGCCGTACTACAGAAGTAAGGACATGTTGGAGTTGTTGTTGTTGTTGGTGCCTTCGTGCTCGTTTCGTTTCCTTCTAAGACGGATTCGAAAGGAAGTGGTGCCCAAATTTTATTTGAGTTTTCAATGATCATTCTAGGGTGTTTAAGATAAATCATCAAAGCAAATAAAAACTAGTTTGTTTTGATTATAACTTTGTCATCTTACAAGTTATTTATGAAAACAAAAGTGTTAATAAAAGCTTATCTTAAAAATGTTGGAAAATCATCTTTATTGTTCTATAACACAGCTGCGGCCCGAAAAATTCAATCCATTCTCCATGGATAGGATCACTTGATAAAATAGAATCACATATTAAAGATTCACCCAAGTAACCATTAAGCCGCAAAAAGTGACTTTTATTAGGCATTATAGTACATTATAGGATATGCCCAACAAAACCAACTACCTTTGTACTCCACTTAAGGGCTGATCCAAAGCCGGTTTTGGCCTGCAATTCGGCTTCTATACGGCCTGGCCTCAATTGTCAAAATATTTTTCAGTGGGTACAATCGGTTGAACCCACTGAATGAAAATTAAAAAAAAAGAAAAATTTTGTTTTTGTTTTGTCTTTTTCCTCCCAAAGCTATTTGTTTCCCATCTCCATCAATCCTTTTTATCTGATGTTGGTTTTTTTTGCCGAATGGAACACGACTGAAGAATCGAACCTTTGAACGTTCAAGCTTGACGGTTCTTGGCTTTGCATTTACCTGTGCCTCTGCTTGATGGACCATCTCATCCATGCATCAGTTGAACAGAATTTGGCATATTTAAACATAACACACCCGAGAGTTACATCCAATGCCCCAATCCAATGAATCATTCATCACAACGGAGACAAAAATATATTTTCCGGATACTCAAAAATAAAGTGATAAAACAGTTGACTTTTTAATCTTTCATTTATTTCTACAATTTTGAATAGTTTTTCGGCACTTGTTTCTTTTTTTTTCAATTTTCAATCATTTTTTTTTATTTCATAACTTTTTTCACTAATTTCTTAAATAAGAAAATCCTCACTTGCACCTGAAAATGTATTCCATCAAAGCAAATACCGATATTCGTTTGGGGCACTTTTTCGTTCGCTCTGCTTCTCCATGGTCGACCGGGTTCAGGTTCTTAAGAACGGTGCGGATTCCCTTCGGACGCAGATCCAATGGCTCGTACTCGATGTCCTTGAAGATTTCCGTCGATTCCTGCATTTCAGTTAATCGAGAATTGAGCTGGTTCTTTTCCTCAGCTCAATTTCAAACCAAACCAATCGATCGCCGCGCCGGTAAAATCATCTTCTGCTCCGCAAAAAGCCAAACGAATGGAGACTTTGATTTTTTTTATTTTAGTATTACCCAACGTTGTTTACTTTTATTGAAAATGACTTAGCGGCTTGTGAAGGCAAGATAATTCATTGACTGAGCTTATACAGGGCTCATTTGACTTTTGAATGTCACGGGGCTAATTGGCATCAGTAAAACTTTTTGACAGCCAATTAGCACTGAAATGCTGTTACACTGTCCTTATGCGGCTTATAACAGTGCTTAATGGTTTGTTGGGCAGTATTGAGAGCAGGGTTGCCAACATTCACAAATTCAAGGAGCTTGAAAAGGAAAATCAAAGAAAATCAGGTTAACATAAAATGATCGAGCTGAGTGCCTTTTTTGGTCACCGTTGTAAAATAAAATGGAGTTGATACACATTACCGTTCATAGTTCTATTAAATAAGCTAAGTGCTCACTGTCACTTCAACCTTTAAACGCGATGTTATTTGATTTCATGCCATTAATTCATATTTCGTATCAAAGCGTTTTTTTAATGTGATTCAGCGTTTTTCAAATATGTGATTCAGCAGTTGTTTGAAAATCTACTTTTTTGGACTTGTTTTATTTAAATTTTGATATTTGAGATACTTATCAAAGCCTTTTGCAAAAATTCTTCATAGTAGTTCTCGCGAAGTTAAACTTAAAAGTGGCAGATTTCAAAAGTTCGTTACGAAAGATACGCAAACAGTTTTAAAAACTTGAATAAAAAATTCCGATTTGTATGAAAATGTTCATTCATGTTAATCCTTTAGTCAATTTATTTTGATAAAAAGTACATAAGTTGCTGACTTTGAAACATAAATCAATAATTTATTCAGTTTCCATACTTCTTATTTTGAAGATTATGCAATTGACTGATTGATGGGCGAAAGCGTGATATGTTTAACCGTGAAACGTCCAGCTTTTTATAAGCAGTTTCGTAATATCTGAGATAAATAGCAACCGTTGAGTAAGATTTTTAAAATTTAAGTTTCTACGAAGACTGCAAGTAATTTTGGCTTTGAAGTAAAAGAAATTTTTTCTTCCTTCTGTTGAGACGAAATTCTGATGAAATTTTATACCAAAATGAATTATAGATATTTTTCAAAGTATAACTTAAACCGCTTTACAGTCTTCAGCAAAGAAGTAAAAAATAATATATAGACAGTAATTGATTTATCATAGCACTGATTTTTAAAAGCCTTATCAGTAATACTGGATGCGATAGACAAAATCTGACCAAAAATTCGAGTTCAGGACGCGAAATTAATTAAAAACAAGTTATAAAACTTTGACAGAAGATTCGAATCAAACAGTGTGTGAAGTTTTTGAGTTCAAGGTTGGAATGACGACGAGCAAGCACTGAATTTCTATTGAGTTTTGTACCGATCTGTAAAAACTTTCTGTAAAAACTGTAGATAACTTGATAAAGATGACGTGATTCTTATACATGTCTAAGCAAATGAAACTGAATTCTAAAATTGAAATTCACACAATTTAATCTGTGATCCTACTAATCAAGTGATCCTGCCTTTGGAGAATCGATTGAATTTTTCGGAACGAAACTTTAAAGAATTTTAAGGCAGCTCTGTTATAAAACAATATAGATGATTTTCCAACAGAGTTTGGATCAGTTTTAATTAACAACTTTGTGTTTATAAATAACTTGTAAAATGACAAAGTTATAATCAAAACAAATTTGCTTGTATTTGCTTTGATGATTTATATCAATCACCCTGGTATGATAATTGAAAATTCAAATAAAATTTGGGCACCACTTCCTTTCGAATCCGTCTTAGAAGAAAACGAAACGAACACGAAGGCACCAACAACAACAACTTCAACATGTCCTTGCTCTTGTCGTACGGCATGCCGCTTCGCTGGCTGAACGGCAACTGAATGGATAGTCGACGGCACCTCGGCCTATCATTTTCTTACACCATGCCATGGATTCGGTTCGGTTTTAGGTTGGGTTGGGGTGGATCAAATCGAACCGCACAAGAACGGGTCTACGGTTCTGTCTGTAACTTGCAAGTTTGCAAACGTACATCGCATCATCGCGCTGCATGCAAGCAACTTGCAGACTGTAGCTATCTTCGGAAATGATTCTTTCTGTTCGGCTCAAGGGATTTTATCTTCGGGCTTGCAAGTTTGCAACTGTTCCTAACTTCGGAGAATCGTTTGTAATTTTCGGAACGTGCAGTCAAAGGATTTTACCGCGCGGTTGGCTTTTACTTGCAGACACGTTCGACGTTCTGCACATAAGGGAGAAAGAATCAGTCTGCAACTTTGCAAGACGATTCTTTCGTGGCTGACGTCGGTCTGTTAGAATCGGCTAAAAGTCGTGCGCTGCATGCTAGGGGAACTGGGGGTATAATGCCCAGTGTGGGCAAAACGCCCCACTGCGATATCTAGCTAGATATACACTTATTTTAAGAAATCGATACGCTATTCCCTTCTAATAAACAGTGGAAACCTTTTGTACATAAAATTAGCATCAAATATGCGATAAATCTCTGCAAAATCCAAAAATACTTTTCAAGCCATATTCCTTGCAATTTGTGCCTTGACTTTCGTAAAAAATTACGGCATCTATTGCCAAAAAAATTACCTGACATCTGTTACAATGATGAACATTGGTCTTGAAAATCATCACAAAACGAAAAATTTCCTTATTCAATTATTTTTTATGTTATTTTGAACGATTTTTAATAAACATGTCTAGGTGGGGCAAAACGCGCCATTTCCGTTTATCTTTAAGCATGTTTCATATTTGTTTAAATTTATATACAGTTTCATCGCAACAATTTTTAAGATATTTATAAGTTGTATTGGAAAACATAACTTGAATATAAACGAATATATTTAAAATTCCTAAATTTAATATAGATTTAATTAACAATTCACAAGAATTTCAGTACATCTGGCAGCACTGCGCGTAGCAATAAATTTTTCCATCTTTGAAGTAGAATAGAAGTGTTTTTACCTGGCAAACACTTTCGGAGGCACTAGAATCAATAAACACTTATTAAACGTTAAACGGCGCGATTGGGTACACACATATGCGCGTTATGCCCCTACTGAATCTGAAATCCAATTTTCAACCTACTCTTCAAACTTCATCAAATTTGTGGCCTTTTTTGACCTTCCAGTTATTCTAACTATCAGATTTAGACATAAAATAAACCAAACTTTCAAACACAATCGAAAATTAAAGTTAATCTTTTCAAATGTACTCTAAAACAAGGCTTTCTTCTTAACGTGGGCATTATGCCCCCTCTTCCCCTACATGTAGGGATCTCTTTGCACCTCTGGTCCTTATCAATATGGAAATTTGAAATTTAAGTATTGCAAAACATTTTAAACTTTTTTAATGCCTCAAAAATTCAATAAGGAGCCCAAGAGCAAAAAAAAAGTACTTTAACCGACAAACTGGTTCAATTCTAGCTGCAAAAATTTGAGATAATTGAGAAAGATTTTCCAATATCTATAGAAGTTAGTTAGCCAGACTTCAAGTTATTCATAGAATATCGTAAATTTTCAGATAACTATTCATTTGCTACACAATATGTCAATTATTTGCTGATGATTTTGCTACTGTCAGCAGTATCCGAAACGAAAGTTTTAAATGATGAGTGTTGCAAAATAGAACATTCAAATTCTTTCCGTAGTGTTTCATTATTGGAATATTTTGGTTTTATAGATTCTTTGTCGTATTTTCTCTGTAACACTAAGTTTTCGGTCGGGAAAACATTTTTCATTCAATAATTCAATGTATTAACTAGACTCAAGAAAAACGATATTTAAGAATGAGTCATCAATGTATCATTTTACTTGCCCAATCAGATCCCTTTTTACTAATGATATCGTCTAAATTTTTAGTAATTTAGCACTTTTTATTGACTTCTCGAATTCCCGGGATTTTTCACGCGTTTCCCGGGATTCGGGAATTCCCGAATTTTTCAAATTCCCGGGAATTCCCGACCGGGAAATCCCGGGTAGGACACTCTACAAGCAAACAGATTCCTGACGCATTTTCAGTTTACCGCTGCGACCGCTCGCCTACTAATTCCAATAAAACTTCTGGAGGTGGAGTTCTGATTGCTGTAAATAATCGCTTTACGAGCACTTTGATCAATGAATCGAGTAGTAATGAAGAGGTTACAGTTAAATTAGTTGTCGACAAAATTGAATTTTTTGTATGTTGCGTCTACATACCTCCGGCCTCCGGTTGTGAAAGATATTCTTCCCATACTGCAAGCATAGAAACTTTGTTAAGGACTGTATCATCCGAAAGCAAAGTCATTATAATTGGAGATTTTAATCTGAAGAATACCACTTGGTATCGAGAAAGTGACTCTGAACTATATCTTCTGCCTTCTAACGTTCGTCTACCTGAAGAAACGATTCTTGTTGACGACATGACTGCCTGCGAACTGCGGCAAGTTTGCGGAATCGCTAATCAAAACAGTCGATTTCTCGATCTCTTATTTACAAACGATGAAGAAAACTGTCAAGTTTAGGAAATTTCTCCATTGATTGAACGAGGCGCATCATAAAGCAATGGGGATAAACGTCAGTATAGAAATACTTCAGTACGCAGATGTCCCACCAGCCCAGGAACACAAAGAAAATATTGACATGAAGCATTATGACGAGGTTGCTGTCTCTCGAGCATTGTTAGAAGTTGATTGGAATACAATTTTTATATCGGAAGACGCTTACAACTTTGAAATCGCTAACTCAACTGTGCGAAATATGCTGGCCGTAATTAAAATAGAATTAATGTAAAACAAAATCTAAACATTTATTGTTCAAAAATTCTATGAAACATTTCGAGTTCATTGATTTTAGGTGAGTAGTCAACCAAGCTAAGGTGAGCAATATATATATGCTTACTTTAATATCGCGGCCCAGCCCTTCCGTTATGTAGGGCTAGGTGGGGTATTTATGAACAAAATTACTTAGTTTGATATACAATCAGCTCAAACAAGTAGCTCTTTAATGTTAAAAATCTGGAAAGTATCCAAAAATGAATGACTGGTTCCCTTCTTCATTTTAGGATTTTTCTCTAATTTTTAAGTTGTAGCTTGTGGGCGTCAAACGTTTGTTCATAATTACCCCCTTGTCTATGGGGCAATTATGAACACTGTTACGAATTTTGTTTCGCGATGACTTTTGATATTGGCTAAATTCCTAGATTGAAACCACATCTAAACAGATTGAAACACATCTATTTTAGGCTTATTTTCAAGATTTGAATGGTTATCGTGATACAGTTAAAAGTGAATTTTAATCATCAACCAATGCTCAGAAAAATCATGTTCATAATTACTCCGTATCTTGACAAATATGGGATAAATATGAACACTTTTTTGTGCGTAGATGGATATTTTCAACAGAAAATCTTATCACACCACATCAAACATCAATTACTAAACTTAAAACTTTCAAAAATAACATTTTATCTTTTTAAAATTAACATCTTATAAATCATGCATGGTTTATTTTTCTTATCTTGATGAACATCAAAGTACAACAAATTTGAAGGTTGAATAATGATTGAAATGAGAAGTGTGAGTGTTTTTGTATGCTCCCCTAAGAGTCAAGTGGTTTTTGAGAAAGCGTCTAATACTGAAGTTCATTGACAAATTTTTTTGGGCAGGATCGAGAGAAATCCAGAAAAGTCCCAGTGGGAGACCCAAAAACAGCTGGAAATCAAGTATTCGACCAAAGTTCACATAATAAATGGTTTAGGAAGTCCTAGAGGGCTCAATAGTGATCTAAAATTGAAATAAAAGTAAAAATTATTTATTCCATGAAGTGAGAGGAATGCGAGAGGTTTTTTTCAAGCTCAATCTAAAATATGAATACAGGAAGTGATAAAAAGTCAAATTTTCTGACTGTTTCGTCTAGCTGACCTACAAACAGGCCTGGATTCATTTCTACAAAGTAGAAAGACTGCCCATCGATGAAATAAACAAAATACGGTGGTCAAATCGTGCGCAAGATATTTGATCTGCTTGATGTGCTTTTGAAAAAAAAACTGTAACGGACAACAAAACGAACACTTTAGCGGTCACCTGGCAGGTTTCCAACCAGAAACTTTTCGTTGACAAGTCTCGCCTGTATATCTTGGAGATAAAACAGGAGAAAAAAAATAAAAATTCAAAGTCTGGTACTTGAGGAGGTTAACGATCTGTAGAAACAGTAAATTACTCAGCCTTCCATAACGATTGGCATGATGAATGGCTAAAAATACAAAGAAGACTACCCCAAGATGCGACCGTTTTTTCTGCAAAGCACTTTAATAGGTCTCACAAAGTTTATATTCTGTTTAAGTTTGATCTAGAATCGTGTCATTACGCAAAAAAAGTGATAATAAAGTCAAATATGTTGTTTTTGTGCCGAAGGAGGATAATGGGCTAAATTTGTTATAACTTCGACCAAACTTAAAACCTTGAGTTCAAGCTTCAGGAAACAGCAAACGAAATGAAACACAGTCATGGTTTGAAAAAAAAGGCGGTTTATAGGGTGAGTGCTCCTACTTTGGACCTAGAGCCTACTTTAGTCCTAAAATGCCGAAAATTGAAAATAATTCATTTTGCTTGCATAAAATAAAGATTTTCCTATGTACACAATGAACTCTTATTCTTCCTGAACCCTACCATACCGTTTTTGCCATTAAAAGTCTTTCTGATAAAATTTACAACGTTTTTAAAAATGTACCTCTTCATCAGTGGTAAATCAGACAGCTCATTTAGTGGGGCGCGTATTGAGAAATTAGAGTGTTTAAGGAAAAATCACGATGTTTTACTTTCCAAGCCAAAGTTTAAAGGAAAATTACTTTCACTGTGAACAATATGAACCATACTACCCATACTAGTATGCATTACAGATGGCGCACGTGTTGACTAAAATTTTTAGTCGAAACAAATCTTAATTGGACCCTTTCTCAAAAACCACTTGACAGAACATCACAAACCAGATAGCTTCACTCAAAATTTCATCTTTTTAAATCCATGCATTCAAAAGTTATTAACAAAACAAAGTGTTGCCTTTTTTAAATACACTCCTTAGATACCCAAACTTTTGTTTTTATCCATAAGATTATGAAAGACACCAACTTTTGTAAAAATAAATTTTTGTCATATCAAAGTCATAAGTTTTTAACATTTTTAATGAACTTATACGAAAATATTGCGAAAAATTTTACTAAAATCATTGAAATTTGCCTGCACGGTTTGAGGTTTGGCAATTTATGCAACTTTGTTAATAAAAATGTTCTCGAAAATTTTATTTCATAAAATCGATTGAATGCAACTTCTAAAGGAGCTGACAAGTTCTGCCGAAAAGGCGGGTTTCGTTGCTCTAAAAATCTACAGTTGTTGATTCAAAAATGAGCTGTGGTTTGAGTTTTTTCTTATATAGTGATAAATGTACGTTGGTCGAATTGCCAACATTGCATTGAGGAATCCGTTTCAATGAAGAACAGTCGCAATTCAATTTCAAGCATAAATGTTCAAATTGGTGTTTGAATTTTGATTTTTGGAAAATAAGTGGGCGTTTTATGCAAGTGTGAAGGGAAAAAGGTTTCCTGCAAGGTGTGTATAATATACATAGGAGGTGTATCCCAAATTCCCGATTCTGTTATTTTGGTTTTGCAACTGTGGACTTCGTGGAATTTGTTTACCAAAAAATCCCTTAGTTCAAATAAATTTACCGATTTTAACAAGTAATCTCATTGAACCTCACCGCGCTCTTCTCGCTTACTTACTGACAAAGTCAGAGAACCTTGTGCTTTAATAAACTTGGTTTCCCAATTCGGGCAAAATCTGTAGGGGTCCTGGCATGATACGATCTGATAAGTTTGTTTCAGTTCCATTTGTCATACGCCATAAAATTGCTGAAGCTTTATAAGTACTCAATCATATGTTTTTTAATGTCATTTCAGTTCACGCTTTATTCATCCCGGGGTGAAAAGCAAATTTCGTAAAAATCTTTCAAGTTCTTTACAGATCTCGAAAAATTATGTTTTCTACAAACTTTCTTATTTGATCAAATTATAAGGCGCTAAGGCGAGATAAGGCACTTAAAGCTTGGTCAATTGAATGATGGTATTCAAAAATCCAGAATAATACAAAATAATAAATTCGTTAATGCTAAAATATAAGCAGTTATTACTTTTAATTATCACTCTGATCATAAAGTTTTGTGATTTCTGTGTACTAAATAACTCATTTCCAGCCGCGGATTGAATGTCCATACTTCCACTAACGACAAGGAGCCTTTTTTAGCTGTGCTTCCAACGAACCACCCCTCAGAGAGTATGGCACTGGTGGTCCACGATTCTTCTTTTCATTTGATCCTGACATCTCTGCATTCTCTGCTCCACAGTGGGCCCGGCCGGTTTATGTTTTCTCTTATAAATGGAAAACATGAACAAAGACTAGAAGAATTAAAAGGTTCTTTTAAAATTCTCCGGGATCAGACATAAGTTCTGGCTGTGAAACTATGAATAGTGAACACTGAAAATAGTTTTCTCAAAAGTTTTAGGAGATTTCAACCTAAAACTACTCCATTGTATAGGAAAAAGATACCATGTGTATATAGTTAAAGCTTGCTTCATTTAGAATTGGAACAAACTTTACTTATACTGTGGCGCTTCAGGTGGACGGATTTGGAAGTTCTTGGCCTCACATGTAGGGAGTTTTGTCAACTTTACGTATGTATTTTTGACATTCCGCAAATCGACAGTACTTTGTTAACAATCAAAATGGAAGCCGAAAGAAGGGAAAAAATTGTGCACAGCTTTTTTTTTTTTTTTAAATATGTCTTTATTTGTACCAATTCATCATTACATTTATATTACATTATTACATTAAATTAGGTGTTCAGTTCAATGATGAACTGTTCAGAGCCCTATAGTTTATTAATCACTATAATTTATTTATTTGCATTAATTTTGCTGAGTGCAATCAAGTATTTTTATGTAGGAGAACATCCTGTAATGTCAAAAAATATTTTAAACTTACTACTAAAAACTAAGACTATCCTATATTAAAACTAATTATAGAGAGAACGAATCTCTGCGATGGAAGACTGCATCGATTTGCCTCTGAAGTTGGAGATGATTTTGTTGGCCATTTCTTCGATAGTTTCAATGCCTGCAATCCGATGAAGATCTTCGGTGCTGTGCCAAGGTGGAAGCCGCAAAATCATTTTCAGAACCTTGTTCTGAATGCTCTGGATGGCCTTCTTCCTCGTCGCGCAGCAGCTAGACCAAATCGGAACTGCATACATTATCGCTGGTCGGAATACCTGTTTGTAGATTAACATCTTATTTCGCAGACACAACCTGGATTTCCTGTTGATGAGAGAATAAAGAGATTTAGTATATTTATTACACTTAGATTGAATATCTTCAATGTGATTTTTAAAAGTAAGATTCCGATCAAGTGTAAGTCCCAGGTACTTCACGTGATCAGACCATTCTAATGAAACCCCATTAAAAGTTATGGAATGATTTTCATTAGGTTTTAAAAATTGAGCTCTTGGCTTATGGGGAAATAAAATAAGTTGAGTTTTGGAAGCGTTAGGAGAAATTTTCCACATTTTCAAGTAATTCAAAAAGGAATTTAAATTTTGTTGCAATCTACTGCGTACCACCCGTAAATTTCGACTTTTGGCTGAAAGCAAAGTATCGTCAGCAAATAATCTTCTACCTTTTCCTTCTGGTACATCAGGAAGATCAGAAGTAAAAATATTGTATAAAATAGGCCCAAGTATACTACCCTGAGGGACACCAGCTCTAATGGGTATCCTTTTAGAGCATGAATTTTGATAGCTTACTTGCAAAGTTCGGCTAGTAAAATAATTTTGAATAATTTTGGTGAGATATACAGGAAAATCAAATCGAGCTAATTTAGCTACTAAACCTTTGTGCCAAACACTGTCAAAAGCTTTTTCAATATCAAGAAGAGCAACACCAGTTGAATAACCTTCAGATTTGCTAGCGTTAATCATATTAGTTACACTCAAAAGTTGATGTGTAGTAGAATGTCCATGACGAAAACCAAATTGTTCATCAGGGAAAATAGAATTCTGATTAATGTGAATCATCATTCTATTCAAAATAACTCTCTCAAATAGTTTACTTAAAGAAGGAAGCAAACTAATTGGTCGATAACTTGAAGGCTCTGAAGCACTTTTTCCAGGTTTCAAAATTGGAGTTACTTTGGCATTTTTCCATTTATTGGGAAAATAAGCCAAGTGAAAACATTTATTGAAGATTTTAACTAAAAAATTTAAAGTGCTTTCAGGCAACTTTTTAATAAGAATATAGAAAATCCCATCTTCCCCCGGGGCTTTCATATTTTTAAATTTTTTGAAAATCAATTTAAGTTCATCAATATTTGTCTCACAAGAACTTTCAAACACAATTTGCTTAGAAAGAATATCACCAAATTCTAGGGAAATTTGAGCATCAATTGGACTTACAACGTTTAAATTAAAATCATGAGCAGACTCAAATTATTGGGCTAATTTTTGAGCTTTTTCTGAATTAGTTTAAAGAAGTTTATCCCCATCTTTCAAAGTAGGAATTGGTTTCTGGGGCTTTTTTAGAATTTTAGTTAATTTCCAAAATGGCTTTGAGTAGGGTTTTATGTCCTCTACTGCTTTAGCAAAATTTTCATTACGAATGAAATTTAAACGACGTTTGAACTCTTTTTGAAGGTCGCAATAAATTAATTTCAAATAAGGATCCCTAGTTCGTTGAAATTGGCGTCGACGAATGTTTTTCAGTCGTATCAAAAACTGAAGATCATCATCAATTAAAGGTTGATTAAATTTATGTTTAATTTTAGGTATTGAAGCGGCTTTAGCATTGACTATTGAAATTGTCAAATTTTCTACAGCCAAATCAATATCTTCTATTGAATTAAGTTGAACGTTTACATTCAAATTACGTTCAATAAAACTCATATATCGCTCCCAGTTAGCCTTTTGAAAGTTAAAAGCTGATTTTAAAGGGTTTTCAATGGGACTTTGGGATAAAGAAAATGTTACTGGAAGGTGGTCTGAATCGAGGTCCGCATGAGTAACTAATTGACTACAATGCTCGCCTAAATCCGTTAGAACCAAATCAATTGTGGAGGGATTTCTAATTGAAGAAAAACAAGTATGCCCATTAGGATATTCAACAGTATAATAACCTGCAGAGCAGTTATTAAACAAAATATTCCCATTTGAATTTGATGAAATATTATTCCAAGATCGGTGTTTTGCATTAAAGTCACCAATAATAAAAAATTTAGATTTATTTCTGGTGAGTTTTTGTAAATCTCCCTTCAAAAAATTTTTCTGTTCACCGCTACATTGAAAAGGCAAATATGCGGCAACAATTATAGTTTTCCCCATAGAAGTTTCTAATTCAATTCCAATTGTTTCTAAGACTTTTGTATTGAAAGAAGGAAGAAGTCTAAATTTGAGACGACTATTGATGACAATAGCTACACCCCCACCTTGTCGATCAAGTCGATCATTTCGTAAAATTTTAAAGAAAGCATTGCTTTTCAAGTTATTGTCTGGCTTTAAAAAAGTTTCAGTGATGGCAGCAATATGTATGTTTTGAGTTTTCAAAAATAAAAAGAATTCATCTTGGTTAGCCAGCAAAGATCTAGCGTTCCAATTCATAATATTTAAACATCTATTTGGATCCATGAGGGAATCGCAAAGTCATAATAATTTTGTTAGCATAATTAAAAGAAGTTTGGAAAGCTTCAAACATTGAATTTGCTTTCAACATAAGTTGCATCATTTCCATTAAATTTTGATGCAAAAATTTTAATTTTTCCTCAGTAATCTCACCCAAATCAACAAAATTGTTAGGACCAGAAAAGGAAGGAGAAGAAAAAGTATTTGAATTTCTGGGATTTTCCCAAGCCTTCGCATGAACGTTGAGACTTGGTTTTTTCCCATTTTTATTAGTTAAACCTGCAGAAGGCAACCCATTTTCAACCACCTCTGAGAACGATAAACAACGAGTCTGTGGCGCAGAATCAGCCCAGGTAACATTAAAATCACTTCGGGTATTACCCAGCCGTGATTCCAATGTAGGCCGAGGCTGACTGCGAACAGGCAGGTTGTTTGCGGGTCTGACGTGTGTAGACGAAAAAGAGGAAGGAGGAGAAGAAACTTTTCTGGAAACTTTGGGATTTTTCCTAGAAGCAATAATTTTTGCCCTGATGGGACAGTCTAGCGAATTCGAGGAATGATTACCTGCGCAATTTGCACACTTAAAAAATTCTGTTTTTGGCTTCTCACCACCAAAAAGGCATTTAGATTTTTCATGATCGAATGAGCCGCAAAACATGCATCTGGCATTCATTCTACAATTTTTAGTGCCATGACAAAAAGCTTGACAACGACGACATTGCGTAATAAGAAAATTGGTAGAAGATTTACGAAAAGGTTCGAATTTGAGACGACAATGAAACATAAGACGAGCCTTTTCAAGAATTTGCAAATTATTAACCTGATCCTTTTTAAAATGGATCAAATAAAGTTCAGGAGCAAAACCAACACTACTGGTATTATTCGTGTTGGTTCTTTTCCTCATTTGAATTACTTGAATTGGTGAAAAACCTAACAAAGAATTTAATTCAGCTGTGATCTCATCCGGTGTCTGATCGCCAGTGAGACCACGAAGTACAACTTTAAATGGACGATCACTTCTAGTGTCGTACGTAAAAAATTGGTGTTTTTTATTATTCAAATAATTTAAAACCTTTTGAAAATCATTAAAAGATTCCGCCAATATACGAGCAGTTCCCCTTCGACCGATCTGAAAAGAAATCTTCACATCCTTGACGGAAGTGACGATTTCTTTTCGAAAGGCATTGAAGTCGGGAATCGTGACCGTTATTGGTGGAATCTTTTCGTTTTTAAGAGTATAAGAAGAAGAAGGTTTCTTAGTACTCTTATCAGAATTAAATATGAATATTTCCTCATCACCGATGTTATGAAGGACATCGAATGAATTGGAAATTTCAACTTTTTTGGGCGATGGACCTGAATTAGGTTCGGCAATCCGTTTTCTACCGGCCCTTGAGCCGGCCGATGACTTCCCCATGCTGGAAAGAAAAGAGAAAATATGAATAAAAGAAAATGAAAATAATTTTAGCACTGAAAAGTGCTGATTGAAAAACAGGTAAGCAAAAAATAAATAATGTAAAAATGTTCCTGCAGGTACACAGCAACGATACGATGCTCCGGCGTACGTGTTGACGGCTCAACGGTACAGATGGAAGTGAAATTGTGCACAGCTATTTAAAACATCCATTGTGGTCTATCTGCTAAACAGCTGAAATTGCCCAAAAATGCCGTATGGCGCGTTATCAAACGGTATAAGGAAACATTGACGACGATTCGGAAGCCTCAAGTCAATCGTCTAAGTGGAACTGCCGACCAGAAACTGCTTGGTAAGATTTTTAAGATGATTAAGAGGAATTCCAATCTGTCTGACGGTGGTTTGGCCAGAAAATTCGATGCTGCACATAGTACCGCGAGGAGAATTCGACTCCAAGAAGGAATCATGTTGTATCGAGCTAGCAAACAGCCAAATAGGACCATAAATCAGAATAGTGTGGCCAAAATCCTTGCTCAGACGCTATTCGACCAGCTGATGGACGATGAAACCTTTGTCAAGGCTGACTTCGGGAAAATCCCTGGTCAAAAATTTTACTTGGCAAATTTATGATTTGGAGGGCACCACATGCAGCTGTGGCAAGTTTTCGTTACAAATGAGACAATGACTTCGGAACTATACCAAAAGAGTGTCTCCAAAAACGATTTTTTCAGTTCATTCGATCGCACGACCATCCCGATTTGGCAAACCGTCACTACAGTCGTTAAAGAATGGCATGCAGAGAAATTCCAGTTTGTTCCAAAAAACCTTAACCCTCCCAACTGCCCTCAGTTCCACTCTATTGAGAAAAACTGGGCAATAATGAAGCGGCGACTGAAGGCAAAGGAAAAGTTTGCCAAAGACAATAAGCAGATGAAGGCCTGGTAGAAAAGATAGCTAAAACAATGGACGAAGAAGGTGTGCGCCACCTAATCAGCCGTGTTACAGTAAAAATTTGAGAATTCCTTCGAAATCGCGACTTATAATTTTATCCGTATTTTTTTCCTTAAAGTTTAACGCTACATTGGTATAAAAAAGATCTCGGATTCAATAATAAATAACTGAAATACAGGCAATCGTTTTTGTTCCAGTTCTATCTGAAGCAAGCTTTATTTGATGGAATATTTGATACAATAAGTATAAGTAAGTAATAGGTGCAGAAAGCCTGCCTCTCCCCTGTATTCCTCAAATTTTATCATGTTGTTTTCTGTTTGCCTAACGTTCCTATTCCTTATATTCAAAAACATAAGCAATGTTGATATGCGATAACGGCCTTGTCACTCATTCAAATGTCCATCTCTTCTTCCGGAGTCACAAGTCTCCGTCACTCATCACAGTGGGAGGGAGCTCATTTTCTCCCACTTATCTGTCAAGCGAGTCAAAAGCTTTCATTTCAACTTATGTTTTGCTCAGTCACTCAAAGCAAATGGAAACACTAAAGCTCGCTCTCGATGTTCGTGCTCTCTGAGCCAAAAAGACCACAATGGACGAGGACCCAACTACGACCGACGACGTCATCGTCCTCCTCTTCCGGTGCTGCTGCTGCTGAGTTTTTCTGCTACTGTTGCTTCAGAGAAAGCTCTTGTGAGAGAGCACCCGAGTCCCGAATCGGCGAACTCGAATCGTCGGATCCTTGCGTTGCGGCGATGTGGCCACATTCTGAAGCGCTATAGCGCGAATTGATTTTAGTCCCCGTTGCGAGATTGACCTGTTCGGATTGGAAAAATTCTGAAACCTCCGGGTGCCGTTTTCCGTGTGTGTTGTCTTGGTCTTCGTCCCCCCTAGCCTACTATTGGTGGTGGTGGTGTTGTTACACACTAAATAGAATAGATAGTTTGGGGTTTAAGGATTCTGTTTTCAAATGGGGACCTAGTCGGGGGACCATCATCAGGTGTATTTGTTTTTTTGTCCGGGAAGAAAAGTGTTTAGTGGAGTTCATTTTTTCGGGACCCTGCGCGAAGTTTATTTCTTCGCATTTTCTCCGGTGAAGGTAGGTCTTCTTGTTGAAGGAAACCCTGTTGAACGGTTTCGGTAAAATCTGAAATCAATAAAGTTTTAATTATGCTGGTCCCCCTCCCTTGGGAAAGAGAGTTCGGGGGGTCGAACTTTCTGCCTTCCAGGGGGAAATTGGGAAGGGTGAATATTTCTGGGGGGTGGCAGGATCGCCAATGGGAAAAGAACCTTAGCCTGGATATTAATTGGTTTGTTTCATGAACTGTTTTACCTTTCTGTTTCTGTTTGCAGATTCAAATATACTCTACACCTGAGGTGGATGTGACGCGACACGCGGTGCCAAGTGAATGTTGAAGAAGGTCGGCGTTTGTGAATTTTGGTGGAGGCGTGGAGAAAAAGTTGGAATGTTGGTTGCTCCGGCAGTTTATGTGGAGCAATTCTGAATAGAAGTTGGTTGGGGGTCCTGAAGTGACTTGGCAGAATTTGCTCTCGGTGCTCTGGGCAGGTGGATGTGAGTGTGGGTGGGTGGCCACCGGAAACGGATCGGAAGCGTGACAACGATGATAAATTATGCAGGAGACGGCAATCGAATCGGTGTAATGTGCCGTCACTCGTCGGGCCCTGTTGAACAGGATAATTGTGGAGCCAGCCAGGGCGATTCGGGCAATGCCAAGGATGGCTGCAGCGGCATCTGACAAGACCTAGCCCTCACCGGAATCGCTCGATTGGAGTTGGCCAGAGGAGTTTTTGTGCTCGGTAAAAAGTGTGACAGAGACCGATGCTGTAAATAACAACGAAAGTTCACAGCCTCTATAAATCTTTGATGTTTGTGTTCGTGTTTTGTGAGGAAAATCGACAGCCAATTGATTCAGATGTAATCGAAACACTTCAAATCGTTACCAATAATCTTAACCTGTAGTTCAAGTTTCATATGCACGAGTGCGTTGTACAGCTCACACTGTAAATAGTTAATCCAGCAGCAAGCAGTTTTTTCTAAAATTTCTAAATTATTAAAACCAATACAAGCAGCAAAGAAAAAAGTTGTACCACATTTTATCCGAATGTTGTAGAGTGTATAGTTTATGAATCTAACCAACAACGTTACTAGCTAGTAGATGTTTGCGTAAAATTCTCTAAAATTTGCTACTTCAGCAGTTGTAATTCAACTTAGTGCGCAAAAGTGTTAAGCATTTATCACCCTGCAAAAGAGTAATAATCAAATAAGCCAAAGTAGTTCATTGTGCAGTGCAAATTATGTAACCCAAACCAGAAAGAAAATAAAAAGAAATTAATTATCATAATCGCTGTTACTCGGCCCCGAAAAAAAATAGAGTCGAATCCAACCCTCAAAAAATAAAGAAAAAAAAATCCAACTCGGAATAGTCCAGTGAATTCCATAATTGCAGAAGAAAAGTGAGAAAAAGCTAATACCGTGTGAAACCCCCCTTCGTTTTTATGAGAGCGAGAAAAAATATCGTAGGAAGAGTGCGAAGGTTGATTTTGTGCTTTCATGCTATCGGAGTATTTCATGCGAGTGATACCTCCTCAAAGTACCGCATAATAACAACGACTAGTAGCTGCTAGTTAGTGGATCTGGCACACAACCATACACAAAAGTGTCGACGAAAAGCAAACAAAAGTATAAAACTACAATCATCATCATTCTGGAAACAATAATAACCGTAGCCATTAAGTAAAATAAATAAAACACACACTCTCTCTAACTTCGTGCTTCAGCATTCTTTCGGATCCCGAACCCATTCTTCTCACCAATTCTGTGGCACCTCGTGAAAATAAATTCGAGAAAAAAAGTTAAATCAAAACGCTACGATTCAAACTTAAATAACAACAAATTATTCAACTCGTGAATAGAAAAGGAAAATTGTCATTCCCTCACCCCTTGGGGCTTAAAGAAGAAAAAATAACCAGTGTAAAACCCCCTGTTTGTCCCCAGTGCAAAAGTAAACAGTGCACATCCTGTGAGTTGCAAATCAAACAACAAAGGCTGCTTCGATTGAAGTCGGGGAAAAGTGTCACAACTGGTGTAGTGTGGCACAAGAGCAAAACCAACAACGACCGGATACACCATCAACTGAAAAAGCTCATCCTCTCACCCCTTAGACGTGAGGGATTAACAACCCCTTGCACCCTTGGAAGTGAAAATAAACAAAAACAACAACAACGCCGTGGCATTTGATGTTGTTTTGAAAATTTGGAACGTGTTAAGCCCTCGGCCAGAAAACGCAGCCCGACCCAATTGTGCGCGGCTGCTCCGAGTGCATCCACGAATAGTGTTCCTGTTGATGTTGTTGTGTGCAACTAGTTAGTTTGTTTCGGTCCCAGTTGTGGTGTGAATGATCCAGTTTGTTCCCAAACAAAAACAACCTCTCTATACTTGGTCGGTGGTAAGCACCCCGAAGCGTTCTCCAAACAAACCTCTCTAAAGCTTCCCTTTCCCTTATTCTCTCAATCCCGATAGAAGGAAAGGGTGCAGCCAGATCGATCCACGTATTCCCTCAAACAGAACCAATACATCGACACACGACACGAAATATTGTTTGAAGAATAGAAGAATAAAAAACGAATACTAAATAGGATAAAATTACTACAACCGACAACGACGGCGTAGACCGCAATTACATCGGAGTACCCCCCTCCGATGATGTGAAGAGAATAGGAGGGTAGTAACTCTCTCTTCCTCCAAACAACCAAGCATAGTTACCCCCGTACGCCAATCGGTCATTACAATGTGGTGAAATAGTTTCAGTGACACATAGTAAGCGCTGGAAAAAGAATCACCGTGACTCGTCACGGAATTTACGTGTTTTTTCTCCTACTTTCTACCTTGTGCTTTTGTCCCAGTGTTGCCCTTCCCAAAGGGAAAAAAGAAATAACCTTATCAATAACTAAGCAAATTTGAAATAATTCATCAGTGTGGACGAAAACTTAAAAATGATTCCAGAACCTGTTTTGAAAGCTCAAGGGCTGAAGCTGCCTCCCTTTGACGAGGAAATAGTTGAAGAATAACCTGTGTGTTGTAACCACCTCGAAAAGGAAGTCAGCACACACATTCCCTTCGAAAGCAATACATCGCAACTCCCCCCCTCTCCATCATCCAATATCGAATCCCGCGGAGCCAATCCGACGACAACGGCTTTCAAAACGGCTGCGACTACGATAAGAACGATTGCGACCAACAACCCGGATCCGATCACGACCATCGACGGACACAACATGACCGATGCAACGACACCGACCGATGGGACAGGTGAGTGCTTTATGAAAATTTAAGATAATATATCTTGGTAAAGAATATTCTACGACGTTGGAGTCCCTTAGAAAAAAAGGGTGGATGACTCTTATCTAAGTGGAAGATATCATCATCCTAAGGTGTGACTAGCTCAAAATCAGATTAGATCTACCATCACCAGGTTATATCAAATTGTGAACACAATTATTATGAGTTTTAAAAAAAATTCAAAAACTGTTTTGCTTTGTTGATCCTTTTTAGAGCCTCTTCCGCTTCTTTCCTAAAACAGGGAATCAAAAAGAACTCACGACCGAGTATCATTAACTGTTCAATTTGAAAAAAAGTTGATGGTCTTCCAATCAGAAGTGGCGTTTGAGTTACCGGCTTCAAACCGGATACGTTTCGTTATAAGTCATGGATTGAAAATAATAAAATGTAAAGATCAGAAAATTAAAAGGATAAGTGTCCCTAACAGGCCTTTTCGAAACTCAAATTTAGTGAGAAATAACAATGCTACCTGTTATGCACAAAGAATTAGGAAATTGGTTTCCAACACCATCTTCCTACTTATTACCTTAAAAAATCGATAAAACAATTGATTATACTGAACAAGTTTTGAAAAAATTAGGAAATTTAAAACTAAATAAACACGCAAAAAATTAATAAGTTCAAAACCCAAGATTTAAATCAATGCAGCAAGTCATTGATTTATTATAAAATTTTGTTTCTGACCCTGAGTTAGAAATATGCTAGAAATTGAATCTTAAACGATGGGGTTTGTTGCAACATTCCAGGCACCCCAAAAAATATGAATCTTATAAATTCAGTACAAGACAATTAGAGCAAAAACATTATATTCGCATTTCCACATTCTCTTGGACAATCGCCTACAACTTCGGATGAAGTCGTCAACTCTCCGTTTTATGAACTTACAATCGTTTGGACTTGCACCAATCTCTCTTTGAGATGATATTACTCTTCATCAGGCAAAGAATTATGAACCGTAAACTGGGGGAACTTTGATCACTTTTCTCATTCATTTTTGAATATTTTGGAAGAGGTTGCTTTTTCGTAATACCTAAAAGTTTTAAAACACTTACTAAGTTGAGGAGTATAGAACATGATCATTGATTGCTGTAAATTCAAACAACATTGTTGGTTATAATAAAATGTTTGTTACAAAACCAGATTTCGAGTTTCGGGGTAACTTTGATCACTATGGTTTTTACGTACCTCAACATCTTCAAAATTATTGTCCTGGTGCCATTTAGCACAAGAAGGCTTAAACATTGATAACAGTAATTTTTGTTAGGACTAAACTAATTTTTTCAACGTTTTTATTTCAAAAACATTTATAGTCAAAAGTTGAATCATGTTGCTGCATACATCTAGGAGTAAAAAATTATAATTATTTCTCAACTTTTTTGGCCTCAAAAACAAATGAAATTGTGCCTTCAAACAATTTCCTAGGTCCTCGCACTGTTCCCATGTTCTTTTTTTCTTCAAATTGAACCATTTGATAGGGTTTTAGCGATTTTAACTATACGGGCTTTCTCATGGAAAATCACCGTTTTTTTCAATATCCAAAAATTATCACCGAATGACTATAAAAATAACACTTAAACTAAACCTAAACAATGAAAAAAGTTGAGCTTTCACATAAAACAATCCATTTGCTCCTAAATGCTTAAATTTGATCAAGTTTGTTGGCAAGCCTTCGAAAAACCATATATTTTAGGATTTTAAAATTAAATTTTAAGTAGTATTAAAAATCTTCTTATAAGAACCAAATTTTGCTTATTTGTAACTCAATTTATAGGCTTTAAAACGTAGTAAAAAATTTCAGATATTTTAACTATTTACTTAGTTAAAGATGATTATCTGCAAAAATTTCATGTTGATCAAAGTTACCCCGCTGATCAAAGTTCCCCCAGTTTACGGTAAATTGAAAATACATCTGCATTAGAAAGAAATTAGATCAATTAATTTAAACAGTCAGATAATCATAAGTTTTGTATCAAAATATAAAATAATATTCACGATTCAAAATTAAAAAAAGCATTGAGATTGTAAATTACCATCATAATACAAAAATTAATTTAGGAATTTGTCGGTAATTAACTAAGAAAATTGAAAACTAGAGCTCGGATTCGATGTTTACTCTTGGGCTCCAACTCACGGACATCGATTCAGAAAGCAACTGACTTTCCAACTGAGCTATATCACAAGCCCAAATGAAGGGTTGATTTATAATCCCGTTCCAGAAAAGCGAAAGCTATATCTAAAAGTTGTCAGTTATTTTGACTGCCGCAGTAGTACTAAAATTACAGGATAATTGGTTAATTCTTTCATAAGCTCATATACGATTACGCCGTATCGAAAACTGAGCGCTTTAAAAGGTATAGGAAATTGAAAATAAATTTTATCAATGAAAGATCATATAACTGATTTAGTAAAAATTACAGATCAAAATAAAGCCTAAAGATGCAACCACTGATATGCAACTTCGATTTTTTTTTATCACAAATTTTTCAAAATTTGTAAAAAAGTCATGAAGATTTTAAAAGAATATTTTAAAAGTTTAAATAAGTTAAACGTAATTTTATATTTTAAAGCGCTGGTTTAAAATTCTAAGCTCTGAACATTTTGTCACCGTCAATTGACATATTCGGTCCTGAAAAGGGCAAATGACACCAACAATTTCTCATCAAATTTCAAGATTTATTGTCTTCAATGAAAATTGTGCTTTCAAAACACAATAATATTGAATTGAAGAGTGATGAAAAACTATAAAATTACATAAAAAATTAAATAATGGGACTTAGGAATTTGGTCAACTGATTTGAAAATTAATTCTGAGAAGAAAGATGAAAAAAAAACTTTTTTCGACAATTTAGGAGATAAATTACAAATGGAAACAAACATGCATTTTTATAAAAACATATTCATAAAATAAAACAGGGCTGGTAGCGAGTCACTTTTTAGTGACTTTGTCACTTTTTTTGGGTCAGTCACTAAAAAGTCACTTTTTTCATCATTTGGTCACTAAAGTCACTATTTTCTGAAAAATGGTCACTTTTATCACCAAAAGTCACTTTTTTCACCGAAAATAAACCAATGAAAGAGTAATTTGAATTGCGCGTGTTAATATTGACAGTAGTAACGGTAAATTACTTGATCAGTCAGTCAGAAATTTTTTCGCCTCCGGCGGAATTTCGGCATGAATCACCCTTGACTTGAGACATTTTGATCTACGACATTATTTGACGTTCATGAATTGAAACTAACTTTGATTGTAGCTTTTAATTTTTAGTTCAATCAACCTTTTGTATTGCATAACAAATGTTATGTTGATATGAAATATTCTTAAAAAAAAACAAATTCATACTCAATTTTATTTCGTGTTTTTTGTTCTTCTAAATACTTAAAAAAAGGGTTTTAAAAATTTTACACATGGCCACAAAATTTACATTTTTCTTAGGTGCAATAAATTTAAACGATAATTTCAATTATTTTGGGTTCCCCGAATCTAAATATGTATGCAATATTTCTATCAGCTTTTGTTATTGAAATGACTTTTGAAAATAATTAAAAATGTTTTGAGAAGTTTCTGCACTTTTTTTTACACAAACTCAAATTTAAAACATATTATTTAAAAATAAATATTTTATATGAATTGATGAGCTTTAAATAGAATCAAGTTTTTTAAACACTTTCTGCTGTGATGTCAAAAACACTTGTAATGACATTTTTCCATAATCAGTTATCTATCAAGGTTTGATTTTACTAGTAATAAACTCTTCATCACCAAAACTAAATGTGCTCGGCCGAATTTGACAAAATTTCTAGTTTAGGAGTTAGGACACTATTTACTAAATCAATAATTCAATAAAATAAGCACCAAAATGGTTATAGTTAAACATGTTTATTGAAAAAACTCTTCCTGAAATGTTTTTAAAAACAAACTAATCTTTTTTATTTCCATATTGGTTTTTTTTTCAATTTTCAAATAAATTTACCGAATTTTATTGTACAGTTTTTTTCAATTTTCTAATCAACTTGCCGGATTTTTTTAATCAAACTTTTTAAATTTTTAAGACATATTTTTAACAACAGTTTCCTTGTTTTTAAATTCTGAATTTTCGTGTTCTTCAACCATAAGCCTTAACTCCATAAACCATAAATTCCATAATTTCAACCTTTTGTTCTTTCAGGACCCAATATTTTAATCAAAAGAGACAAAATACTCAGAGCTTGTAATTTAAAGCTTAAAAACCTGCGATTGAAAATTTAAAAACTTTTTTTTAATATTTTTTATATGAAATCATGTTTTTTGGATCGATCATGATTTTTAAATCAATCTTAAAAGTTTGAAAAGTTGTTCTAAGTAGCAACTTTAAAAATAAATTTTAATACGCAGTATTACTAACTTTGTATTTGATTTGTGCTTTCAATATTAATAACAAAAGTTTTGAACTCATTATTTTTAGTTTTTAATCAGTTTTATCATTCACGTAATTACTCATTTTCTAACATTTCTTTGTCAGTGTAGTTGAAAATGAAGATATTTTTTAAAGCTTCAAAAATGAAATTTTGATAACTGAACGATTTTACTTTATTAAAGGTTTTATGTCTGGCTTATATAACTGGCATCTTTAAAATAATTATAAATATATTCTTCTTTTTATCAAATTAAATTAAACCATCGAACATTGAATAAATTCTGTTCAAAATTCATTTCTTATTCAGTAACCGGTAATTCACATTTTAAATCGCGATTAAATAATTTTGTTCAAATTAAAAAATTACAGCGGAATTTCTCACTAAACTTTAAGTTGAAAATGAAGAAAAGAATTCCAAATTTAGATGAATAAAAATTAACAATTATTATCGTTTTCCTAACATCTATTCATGGTAAGTTTTGTACAAGATTGAACATTTATTTTAGAATTCAGATTTTTTCAATTTTAAATTTGCTAAGAAATCCTTTTGAAACTAATTTATTTTTTACGTTCTTGACTTATCGAAAATTTGAAACATTCATTGTAATATGTTTCAAAAATTTTGTTTATCAGTCATTTTTTTAGTTTCTGTGTTGAACATGAGTGACAAACGGTGTAAGAAAACCCGTTCCTTTTCATTTTTTTTTACTTTTGGTATTGTTATTATATTAATCTAAATTTGAATTTCGAAACCATACTCACCCCCCCTCCCGCCCCATGGACGGGTCCTTCGCATGGGCCAGATTTGGTCACAATTTTTGTACTTCAAAGTTACTTTTTTCGTTCTACATAGTCACAATTTGGTCACTTTTTTCGGTCCTCAAAGTCACTATTTGGTCACTTTTTTTCAAATTTTGGTCACTAAAGTCCCTACTTTTTCATTGTCAAACCGCTACCAGCCCTGAATAAAACTGCTAATCTATCGAAACCCTTTTAAATATGGAACTAAAGGGTGATACGGTCAAAATTTGGTCAAGGGAAAACGCGTGTAAATAGGTGAAATCCTTTATTTAAAAAATCAAATTAAATTTCTTTTCCAAGTTTAATTAGTATAAAATTCAGGAAAAATATTCAGTTAGGCTTCCGCTTTTCCAATTCCGAATTGTCGGGCCTTACGCTTAACCTTTGCCATCAGATTTTGTACAGCCATCTTGTCCACATTCTTGGCCGCAGAAAGCCAGTTTGCCTTGAACTGCTGCTCGTCCTTAGCAGCTTTTTTGGTCTTCTTTAGATTCCGCTTGACAATAGCCCAGTATTTCTCAATTGGGCGGAGCTCTGGCGTATTGGGAGGGTTCTAGTCCTTGGGAACCACCTGCACGTTGTTGGCGGCGTACCACTCCATGGCCTTTTTACCGTAATGGCGAGATGCCAAATCCGGCCGAAATAGTACAGAACAACTGTGTTTCTTCAGGAAAGGCAGCAAACGTTTATTAAAAAACTCTTTCACGTAAATTTCTTGGTTGACAGTCCCGAAAGCTATGAAAATGCTGCCTTTCAAGCCACAGGTACAGATGTCTTGCCAAACCAGATATTTCTTTGCGAACTTTGACAGTTTCATGTGCTTGAATATATCTGCTACCTTCCCCTTCCTTCTGCCGTATAAAACTCCTGTCCCGGAAGCTGCTTGTAGTCGGCTTTGACGTAGGTTTCGTCGTCCATTACCACGCAGTCAAACTTCGTCAGCATCATCGTGTACAGCCTCCGAGATTACGCTTTGGCCGTCGTATTTTGTTTATCATCGCGATTTGGAGTCACTACCTTCTTGTAAGTCGATATTCCGGCTCGTTTTTTTCGGCTCGATGCACGGTTGTAGACGATACACCCAGCTTATTTGCGGCATCTCGGTGAGAGAGGTTAGGGTTTCGCTTGAAACTACCAGCAACTCTCTTTCTCGTCTCAGCGGCTTCCGGTTTTCGATTTTCCCCCGATCCATACTTCCTGGCTGTCGACAAACGTTCCCCAAACACTTAAATTACATTTGTAACGGTTGATTTGGCAACTTTTAGCGATTTTGCCAGCTTTGCGTGCGAGTAGTTCGGATTTTCGAGATGCGCGAGCAAAATTTGGATACGCTGCTCTTCTTCCTTGGACGACATTTTGACAACTGAAGAGTGAATTCCAAAATCAAAATAAGAGCAACATTCTACACACACACCTTCAGGGGGGGTGTTCAGGTTTTTTAAATGCAAAATTGAAAGAAACACATCAAGTTGATATTGGTCAAATTTTGACCGTATCACCCTTTAAGCTTAAAGCAGAACGAAAAATAAAAAAAATTGATGCTGAAAATGAATTCTTGGAATATATTTGGTATCAGCAGAAACATTGCTTTGATGTCATTAATATTATATTATTTTGAGTAAATATTATAAATATGATTGATTTTATAGTTTTGACTTTTTTGACTATCTACCATGTACTAGCCATGTAGCCATGTACTTGTTTGTCTATGAAAAATGTAATTACAATTTAAAATTTATCATAAAAATTTAGTAATAATTTGAAGTAGGATGTTTGTTAACACTTATTTTTTAACACCTTTCCGGGTGTTTTTTTTTCTTTTTTTATAAACAAAGAGTTGATACACTTAGGCAAACATACTGTAATAAATAGATTTGTGCAAAACATTGTAATTTTCGAAATATTGAAAGCCTCCGTTTTACCCGCTTTGTTCGTTTTACCCCTTTCACCTATGTAGGTCATGGTTGGCTAAAATTTTCAACACATAATTTTAAAGATTTTAAAGATGGTCTCCTCAATTAGTATACAACTGCCAAGTGAATAATTAATTCTTAACGCAAAATATTAGACCGCTGCCTGCTTTGTATGGAAATACTAAATTTATGAATTTTTACACCTCCTTTACACCAGCTTTTTTGGTTGTTTTTACTGACAGAAATAGCATTAAAAAATTTGGAAGTGACGCGTTTTAATCTTGTATGAAAATTTGTTTTAAACAAAAATTGTCATTCAGAAATCAATGTACTGTAATTTAAAAAAAATATTATTTTGGATTTTAAATGCGTCTTGATTCTTGCACAATATTTCATGTGAACAAACCACAAACCTAATTTCTACCCTAGAAAAGATATGCAATGTTATACAAAAAAAAAAATTATTTTCAAATATTTTTTTTTTTAATTTTAACCTCAATACTAATGTTAATGCTTTTGACTGCTTTATTATTTGAAAGCTGTTCAACCGTAGGATGAATATAAAAAAAAGTAATAAATTGCTACCCATAGCTAATTAGATTTTTGATTTATACAAGTTTTGCAAAAACATGTCATAATATTATTGAAAGCTCTAGCAATCAAAGCCCGCCATTTATGAGTGCTTTCCAATGGGTTCAGATTTTTTATTTTAAAATGGTTTTACTTTTTTCATGAAACACTTTACTTTTTCTCATGTTAGCAAAAAAAATGAAGCTTAAGAATAGGCAAAAACAAAAATTAAAAGACAAACTTCATTTCAAGCTTATTTGAATCTCCTGAATGATTTAAAATGCAAAAATTTGCTTTTCCATACAAATTTCCATACAAAGTTTCTACGCTTTGCGCTTATTCCAAAGTAATCTCAAATTTAAAACTGATGCAGGCATCGAAAAATCATATGGAAGCAAAAAGTCATTTTTTGCAGGAGTCTTCTAATAATACTTTATTTGATTCCCCATATACATATTTGAAGTAGTTTTTTCAAAGGGATCTTTAATATTGTTGTTCACCTTTTTTATGTCCAATAGAGTGAAACTTCAATGCGCATTGAGTCCGTTTAATGGTCTTTCATTTTTTTCAATGTATCCTGTCCTCATCTTCAAATCCTGCATTTTAATTTTTTTTCACTTATAAAATAGTTTTAAAAATGATTTTTTCATAGGAACTTGGATTTTGAAAATTTGTAGGGTTTCTTAAAATTTGCTTTTTTGTTTGAAAAAATCTCGAAATTCATCCATACCTAACTTAAACGGTTGAAATATCATTTGTATTCATTTAGTATCCGTTACAACCAACTTGAATTTTATCAGTGCACTTGGTAAAAAATTTCTTAAAAGACACTAAAACGAATTTGATTTTTGTAAAATAATTTTAATTGGATAAGATAAATCACTGTATGTTTGATTAAATTTTTAGAATTTCATTCCATTAAAGTGTTAAAAAAACATAGGTACTGAAAAAAAAATTGGTTTATATTCAATTAAATTGCCACTTAACGTGATTTGTGTGATTCACTGGGGAGGGTTAAAATTTTCAAACAATTTTAAGAATTTAAAAATAATTATGAAGAGATTAACCACCGTAATTTTTGTTTGTTACTTTGATTTATCGGCCTAGCGGTGAAAAGTGATGTCCTTTTTAGTAGGAACATCTAAAGATTATGAAATTTTTTTTTTTTTTTTATATAGATGGATAGAAGGTTAGAAGAAATGAAAGATGGTGAAAATGAGCGGGTAGAATTTGTCTAGAAGCATTCACCATCACAGACAAATTCTACCCGCTCATTTTCACCATCTTTCATTTCTTCTAACCTTCTATCCATCTATATAAAAAAAAAAAAATTTCATAATCTTTAGATGTCCCTACTAAAAAGGACATCACTTTTCACTGCTAGGCCGATAAATCAAAGTAACAAACAAAAATTACGGTGGTTAATCTCTTCATAAAATTAAATAACTTTGGCCAAAAAGAAATAAAAAAAAAACACGACATCATAGCATCGGTGGTTGGTCACTATCAGACTATCGACCGTACCGTTTCGCATGCAAACCCCGCATGTAACGAATGCGAAGATAACAAACTGAGAAGACTTAAACATCGATAGATGCGTTTCTGAGTTAAAGGGAGCTTATCTGAGCGATCACATACCATCTTTTTGTTCGTCCGCACTACAAGTTCTCGCTTGTGGGGCGGACCATGCTAAGCCTACTAATGTGTGGTGGTAGATGCAACTCTATCTGTATCTACCACTTCATAGTACTGCCGCTCACAGCAAGTCCGTCCCATTTGCGTTTTTGTTGAGTTGAGAAAACAGCAATTGAATTTGGTTACTTGTTTTGAGAATTTTTGAATTTTCCCGCGGTTTTGATGGCGGCAATCAACAGCATTTGTTACTCACGTGACAAACAAATACTTTTGCATCATTGCTCGTTAAAAAATACCAAAATTTGGTTTGTTTGTGATGAAAATTATGCTCTGGGACGCATATGCGATTATTTTCATGGTAGGTATCTAGCAAAAATGATAGCAAGTCAGTCCCATTCCATAGCCAACTGCTAACGCTGATGAAAAAACAAGGCTAGAAGAGAGCTTGTCCCGGTCTATCGTAACCTATTTCTTGAACAACCAACGGTAAGCATTCCAGATTGCCCAATTTCAACCAGGCTACCGGATCTTTAAAGAATAAATGGGAAATACCCGGTCTGGTCCGGTTGCCCGGATATCGAGAAAACAAAACCCGTTTTTTCTGAGTTTTTTTCACAATTTTTGCAAAATACAAACCAAAAACTTAATTTAGTTCATGAAATGTATCATTTTTGGGACAAATTACTTCGAATATAAAATAAAATAGCTTTGCATACATTTTTGGAATAGTAAAATAAGATTTGAATGCCCGCCGTTGATGTGTCTTGGTAAAAAAAATCTGTTTTCATGTGTTCATTTTTTACCTTTTCTCTTGCCTTTTACAGGAAAATACCTGGATTTTGACCAGAATTGACCGGTTATGGCCCGGTTTTTTGAGTTTAAAATTTAGAAATCCATTGCCCAGGAGATTGCAGCATTTTTGGGTGAAATTGATCGAATTTTCCCGGCCGGATACATTCAAAAATAAGCTTAGAAAGCTTAATGTAGGGTATGAAGAGAACTGTAGGTAAAGACTTTTTTGCGTTATTATTTTATACAATTTAAATTTTATGTAGAATGTTCGGAAAATAGCAAAAATATTTCACTTTTTTTTATAACACGCGAGTAATTGCCGGCTTGATCTGTATCATATCCAATATAACTGCAGGCTGCACAACTGTTACAGTAGCAATGTTATATTTCAAAGCACACTACATGGTCGTTTATCACTATAATTGTTGACTTTGGGACCGACTTGTGATGATTTTTTTGATGGGACCGACTTGCGATCATTTTCACGATGGGACAAATTTACTTGAGGTTTTTTTCAATGTTCATCAGAACAAAGTACTCAAAAAATTTTTTTCTCCTAAAACTACCGATAATTTTAAGGTGATTCCACGGATAAACTCAAAAATGATAAAAATGCAAATGGGACGGACTTGCTATGAGCGGCAGAGTAGTAGGCTCGTGAGGAACAAAAATTTGGTATGTGATGGTAATGCTTCTAGACAAATTCTACCCGCTCATTTTCACCATCTTTCATTTCTTCTAACCTTCTATCCATCTATATAAAAAAAAAAAAAATTTCATAATCTTTAGATGTCCCTACTAAAAAGGACATCACTTTTCACCGCTAGGCCGATAAATCAAAGTAACAATTTAAAAATAATTTTTGAAAAAAGACTTTTAAAAACAGAATTTGTTTCTCGAATTATCGGAGTTCTTGTGAAAAAAAAAAACTATGAAATTATTCTGTTTTAAAAGGATTTGGTGTTCTTTTACGTTTTACGTGTTACTTTAAAAATGTTTAGGTCAGCGCATTATGATTATAACATTTTAAAGCGTTTGTACATTGCAAAAGGTTGCTCATTGTTGAAAAAATCAGATACGGGAATGAAAAAATTAATTATAAACAGCTTTAAAGCTAAAAGAAAATTTCTTAATATTTTCAACTTCTGCTTTATTCGGAATAATTTCGTGAATAAAATTTCGATTTTATTGTTCTGAGTGATTTCGTAATTGGTGAGGCCTTTCAAAGCCCCTTAAAATTCAAACTGGTTCCCAACGCTCGAGTGAAAGCCTCCTAGGGTTGGAATCACTATAACAATTTGCTTTTTGAAGCACAGGTAATGTGTCAAATTTTGTACAAAGGTTTTTCGAATCCTTGGATGTTAAGTACCTTATTTCCTGGACCAAGCAAAAAATTCTTATCCTGTAATTCTGGAAAGGGCTCCGCGGGCCACACAAGGACGGCTGTGGGCAACATGTGGCTCGCGGGCCTTGATTTGGCCACCCATGAGATGGTCTTCCAATAACAAGTGGCGTTTGAGTCACTGCACTGGAGACTTTTTCAAAGAATTCCAGTTACCGGGTCGGACTGGACTTTTTTTTAGTACTTTGTATCCGGTTATGCCCGAAAAAACCGAACAATATGCATGCTTAATTTGAATTATCTTTAAACGTATTTATTTCTTCATTTAAAAGAAATGATCTTCACAAAATATTCCATTGGGCAATACGCAGGCAATATTGAAACGTCTGAAGGGTTGAATGGTAATTTCCACCGCAAAGATAAAATTCAAGAAGGAAATTTCACTATCATATAAAACTTCTACAAATACATAGAAAATCTTTCCCAAGTTTTCCAAGTTAAAGTTTTTTAACATATTTTAAATAAATGATAAAATTTTGTTGATTTTTATCAAGTTTTTTTATGTTATCAAGTATAGCATAATTGAATTATAAATGTGATAAACAATACATGCTGTCGTCATTGAACTTGTCGAACCATTTTTGTAAGAATGGGAAAAACTAAGCCCTTTCAATTTGTTAAAATATTGAATTTTGATATTGAGTAAAGCTAAGAATGAATTCTGAATCCTGGGAAAAAGTTTGAAGATCGTATTAAGGTGCCATTCGGAATAATAAAAATTAATAAAAAATAGTTGTGAAAATTTCCAATCCTCTTCGAATTATTTTTTGAAGTTCTGAGGACAAGGAAAATGAAAAGAAGTGAATCTGAGTCCTTCAGTTGAAAAAAAAAAAAAAACAAAATTGGTAGATTACGGGTCTCAATTCAAAATAAAAGCTTTTATTTTGAAGTTTAAATATAGTAGTTCGATTCAAACATTTGAGATGTTATATAATTTAAATTAATACTAAAATTTTGGAAAGCAAAAAAAGGACCCTTTAAAAATGTGTGAAATTTGAAAGTAATAATGTAGGTAATGAAAAAATAAAAATAAAAGGGATTTTATTTTATAGGTTTGAATGTTGTTCTCGAAAGATCATCATGACTATTTTTCAATCTTCGATGAAATCATTACACTAAAAACTTTTATAAAACATATTAGCAGTTTTTGTTTTTTAGATTCCGTGAGTTCTACTAACGAGTCTTTTTTTCCATCAACCATGATGGTTGATGAAAGATGATTGCATTATTAAGACATTAATATAAAAAATGCAATGTTTTAACCATTTCTACTGCCAGTCAAGATATTAGTTTAAAGGTGTATGAATTAGTATCCTAAAATAAGTATGCCTCGTCAATTCTTTAGAATAAGGAAATTTTTACAAAATATTTATTTTTATGGGAAGAGATAAAACTTTAAAAAATTCGCGAATAACATTTTTCAATAAATATAATTGTAAAACATAACATAATGACATCGCAAACATAACGGAATTGGATAGCTAAATGCAAGTAGTACGTTCATATCGTAGCCGAGAATTAAAAAAAAACTTCAGAGAATTAGAGAAAATTAGGGATAAATGGAAAATGGAAAAAAATATGTCCTCGTCTTCGATGATAAAAATAGTTGACACATCGGTTTACAGATGTTGCGGGTTCATATTTTGCTTCAATAGTGTGTCCTTGGTTATTTTACAAATTTTCAAGTTTTCTTTCTCGTGTTAGTTTTTCTTGTTTTCTACTGTAAAATTTGCGATTTTTTTACAAATTACAAAAACATTGATACATTCTTGAAAAACGTAAAAATGGGCATGAGTATTACTCATGAATGGATCTCTTAAGGGGGGGGTCTAACGGGTATAAAAAAACACCATTTTCACGATTTTTTTCAAACGAATGTATTCAAATTTTTTGCATTATACACAGCATTGTTAAAAGAACATTTAGTATTTTTTTCGTAGAAAAATATTGAAAAATGAGCCGGTGACGGAGCATTTTCGAGGATGCCTTTTAGAAAACAGGATTTGCGGTGGACACTGTATCTCAGCACAGAATCATCCGAAGTCAAAAAATCAGAGCAAAATATTTTTAATAGATGTTTTTCTGGACCCCAACGTTTTTATTTAACTTAAAAAAAAATTTATGAAATTTTTGTGGCTGTTGGAAGTAAAAACTACGATTTTTCACGAAAAAATCCGCCATTTTTCACCTGTAAAATCTCCCCAAAGTAAAAAAATCAAAAAAGAAAAACGTTGGGGTCTGGTATTTTATATGTAGAAAATATGTTCCAAATTTGAAAAGAATCGGATAAGTAGTTTTCAAATGACGATGTCCACGGACTTTAAAAATGTGCTTTCGAGAAAAACGCGTTTGAAGTTTCTGCTCTTGCTTTCTTGCAGTATTAGATAGGAGGAGACAAAGGCCTATAATTTCTACAGTTTTGCTTCAATTGACTTGAAAATTTGACACAACATTCTTGAAATGTTTTACAATCAGAAATTAAAAAAATAAAAAACTCGATTTTTTGAAAGTGTTAGACCCTACCCCCCCCCCCTTAACTCAAAAGTGGTGTAGATTATTTAGAGCATTTCAAATGATGGATTTGGTACATTAAGACTGTAAATGGTAATTTTTTTAGGGTCTTCATCGACAGATAAAAGATTTACTAAAGTGCACAATTCAGTATTAAGCACCTAGATTAAGCTTGACAGAATTTTTCCACACGCTACCGGGCAAGTTTTGTAGAGAATCTGGGAAAGTCTGAGCATTTGATATAAAAAATTTCACCAATAATACGAGTAATATCCGGGAAAATTCGACCGAAACACATGAGTTATTCAATAAAAATTAAGAAGAAAAATACATTTTTTTCCTATCATAACACATCAGCTGATTTTGAATCACATTTGAGGCTTCCAATAAATATTTGGTGTTTATCTGGATAAAATTTGCTCGAAAATTTTTGTTTTTGGATGTATAAATCGGAAATTATGTTTGATGGTGCAAATAAATTTGGTAAATCTGGGCAAAGTCCGTCTTTTTTTTTAAAGATTGGATTAGACTTTTTTCGTGATTTGTAACCGGATAAGCCCGGAAGAACCGGACAGTATGAAAGCTTAATTTAGATTATCCTTAAACGTATTTCTATACTCGGAAGAAATGATCTTCAATAAATATAACTTTCATTGGGAAATACGCAGGCAATACTGAAACGTCTAAAATGTTGTATGATAATTTCCATCGTAAAGATAAAATTCATTTTTAGTTTCCGAGTTGAAGTTTAAAAAAAAATATTCAAAACTGCGAGATCTTAAAAAAGAGTCAGGGGTTTTCCTACCAAATTTAGTCTCTAATTTTGGCTATCTCTTAAATGTACAACAAACAATGTGTAGTGTGCTATCATTTGTTTATGAGAATGTAATATATCTTTGATAAATGATAAAATTTTGATGATTTGTAACAGTTTTTTTTTGTTTTCAAGTAAAGCTTAATTGTATCATAAATGTGATGAACGATACATGCTGTCGTCATGCGATAAGTTGAACCATTTTTGTAAAAATGGGAAAAACTAGACTTTTCGTTTTTTTTAAATATTGAATTTTGATGTTGAGCAAAAGCTAAGAACGAATTCTGAATCCTGAGAATGCATCTAATGATCGTATTAAGGTGCCATTCTGGATTAACAAATAAACATATGTAGTTGTGAAAATTTTAAATCCTCTTCGGATTTTTTTTGAAGTTCTGAGGACAATGAAAATGTAAAGAAGTAAATCTGAGTCCTTCAGTTGATTAAAAAAAGAAAACAAAATTTGAAGGTTAAGGGCAAAAATTCGAAATAAAAGCTTTTATATTTAAGTTCAAATATAGTAGTTCGATTCAAACATTTGAGATGTTATATAATTTAAATTAATACTAAAATTTTGGAAAGCAAAAAAAGGACCCTTTAAAAATGTGTGAAATTTGATAGTAATAATGAAGGTAATGAAAAAATAAAAATAAAAGGGATTTTATTTTATAGGTTTGAACGTTGAATATTTATTTGTTCAATTGTTCTGAATTTCTCAGTTTGATGTCCAAATTTGTTGTTTATTTAATATGAACTTTTGGCATTGCAGCACGATTATTATCTTTTTTTCTAATATTTTTATATTTGTAAAAGAGTTTTGTTTCTAATTCTGAATTGATTTCAGAAAGGTTATTTAAATGTTATGACTTTCAGTTTGGAATATAGTCAATGTTGAAATTTTGGAATGACATCAGATATAAAAAATCTTAAATAATATTCAACTTCTATTCCTATATTGTAGTACTTAAACTGTGGATTTTTTTAGTAAGATTATATCATATTTTTTTTAAATTTTATTACTCACTGTAAACACATGTTAAATAGTTTAAATTTTAATCTCTCACAAGATGATGCGGCTGACGTTGACCTTTCAAAACATTATTCAACGGTCATAACTTTTCTGACTTAAACTAAACCCCATCGAGTGTTCCTTTGCTATTGTGGCGTGAATTCTTTTCATCAAGCTATTTTTAATGCTGTAAATCAATTGACTCAAAACTCTCTCTGAAATCTTTAATCACAGCTTTCATAATTAAGTTTTTTCGCAACCTTCAATTGCCGTTTGCCGAGCAAGCGAGTGGCCACTGCTTCGATGTATTTAATATGTTGGAAAAGAACGTTTCAAGCTCACATTCACCCTCATTGATCCTTCAACTTCCTTTCTGTTGGTGCGGGTCACAAATTCACGAGTTTTACTTTCACACGCAATGGGGCAAAAGTTCCAGCCATACCTTGAATATGGATGTGGGTACTTCTACCGGGGGAAAAGAAAACTTTCCTAGCAGCTCCAAATCAACGACCAAACAAGCCAGCTATAGGAAACTAAAATGAAAAAGAATGAAGAAAAAAATGACGTCGGTCCTCCGACGAAAGCTTTCCCACAAAAATTTCCAAAGAAAACAACAGAACGGCAAGATTGCGTGCAGGTTGCTCACTTTGGGCGGCGAGATTTTTACCTTGTGCTTTTTCACTGTGATTCATTTACTTTTTGTTTCCCCCATTCATCCCCCCTTTCCTTTGGCATTTCGATTCCGTTGATGTTGGCTGCCTGGCTGCTGGCGATGATGATGATGGGTGGGTCCTATTGAATGTTTTCCTGTGATTCGAATTTCTTAGCGTAGGTTATTCGTCGTCTTCGTGGGTACCTTATACGACATTTTACTAGCTCAAGAGGTTACACTTTGACATTTTTCCATTATTTGTCCACTCAGAAAATGCCATGTTTGAATTGCTTTTGGTGTGCCTTTTGATGTTGGTTTTATTTGATTCGGACTGATTGAATGATGAAAATAATAGTTAAAATCTTAAGAAAACATTTGGCAGTTCCTCAAATCAAAATGAAGTTTGATATAATGCATATGAAATAATTTGTCCGTCATAATTTGGATGAAATAACAAAAGTAGGAAGTTGACTTCAAAAATGTGAAAAAACCTCAAACCTGACCTTCCAGTTGTGTTCTAGTTTTCCTCAGTAAAAAACATTGGCATCACATCTCAAGGTTGTTGCGGTGATAAGTTTCTCCTTTCAAAATAGCTCTAGTTTTTCCTTTCAGAACATCAATGTTTCTCGAAAGTCCCGAGAGCCAAAACCCGATATGCTTTTAGTAGCAACGAATGAATGCACAAAAATACAGTTTACAACTTTTTTGGCACCATTGAGCAATTTCACGCATGGGATAAAAACTGTGGCGGGAACCAAAAGCTTTACATTCTCATGTTATCGTTCGCAGAAGAAAAAAAAAATATTCAGGAATATTGGAATCCACAATAGTGACTGCAAAATGCTGCAGACTATTGTGAACAAACCCCCACATGATACCCAATAGTTATCTGTCAGTCGGAAGGAAAAATTTATGTTCCTCGGATTTTTTCGTCCTACCAAGCTGCCAGAAAGTTTGTCTCGTCATTTTTCCCGTTTTTCGTTACGAATAGTGTATGTGTGTGTATGGGTGAATGGAAACTGTTACATATTGTTTGAGTATGGGTAGCCAAAATTGTGGAATTTTTTGATTTATTATTTTTAGCGATTGGATTCATTTCCAATCCTAGTAAGATTTTGACTTGCACAATAACAATCATTGAAACATATGTCAAGTATTCGAATGATTTTCAAAAATTTAAATTATTTTCCAGTGGCAATATTTTTTTCTTATATTTGTTTTCAACAACTCGATTGAAAAAACATGTCCAACGTCACAGTACTCTTCGTGTTTCAAATATTTCAAATACGCCCCAAAGTAACAGAAACAGCCGAAGAAATTGAATTGATATTTATTTAAAAGAAAATTTATTTGTTTTGACTGGATAACGCCTGAAAATGAATTTTGAACATTTTGTTCCCTAAGAATCAAAATTATCCAATTTAACAACAAAAAAACCTTTACAACATTTTATAAGTAGCACCCAATATCGCAAGCATGATAGGGGAAATAAGGGCAAGATGAGTACCGAAGCTCTAAAATTAAAATTGATTAAAAACTTGAGACCGAAACCGATGACCAAAGTGAGATGTGAGACTATTAAAAAAACCTAGATAGCAAATTCCATTTTCAAGTAACATTTACCCCGACGTACGGAGTAAAATGATCCCTAAGTTGGTGTCTTTCGTTTGATTTATTTTTGTTTTGCTCAAAATTTGTCATTTCAGCTTTCAAGGTTTGTAGTAGGTTTTAGCTCTGACTGCTAGTGATTAGATAAAAAGTTCTTTTTAAGAGATTTGATTATAACTGAAAATAAATTCAAACATAATTGAACTAAGTTTAAAAAATGTATAGTAAAAATCATCTAAATAATGATAATAGCCATTTAGTTGAATAATTTTTCGTTGCCTGAAAAGTATCAACATTATTGTTCAACATAAAAACAAATAACATGTTATAAATTTTGATCATAGGTGGTGTAATTCTTTACGAGAAGAGCTGTAAAAGATGCAAGAAAAATACCAAAGAAATGTTGTTTTTTTTGTAAAGTTCAACGATATATAAAAAACTTATAAAGTTCAAAAATGTTCAAGAACGCATAAAAATGGTAAAAGAACGCATAAAAATGGTAAAAGAACGCATAAAAATGGTAAAAGAACAGACTGGCATTTAAAGAAATGTGGAAATGTGTTTGTTCAGTGAAATACTGATGATTGCACATTTTATATCCAGTTCCCCTATCCATTTGGCTTCAAACGGTTCAAATGAATTTATTTCTTTTTTCTGGGGTTTCAACACTTTCGTGTGTTTAATTATAAGAAACAAAATGAAAAATAAGTTGCCTAATTTTTAAACGCAGTTGTTTTTTCATGTAAAATTCATGCTTGCTGGCAAATCAAAACAATTGAAACTTAAAGTTTTATTGTTCAAGCAATAAGTTTTAATTTTTATTTTTTAAAACAATGCATAAATCAGCTATCGTTGAAAATAATAAAAAAAAATGAGGTAATTTTTTGAGCGTCTTCAACCTCAGGAATGGTGGCATGGTTTCCAAAAAAAAAATTCTGTATTTTGCGAAAAAATATTCTGACTCTGTGATTTTATCCAAAAATTCTATGATGGTTTTTGTGATGAAAATTGCATAAATTTTTTTGAAAAATCTTGAAGAATTGAGTTTCTTACATAAAAATAGTATATTAGGAAATACGTTAAAAATTTAAAAAAACTGTGAATTATTTGAATATTCAAAAAAAAAATCTGTGTTCTGTGACACAGAATCTGTGATGAAAATTCGCTCAAAGTTCTGTGAAAATATAAATTTTTCTGTGAATTCGGCAACCTTGATTGGTGGTTCGATTAAGAATAATAAATGTTTGGCAAGTGTTCAAAATTTCACAAAGCCACGACTGCTTCGACACTACAATCTTTCCTCTTTTCGATTGTTTCAATCTTTTATTAAGTTAAAATCAATATTAAAAACTTACATTTGATTTTTTCGAGAACAAATTTTAAAACAAATGACTTTCATGCATTTTTATCATTTCTACTTCAGTCAGGCTTTTCACTCGACTGCATGGTAAAACAAATCACCACACTTTGGGCAGCTAAAAGCTCCCACAACTCAAGAACCATGTACTGATTTGCCTCTATCCACGATTTATTTTCGCTGCATGGAAACATCGAAAGTTTCCACACTTTGGGCAACTATTTCGAGAATGCTACATTTCACCGGGTCTCGGCAACAGTTCCCAGAATTCGAGAACCCTGTGCTGTGACTGAGATATTCCGGCACAATAAACCGACACATGAAATTTCAACTTTATGAAATTTTTATAAAGAGACGTAAAAAACAAACTGGCCAAGCCATTTCTAAAGTCTTAATCTTCAGTTGCTTCCTGATAAATTGACTACTTTGATACTACAGAAGTGATAAATCGTTGAACTTAATCTGCATATGAAAATTTCGGAAAAACTTAGGAACGTCTTCGGAACTAACCCAAGTATTTTTTTGCAAACGTTTTAAGAATGAAATCTTTGAACTTATTTCTTCTTAAGTGTATGTTGAGAATTAATTTCGATTCTTTGGGTTCATCGCTTAAGTGTTGCAGTCGTCCGTGCCGCGGACGGTGGCGTAGCGGATTGCCTTAAAGTGTTCTAAGCCAACGGTCATGATATCGAATCTCGTTCACGGCATGCGTAGTACACTTTCAATGGTTTGGTTGTTTTATGATTTGTAAGATGTTAGCCATCATATCCTCGAAAGATGTACGCTTAGCGTTATGTAAAAGAAATCTCTTCGAGGAAACATTAAGTTTTATTGAGATCCTGCATGTGTTTGTGTTTGTTTAACAAAATCGAGCAGTAGATGTATGTATCTACAAATTTTAACATTTTTTTCATGCCGTAAATAACTTTACCCAGTATATCGGATTGGCTTTATGATATCAACTACATACTTTATTTTTCTTTCATTTTCCTTCACCATCTCTGTAGGTGTAAATAAATACAGGAAGTGTCATCAGGATTTATCCGATTTGAACGTCGAATCGCTCCGCTATTTTTCAGCTGATTTTGACAGATAAACACAATTTTGAATCGTCATTTAGAACCATTTTAGCTACAACGCGCTGAAATTGTAATGCTTTACTCCAAACACGATCGTTCAACTCTGAAACAGTGAGTGCATTCTCATCGTTAAAATCGCTGCCTCAAAAAATGGTGATTTGAACTGATATATTCGTTGTTCGGTTTTAAAGGTGCGACATTTTTTTCTGTTGGCAAATTTAAAAAGGAAACTTTACACATTGACGGACTTTAAGCTAGTCTACGAGCTGAAATAACCGCGATGAAGCCCGAAATGCTGGTAAATTTTTTAAGAATGTTTGCAAAACAGCTGCTGCGTAGGAGGACCCTTCCATGGGGAAGGGGGGAGGGGGAGGGTTTCGAAATTTGAAGTCAGCTAGGAATAATAACAATACCAAAAATGCACAACAAATAAGCAAATTGATTTCTTAAATTATTTCCTTTTTATGAATTTTTAACGACTGTGTCAGTCTCAGATTTTTTTAAGTTAAAACGACTGTAGAAAAATAGGCACTTTTAAAAACTGAGAGTGGTAGACCCTTAAAAATCTTTAAAAACAAAATTAACCTAAACAGTCTTCAGTTGATCATTGAAAGCTTGAACAAACAATGCACAGGTTGGATGATGGGTGATCAATAAGGAACTGATAGAAATATAAATAAAAAACTCCCAGTTTTGTTAGAAATATTGAAAGCACGAAGCATATACTAATTTGCTTAACATTGCACATTAAAACTTAGCTTTACAGATATTTCGAATTATTTTTCTAATTTGTTTAGACTATTCAAAAAAATATGATCGATTAAGGAAAGATAAACCGCGAGTTGTGTAGTTTAAAATTTTAATTTATGTTATAAAGAAATTATGTTTTTCTTTTGAAAAATTTATATTTATAGGCTTTCTAGAAGATTATTTTCTCAAAACACAAAAATTCAGAATTTTTAAACCAAAAACAAATTTATTAAAAATATTACAAAAAATTTAAAAAGTCTGACATAAAAGATTCGGTAAGACTAAAAAAACCGATTCTATAAAATTCGGTAAATTTATTTGGAAAGTTTAACAAACAATGAAAAAGTTTTTTTTTTTTTACATTTTAGAAGAAATTTTTTCAATAAATACACCGTGACATTTTGAAAACTTATTCATAGAATTTTATTGATTAGGTACTCGAGAAAACAGCATTTTGGAGCCTATGACTTCAACAATTTAGTAGATTTTAGCGCCCTGAACTCTTATCTTTTTTCAGATTTTGTCTGTCACTTCTAGTTATGGTGATTTTGATTTTGAAATAATATGAAGTTGGGTTAAATTTTGAGTGAAATCAATCATTGATAGCTGATGAACCAACAAATCTATGTACATGAAAGAAAAAAAAACTGATTTTTGATTTGTTTATTAAACTTATTTAATTAGGGAATAATATTTTGATGATTTTTATGGAAAATGAGCTTTAAAATTTAAATTCTTCATTTTTCAAAATCCAAAAACTATCATAACTCGTATTACTCACATAAAAAAAAAAGACATACACCGTCTTAGCCGATTTAGGCTTTACAGACTGAATAAATGACGTGGACAACTTAAGATTAACATTTAACACCCAGTACCGAGATGGGAATCGAACCCATGCCATCAGTGGACCAGCGATTACCGTCTTACCACGCTAACCACCCGACCACCGAGACGTACGAAGTTTAGTGAAGAGAGTTTGAAAAAAAGATTTCATGGCAATCAACAAATTTGTTAAATTCTGCAAAACGATTTGATTTTTGCTTTAAAAGATACTTAAAATTAAATTTGGTTAAACACTTTTAAAAAAATCGTTAAAACTCCCGTATTCAACAAAATAAGGTAAAGGAAACAAAAAGAAAGACTCCATGACTTTTTTCGCAGAAGATGAAAGTACTTGCGGTATTGCGGAAAGTTGAAAACTAGTTTAAAACCTTAGTTTGCATGTTTGCCATTTGAGCTTGAAATTGGTTTCATGGAAAATATTAGAAAGAGATTTTTAATAAAGTAATGGATGCTAGGTTTTAGATTTTATTGGCTTATTCTATAGACCATTGTGAGTATTAAACACCTATCACATGGCTTACAACTCGATGATTAATCTCGATGTTAAATTATTATTAAATGCATGAATTTTGAAGGTTGATAATTGATTTCAAATTCTGCACTTATTTTTATACACTTCTTAATAAAACCCCATTCTTAAGGTAGAAATTTTGGGTGTCGAGATTTAAGTTTCAAAACAAACGGTTTATTGAATCGCAACTCTTAACTTACAATAAAAAATAAGTTTCAATTCGTGAAGGTCATTTTATGTCGTAAAATAAAATGCCTTTGGCCTACAGAGATTTAGGACAAACTTCTGCCGGAGGCGAGCCTATTTTCTGACATGCTTGTTAAACTTATTTTTAAAAATGTTTTGGGATCAAAAAATTTCGGGATACTATTTATAGTAAATATATTCCTTGATCTGAAAAATTTAACTTGGAAAAAATATCCATGGGGTCCGTTCGCACGACCTTGGGGATGGTTATTTAATTGACGTTGTATTCCAAATCTGGTTTGGAATAAATGGCATAAAATGTCCTAAATGAATCTTTTGTTTATGTTTGAAAAAGGGGGGAAAATTCGACGTTGAACTCGAATACATCCAAAAGGCACATCCTGTACAGTTTTCGGACAATCTCCAAATTTTTTCAATAAACATTTTTTAATTCTTTTTATTTTATTTCAGCTAATATTTACATTTTTTGTAGTATTTTGTACCCCTAAATGTATGAAGCACCTTTATGATTTTTTCTGAACACCTTTATTTATAGAAAAAATGTGATTTTTTTTAAAAATTAGTACCTTAAAGCGTAATGGTCTTCACGGCATCACACACGTATAAAAAATTATAAATTTTCATACGTTTCCATATGATCTATGAATTAATACAATGTTTGTTGCAAGTTTTCCCTGTTTCTGAGTAGGGTGAAATTCGCATGTTTTTAGAAAACTAAAGATAACCGAAGAAACAAATAATTTTTCTGACCAAACCAATTTTATGTCCCATCAACTTTAAAACTTTTGATGCATAATCATAATTATAATCATAATCATAATCAAAATAATCATAATGATTATTTGAGGATATAATTTTTATAGAAGCCATTCAAGTTGAAAAGTCTTGCATATTACCCCAGTTAAAGGTAGTTTTGAGTAAATTCAATCTTTGATAATTGATAAATAATAAACCTATATTAAAAACACAAACTGATTTAAATCTTTAGAATACCCTCCACTACATTCAGATTTTTCCTAGTAATCAACTTTCAGAGAAACAATGTTCTAATAAATTTAAATTCACAATTTATAGAAAATTGTTATGGAAATTAATCTGACATCACACAAGATCGTTTATAACTTTCCGATATTAAATATTTTAATCATTTTACAAATCAAATCTTATGATTCTGTCTTGGTACAACTTTTACCTGAAATTGATCAAATTTTCAAGATAATGGATAATTTTAGAGAAACATCATGAATTAAAGAAAAGGAAGAACTTAAGCCGTAAATATAATAAATTTCTTGAAAAAGAAACAACGGCTCACTGACAGGACTAAAACCCGCAATCTCCGCTTTACGCTTTACGGCTTATGTTCTTCCTTTTCTTAGATCATTTTACAACTTTTTTGAAGACTGACAACCATTTTGATTTATTTTTGAAGAAGTATCCAAAAAAATTTTATTGGCATACATTTTCTTCAAATTTTCCTTTTTTTACTGAACATAACATTTTTTTTAAAGATTTTCAAAAGTTATCTCAAAACGAGACTGATAGTAAAAAACTTATTTCTAATTTAAATTAAGTGCCCTCAGGTTAGTTAAAATCGGCTCATCAATTTCAATGTAGCTTTGTTTCCGGGGTAGTCTTATTTGAGCTTTTTTTCTTGGCAAAATCGGGCATTTGTCTTTAAATTTTCTAGTCTAAAATCCTTGTAATATACGGGAAATCTGACGATTGTAGAAGTTCTTATGAGCAGTGTGATGAAATATTGATAAATCATGGCATGAATGAATGTAACATAGACGACAGCTTTAAAAGGAGATTTATAGGATTGCTGTTGTGGCGAAGAGTTTTAGTGTTCTTTGTGCATTTCAGGGTTTTGCCAGATTTAAAATTTACAAAGAACGTTTCACAAAAAAATTTCATGTACAAAACAATTTGTTCTAGTTAAATGATAAATTTTACAACTTTTGGTCAGAACTAGGATTAATAATAACGAGATGAGAATATTTTAAGCACCTTTTTATATATCAAAAAATAAAATTTTCTTCGTAGTTTCACTATCTGTTACTAACAGTACAATTTGTAACGGAAGAAATATTTTATAAGCACAAAAAAGCTAATTCAATTAGTGAAGGTGCCAACCGAAAACCCCCTTTCATATCCAAGTTTCCTCGAATGTCATGACACATACATTCGAACATCCATTCCAAGGTATTTTCTTGTCTTCGTCGTCGTCGTCAGAAGTCGGAAGATTTCCCGGAAGGTGCCAAAAGTAATTGTCATCGTCTTTCATCGTCACCTTCGTTAGGTGCAATCTACGTTATGCTTTTCTTGGGAAGAAAATTGTTTGGCGCCTTTTTTTCAACTCGGATTTTTATTTTTGCTACTATCCGGACATCCTTCCGTTTTTTTCTTTGCTTTATTCCATTTGAAGTTGATAAATTATCAAAACACATCGTGTCGGAGCAAGGTTTTTCCAATTAAAAGTGTACGGTCAGGTGTTTGGTTGTCACATGAGAAATTGAAATGGTATTTTTTATCAGTTATTTAGGTTGATAATTTTTTGTTGTATTTTTTAATTCTCGTTGGATAAAATTTAGTTTTCAACTATCCTTCAATATTTTGAAAATTTATCCCAATACCCAACCATTCGTGCTTCTTCCAATCGGGTAATGGAGCGTTCGAATATTTTGTTCATGTCGTCGAGTCATCTTGAGAATATGTTTTCGATTTGGCTCGCTGCTTTTGCCTCAGTTGCAATCGCACGCCCCCACAACAGAAGAACGATTGGGAAATGTGGGAGTTGATCGATATTAGGGTGGTGCATTTCATGGAGTACAATTTTATTTTAACTCCTAATAAAGTTCTTATATTTATTAGCTTTTTTAGGGAAACTACAATAAGATGTCAGTTTAATCCAAGTTCTATTTTTCTAATTGAAAAAGTTAAAACATTGAACAAGAAAATTTGTTGTTTTGGTAGAAACTCATTGATTTATTGATTATAACATTATTTTATACATGAAATAAAAATGAATGAACTTTTGCGGCTATCATTTTTCTCCACAAAACTTTTGACTTATGCGAACAAATGAAATAAACATTTGAAACCTTAGCGAGAGTATGGGAAGGTATGAAAGTTTTAATAAACAAAACTTATATTTTTCAAAAACTTAAATTTTTTCCAAATTTATTAAATAAAACAAGTTTTTATGCACTTGAACCGAGGATGCCGAAATCAAATTTTATTTTGATTTATTATCAAAATTTATTTGATTGATAGGTATTAGTAGAACCTAAAACCCCTTGAGGTCTATTTATAACTCGAAAGGATTTTTTAACGATTTTGATTTAGATGCAAAGGAATTTGAATTATGATATTCTGTTCATAAATTGTAAGTATAATCAAAAGTTAGTATTAATCAAAACAATCAGCCACGCATAATCCTGCTGATCTTAAATGTAGTATATAAGCAAAATTAATGAAAATTTTACTTAGCTTTGATTACTCCTGCTGATGATGATCATCTGTCAATAACGAAAAACTTCACTGTTCCATTTCAACACTATAGGGTGTTCAATAAGTTCGAATACAAATTAAAATAACGGTAATTCAAAATTAACTGGACAGATTTTTTTTTTCTCGAATGGAAAGGTAATTCAATAATGGTAGTCACACCTTTTGCTTAGGAAATTTTTTACACTAAACCAATTATAGGGCTTCAGCAGTTTCTCGAGTACACCGTACGCGCCACGCTCCACGTTGAAATTTCGTTCCCCATAAGAATGCTGACGATTTTTAGAGAGAATCAAAAAAAGGGGTTTCCTGTATTTGTTTATTCTCGACCAACTAACCAATCCAAGAGAGCTATATCTGAAGGGAAGGTACTTTTCATTTTGAGCCAATATTTCTTAAAACCTGTATTATTCTGTGTAAAACAGACTATTGAAAATAAACACTACATGCAAAATAAGCCAAAAAATCCATTAATTAACAACGTAAACTTAAAACAAAGTTACACAAGCACATTTTCAATGGTTTTTATCTATTATTATATTCACACATAATACGAAAAAAATGATTTTATATGAGACAAGTTTGGGAATTCTATACATGTTTATTCTCGATATCATCAATGATCATGAGAATTTTACCAAAGGAGGAAGATTAGGTGACCTGTAAACTATTCATTTTGGTCAATAAATTGGATTTTTTGGCTGTACCAGTACTAGTGGTGTGAAAAGGCTGATAAAAAACGAACACTTAATGATAATCAATTCTTCGACACCAGGAATAATTTGTCTTATAATAGCACAAAATGTCTCTAAAAAAAGTTAGATGTATATGCTACGGCTTTACCACTCTATTTGGTTAAAAAGTGTATTCGAACTTATTGAACATCCTGTAGTATCAACACAGAACGTACGCTTTTCTTAAAAAAATACTTGGAAAGATCGCAGCAATCATAATATCACGAATTTCCATGTGCAGTTTGCTGGTAGGAAAAATACTTCCGGCATATAAAATTTTTATAAGGTAAAATGCCTTAGAGCCAATTCACTGGTGTTGGGGGGAAAGTGGTAGAAATTTTGACACTTGCAACACATTTTGAAAATTTTACCATGCAAAAATGTTTTCAAGATCTTTGGGCACTGTTTCTGTTCCTGCCGTATGTGATATAAATTTTGCTATTTTTGCATCACAGCATGCGAGAATACAACACGTGTTGTAAAAACTCTTGAAGGCCACAGATCTTGAAATGTTTTCGCATCGTAGAATTTTCAAAATGTGTAAAAAGTGTGAAATTATCTCACTTTCACTTTCTTTCAACACCAGTGAACTTACTCTTAATGAAACCATTTGTAAATAAAGAAATTAAAAAAAGTTTGCCGGTAGCGAAAAAAATCATCACGTTTTCGCAAATGAAAATATAGTGAGCCCACATTTTTCTTCAAGTTTCTTCCGGATTCTTTTCCAATTCAGCATTGCTACCCTTCCCCTTACACACACAACATTATTTTCGTTTTAACTTAAACGCTCCTGCAAAGCTTGCGACCAAATAATTTCGCATTTTTCACTTTCTGCTAATATTTTGCCATCAAAAATGACGCCCTCAATAATACCCCAATTTTGCCAATTTCCCCAATACCAACTTCAAATATTATTTTAACACTCATTAGAAACAAATATTTTTTTTTTAACTACCAGGAACCAACTACGCGCACGGAGCAAACAAAACATCAACCATTTTCTTGGGCAGCTCACTGACAGCTTTTGTGTATGGTTTAAACGCCTCAAAAACCTTTTTTAAGGACATTTCTATCAACTGTATTTGTTTTAAACATCTTTAAAAATATTAGATTTTCTTCAAATTAAAAAAAAATCCCTAGTACGAAAAAAATAACGGTTCAGCACACACGCACTCCGTTTTTCGTTTCATTGGACATTTTAAATTCAGTATAAAAGTAAATTTAGTTTTAAAGTTCAGTATTGAATCAAAATCTGTAGTCTTATTTTGAATTCTGATTCCGTAATCTTAATTACGATACTTGAATCCTTTATTTGGTATTCTGGTGTCTAAAGCTTAGTTTATTAGAAATGGGACACTTTCATTTGGTTATAGCCGAGGTCCTAGTGATCGAACATGCAAATTTGACAGCGTTGTGTTGCCTGTAAAATTTTCTAACCTGCTTATTTTTCAAATTTCAAAACTATCGCATTTTCGAGATATTCAAGATGCAACAGAAGAAGACAAACAAAACTGTGCACAGTTTATTTGAAAATCAATCATTTTTGAGTCGAGAGCTGACAAAACCGTTGTATATACAGAAAACTACTATGTTTGAGTGGTGAATTTGTATAAAAACACTGTCGAGAATGTCGACAAAGTTCAAACCAAGTGTAAGAGTCAAGCAACGGATAAAAATCATAAGGGAATTTAAGGTTTCTACCAGCAGTTCAAATTAAGAATAACTCAGTAAAGATCTCTGAAATTTTCAGAAAATTTGTCCCTTAGAGACTAGAAGTGTTGCCCATCAATTAACAATGTAAACGAAACCTCAAAAGATAATTTGTTACTTATTCCAAAGCTTGTAAGCTGTTTAACCGGAGTCGATCCTTTCCAACAGATAATTTTTGCTGGACGACAATCCTTGTGTTATGAACAATGTTTCCCTAGTTACGGCCGTTGAATTCTGTAACATGTAAAAAAGGAGAAAAAAGCAGAATATTTTTGCTGGTTGTTTTAGAAATAATTTAGCGTTATTTAGCAAGACTCTGGTCATGTGAAAAAAAAAAAACAAAATATTCATGACAAAAACTTTGGACTTTAAAAGCTTAAAAAGAGTCTTATTCGAAAACTGCGTTATTTACTATCTCAACTAATCGAGCCCCAATTAAAAGGCCTTTTGATAATTCTTCTAAGCGTTTGTCCGAGTTTTTCACCTGACATTTCGGTAAAAACGGGTTTTAGGGGCACAAAAATAATCAAGTTTTGGTGTATTGAAAACAGCTATATCCTCCAAATCTCCAGTTTCTGTCAAATTAGAAGTATTGGTTAAAACAGTAGCAAAATTAAAGAAGAAGGATTCAGTTACCTTGCTCACCGATTATATGAATGTGATCCATATCATAACTGAAAAAAGTGTGCGTCGACCGATGGGAGATATCAAGTATAAAGTGTAATTAATTCTTACAAAAAACGATATTTTTTTCATATTTTTCGTTCATATTATTACTTTAATTTTTTAACACATAGTGTTTCGATCAAACGAATGGTTTTGAAGATGAGCACATTCATAACTGTCCCATTTTTAAATGGACTACACTTTAGTTTTTGATTTTTTATGCTCAATTGCATTTAGTATCATAATAAGGAAAAAGCAAAAAAAAAAAAATAGCAAGTAAATGAAATTTTGATCAATGTTTAGAAAAATCATGTCTTCTACTAACTTTTTTTTGGTGATTTCCACATTTTTAATTAACTGAATTAAAATTCCATGAAAAAATTGTATGCTGTTTATGCCAATGTTTTTTCACTTGAAAAGCAGAATTAATTGGGGAAAACATCAGCATACGAAATGAGAAATTTAGATTTAAATATTGACCCTGAAATTTTGTTCTGAGCTTTTTGTTGGAAACCTTTGTTCCGAGTTTGAATCTTTGCTCAGTATTTATTTTCATCAGAAATACTTTTTTTTGATCGTTTACATCAGAAATACTAAATCTCAATCATGTTTCTAGATTTTCATTTCAAATTGGAAATCTTGGTTTAGTGTCAAAATTCTTTATCTATAATAAATTTAGATTTAATACTTAAGATTAATTCACACAATACCCAAGTAACACCAATAGTTTTATTAGACTATTCAAGCCCCCTATAAAACCAAAACTTCATCTAGTAGCCTGATATAAAACTTTAAATGTAACTTGAGATATTCTTACTATAGATAAAATTACAGTTTTTTACTCTCAAATCTGCCGACAGCCTTACCTTTTGTTACGGTTTAAAAAAAAGAAGAACAATTATTTAGCTGTTTGGAATATTATTTTGGTTGTTTCTTCAAAAGTATTGAACAGATTTTCATAAATCATACAATTCTAGAATTATCTACATGCTCAGTAGACCGCTACAAAAATTATTTTTTTCCACCCATATGTTTTTTCGATGTTTTTTGGGTCACCAAGCATCAGTTCAAAATTTAAGATGATTTAGTTGATTCCTGAATTTCCGCAACGCGTTTCAATTTTGTATGAAAATTTCTATAGAAGAAGAGATTTTTGAATATTAAATCGTCCCGAAAATTCAAATAAGCTGAAAATGTAGTGTGTCTTTAATTAAACAGACTTCAAATAGCAGTCAAATATTTTTTTGAACTGCCAGTAAATCTCTGGTGATTTTTGAATGAAAAATATTGTTTTCCCATATAAATTATCATACCAAATAAAAACTCGCTGCGCTAATTCAGGACTGAACGAATCGCTTCCAAAAATTTTTTTGACTTTCTCTGGCAGTAAAAGCAACCTAAAAAAGTTATGGGAGAATTGAGTAGAAAACATAATGGACAGAAAAAGATTGCGTTTTTTGAACAAAGATCGTGACCATCCCGGATTGAATTATGGAAATTCCACTATGTCAGCTAAACTTAAAGTGATTCAAAGATTCATTTAAAGTAATATTAAATTGAGTTTCCAATATCATACACCATAAATGTAATTTAAAAAAAAAATTAAAATTCAATGATTTTCTTCTTGGAAACCGTTGTTTTTTCACTGAATAATCAGCTAATATTCATAAGACCAAGCCCACCGGGCGTTCCTATTTCGGTCGGTATTTTAGATGGTTTAATTGGTTGCCTTTTTATCTACCTACTGATTTTCGCACCCATTGTAGCCATCCAGGTTGGTATTTTTGTTTGTTTATTTTCTCATAGCGATGACCGGTTGTGTTGCTACCGGGTTGCTACATAAACGCATCCAGTAACAACCTACTGCTCGATTGCTATTTCTCGAATCAAGTTAGCGACTGTTGGTGCGATGATGGGTTGATAGATACGTTGCTAAATGTACTCGATTCGAGGTTTAGCAACCATTGGTGGGCTTGGTCTAAATGATTTACTTAATAAAACCATCAAAATCAATGAAAAATTTCTGAATTTAATTTTTTTGGTTTTTGGTCCGAATAAGTAGATTTTATATTCTTGAGTTCGTTTTGCATTTCCAATAATATTACTTGATAAATAAGGTTCAAGCTTTAGAGCAGTGCAACGAAAAGCATAAAGAAAAAAGCATTAAATATACCTCACATTTCGTTATTGAGCACCAAATAAGGCGTATTGAAATGCTATAATTTTGTACTCAAATTGGTCGTTCTTTCAGTATCTTCAAAATAAATTTCTTACTTTCTTAAAAAAAAATTGTTTTGAAGATTTGCGAATGAAATACACAATCAAAATATTTCACTTTGTGCTAACAATTTTCCTAAGAACTTAAAATTTCAGCTTCTTTATTGAGCTTAACTGTGTTAAGATTTCTCAACAGAGAAAAAATAATTTCCTAAAATTTGATAAAAATTATTTAAATAAAAAATTATGTCAAAAATATTGAATTTCGACAAAAAAAAAATAAATAGGCTATACAAATTTTCTAGATTTAGCTATACATTTTTTTTCGAATCAGCCTTAAAATAATCTGGCAACACTGTAGCAAATTAATAAAAGCACGGTTATAAAGGTGTTTTCTCTTTATCATTGTTGTCAAAGACAGAATGTTGTTTTTAATTTGAGTGAAGTTGAACTGTTGAGTTGAGTAAATTTTTAAATTCATTTTTTCTTTTTGATCTTATCACATCTAAGCTCAAACATGTAAAATCTTAAGTTTTTTGGAAATATGATAAGCCAAAACTTCAAAATGCTCGTGTTTTTTGTTCGCAAATCAAAAAAAAGTTTTTTGAACCCCCCCGATCGATTTTTTGCCTGAATACTGTGTTGGAAAGGGGTAGAGTCTCCCCTATAAATTTGCAAGTTTTCACAGATACCGATTTTATTTTCTTGAATTGTTCAGAAAAAGACACCGTAAATTGAACAGAAATTTTTTAACAACAATTATTTGGATCTCATGAAATAATAGATATAATATCATAGTATAAAAACTTTCTAAGAACTTTCCGAATATCCAGCTGTGGTCTGTAAATCCAAGCTTTTTCATTGTTTAAATATGAGCTCTTAGTCTATCATATCAATCGAAAGTTTTTCTGTAAGACTTCAGCAAAACAAGTTATGTTTGTTTCAAAACACCTATTTTTTAAGAAGTTTTTTTCCGTAAGGTCGGTTTCTGAAGACTACAAAAACATAACCAATTTTTTTTTTGAAAAATATCTTATAGCAGATATTCGAACAATTTCAAAATTGTATGGGAGAGTGGGGAATCATGGGCCACTTTTTTTCGTTGTTCCATAACTTCTTTATTATACAAGATAAAATGAAAATAAAAAATGGTATGGTTTTCTACATTTTCAAGGTATCATGAAGTATTTTTTTTATAATTTTAATAAGTAATTCTGACTGTTTGAAAAAAAGCAATATTTTCTGGATTTTGAAAAATGGTGGGGAATCGTGGGCCACCAAATCCAAATTGACCAAATATCATGCAAAGTTTATGGGTTGACCCAAAACTGTGATTTCTTAATTCATTTCGTTATTTCAAAGCAATTTCAGATGATGAAATAAAAAAGAGAGCTGTGTATGATCGCATAGATTCCAAAACCTGGCTCACGAACGTTTTGGCAAAATTTTTATAAAGGATGGACAAAATATTTTTCATAACTCTTCATTTGGCATAAGAAAACTTTACAGATAGGAAAAACGTATTTTAAGTTCTGAATGTGGATAAAAACATAAAAATATAGGTGGTTCAAGATGTGTGGCCCACGATTCCCCACAAGCTATGATTTGCAAATTGGTTTCGTTTGTGTGACTTATTGATGTTTCATAAAAAATTTCTTTTCCACGTGAAAGATCATGACAAAACTAAGATCATAAGCGTATGAGCATATTTTTGTTATGCACTTTAGGTTCCCCATCGATGAAATTAGCGGGTGTTTTTAAATTATGTAAGTAAATTTTTCTGACTTTTTTTTTCTTGATAAATAAAAGAAGCATATGATGCGTATTTCAGTCAACAACATATAGAAATATATGCTCACACAAAGCGACGACGATGATAGTTGGTTTGAGATTTTTATCTCAACATACATCTGAGATATTAAAAGTGGCCCACGTTTCCCCATGGCCCACGATACCCCACTCTCCCCTACAGTTTATAAAAATCGGTGCATATCCTAGACGATAATCCAGGTCTATATGATCCGAACCGACTAATTGTCCTTTTTTTTTGCTGGACGACTCTGCTGGGAACCCTATTCAAAATATAAAAAATGAAAAATTGTAGAGCTTTTCATTTTAGGAAAAAAAAGTCAGAAAATATTATGAATCTAGCTTCAACAGTATTTGGATCTATCAAGACTGGCCACGAGTTCACAGTCACATTGCTCTCTATTCAGTGTATAAAGAACTTAGTTTAAATTATCATGCATGAAGCAGAGGAATAAAAACATATCCATAGTCTACATGTATGCACTACAAGTGGTTGAATCACTCGTAAAAAAAATCTCGGAATTCAATGCGCATTGGTGAAAAGAGTCAGCAAAACTTGCTTGAGAGTTAAAGTCATAGTGAAATTAATCTACCGTTTGAAATTCTAGTTGGTCGTTGCAAAAAAACTCTACTCTTCTCCTCGACGCGATTCGCAAATAAAATGAACTCGTGGGTGGATTCCGGAATTTATTCCCACAAGATTTCTGCTGCAGTGATACAACTTGTGGTTTGATGGTGCAATTTTTGTGTGTCCGGAAATGTTTTCTGTTTTATCTTGCAAAAGTGCTGATTTTCTTACTTTTTCCTCTTTTTTTGCCAAACCAATGTGAATACAAAAACTCGCTTTTTTTTAATTTTTTAAAACGCATGAAAACTAAGCTATACTTTCTCAAAACTCACATTCAAACCGTTCGAGTGTTTGTTCAACATTTATCGTTCACTCTATTGAATGAAGCTCATCCTATAGTCGAAACTTTGCCCCAAAACTATTGAACAGGACTTGAATTGATCGTTTGTAAAGTTCATCTGTTCAAGCTCAGTTTGTTTCGTCGAGGAAAGAAAAGGGGTTTTTCATGGGAAAAAGTTTTCCATCACTTCACCACCACATCCCCCCGCGCGCCGCCTTCATGTTCTGCAAAAACAAAATATTATTATTTCTACACGCCCTGCCCCGAAAAGCCTCTCTGGTGTCTTGTGAGTAAGCCTGTGAAATCCAATATCGATAGGAAAGTTTTTCCTATCTATCCGGCGGATGCTTCTTCCGGGTTTCCGGTTAAAGGGTTTATCGAATATCCCGGGCAATTTCCCGTTCAGGGGCGCAGAGGGTATACAGTGAGTTTTCCAATTGAAAATTCTTCGGCATTTGGATGAATCTAGAATTTTTAGATTTTATCTGAAATTTTATTTAGGCTTTAAAATAATTTTGTTTAGGCTTCTGTGCGCTTGGAAAATTATTTAATCAATGAGCGAATTGAAGTGTTTCTAACGGTTGCCATATGAAAATTAAAAGGATCGATTTTCCAGAATTTTAAACTTTAATTATATTAACTACCATAGTTTTGGAAGATTTCTAATCATTCACCAATTACTTTAGAGCTTAGAAATGTTACATATTTATACTAAATAGATCATCATAAGAAACTCGGTTTTAAATAGAATGGTCATGCTTAGCGTTACCAGATTTATTTCAGTACGTATCAGGCCAGACAAACCGGAGAATTTAGTATAAAACCTGGTGAAATCCGGGAATTTGATTTCAAAAGTGACGACCATAAATCCGGGCAATAAACGGGCGAATTTTCTCAAAACCCAGAAATTACTCAAGAAAATATCAAAAAAAAAAATTGAAAATTTTTTCACTAATCAAAACTTATCGATAGATTTTGAATCATATTTTAGGCATCCAAAAAATCTTACATTAATGTTTTTATGAAACGGCGTTTGTTGTTTTTTCCTGTTTGATTTGCCACATACATAGAGTGAATCATTCCGGGTAAAATCCGGGCATTTTAATGAAATTCTGGCAACCGGGCCGGGCCGGAATGTTTCCAAATAATGTATTATATATTCGGGAAAACCCGGATAAAACCGGCCAATCTGGCAACCTTAATCATGCTGTTATGTGAGTAGATTTGAAATTGATAGAATATTTTTCATAACTCTTCATTTGGCACAAGAAAACTTTACCGATAGGGAAAATGTTTTTTAAGTTTTGAATATGTATTAAAAAAACACTAAAATATAGGTGGCCCGAAACCCCCACATTTTATGCCCCATAATACCTCACAAGCTATGTATGTATGTATGTATGTATGTATGTAGATAATCCACCATGGGTGCACGGATTCACCGCAGTTTCGCCAACGTATGCGCTAAATTGCATTCTTTAGATTATAAGTTCGGCCAATCTTCAATGCAAATTAGCACATACCCGACACCATGGCTTCGTGTGAACTGTCATGTAATGAATGAATTTCGGGTATGTGTATGTCTTATTTGTAGAACGAGCAAACAGTTTCGCAACCGTATAAAATTCATAACATTCTCAGTGCTATGAATCTTCGACAGGTATTCCGCATACGTGTAGATACCTGCCCAGCTGGTAACTGATTGAACGTTCTTATATCATATAATCAATAAATGAAATAGTTATACAACAGAATAATCTCACCTTTAAACCCAACTTACCTCAAGACACACTAAGCTTACCTTTAGCTGTAACCGACCTTAATCAGTATCATAGCCATATTTATTTCCATCTAAAAGAAACAATTTTTGAAGTATTAAAAAATTATGAAGCAAAATATTTGAAAAAAAAAATATCGAAAATGATAGATTCATTTTAAGTACAAAAAAACTAAGAACAGTAAACATGACCACGTCCTACTAATAATAATTCTCGCGTGAGCTTTCATTACGTCGTATGAAACAAAATGTAAACAAACAGTTTTATTACGAAAAAAAACTGACATAAACTAGTCGCAACTTCTTTCCATTTAGAATATTTGTAGTCTAGTCAACATATGCTATAGCTTAGCTTGATTGACTACTCACATCCACCTGAATCATTGAACTCGAGATGCTCCATTATCAGTTTTAACAAAATCATTTTCATTGCAAAAGTTCATGTTTTATCAAGTTATCAGATATGTAAATCATTGTTTGAATCTAATTTATCTAAAAAAGTGCATTTCGAAAACCATGATTGCAGGCGTGGCTCAGTAGAAATAATTCCACATCGCCGCATGGTCGCTACTCCGTGATTGACCGAGGCCATCAACTTTGTCCAGTGGTCAAAAGAATGGTGTCTGGGATTGACAGCACATTCACAATGAACAAAACTGATGCTCTCTCTTTGAACATCAATAACGGCGCTGGCCACGTCCTAGTAGTCAATAGATAGGTAGGAAGAACAGAGAAAGGGATGAAAGATATAAATTTGTGCTTTAGGAGGTCACCTCTTCATCCTAGCAATTTTGTTTTGGAGTGTGTGTGGTAGGATATGATCAGGAAACACTTTTTACAAGTGCGATTTTTTCTATGTTAGTCCTATTCTCAAAACTGTTCGTGTTTGTTTCCTCCTTTTCTTCTAGATTTTTTTATACTGAAACTCCTATTTTTATCTTTGAAGCCTTATCAAAAATCAAAGTCGAAAAAATGAAGGTTCGGACCACAAACAGACTCCTGCTACTATGATAGAGTAACTGGTATAAACTCAAAATCTTTTAAAAATAACACGAGCTTATTCAAACAGCGCTGCCTTTTCCAAACACGAACTATTTCTAAAAAAAAAAAAAAAATAACTATCTCCTGAACTTTGTGACAAATAACTTACTATCAACCGAATACAAGCCTATAACAAATCAAACAGTGATCGTTCTAACTATTCAAGATTCAAATTCAAATTTAGAATTTTAAGACAATTTTATAACATTAAATACTAATGTAGTTGTATGTTGAATTCCTACAAAAATAAACACGAATAAAATTGATATCAGAATATTTTATGCTATTTTATGCTTTCTCGATAAATTGGATTTCAAATTCAAATAAATTAAAATTCAATCAATTTTAACTTTCAAATGTTAAAGAAGTGATGTACAAGTAAAATAGGTAAATGCCTAAATAAATATTATTTGTTCAGCTGAGCACAACGGAAAATCAGATCTATTAAGACTGTGCCAAACGAAAAACAAAGATCAGTTGAAAAGGACTTTCATTTTCAACAGCAATGATACTTTTCTCAGATATTAACATCCTTTGCGATTGTCATTAATCATAATTTCCTATTTCCAGGAAAGTACCAAATTGCGCAATTGAGCACTATCTAGGCCAGCAATCTGTTGAGGTACAAACTTTTCGAAACTGTTCTTAATTTCACAATTGGGCAGCTTGCATCGCTCAATTTTTGCAAATTGAAATCACTTACCTTAGAAGTTTTATAACCTACATCACAGATGCCCGATGGAGTGATTCCTTCCGACTATCTTACGTCTTCCGTGGCAACAGTCCATTGTTCAACCATGATCCTACCTAACTAAACCTCAAAGAAGAATTAAATATAAATTTTAAATAAATAGCTGCTCAAGATTATAACAAATTTAATTTGTTTTGTTTTCGATTCCAATAAGAATAGATAACTCAGTCGGTTGCCATGTTACACCGTTATTCCCGTTAACTGTGTCACTACCACCAAGTCCCGTTTTGCCCATCTGATTTACAATAAAAAAATACAAAACTTGTGTGAGAAACTCTCATCCTACTAACACATTCAAAATACCCTTAACTAGCACCGGAAGAGGTTACCGTTAACAGCCTACAATCGCCCTGATTCCATATAATCTCACCATTGTAAGTGTGTAATATTTGCCCCACTTTAGACCCACACATTGATATATATTTGGTTGGCATGTGAATGTTAACCTCATGATTCCTCTAGCTAGGGTTATCATATCCTTCAACGCCAAAAAGAGTACGTTGAAATAATATTTCAAAATGTTCAGAAGAAACGGGAGAAACCAGGAAATTTAAGTCCATTCAATGAGTGACAATTTGTTGCTAGTTATGTGACTTACCTGGCAATAATGATTTTTCAAAAAATACTAACATTTTCTTGCAGATTTTTAGTGATAAGTCAAAGGTTGGTTGGATTATTCGAAGAGATAGAGATCAGAACATCGCAAACATGAGGAAATGTTGCATTTAAACAGGAGTTCAAATTGCTGTTGTGCACTTTGCCAACGGTTGAGCTCTAATTGCATATTCAAAGGCGCTCATGGCCTGCACAGTTTATTTCGACGCCTGGGAGAAGCTTTCTTGAAAGCAGTTTTAAAATTATCGAAATTGTTGTATTTTACATATTGAAAAGTACTGCTGATGAAATAGCAAACTTGTTTTTAAAAGAAAATTTTAGATTTTAATCGATTTGTGATGTTTTCTTGGAAAACTCAACAAAGTAGGGAAACCTGAAGTACCGTGCAAGTGTTGCATTTCTATCGGACTTCTTGTACATATAATGCACAAACTCAAGAACTGGAAGAAATAAGTTCGTTTCTCTGATAAAATGTCTTTGAACGAAAAAAAAAGAGTATATTCGGCAAGATTTCACAAAAAGAAGAGTACGCTCATTTTTCGATCGAAAAAGAGTACATGTACTCTTAAAAGAGTACGTATGGGAACCCTACTCTAAGCTATCCATACACATTATGAATGGCACTTCGCTTTGAATAGCGAATCAACCAAAATAACTCCACTTCCAAATTTTTCATTTCCAAGATTTTTAACTTGACTCTACTAGTTAATCAAATAAAGAAATGATTACATAAACAGTTATTTACCAAAAAATCGACCGAAAATTTACATTTTTTAGTTTAACCAAGTAGGGCTAGGTGGGGTAATTATGAACAAAATTACTCAGTTTTTCATACTAGCAGCTCAACCAAGTTGCTCTTTAATGTTGAAATCTTGGAAAGTAACCAAAAATGAATGAATGGTTGCCTTCTTCATTTTAAGATTTTTTTCTAATTTTTAAGTTGCAGCTTGTGGGCGTAAAACGCTTGTTCATAATTACCCCGTTTGTTCATAATTACCCCCTTGTCTATGGGGTAATTATGAACACTGTAACGATTCTTGTTTTGTGATGACTTTTGATATTGGCTTTATTCCTAGATTGAAACCACATCTAAACAGTGCATTCTAGTGAGATTTGTTGATTTTTTAAATTTACTGTTGAGAAGTTACAGGATCTTTTCAGTTTTTCATAGCTGGGAGGCATCTTTTCATATAATCACAGATCCACAATTCTAAAAAATATATAAAGTAATGTTTTTGGCTTATTTTCAAGATTTGGATGGTTATCGTAATTTTGAAGGTAAAAAGTAAATTTTAATCATAAACCAATGCTGAGAAAACACGTGTTCATAATTACCCCGTATCTTGAAAAGTATGGGGTAAATATGAACACTTCTTTGTGCGTGGGTGGAAATTTTTTTCAACGTAAAATCATATCACACCTAATAGAGCATCAATTACCAAACGTAAAACTTTCAAAAACAACATTTTATCTCCATTCACATTGATGAGGGAGTCAATTAATAAGACACGTCTGACAACGGTTTTCGTTTCTCAGAGACATACATTTTGTTAATAATTATAACTACAAAATTTATACAGTAAGGTTTACAAGTTATAACTGTAACTTATCAATAGAATGACATACTATCAAATTTGATCAGTTTTGAGACCCTACTATGACCCTAACGGCGCTTACGGCGTTTGTTCGGAATTACCCCTTGTTCATAATTACCCCACTTAGCCCTACTTCTAAACTGACTCAAAACATGACATGACATGACATGACATGTTTTATAGTAAAATAGTATTAAAATTCAACATAAAGCTATTCAAGAATGACAAACAATATTCTACCCAATTACAAAATACTACACACAATTAAATCCATCTGAAAACAGATCCGAAAATTCATGTTTGCCGAAATAATATTCCGTAAGACGAGATCATAAGCCTGGTTGCATAATTTCACATCGGTCTTGGTGATCTATTTCCGCTTTCTGAATTAGTCCCTGGTACTCATCAAGGTTCATCTTGTTTCACCTACACCTTCCCAAAAACTCGATCAATGTGTTTGTACCTCGAACTTAAAAATCTCAACGCCTACTTCTGACATCACAATCATTCAACTAACTCTAACTGCCGGACAAATTGACCAAATTTTCATATGTCTCCTCTCCTTACCACAAACCCTAACATTTCCAACCATCATACTTGATTATCAATTTCATCTTCTATTCCAACTAAAACAATTTGTTCCTCACCAAAAAGACGCATAAATATTACAGATCTAACAGAGAGATTTAAATCAATCGTATCGCCGCCTGCATCCTAACAAGAAAACAGTAAATTCAACTTTTCGAAATGTCAATCTGGGTCGTGGATAAATTATTATGAGAAAAGATCAAAATGAAAAAGTAAATAGATCATAATTGTTTCTGATTGAGGGAAAAATAAACATAATCGTTTCCATTGCAATAATTTACTGTTAACCACAGTGCAACGGAACCAACAACAAAATGGTAACCCACGCTTTGCACTCACACTAATCATACGGCTCTACTCGCATACGAATAAATTTACCTCCCTCCCATGCCATTTAACCTACGAATGCATCAAATCGTTAATAATTTCGTTAAAGGAATGTTCACATTCACACTACCTCACTTATTTCAACTATCTTTATCACATGTCCCTAATGAAAGAACACACTACGGGAGCGAATGGAGAATTCGCTAGAGCCACACAGAAGAATAATTAATTTCAACATGTCAAATGTATGTTTAGTTGCCTAAAATATTGCAAGGAATATGATACTCAACCAGTCGTAAACTTTAATGGAATATTTAGCATTGATGGGGCATTATATTGAAATGTATTGATATTTCTTTGAGTAAAACTTACCTGACTTTCCATCTGAAATATAAAAAGAAACAAGTAAACAAAATCTTAAATATTTCCCCCAATCAAGCTCATAAATGTATCTCGTCCCATTTTCCTGCTCCTTGCAACCTCCGGGCACCTTTTTCAGGATTAATTTTGTACCCACCCTCCATTCTGCCTCCAAGAAGCCAGACTCAACCCCACACACCTACACATAAAGAAGAATGAATGAACCGCATGAACTATAATCCCGAAGAAATCAATCAACCCACACATAAGCAACCCTCTTTCGCATCTTACTTTCGATAAAATTTACACACACGTCTTAACTGATAACCTTAATGGCACTCAATTTAAAAAAACTCAAAAACCACTTGTAATTCACATTTTTAACTAACTTTCATTGAAACCCCAAAGCATAACACGCGAAACTTATTGACTTTCCGTCAATGACCGAATCAACCCCACACTTAAAAATTAATCAGCTCATTGCTTCGGACCGAAAACACCGAAAAATCTGCCACTACTGGAAGGTAAGACGCCAATTTCAAATCATCAATTTCCACTTTTCATGTCATCGACATTTTAAAGGATCCCAAGACTATGCCACGTACCAAATCCTTGTAAAACAAATAACAACTTCAACTTTCCACTTTTGAACCATTCGGATGCTCATAAAAACCCATTTTTCACTCGATACGACCGACAAACCACGGAACAAACAATCATCGCGACCCCCAACTCCATTCCCCCCATAATACCTCACAAGCTATGATTTGCAAATTGGTTGCGTTTGAGTAACTTATTGATATTTTTTGAAAAAAATACCGTGGTTGAATTAAAGGGAATATTCGATGAAAAATTTCTTTTCTAAAACTTTTATCATTTACATACAAGACAAATTCCACGAGCTTTTACCGCTTACAAGTGATTTTTGTTCGTTCGCGTATCGGAAAATCACAAACTTATCAATAATTTTGATTATTTAAATCACACAAAACCAACGGATTTTTTTTAACAGGTTTTATATAATTTTGAAAGAAAAAATTTGTTGGAAAACTTTCACAAAATAGTTAATACATATTTATGGATTGATTTTTTTTTATCAAAAAATGTATAAAATGTTTTTTAGACAACAAATGTTGCTCATAGTGTAGAAAAAAATTGTTTATTTACAATGGGGTTGATTTAAAAACAGTTGCAAATGAGTGAATTCGCGTCACAAAAGCTTTCTGAATTAACGAGAAAATTTTGAAATTTTTTAACAAAAAAAAAGATCTTTTTTAAATAATGATACAATTCTGAAACACTAAATTTTAAAGAAAATGGTTGGAATCTAGCTGAGATACATCAGTGCCAATTAGTGGTTAATTTTCTTTGAAAGTTGTTATGACCCTCCTGATGGTCGGAATTTTTCGAATCAAATATAGTTGAATTGATTTTTTTAATTTATTCGTTATTTTCGAATAAAAAAAAACAAAAATATTGAAATAAAAGTTCAAAATTTTCATTAGGTGAATCTTCAAATAAAGACTGTGAGAAACAGTAGTGATTCCTCAATAGGTACTTTTCTATTCAAGTGTCAGTCAAAATAAGGAAAAAGTAAGGAAAAGATACTAAAAATTTGTGGCTGTACAAGTTAGAATCATAAAATATCTCTTTGAAAAGTGTACATATAATTTATAGGCTCTAAAGAATGGTTCAGAATAACTTGAAATTTCGTGACGTGAATTCAGTCCACTACTCTGTTCTGTTTAAACTGAGTTAATTCACGTCACAGCTTTTAAAAAGTCTAGCTTTGTTCGTTGATGTTCAATCGAGAAGCTACGCACATCAAATCGTGAGTGTTTGTTTTCTCTACAACTTATTTGGAGACTCCGGTATCCTTTTTCTACAGAGAGAACTAGAAGTCAAAGTGCTATGTACTGAAGTCAAAAATGGACAATTCACGCGTGAATTCACACCACAAAAGTAATCGATCACAACACAATCAACTTACATTTTTAATTTCCAAATTAAATATATTTTGAAGGAAATTCAATTTGCGACCGATCCCAATTTTTTATTTTTTCATTTTCCAATAAAATGGTTGACTTTGAGAATGATAACAGATCAAAAAAGTCTAGAAAAGCTATTTCTCCTCACGGTAAAACATGTCATCAGCATATTATGTGGATTCTTCAACTTGATATACTCATTGTTTCTCAAATTTATCTGTCATTTAAGTTTTGGTTTTTCACTCAAACTTAAGTTAAAACGCTTTTTAACTTCAACTTGTTTACTAGCGGTGGAATGAGCACCTTTGGGTGGGGCATATTGAGCACCTTCTACCATGTAATCACCGATCTCGGCGTATCAATATAACACGCGCAGTGAAAGTCCCGCTGTCCCGCTTTTTCCTCAAAATGTCCCGCTTTTTTCATGAAAAACTTTTACAAAGTTCACTGACTTATACTGTAAAAATCTAACTTTATCCTCAATTCCAATTCATTGGAAAAATCATGCGAAAACGTCTTATGCTCATTTAACTCGCTCGTTCAACCAATGCAATGTTAATAAATTTGGTATAAAGAAAATATTTTTTAAGATGGAACCATCCAAATGATCCAAATGATTCAAATGATATATCTTAATTTTTCGACCGAATCTTAGTTAAATGTCTTTTTATCATAACCCACTTTTTTCGACTCAGTTGTCAAAGTATAAAATGATGTAAGTTTTCTTGAGTGTTGATTTTGAAGATGTCGACTGTTAACCAAAGAACAGATATAAACAATCTGAACTCTATTTTTGCATCTGTATTAAACATATTGAACCAACACAACTACAAGAAAAACAAATCGAAAAGATGTCAAAAATATCGAAAGTCAGAACGAACCAAAAAACAACGCAAGAAGAAACATTGCAAAACAGTAGTACCGCCTGAAAGTACACAACAGTGCTTTTCATAGAAAGTTTGGAGATATATTTAAATTTTGAATTTCAAATGTAAGAAATAGTACAGTTTCAAGTGATCTTTTCTAACATTACCAACTACCGTTACAGTGATTCTACACCAAATAATCCGGACAGTACGTTTTTACAAAAAACAAGTAATAAACGACAACTTTGTAAGTAGGCTTAGAAAATAGGACAATCAACACAAACAGTACACTTTAGTTTAATTATCAAAAAACCTTGTAGGATCCCTGATGAAGGTGTTAATAGACACCGAAACGTCGGAATAAAATAAACGTCGTTTATAAAAACTAATTGGACTGATTTGCCGTAAATAAAACACGTTTTCTTGAGTTTTCAAATTTTTAAAACAAATTTGAAATATATTCGTTATTCCACAAAGGTTTTTTACGCGATAAAAAATCCACTGTTTACGTGTAGGACTTGAAAATAATGTTGAAAATAACCGTGTTTGTTGCAAAAACCCGTGTAAATAGAAGTCATGTAAGGAAAAGTGAACAAAATCAATCCGCGTTAAAAATAACCTTAGTGTGCTCTCTATAAATAACTTTTGCTGATGGTATACTTATAAGTTCGACAATACAATTAAGCTTTTTTTAGTAGTTTCTTAAATGTCCCGTTTTTTTCGGCTTTGTCCCGCTTTTTTGTCGTTAAATGTCCCGCTTTTTTCTGAAAGTGTCTGGCAAGCCTAGTTTAGAGCATCAGCAGGAAGCACTTTCGATCAGAGTGGAAAGGAGAGAAAACATCAACCAACATGTTCTGTGATTAAAAATGAAATGACTATGTTGCCAGCAATTACTTATGTATGTACAGAGAAAACCTCTAGCATTTTACTTTTACCTGCGTATGTTGTTCACATTCGCAAAGACCGGGTGAATGGCAACACTCCTCCTAAACACAGGATGTTCTCAGTTATTCTACTGATCGAACTGCAATCTTTTCGGTGGCTCCTCATAAATTAGATACTCCTCCTCCAGCGAAGTTTTGCTCGACGACCTTCCAGCGGTGTCGCCTGACAACCATTTCCTGGTTCACTCGATGAAAACTTGCCTTCGGTTCGCTCGAAGACAACCTTCGGTCAGATCAACGTTTCTTGTAATTTGTAGTTCTTTCTCTCGGCCTTTCCTTTTTAGCTGCTCGTCGACTTTCCATAGGTTTCCCGGTAAGACCACCTTCCATCGGATTCCAGGCTCGACACCTTCTGACGGAATTCCGGCTGGACTGTCTTCCAACTCGACACCAGGCTGGACCACCTTCCAATTGGATCTCAGGCTCGACACACCCGACCGGTCCCAGGCTCAACACACTTTCAATTTCTTCCAAGGCTCGACGCGCTTCCAAACTGTCCTGGGTCGTCCTCTTCCCGCTGCCAATTTCTCTCTGCTCCTTTCCACTAGTTCTGGGTCCATAATCTGTTGAGAGTCATCAGTACACATTCGAAGTGGATACGAGAGACAGACGCACTGTTCTCAGTCTACCAACTGATTCAACTGAATTCTATACGGCGGCTTCTCCTGAAGTGGCTACTCTCCCTTGATACAGACCGGACCTGAACGCCTTTAGCACGACCTGGCTTCGCGGTTCGTCAACCCTCCATAGGTTTCCCGGATCTACTGCCTTTCACTTGGATCCTAGGCTCGATCACCTCCGAACGGATTCCCGACACGACCATCCTCCATCCAGCCACGATCATCAGACCTAGGCTCGACGCACTTCCAATCGGTTTCCAGGCTCGACGTTCTCCCAAACTCTCCCGGGTCGTCCTCTTCCCGCTGCCGATTTCCTTCCTTTTCCTTCCCACTCCGAACGATAGTGCTCCCTGCTAATGGTTTTCAACTGGTTATGGATCCAGCACTAGTGAAAAGTCGTCGGACCGGAAAGCCAGGTGGTGGTTGACAAGCCAGGAGACACGGGAGGGAGGTCGTCGGACAGGTGCTTTGGAAGGCCTTTTGGCCGGATCCATCGGGAGCAGACCGGAATCACTTGTGGGTCGTCGTGCCGGAACCGTAGAAACTCGTCAAGTTGGAAGCAAGGTGGTGGTGTCGGACCGCGCGCCTCTGAAGGACTTACGAGCCGTGAAACGCGGAAGGTTGTCAAGCCAGTGTCATGGAAGAGCGTCGAACCGAAAAGCCAAATGGAGGGCGTCGAGCTGGAGGAGCGTTGAGGCGTAGAGCGACGTGGCAAGAAGCTGGAAAGGGCGTCCGGCCCGACGAAAAGTTGTTTTCAAGCAAACCGAAGAGAGGTTCTCGTCGAGCTAGCCGGAGGATGGTCGTCATTTTGGGGATCTATAGGAACATGCCTCTGAAAGACAACACAATTCGGTCGGAACGTCTTCGTCGAAGTGTTAAAGTGGGAGCAGAACTAGGAAAACCTGTCCGCGAAAAACCTGACGAGGGTACTCGCACGTGCCTGGGACGCTGGCAACTTCAGGCAACTCTGCGAAGACGCCAACGACAACCCCTGGGGCGACGCTTATAGCATTGTCATGGCAAAGTCGTGGAGCGGGAGTGTGCCTAAGAAAACATGCAACTGCAACTGCACGAAACCGTCAAAGAGCTATTCCCATAGCACGAGGAAGTCACGTGGCCGAGGGTCCCATATGACTGAGATACGCGTGAGGAGGAGCAGATTTCACTGGAGGAACTGCGTGACATTGCTAATTCCCTCCAGTTGAACAAAGTTCCGGGTACGGATGGCATCCCAAACGTAGCAGTGAAAGCCGCGCTCATGGAACACCCTGAAATGTTTCGGTCATCACTGCAGTAGTATGTGGATGAGAGGGTCTTCCCAGGTATGTAAGAGTGGCAGCAGTTGGTGCTTCTGCCAAAACTGGGAAAGCCACTAGGTGACCCATCAGCATTTCGCTCGATATGTCTCATGGGTTTTTTTGGTACCTGCCCTAAGCCAATACTTCGGTAGGGTGTGTCTTATTCACGCATATGCGCTACTTATGCAACACTCGCAAGAAGTTCATATTTTAATTAAATATCATCCTGACCCCCATGATCATCTTCACGTTGTGGTCCCATCGGCTACGCTGATTGTTTTGCATAGTTCATTTCCTAGCTTAGTAAAGTAAACCTACGTTATCCTACGTCAATCGCAATTTGCGTCAGTCTCCAACTCCTTTGCAAAGCAGTCATTATCCGAGCGTCATTATGTCTCATGGATATGGCTGGCAAGGTGCCAAAGAGTGGTCCAGCAGGATACAGCTCTACACCGAGGGCGTGAACGGCCTTTCCGATAAACAGTTTGGTTATCGGAAAGGCCGCAGCACGTTGGATGTCATTCGACTAGTCATCGAAGGAGCAAAAGGAGCCAGGCTGAAAAAGAGAAAATGAGACCGGATTTGCCCAGTGGTCACACTTGAAGAAAGCCTCAAACAGCGTCAGCTGGCTGCGATTGCGTCGTCGCTCATTTGTTTGAAGATTTCGGCATATAAATATCAGTAGAATGGTGGAGTGTAACTTCCGTAACCGCCAACTACAATATATGACCGAGCAGCGCGGGATTGGAAACAGTGAGTGTCTCGGCAGGGGTTCCACAGGGATCGATACTTGGCCCGGTATTGTCGAACAGCGTTTACTACGAACTGCTGATACTGCGTCTCCCCACGGGAGTGAGACTTGTGGGATTATCCAAGAGCTTGTGTCTGGCTCACCACAAGATCGAGATGGTGCTGACCAACCTAATTTCATCACAATCAGGGACGATTGCAGCTGGATTGTGCATACGGCCCACGGCTACTACACTTGGCAAAGAGCGGCAATAGCGACAGCAGCCTTCTCACAGGCCTTACGAGCGTTTTCTCGTCCATTTTGAGGTACGGAGCGGCGGACTTGGGCAGGCAATGTAGTCTGCAGAAGCACTGCAGCGTGCAGCGGCTGATGAACCTGCGGGTTATCAGCGCATACTGAACAGTGTCCTCGGTAGCTGCTGATATTGTGGCTGGAGTCATGCTCATCTCGATCTTGTTTAAAGAACATATTTTGCGTCGTCGCTGGCTGCGATTGCGTCGTCGCTCATTTGTTTGAAGATTTCGGCATATAAATATCAGTAGAATGGTGGAGTGTAACTTCCGTAACCGCCAACTACAATATATGACCGAGCAGCGCGGGATTGGAAACAGTGAGTGTCTCGGCAGGGGTTCCACAGGGATCGATACTTGGCCCGGTATTGTCGAACAGCGTTTACTACGAACTGCTGATACTGCGTCTCCCCACGGGAGTGAGACTTGTGGGATTATCCAAGAGCTTGTGTCTGGCTCACCACAAGATCGAGATGGTGCTGACCAACCTAATTTCATCACAATCAGGGACGATTGCAGCTGGATTGTGCATACGGCCCACGGCTACTACACTTGGCAAAGAGCGGCAATAGCGACAGCAGCCTTCTCACAGGCCTTACGAGCGTTTTCTCGTCCATTTTGAGGTACGGAGCGGCGGACTTGGGCAGGCAATGTAGTCTGCAGAAGCACTGCAGCGTGCAGCGGCTGATGAACCTGCGGGTTATCAGCGCATACTGAACAGTGTCCTCGGTAGCTGCTGATATCGTGGCTGGAGTCATGCTCATCTCGATCTTGTTTAAAGAACATATTTTCTGCTACGAGCACAGGCACATGCTCGATGTGCGGAAACATGCCAGAGAAGCCTCGATGTCCAACTGGCAGCATCAGTGAGACAGCTCGGAACGCTGCCGCTGGACCCATCGCTTGATCCCTAACGTCGGATTTAGGATGGATCGGAAACATAGAGAGGTGGATTTCTGCATGACGCAGTCAAGTCACGGATGCTTCATGCAGTACCAGCATCGGATTGGACATGTGGCCTCGCCATCCAGTCCAACCTGCGGTGACACAATAGAGACACCAGAGCACGCAGTGTTCAACTGTCCGAGGTTCGAAGGGGTACTCGCTAACATGCTTGCCGCCTGCGGACCAGACACGACAGCCGATAACATGGTGCGGAGGATGCCAATACTTGGCACGTGGTCAGCGATAGGTTCACCCGGATCATGACTGCCCTGCAGAGGGGTTGGAACCAGCACCAGTCCGCGACCGGTGTAGGGTGACTCCTTCATCGGGAAGCACCTGAGTAGTGTGCGTCCAACCCTGGCAGTAAAGCATACAAAGATAAGACTTTACCTTCTGCGTATGCCGAGTTGCTAGGTACGTCGCGCGTCTGTGTGTAGGATACCTCCAACGATACCGTCGCGGAGTATCCGAGCCGAACGCACCATCTGCGACGGAGGTTGTGGGGATAAGACTAGACCTTCTCCGCAGTCGAACTCGAAGGAAGAAAAGTATTCACGTTGTGGAATACTCTCGGGTAGAGTGGTCTCACGTCGCCGTCGGATGAGCCACTCGAGTCGAGTAGGATGACATCACCATCGGGATTCATCTGAGTCGCAAGCGTCTAAGACCCGTACGTGTGCTGTGACAGGCGCGAGTCTAGGATAAGCTGTTTTCGATTCGACACACGGCCGGCAAAAAACCTTGGGTTGCCAGCCAAAAAGGAAGGAGGAAGACCGGACCACGGTCGGAGAAGAATGCCCTTTCGGCGGGGGGCATTCGAGTAGTGTGCGCCCGAACCTAGCAGTAAAGCATACAAAGATAAGACTCTACCTTCTACGTATGCCGAGCTGTTAGGTACGTCGCGAACATTGTGTAGGATACCTCCACCGCCGCGGAGTTTCTGAGTAAACGCGCTCCCTACGAGGCAAGCTGCGGGGATAAGACTTGACCTTCTACGCAGTTGAACTCGTAGGGGGAAGAGTATTTATGCCGCGAAATACTCTCGGGTAGGGCGACTTCACGTCGTCGGCGGGTGAGTCACCTGAGTCGGTGTAGGATGAATTCTTCGCCGGGAATCATCCGAGTAGTTTTTCGTAAAGCCCCGGACGTGTGCTGTGACAGGCGCGTGTCCAGGATAAGCTGCTCTCGATTCGGCACACGGACGGGCAAAGAGGAGAGGGCCTCGAGCCAATCCAAGCGGAGCCAAGATCTCGAGTCGTAAGAGGAGAGGTCCTTTGTCTTGAATCGTAACAAGATGCAGGGTATATATGGTGGAGTTGGACTCGAACTGGAGTTGCCGATGAGCGCTTAAGCGTGGAATTGATCTCCCATCACGGGTACAGCCTCCGTTGCAGGTCCGGATAGGAATTATGGCCAGAAGCTCCAGGTGGACTTTATGGCGTAGGGGTTCATAGTATCTAGAGTCGACAAATTGCACCCATGGACCTAGAGTACCATACTGAGGAGACGCGGTGGTTCGCCGTACCTTGGAATGCAATCCGTAGAAAGGATTTACCACCTGGGTGATCAACTAATCATTTGAAAAAAGGATGGTCGTCGTTGAGCGAATTGGAGGATGGTCGTCGAAGTTAAGGCGACGGTTATGGATGGTCCGGTGCGATGGTGAGCTGTGAACAGCGTGTATTGAGAGGGAGTTTTGGCATACGCCAAACTTGGCATATGAAAACAACACACGCAGTTCAGTGTGAGGAAACTGAAGTAACTCCAGTTTTAACCACAAGACCTCTTGGTGGTCTATTGTTCTATCCTTTCCACTCCGAACGTGTTCCCTGGTGTTCATCAAATCTTATAGCAAATTCAACCCCACGCGCCACGCGCTTGTCATTTTGTTTGTTGACTTCGCCAGTGCTTATTTTCAGTAATGTTGCTCTGAGACATGAAGCCAAATGTTGATTGTCATCTTCATCACATATTGATATTTACCTGGTTGAATGACCGTTTAGTTTAAAGACTCCCATCATTTTGGTACGCCTATGGCCCCTGACCAATCCCTCCAGGTGAATTCTAATTCAAGCAACAACGAGTGCGTGTATGTACAAGAGTTTTAGGTTCCCGTTATGCGACAAGAGCTGCTGTTGTTGAACTTCTTCTGTTACGGAAGCTTTTCCTTCGATTAACTTTCATCTTGCTTCTTTATTTTTTTCTGTCATCCGACGATGACGACGACTGGAACGAGTGCGATAAATAAGTGCCACCAGGCTGGTTTCCCAGAATATCTGGAAAGGAAATCCTCACTCAGAAACACAGATATACACACACGTAAACACGCACAATTCATGTGTGAGAAGATGAAAAACACGTATAATATAGAGGAACGTGTTTTCGTGCGTATGTGAGATAACTTTTAACCTCTAAATCCTTGACAGTCGCCATCATCATCATCGGAATCAGCATCGGCACCAGCATCCAGCAGAAAAGAGTCTGTGAGCTTTTCCGAATGCATAATTTAGGAATACCTATCTGCTGGCTTCCTCTAGGAAGCTTAACCCATGTTCTTCGGTGTTTGGAAGCGTATACAGTTTATGCGTATTTAAGGGATGATGAAGTCGGAAGTCGAAGAAGGGGTGGGCTAAGCGAAAACATGTCGGCAGTTGAGCGTGACTGGAGTCAATCCCTTTTCTCCCTTTCGCTCGTTCTTTAGTCGAGCGAATGAATGAAAAACACACGTCTCTACCTAAATGTATGACGAAGCCTTTGGAGCGCTCAAAATTTTTGAACTCAAATGAGGGTTAAAGTTCATTCAGCCATTTTCCAGTTGATGAAAAATTCTCTTGGATCAATCTACCTTTGGGAGGGCTTAGGAAAAAAGGATCAAAATGGCTGCAAAATTTTATGGGAAACCTTATTTATAATTCAGATCAGGTGAAGTCGAAAGTCCACATCGATACTTGGTAGGGTAAAAATCGAAAAAAAATTGTCTTAAAATTTCAAAATCCGACTAGAATTACAGAAAATGACAAAAAGGAAAAAAAAGGACAAAAATGACAAAAATGACAAAAATGACACAAATGACAAAAATGACAAAAATGACAAAAATGACAAAAATGACAAAAATGACAAAAATGACAAAAATGACAAAAATGACAAAAATGACAAAAATGACAAAAATGACAAAAATGACAAAAATGACAAAAATGACAAAAATGACAAAAATGACAAAAATGACAAAAATGACAAAAATGACAAAAATGACAAAAATGACAAAAATGACAAAAATGACAAAAATGACAAAAATGACAAAAATGACAAAAATGACAAAAATGACAAAATTGACAAAAATGACAAAAATAACAAAAATGACAAAAATGACAAAAATGACAAAAATGACAAAAATGACAAAAATGACAAAAATGACAAAAATGACAAAAATGACAAAAATGACAAAAATGACAAAATTGACAAAAATGACAAAAATGACAAAAATGACAAAAATGACAAAAATGACAAAAATGACAAAAATGACAAAAATGACAAAAATGACAAAAATGACAAAAATGACAAATATGACAAAAATGACACCAAAATGATAAAAGAGTGATACAGACTTGATACAAAAATGACACAAAAATGTTACAAAAATGATACAAAAATGATACAAAAATGACACAAAAATGACACAAAAATGATTAAAGATAAAAATGTCAAAAAAATGATACAAATTTGACAAAGAAATGACACAATAATGACACAAAATTGAAACAAAAATGAAACAAAAATGAAACAAAAATGACACAAAAATGACACAAAAATGACACAAAAATGACACAAAAATGCCACAAAAATGCCACAAATTTTAAACAAAAATGACACAAAAATAACAGAAAAATGACACAAAAATGACACAAAAATGACACAAAAATGACACAAAAATGACACAAAAATGACACAAAAATGGCACAAAAATGACATAAAAATGACACTATAGTGACGTAAGAATGACACAAAAACGACACAAAAATGACACAAAAATGATACAAAATGACACAAAAATGATACAAAAATGATACAAAAATGATACAAAATGACACAAAACTGATAATTTAGCATCAGACAGCTTAGATTCTAAAAAAAAATTATCGATTTTGTATGTGTTCAAAATCAAATAAAATTGACAATAATATGCATATTACATTCTTGGATATTTGAAACAAAATCAAAAACAAAAATGTCTGTCCCTTTGAATGAGAAAAGGCTTTTCGAAGCCGTCGTTACCGACATCCAAAAAAAAAAAAAAAAAACACCAACCTTCAATGAAGTCGGGAAAACTCCCATTTTTGGATTCACCGTGTGCTGATCGGCTGCTGCTGTCATGTTTTCAAGGCATCCATGTAGAGCAGCAGCAGCAAAAGCAAAAACCACATCAAGGACGAAACTTAAAGAAAATGCTGGACCGTTTTCATATTTGTTGATTAGCATAAAAATTCAACCTCCACCCCCTGGCAACTGGAAAGTTCCTCCCACACGGCCATCGTCAAGGCAAAAGGTGAAACCCCGAAATTGCGTTTTTGAAAGGCTTGAGACATTGGGCATAAGAAGGAGAGGAGAAAAGAAGCACTCGGATTCGGTTCCAGGCTCTCTGTATTTTCCTTACCTTAATTTGAAAGGATTTTTTCCGTGATCCGCTCTAGTGCGTGCTGGGAAATTGTTACCCAAACCAGGAGGAGGACGGGTTTAATCGCAACTGTTTCAACGGGCTCGGAAGTAGAATGGAGGATATTGGGCTTTTCTAGTTTTTTTTTGTTTCAAAGAAGCAGAAGAGTATTGAACCATTTGCATTTGTGGTGCTTTTCTTTTGTAATAATAACTTTTGTGGTTTAGCAACCGATTTAAGAGGGGTTGAGAATTCGTTTGAATTTATAGGTTATGTATCTAGTTTAGAGAAAAAAAACTTGTTAACCAGTAATGGAAGTAAATTTAAACTCAGAACACTTGGAATTTTTCTTAATACATAGATGTACCTACTTTTGAATTTTCAAAATTTTCCAGGCCTAGGTAGAAATCTAGTCGATCCTCCAAACTAGTACATTTCAGAAGTTTGGGCTAAGTAATGAAATGTAGAGGCAACGTTTTTGGAAAAAAATTGTCACCAATGTGCCCGCCTACGCTAAATTTACACGAGCAAATAATTATGAATTTATTATCTCGTTTTAGTCCGCAATGTTAAAGATAGCGAAATTTACTAGACGATTAACGACGAAATGTTAAAATTTCATCATATCTAAAATAAAATTAACTCAAAAAAATCGAATTTAAGGAATTGAGAATAAGCTCAAATCGAACGAGTATGGTTTTCAGAAACTGAAAACCAGTGTTCCGAAAATCACTCATTTTCAATGAATGTTCCTGATTGCACTTCGCAACTGAACGTACAGCGATCGGGTTTTGTTATTGATTGCTACTGGACTTATCCGATCATCGATCGTTTTATTCATCGCTAAAATACAGATCACCTCGCACGATGTTTGCTGTCAAACAGTGCAGCACTATCATCAAATTGGAATCTCACCATTGAGCGATGCATACGGCGAATTATGTTGGGCTAGGATCAGGAGTAAATGGTTCAGGCAGTGAGCGAGTGATACATGTAACCGATCATTAGCAAATGTTGTTTGATTTTAAACATAGCCAATTCATAAATTTATTTGATTTTTCAGCTTTTTTTTACTACAGTAAGAACAAAATCAAACTGTAGTAGTGTTTGTGATGGAAAGATGGTCACTTCCGCCGTCTTTTCAATTTCTAATCAGCCAGGCGGGTACTGAGTGAGTGACATTCAGAATGGATCAGTTGGTATCTCACTCATCTCAGATATGCGATGTTTGCAAACCCGATGATTCTGAATGATGGGACTCGGTTGGCATTGCTGAGTAGAGCGCTGATCGAGATTGCATACCAGTCGGGCGAAGCACTTGCGAGAGGCGCTATCCCATTATAAAATCAGAATGTATCCAACAGGAAACGCATCCTGAGTGTTTATTTTGATTGATTTTCGGAACATTGCTGACAACAGTTACATTTTCCTCTCTCACACAAAAGCATGTTTTCTTGTTCAGATGTTTATTTTAGTAAGTATTTACTAGAAAAAGAGCTTCGTTTGTATTGGCCCTGGTGTACCTACATTTATTGTGCCTCTATAACAATCAAACCATTTTTTAATAATGGTTCATAGTGTACCGTAAAACGGGGTAACATTTATTCCCCGGGAAAATTTGACCAACAATAAACTTTTCATCAATAACTCAGTCTATAGTTTGAATTTTTTAAAACTGTTTTCTACGTTCGAAAGCCTATTAATTGAGTATAGGCAAAGTTTGGTTTGTATTTGAATTTTTTTCTGTTAGTTAAACATCTAATTTCATGATTTTAAAATATCTATTTTTCCAAGTCTCTCAAACAAACAGCTCTCCTGATGATATCAAAAGCATTTAGAAGCAAACGGGTTGTTTAATGTGAAAGAAGAACTTATTATAGTGCTATTTTTATAGTTATTCAATGATAAATTTTTTATATTTAAAAAATAAGGACATTTTCCAAGAGTAAGCCCGTATTGGACAAATGGATAGGAAACCTATCAAATCGTTAACTTTGAAGAGAAAATGAAAATGGAAATAGTAGGAGGGCCTAGAAGAACGTGAGAAGGTAAAATTTCATGTGTATTTTGAAGCTCAAACTATTTAGCTATAATAATTATTTTTTCCCCTAAATGTTGGCAGCATCATAGTTCTTTTTTCGATTATAATGATTTTGAAAATAAAACGTTAAAAATCAAGGTTAAATTGATTAACTAGCATTTGTAAATATTGTGAAGGTGTTTTGTATCCTTTTTGATCAAGAAAACTCATTAAAACCTTCAGAATAGAGACTAATCAATGTCACCCTAAAGCATCAAATTCTGAACAGAGACGAAAACCTTTTTTTGCCTTTCTTACAGAAAGGTATAGTTATCGGTCGATTTGGGAGATCATTAATTATGGGTCTTAGATATACCTTTATAGGTACCTATCGAATCAGCTCGATGAGTTCTGATGATGTCTGTGTATTTGTGTGTATTTGTGTGAATTTTTGTAAACTTTGTTCTCGACGTTTTTGTGAAACTGAGCAGTACAATAAAAATGATTTTTATCTTGAAAAATTTGATTTTTTTTCTTCTTCAACCTATAAAAGAAAGAAAAAAATACAAAATAGTTTGAAAATTTTTTTTTCATAGTAAATATCAAAAATCATCACTCCAAAAAACGTGTCAATTTGGCTTGCTAGCCACAACCAGCAATCACTAAAATCAAGTTTATCGATAATATGACGTCAAATTATACGTGACGTCATAGATACGCGCTTGCCATCTGAAAGTATGGATCTGTCGGTGTGTGGAAGGGAGAACAAAAAGGCTTCACTCCCACTCAGGTTTGATGTCATCGTGACAGAAACCGTGTGGGAGGAAAACGACAGTTTTAAGTTTCCCCGGCCAATATTTACTTTTTATTTTAATGGTTCAGTTTGACACCGAACCAATCCAAAAATTTTGAAACCGAAGCTCCAAATTATTACTAATCATAAAGATGGTTTTCACCCAAGGGGTACGACCCCGAAATTAATGAAGTCGTTGATGAGTACGTCGTGCCCACACTGTATGGAACGAAAGCGATTGTTACTTCGCCTAACATTATATTCAGGTTGCACTGTGATGGACAAAACGACGAAGGGGTGCGTGCGGGAGAACGAAGCACACCATATCAATTTCTTCACACGCTCATTTTCATTAACCATTTTATATGGTTACCTAATTAATAATTTAATATTGTTGCTTTTCAATGCATTTTTGGAAAAAAATGCAATCATGATGGTAGTTCTCATGTCAAAATTATAAAATGGCCAAAAGAGTTGACATTGAGATATTTTTCATTCGTTGCCATTTTCAAAGTGATCCATTTTGAAGAAGCACGCATTTTATCGAGGAGTGAAAAAACATCGTTTTCGAAGCTTGCTTTATTTACTATATTTTAACTTTACTATATCTACTTTATTTAAGCTTTGTTTGATGTTCTCGTCATTTGGCAATATATTTAGTTATAATTTGGAATTTTTTTTTTTAAATCAGGACATTTATGGGCCATTTTTCAAAAATTAGGACAATTCAAGCGTTTTTCAAAAATCAGGACGGCCTCTCGAAAATCAGGACGGCCTCTCGAAAATCAGGACAAATCCTGAAAAATCAGGACACCTTACACCCTGGGCATAGTTATAGTTATGTACGTAAATAAGGGGTTCCAGGTGGTTTTGTCATAAATCAGGACATAACCGATTTGTTCGTAGTTTTCATAGTTCAATTACAAATTCGATTGTGATTTTAGATTTTTTTGACATCCAGGACAATTCAACATTTTGAAAACAAATTGTCAAAAATCAGGAAAATTCGAAAGTTTTAGAAAAATCAGGACAACCTCTCGAAAGTCAGGACAAGTCCTGAAAAATCAGGACACCTGGTACCTCTGACGTGCATTACAATTGTTCAGTTGTTGTTGTTGTTTCTCTTGTGCTCAGAGGTGCCAGGTAACCTAATTTATCGGGATTTGTCCTGATTTTCGAGAGACCGTCTTAATCTTTTAAAAACTCTCGAGTTGTCCTGAGTTTTAAAAATTGGTGCCTAAATGTCCTGAATTGTTCTGATTTTTATGAAAACCTCTAAAATTTAATCGAATTTGTAGTTAAACTATGAGAAAGTCTTATAAATCTGTTATAAAATAGTTAAACTCTTTTAACAGATGGTAATCTTCGATTCAGATGATATTTAAATGGTGTTTTTTATATTGTAATCTTTAATTTTATATTCATGTTCTTAATTGATTTTGATCGGTATGTTTTTTTCTATGATCGATATACCCACGCATGTAGACCAGGCCGACAAACCATTTACTAAGCTGAAAATTTCAAAATTGATCGCTTTTTTCTTATTGGAGTAATTTTCGAATAGTAACAAAAAATGTGTTTTTCCATACATATCAATACTAAAATCAAATCGCATCAAACTTTTATTCGATTTTGTTTTAGTTTTGTATAACAAAATCAGTCAATTTGACTGTCAATATAAACATGATGATAATACTTGATAATACTTATTGGAACATATATCGTATCTTACACGAAAACTTCACAAACAAAAACATCAACACGAAGAAAGATTTGAACTGGTATACGCCACGTGTTTCGAAAGCACCCCGTAAACCGACAATAGCTGCGGAAAGTGGCCGTTCCGAGTTCATAGTCAGCCGAACCGGCACCGCTATATGGTACGTTTGGACTGCCATCACAGTTAGCAGCAGCGTTGGAATCCAAAAGCCTCCGAGCGCGGCACTGCTCCGAAAGTCTCAGCCAGGGAACGCCGGAACCTTTGCGTAGGAAAAGTTTCCACGAGAATCTAATGTATCACGACAGCCTAGAAATATACAAATTTAAGAAAAACCTCAAGCCAAATTAATTCAAGAAGCATCTTACCTTAACATCTTGCAGATTTTGAAATAAATTTCTGTCCAAGTTATATTGGTACACTCCAAAAAAACTGGCGTTTATTTAGTCCTTGGCTGAATCGCATCGCCCGGGGCACCTTTTTCAATAGCTGGAAGGTGAAATTTTCACTACAAAATATGATCTTAGCGTTAAACAAGAAAAAACTCACCTGAAAGCCAACAGCAGCCAGAAAGCGCCATCCAATATCAGCATTCTGTCTTCGACACAACCACCGGGCTCCAGGAACAGCCCACATCCTCCAGTCCGATCCGAGTCGAGACATTTGAGCCGGTTTATTTAGTCTTCGGCTGAGTCGCATCGCCCGGGGCACCTTTTCCAATAGCTGGAAGGTGAAATTTGCACTATATTATTTTAGCGTTAAACAAGATAAAACTCACTTGAAAGCTAACAGCAGCCAGAAAACACCATCCAATGTCAGCATTCTGTCTTCGAAACAACAACCGGACTCCAGGAACAGCCCACAGTCGAGACAATTGAGCCGGAATTTGAAAGTCGGGAGTCGAGACAGTTTTCAGCGGATCGAATTAAAATAACACATGCAACCAAAACAACACGATCAACTAGCAAAACTGAAGTTCCAAATGGCACGCAATTGTCGCCTATATCTTTGTACTCAAATTTGAGCAAAGTTATTTTTTACAACTCAAATTAACTTAATTCAACTTGCGAATCAAAATTAAATCTAATGATGATACCGTATTTGTTTATGTCGAGTGTTGCACTATTGTTGCACTGGTGCACCGCTAAGTGCTGTCAAGCTGTTTGTTTATTCGGACAGTTTTGCACTGGTTTTGACTTGGTGTTGCACTGCCATCGGGCGGTGTTGCCCCAAAAATTTTATCAGTGTTGCGAGAGAGCGTGTGAGTTAGTGAGGTAGCAATACACTGGCGACGATTTGTGTTTGTTTCTTATATTGTAATCTTTAATTTTATATTCGCCTTCTTAAGAGCACCTGCAACGGTTCAGGTGTAAATATTGGTTTTAAGTATTCCAGTATTAGCACAGAGAACAGACGTACAAGCTCGAACAAAAAATCGTCAAAAAGGTGTGTAAAATTTCAAATGTTATCACCAAAAAATACGTTAGAAATCGACTACAAACAGTGCCATCTATTGCGCCGTTCAAAAGTCACAAATCAACTTTAAAGTGCCCAGTTTTCGAAAAGGCGTAATCATATATAAACTCACAAAAAATCAAAAAGGGTGTTGGGATTTTACACAAGATTCGTGGGCTAGCTTGTACGTCTGTTCTCTGTGGTATTAGCACAACTTGAAATTTTAGAATCGGCTAAAACACCCACTCCCCACCGGTGTATGAGCAAATTTAAAACGGAAACACTTTCAATGCAAACACTCAATGATTGAGAAGAAAAAACCCATTTTATTAGAAAAATTGCATAAGTTTTGGGTTTTACGGTTAATTGTCTTAAAATTAATTCTACGAATATTCTAATTTTCTAATTCTAATTCTAATTCTAATTGATTTTGATCGGTATGTTTTTTTTATGATCGATATACTTATGCGTTGAGACCAGCCCCACATACCATTTACTAAACTGAAAATTTCAAAAATTATCATTTAAGGCGCTTGGGATCAGAGGGCCAAGTGCCTAAATGATAGTTTCGAAAAAACGCGCTTCAAAGTTGTTAAGGTGCTCAATATATATTTTTTCGAATTCGAGCAGTTTTAATTCAATCAAAAAAGTGTTTAAAAAAATTATAAAAAATCTAAGTTTTGCACCAGATGTACATTGAAACATAAAAAACCGTTGGTTATACTGGTTATACTTAACTCAAAATTGATGATTTTGGCACTTGCACCCCTATGATCCTGAAGGCCTCATATATGCAAATTTGAGAATATATTTTACCGATCATTGGACTCTATGTTAGAATCATAGATACTAATTTCTCGCTGTCTTGACTCCATAGGTTATCCAGAGCAAATGTTGAATTATTTGAAACACATGGTTGGAGACCTTTTTGCCTTTCTTACAGAAAGGTATAGTTATCGGTCGATTTGGGAGATCATTAATTATGGGTCTTAGATATACCTTTATAGGTACCTATCGAATCAGCTCGATGAGTTCTGATGATGTCTGTGTATTTGTGTGTATTTGTGTGAATTTTTGTAAACTTTGTTCTCGACGTTTTTGTGAAACTGAGCAGTACAATAAAAATGATTTTTATCTTGAAAAATTTGATTTTTTTTCTTCTTCAACCTATAAAAGAAAGAAAAAAATACAAAATAGTTTGAAAATTTTTTTTTCATAGTAAATATCAAAAATCATCACTCCAAAAAACGTGTCAATTTGGCTTGCTAGCCACAACCAGCAATCACTAAAATCAAGTTTATCGATAATATGACGTCAAATTATACGTGACGTCATAGATACGCGCTTGCCATCTGAAAGTATGGATCTGTCGGTGTGTGGAAGGGAGAACAAAAAGGCTTCACTCCCACTCAGGTTTGATGTCATCGTGACAGAAACCGTGTGGGAGGAAAACGACAGTTTTAAGTTTCCCCGGCCAATATTTACTTTTTATTTTAATGGTTCAGTTTGACACCGAACCAATCCAAAAATTTTGAAACCGAAGCTCCAAATTATTACTAATCATAAAGATGGTTTTCACCCAAGGGGTACGACCCCGAAATTAATGAAGTCGTTGATGAGTACGTCGTGCCCACACTGTATGGAACGAAAGCGATTGTTACTTCGCCTAACATTATATTCAGGTTGCACTGTGATGGACAAAACGACGAAGGGGTGCGTGCGGGAGAACGAAGCACACCATATCAATTTCTTCACACGCTCATTTTCATTAACCATTTTATATGGTTACCTAATTAATAATTTAATATTGTTGCTTTTCAATGCATTTTTGGAAAAAAATGCAATCATGATGGTAGTTCTCATGTCAAAATTATAAAATGGCCAAAAGAGTTGACATTGAGATATTTTTCATTCGTTGCCATTTCCAAAGTGATCCATTTTGAAGAAGCACGCATTTTATCGAGGAGTGAAAAAACATCGTTTTCGAAGCTTGCTTTATTTACTATATTTTAACTTTACTATATCTACTTTATTTAAGCTTTGTTTGATGTTCTCGTCATTTGGCAATATATTTAGTTATAATTTGGAATTTTTTTTTTTAAATCAGGACATTTATGGGCCATTTTTCAAAAATTAGGACAATTCAAGCGTTTTTCAAAAATCAGGACGGCCTCTCGAAAATCAGGACGGCCTCTCGAAAATCAGGACAAATCCTGAAAAATCAGGACACCTTACACCCTGGGCATAGTTATAGTTATGTACGTAAATAAGGGGTTCCAGGTGGTTTTGTCATAAATCAGGACATAACCGATTTGTTCGTAGTTTTCATAGTTCAATTACAAATTCGATTGTGATTTTAGATTTTTTTGACATCCAGGACAATTCAACATTTTGAAAACAAATTGTCAAAAATCAGGAAAATTCGAAAGTTTTAGAAAAATCAGGACAACCTCTCGAAAGTCAGGACAAGTCCTGAAAAATCAGGACACCTGGTACCTCTGACGTGCATTACAATTGTTCAGTTGTTGTTGTTGTTTCTCTTGTGCTCAGAGGTGCCAGGTAACCTAATTTATCGGGATTTGTCCTGATTTTCGAGAGACCGTCTTAATCTTTTAAAAACTCTCGAGTTGTCCTGAGTTTTAAAAATTGGTGCCTAAATGTCCTGAATTGTTCTGATTTTTATGAAAACCTCTAAAATTTAATCGAATTTGTAGTTAAACTATGAGAAAGTCTTATAAATCTGTTATAAAATAGTTAAACTCTTTTAACAGATGGTAATCTTCGATTCAGATGATATTTAAATGGTGTTTTTTATATTGTAATCTTTAATTTTATATTCATGTTCTTAATTGATTTTGATCGGTATGTTTTTTTCTATGATCGATATACCCACGCATGTAGACCAGGCCGACAAACCATTTACTAAGCTGAAAATTTCAAAATTGATCGCTTTTTTCTTATTGGAGTAATTTTCGAATAGTAACAAAAAATGTGTTTTTCCATACATATCAATACTAAAATCAAATCGCATCAAACTTTTATTCGATTTTGTTTTAGTTTTGTATAACAAAATCAGTCAATTTGACTGTCAATATAAACATGATGATAATACTTGATAATACTTATTGGAACATATATCGTATCTTACACGAAAACTTCACAAACAAAAACATCAACACGAAGAAAGATTTGAACTGGTATACGCCACGTGTTTCGAAAGCACCCCGTAAACCGACAATAGCTGCGGAAAGTGGCCGTTCCGAGTTCATAGTCAGCCGAACCGGCACCGCTATATGGTACGTTTGGACTGCCATCACAGTTAGCAGCAGCGTTGGAATCCAAAAGCCTCCGAGCGCGGCACTGCTCCGAAAGTCTCAGCCAGGGAACGCCGGAACCTTTGCGTAGGAAAAGTTTCCACGAGAATCTAATGTATCACGACAGCCTAGAAATATACAAATTTAAGAAAAACCTCAAGCCAAATTAATTCAAGAAGCATCTTACCTTAACATCTTGCAGATTTTGAAATAAATTTCTGTCCAAGTTATATTGGTACACTCCAAAAAAACTGGCGTTTATTTAGTCCTTGGCTGAATCGCATCGCCCGGGGCACCTTTTTCAATAGCTGGAAGGTGAAATTTTCACTACAAAATATGATCTTAGCGTTAAACAAGAAAAAACTCACCTGAAAGCCAACAGCAGCCAGAAAGCGCCATCCAATATCAGCATTCTGTCTTCGACACAACCACCGGGCTCCAGGAACAGCCCACATCCTCCAGTCCGATCCGAGTCGAGACATTTGAGCCGGTTTATTTAGTCTTCGGCTGAGTCGCATCGCCCGGGGCACCTTTTCCAATAGCTGGAAGGTGAAATTTGCACTATATTATTTTAGCGTTAAACAAGATAAAACTCACTTGAAAGCTAACAGCAGCCAGAAAACACCATCCAATGTCAGCATTCTGTCTTCGAAACAACAACCGGACTCCAGGAACAGCCCACAGTCGAGACAATTGAGCCGGAATTTGAAAGTCGGGAGTCGAGACAGTTTTCAGCGGATCGAATTAAAATAACACATGCAACCAAAACAACACGATCAACTAGCAAAACTGAAGTTCCAAATGGCACGCAATTGTCGCCTATATCTTTGTACTCAAATTTGAGCAAAGTTATTTTTTACAACTCAAATTAACTTAATTCAACTTGCGAATCAAAATTAAATCTAATGATGATACCGTATTTGTTTATGTCGAGTGTTGCACTATTGTTGCACTGGTGCACCGCTAAGTGCTGTCAAGCTGTTTGTTTATTCGGACAGTTTTGCACTGGTTTTGACTTGGTGTTGCACTGCCATCGGGCGGTGTTGCCCCAAAAATTTTATCAGTGTTGCGAGAGAGCGTGTGAGTTAGTGAGGTAGCAATACACTGGCGACGATTTGTGTTTGTTTCTTATATTGTAATCTTTAATTTTATATTCGCCTTCTTAAGAGCACCTGCAACGGTTCAGGTGTAAATATTGGTTTTAAGTATTCCAGTATTAGCACAGAGAACAGACGTACAAGCTCGAACAAAAAATCGTCAAAAAGGTGTGTAAAATTTCAAATGTTATCACCAAAAAATACGTTAGAAATCGACTACAAACAGTGCCATCTATTGCGCCGTTCAAAAGTCACAAATCAACTTTAAAGTGCCCAGTTTTCGAAAAGGCGTAATCATATATAAACTCACAAAAAATCAAAAAGGGTGTTGGGATTTTACACAAGATTCGTGGGCTAGCTTGTACGTCTGTTCTCTGTGGTATTAGCACAACTTGAAATTTTAGAATCGGCTAAAACACCCACTCCCCACCGGTGTATGAGCAAATTTAAAACGGAAACACTTTCAATGCAAACACTCAATGATTGAGAAGAAAAAACCCATTTTATTAGAAAAATTGCATAAGTTTTGGGTTTTACGGTTAATTGTCTTAAAATTAATTCTACGAATATTCTAATTTTCTAATTCTAATTCTAATTCTAATTGATTTTGATCGGTATGTTTTTTTTATGATCGATATACTTATGCGTTGAGACCAGCCCCACATACCATTTACTAAACTGAAAATTTCAAAAATTATCATTTAAGGCGCTTGGGATCAGAGGGCCAAGTGCCTAAATGATAGTTTCGAAAAAACGCGCTTCAAAGTTGTTAAGGTGCTCAATATATATTTTTTCGAATTCGAGCAGTTTTAATTCAATCAAAAAAGTGTTTAAAAAAATTATAAAAAATCTAAGTTTTGCACCAGATGTACATTGAAACATAAAAAACCGTTGGTTATACTGGTTATACTTAACTCAAAATTGATGATTTTGGCACTTGCACCCCTATGATCCTGAAGGCCTCATATATGCAAATTTGAGAATATATTTTACCGATCATTGGACTCTATGTTAGAATCATAGATACTAATTTCTCGCTGTCTTGACTCCATAGGTTATCCAGAGCAAATGTTGAATTATTTGAAACACATGGTTGGAGACCTTTTTGCCTTTCTTACAGAAAGGTATAGTTATCGGTCGATTTGGGAGATCATTAATTATGGGTCTTAGATATACCTTTATAGGTACCTATCGAATCAGCTCGATGAGTTCTGATGATGTCTGTGTATTTGTGTGTATTTGTGTGAATTTTTGTAAACTTTGTTCTCGACGTTTTTGTGAAACTGAGCAGTACAATAAAAATGATTTTTATCTTGAAAAATTTGATTTTTTTTCTTCTTCAACCTATAAAAGAAAGAAAAAAATACAAAATAGTTTGAAAATTTTTTTTTCATAGTAAATATCAAAAATCATCACTCCAAAAAACGTGTCAATTTGGCTTGCTAGCCACAACCAGCAATCACTAAAATCAAGTTTATCGATAATATGACGTCAAATTATACGTGACGTCATAGATACGCGCTTGCCATCTGAAAGTATGGATCTGTCGGTGTGTGGAAGGGAGAACAAAAAGGCTTCACTCCCACTCAGGTTTGATGTCATCGTGACAGAAACCGTGTGGGAGGAAAACGACAGTTTTAAGTTTCCCCGGCCAATATTTACTTTTTATTTTAATGGTTCAGTTTGACACCGAACCAATCCAAAAATTTTGAAACCGAAGCTCCAAATTATTACTAATCATAAAGATGGTTTTCACCCAAGGGGTACGACCCCGAAATTAATGAAGTCGTTGATGAGTACGTCGTGCCCACACTGTATGGAACGAAAGCGATTGTTACTTCGCCTAACATTATATTCAGGTTGCACTGTGATGGACAAAACGACGAAGGGGTGCGTGCGGGAGAACGAAGCACACCATATCAATTTCTTCACACGCTCATTTTCATTAACCATTTTATATGGTTACCTAATTAATAATTTAATATTGTTGCTTTTCAATGCATTTTTGGAAAAAAATGCAATCATGATGGTAGTTCTCATGTCAAAATTATAAAATGGCCAAAAGAGTTGACATTGAGATATTTTTCATTCGTTGCCATTTCCAAAGTGATCCATTTTGAAGAAGCACGCATTTTATCGAGGAGTGAAAAAACATCGTTTTCGAAGCTTGCTTTATTTACTATATTTTAACTTTACTATATCTACTTTATTTAAGCTTTGTTTGATGTTCTCGTCATTTGGCAATATATTTAGTTATAATTTGGAATTTTTTTTTTTAAATCAGGACATTTATGGGCCATTTTTCAAAAATTAGGACAATTCAAGCGTTTTTCAAAAATCAGGACGGCCTCTCGAAAATCAGGACGGCCTCTCGAAAATCAGGACAAATCCTGAAAAATCAGGACACCTTACACCCTGGGCATAGTTATAGTTATGTACGTAAATAAGGGGTTCCAGGTGGTTTTGTCATAAATCAGGACATAACCGATTTGTTCGTAGTTTTCATAGTTCAATTACAAATTCGATTGTGATTTTAGATTTTTTTGACATCCAGGACAATTCAACATTTTGAAAACAAATTGTCAAAAATCAGGAAAATTCGAAAGTTTTAGAAAAATCAGGACAACCTCTCGAAAGTCAGGACAAGTCCTGAAAAATCAGGACACCTGGTACCTCTGACGTGCATTACAATTGTTCAGTTGTTGTTGTTGTTTCTCTTGTGCTCAGAGGTGCCAGGTAACCTAATTTATCGGGATTTGTCCTGATTTTCGAGAGACCGTCTTAATCTTTTAAAAACTCTCGAGTTGTCCTGAGTTTTAAAAATTGGTGCCTAAATGTCCTGAATTGTTCTGATTTTTATGAAAACCTCTAAAATTTAATCGAATTTGTAGTTAAACTATGAGAAAGTCTTATAAATCTGTTATAAAATAGTTAAACTCTTTTAACAGATGGTAATCTTCGATTCAGATGATATTTAAATGGTGTTTTTTATATTGTAATCTTTAATTTTATATTCATGTTCTTAATTGATTTTGATCGGTATGTTTTTTTCTATGATCGATATACCCACGCATGTAGACCAGGCCGACAAACCATTTACTAAGCTGAAAATTTCAAAATTGATCGCTTTTTTCTTATTGGAGTAATTTTCGAATAGTAACAAAAAATGTGTTTTTCCATACATATCAATACTAAAATCAAATCGCATCAAACTTTTATTCGATTTTGTTTTAGTTTTGTATAACAAAATCAGTCAATTTGACTGTCAATATAAACATGATGATAATACTTGATAATACTTATTGGAACATATATCGTATCTTACACGAAAACTTCACAAACAAAAACATCAACACGAAGAAAGATTTGAACTGGTATACGCCACGTGTTTCGAAAGCACCCCGTAAACCGACAATAGCTGCGGAAAGTGGCCGTTCCGAGTTCATAGTCAGCCGAACCGGCACCGCTATATGGTACGTTTGGACTGCCATCACAGTTAGCAGCAGCGTTGGAATCCAAAAGCCTCCGAGCGCGGCACTGCTCCGAAAGTCTCAGCCAGGGAACGCCGGAACCTTTGCGTAGGAAAAGTTTCCACGAGAATCTAATGTATCACGACAGCCTAGAAATATACAAATTTAAGAAAAACCTCAAGCCAAATTAATTCAAGAAGCATCTTACCTTAACATCTTGCAGATTTTGAAATAAATTTCTGTCCAAGTTATATTGGTACACTCCAAAAAAACTGGCGTTTATTTAGTCCTTGGCTGAATCGCATCGCCCGGGGCACCTTTTTCAATAGCTGGAAGGTGAAATTTTCACTACAAAATATGATCTTAGCGTTAAACAAGAAAAAACTCACCTGAAAGCCAACAGCAGCCAGAAAGCGCCATCCAATATCAGCATTCTGTCTTCGACACAACCACCGGGCTCCAGGAACAGCCCACATCCTCCAGTCCGATCCGAGTCGAGACATTTGAGCCGGTTTATTTAGTCTTCGGCTGAGTCGCATCGCCCGGGGCACCTTTTCCAATAGCTGGAAGGTGAAATTTGCACTATATTATTTTAGCGTTAAACAAGATAAAACTCACTTGAAAGCTAACAGCAGCCAGAAAACACCATCCAATGTCAGCATTCTGTCTTCGAAACAACAACCGGACTCCAGGAACAGCCCACAGTCGAGACAATTGAGCCGGAATTTGAAAGTCGGGAGTCGAGACAGTTTTCAGCGGATCGAATTAAAATAACACATGCAACCAAAACAACACGATCAACTAGCAAAACTGAAGTTCCAAATGGCACGCAATTGTCGCCTATATCTTTGTACTCAAATTTGAGCAAAGTTATTTTTTACAACTCAAATTAACTTAATTCAACTTGCGAATCAAAATTAAATCTAATGATGATACCGTATTTGTTTATGTCGAGTGTTGCACTATTGTTGCACTGGTGCACCGCTAAGTGCTGTCAAGCTGTTTGTTTATTCGGACAGTTTTGCACTGGTTTTGACTTGGTGTTGCACTGCCATCGGGCGGTGTTGCCCCAAAAATTTTATCAGTGTTGCGAGAGAGCGTGTGAGTTAGTGAGGTAGCAATACACTGGCGACGATTTGTGTTTGTTTCTTATATTGTAATCTTTAATTTTATATTCGCCTTCTTAAGAGCACCTGCAACGGTTCAGGTGTAAATATTGGTTTTAAGTATTCCAGTATTAGCACAGAGAACAGACGTACAAGCTCGAACAAAAAATCGTCAAAAAGGTGTGTAAAATTTCAAATGTTATCACCAAAAAATACGTTAGAAATCGACTACAAACAGTGCCATCTATTGCGCCGTTCAAAAGTCACAAATCAACTTTAAAGTGCCCAGTTTTCGAAAAGGCGTAATCATATATAAACTCACAAAAAATCAAAAAGGGTGTTGGGATTTTACACAAGATTCGTGGGCTAGCTTGTACGTCTGTTCTCTGTGGTATTAGCACAACTTGAAATTTTAGAATCGGCTAAAACACCCACTCCCCACCGGTGTATGAGCAAATTTAAAACGGAAACACTTTCAATGCAAACACTCAATGATTGAGAAGAAAAAACCCATTTTATTAGAAAAATTGCATAAGTTTTGGGTTTTACGGTTAATTGTCTTAAAATTAATTCTACGAATATTCTAATTTTCTAATTCTAATTCTAATTCTAATTGATTTTGATCGGTATGTTTTTTTTATGATCGATATACTTATGCGTTGAGACCAGCCCCACATACCATTTACTAAACTGAAAATTTCAAAAATTATCATTTAAGGCGCTTGGGATCAGAGGGCCAAGTGCCTAAATGATAGTTTCGAAAAAACGCGCTTCAAAGTTGTTAAGGTGCTCAATATATATTTTTTCGAATTCGAGCAGTTTTAATTCAATCAAAAAAGTGTTTAAAAAAATTATAAAAAATCTAAGTTTTGCACCAGATGTACATTGAAACATAAAAAACCGTTGGTTATACTGGTTATACTTAACTCAAAATTGATGATTTTGGCACTTGCACCCCTATGATCCTGAAGGCCTCATATATGCAAATTTGAGAATATATTTTACCGATCATTGGACTCTATGTTAGAATCATAGATACTAATTTCTCGCTGTCTTGACTCCATAGGTTATCCAGAGCAAATGTTGAATTATTTGAAACACATGGTTGGAGACCTTTTTGCCTTTCTTACAGAAAGGTATAGTTATCGGTCGATTTGGGAGATCATTAATTATGGGTCTTAGATATACCTTTATAGGTACCTATCGAATCAGCTCGATGAGTTCTGATGATGTCTGTGTATTTGTGTGTATTTGTGTGAATTTTTGTAAACTTTGTTCTCGACGTTTTTGTGAAACTGAGCAGTACAATAAAAATGATTTTTATCTTGAAAAATTTGATTTTTTTTCTTCTTCAACCTATAAAAGAAAGAAAAAAATACAAAATAGTTTGAAAATTTTTTTTTCATAGTAAATATCAAAAATCATCACTCCAAAAAACGTGTCAATTTGGCTTGCTAGCCACAACCAGCAATCACTAAAATCAAGTTTATCGATAATATGACGTCAAATTATACGTGACGTCATAGATACGCGCTTGCCATCTGAAAGTATGGATCTGTCGGTGTGTGGAAGGGAGAACAAAAAGGCTTCACTCCCACTCAGGTTTGATGTCATCGTGACAGAAACCGTGTGGGAGGAAAACGACAGTTTTAAGTTTCCCCGGCCAATATTTACTTTTTATTTTAATGGTTCAGTTTGACACCGAACCAATCCAAAAATTTTGAAACCGAAGCTCCAAATTATTACTAATCATAAAGATGGATTTCACCCAAGGGGTACGACCCCGAAATTAATGAAGTCGTTGATGAGTACGTCGTGCCCACACTGTATGGAACGAAAGCGATTGTTACTTCGCCTAACATTATATTCAGGTTGCACTGTGATGGACAAAACGACGAAGGGGTGCGTGCGGGAGAACGAAGCACACCATATCAATTTCTTCACACGCTCATTTTCATTAACCATTTTATATGGTTACCTAATTAATAATTTAATATTGTTGCTTTTCAATGCATTTTTGGAAAAAAATGCAATCATGATGGTAGTTCTCATGTCAAAATTATAAAATGGCCAAAAGAGTTGACATTGAGATATTTTTCATTCGTTGCCATTTTCAAAGTGATCCATTTTGAAGAAGCACGCATTTTATCGAGGAGTGAAAAAACATCGTTTTCGAAGCTTGCTTTATTTACTATATTTTAACTTTACTATATCTACTTTATTTAAGCTTTGTTTGATGTTCTCGTCATTTGGCAATATATTTAGTTATAATTTGGAATTTTTTTTTTTAAATCAGGACATTTATGGGCCATTTTTCAAAAATTAGGACAATTCAAGCGTTTTTCAAAAATCAGGACGGCCTCTCGAAAATCAGGACGGCCTCTCGAAAATCAGGACAAATCCTGAAAAATCAGGACACCTTACACCCTGGGCATAGTTATAGTTATGTACGTAAATAAGGGGTTCCAGGTGGTTTTGTCATAAATCAGGACATAACCGATTTGTTCGTAGTTTTCATAGTTCAATTACAAATTCGATTGTGATTTTAGATTTTTTTGACATCCAGGACAATTCAACATTTTGAAAACAAATTGTCAAAAATCAGGAAAATTCGAAAGTTTTAGAAAAATCAGGACAACCTCTCGAAAGTCAGGACAAGTCCTGAAAAATCAGGACACCTGGTACCTCTGACGTGCATTACAATTGTTCAGTTGTTGTTGTTGTTTCTCTTGTGCTCAGAGGTGCCAGGTAACCTAATTTATCGGGATTTGTCCTGATTTTCGAGAGACCGTCTTAATCTTTTAAAAACTCTCGAGTTGTCCTGAGTTTTAAAAATTGGTGCCTAAATGTCCTGAATTGTTCTGATTTTTATGAAAACCTCTAAAATTTAATCGAATTTGTAGTTAAACTATGAGAAAGTCTTATAAATCTGTTATAAAATAGTTAAACTCTTTTAACAGATGGTAATCTTCGATTCAGATGATATTTAAATGGTGTTTTTTATATTGTAATCTTTAATTTTATATTCATGTTCTTAATTGATTTTGATCGGTATGTTTTTTTCTATGATCGATATACCCACGCATGTAGACCAGGCCGACAAACCATTTACTAAGCTGAAAATTTCAAAATTGATCGCTTTTTTCTTATTGGAGTAATTTTCGAATAGTAACAAAAAATGTGTTTTTCCATACATATCAATACTAAAATCAAATCGCATCAAACTTTTATTCGATTTTGTTTTAGTTTTGTATAACAAAATCAGTCAATTTGACTGTCAATATAAACATGATGATAATACTTGATAATACTTATTGGAACATATATCGTATCTTACACGAAAACTTCACAAACAAAAACATCAACACGAAGAAAGATTTGAACTGGTATACGCCACGTGTTTCGAAAGCACCCCGTAAACCGACAATAGCTGCGGAAAGTGGCCGTTCCGAGTTCATAGTCAGCCGAACCGGCACCGCTATATGGTACGTTTGGACTGCCATCACAGTTAGCAGCAGCGTTGGAATCCAAAAGCCTCCGAGCGCGGCACTGCTCCGAAAGTCTCAGCCAGGGAACGCCGGAACCTTTGCGTAGGAAAAGTTTCCACGAGAATCTAATGTATCACGACAGCCTAGAAATATACAAATTTAAGAAAAACCTCAAGCCAAATTAATTCAAGAAGCATCTTACCTTAACATCTTGCAGATTTTGAAATAAATTTCTGTCCAAGTTATATTGGTACACTCCAAAAAAACTGGCGTTTATTTAGTCCTTGGCTGAATCGCATCGCCCGGGGCACCTTTTTCAATAGCTGGAAGGTGAAATTTTCACTACAAAATATGATCTTAGCGTTAAACAAGAAAAAACTCACCTGAAAGCCAACAGCAGCCAGAAAGCGCCATCCAATATCAGCATTCTGTCTTCGACACAACCACCGGGCTCCAGGAACAGCCCACATCCTCCAGTCCGATCCGAGTCGAGACATTTGAGCCGGTTTATTTAGTCTTCGGCTGAGTCGCATCGCCCGGGGCACCTTTTCCAATAGCTGGAAGGTGAAATTTGCACTATATTATTTTAGCGTTAAACAAGATAAAACTCACTTGAAAGCTAACAGCAGCCAGAAAACACCATCCAATGTCAGCATTCTGTCTTCGAAACAACAACCGGACTCCAGGAACAGCCCACAGTCGAGACAATTGAGCCGGAATTTGAAAGTCGGGAGTCGAGACAGTTTTCAGCGGATCGAATTAAAATAACACATGCAACCAAAACAACACGATCAACTAGCAAAACTGAAGTTCCAAATGGCACGCAATTGTCGCCTATATCTTTGTACTCAAATTTGAGCAAAGTTATTTTTTACAACTCAAATTAACTTAATTCAACTTGCGAATCAAAATTAAATCTAATGATGATACCGTATTTGTTTATGTCGAGTGTTGCACTATTGTTGCACTGGTGCACCGCTAAGTGCTGTCAAGCTGTTTGTTTATTCGGACAGTTTTGCACTGGTTTTGACTTGGTGTTGCACTGCCATCGGGCGGTGTTGCCCCAAAAATTTTATCAGTGTTGCGAGAGAGCGTGTGAGTTAGTGAGGTAGCAATACACTGGCGACGATTTGTGTTTGTTTCTTATATTGTAATCTTTAATTTTATATTCGCCTTCTTAAGAGCACCTGCAACGGTTCAGGTGTAAATATTGGTTTTAAGTATTCCAGTATTAGCACAGAGAACAGACGTACAAGCTCGAACAAAAAATCGTCAAAAAGGTGTGTAAAATTTCAAATGTTATCACCAAAAAATACGTTAGAAATCGACTACAAACAGTGCCATCTATTGCGCCGTTCAAAAGTCACAAATCAACTTTAAAGTGCCCAGTTTTCGAAAAGGCGTAATCATATATAAACTCACAAAAAATCAAAAAGGGTGTTGGGATTTTACACAAGATTCGTGGGCTAGCTTGTACGTCTGTTCTCTGTGGTATTAGCACAACTTGAAATTTTAGAATCGGCTAAAACACCCACTCCCCACCGGTGTATGAGCAAATTTAAAACGGAAACACTTTCAATGCAAACACTCAATGATTGAGAAGAAAAAACCCATTTTATTAGAAAAATTGCATAAGTTTTGGGTTTTACGGTTAATTGTCTTAAAATTAATTCTACGAATATTCTAATTTTCTAATTCTAATTCTAATTCTAATTGATTTTGATCGGTATGTTTTTTTTATGATCGATATACTTATGCGTTGAGACCAGCCCCACATACCATTTACTAAACTGAAAATTTCAAAAATTATCATTTAAGGCGCTTGGGATCAGAGGGCCAAGTGCCTAAATGATAGTTTCGAAAAAACGCGCTTCAAAGTTGTTAAGGTGCTCAATATATATTTTTTCGAATTCGAGCAGTTTTAATTCAATCAAAAAAGTGTTTAAAAAAATTATAAAAAATCTAAGTTTTGCACCAGATGTACATTGAAACATAAAAAACCGTTGGTTATACTGGTTATACTTAACTCAAAATTGATGATTTTGGCACTTGCACCCCTATGATCCTGAAGGCCTCATATATGCAAATTTGAGAATATATTTTACCGATCATTGGACTCTATGTTAGAATCATAGATACTAATTTCTCGCTGTCTTGACTCCATAGGTTATCCAGAGCAAATGTTGAATTATTTGAAACACATGGTTGGAGACCTTTTTTTATATTGTAATCCTGAATTTTATATTCATGTTCTTAATTGATTTTGAAAATATATTTTACGGATCATTGGACTCTGTGTTAGAATCATTGATACTCTATTCTCGCTGTCTTTATTTGAAGACAAACTTATCTTGACTTCTTAATCTGTACAATTTAGTTTCATGAATTTATGTTTCATCCTTTGCAAAATTATATAACGACATGCAAATATTTTTCTTTTTTCTTATTTTTACTTTTGAACTGCGCAATGACTGTAAGTAATACATAAAAGCCAACTCTTTTGTAAACATTTCTCTTTTCATAGTTTTTTCTACTTTTCCTAAAAATCATGTTCAACGACCAGGGCGTGTACAGCTTCGGGTGTGTTTAAAAAGACATACACCGTCTTAGCCGATTTAGGCTCTACAGACTGAATAAATGACATGGACAACTTAAGATTAACATTAAACACCCAGTACCGAGATGGGAATCGAACCCATGTCATCAGCGGACAAGCGATTACCGTCTTAGCACGCTAACCACTCGACCACCGAGACGTACAACGTACCACCGAGACGTGTTCTTATACCAATACACGGAATCGTCCATCTTGTGACAGGCAATCGTAATCCGAGGCATGGTAGGCGAACAATTCGCTGTCAAAAAGCGCTCCGTTTCCACCCCCCACCAATGAGAAACTTTTGGTACCCCTTGCCTACTTTTCCTCAATATGCAACCACCCGTAGCTGTAGGCACGCTGTCAACGACTACGTGTCCTACAAATTTGAGCGAATTATTGTCTTCAGAATACACAATACTCAGTTAATTTTATTTTTGTGGTATCACTATTTGGCAACATCTATAGCTGACAGCATGCTGTCAGTAAATAATGCATTAAATTAACCGTAGTCGGGTATTTGCAGTTCAGAGTGAATGTGTTTGTTGCACGCTAGAAATTATTGAACCATTTACGAATCAAAAATAACCATTTTTGACCTTTTCCCGGGAAATGTCATTTTATGAGTTCTCCATGAGAAGTCATAAAATGACTTTTAAGGGAGAAGTTCGAATATGGTTATTTTTCAACCGGATGGGATTCTGAAGGAGAAGTTGAAAAATGGTTGTTTTAGAATCATAATGCAAAATGAGGGAGAATGTTAACGTAGAAATAGTACAAATCGGTTTTTTAGAAAAAATAAAGATAAAATTTAAAAAAAATTGTGGTTTTCACATCTTTTTATTTATTTAATAATTTTAAAGATGTTCTTAAAAAAAATACAGATCAAGGAAAGATGCAACGATTTTTGTTGTGAATCGGCATCGAGTCACACTTTCACTTCTCTGTGCTTTCACTGTCCCGGTGGAAGTCCCGATCCTTCGGCTCTGCTTGTGATTCGGAAAAATAGGATCCGGGATCGCAAAACATAGCCAGGAACGATAAGGACCGGTAAATGCTTTTCCGGAAGAAGTTCAAGTAGAATGTTTTGAGGGTTGAGGGGGTTCTGTTGAGCTCCTAGCGGGATGATCAGCACCAACAGCACAATTCCGTTGTTCAGGAGGTGTTTCCAACACTCCACAGCCGGATGATGATTTTCCGGCAGTCTGACCCCCCAGATAGTACGGAAAATTACCGCGTACCATCAAAATATCATGGTGGAACAATTGCGCAGCACCTGGTCGGATTAATATTCAGCTCCCGATTATCTGAGGATCCTCAGATTTCGGCATCCTATTATAGAAAGGAAAAAAATCTTCATCAGACTCAATTCCGAATATAACAAATAATTGAAGACTTACCTTACTGGACCAAAGGATGTTCGTCGGATTAGGATTCCTAAATGGCAACTGGCATCCAGATCATGGAAAAGAACTTGATATTCTAGCTGCTGTTTTCACTTTTCCGCTGCATCACTACCAGCTATGGGTATATTCGGTTGCTCCAGCTGAGTCGTAAAACCCGAAGCCAGCTCCAGTCACATTAGGTAGAATCCAGTCCAGCTAAACGGGCTTATAAGTAAGCTCGCAAATCCTGTATTTGCAGTTCCGACAAACTTTCCACATTTCGGTATCCTATTAGGGGGGAAAAAATCTTCATCAGACTCAATTCCGAATATAAAATATAATTGACGACTTACCTTTTTGGACCAGAGGATGTTCGTCGGATCATGTTCACTACTAAGTGGAAGAAAATCTTAAATTTATTTCTTCCATGCAGAACGCACCCGGCTGCAGAACCAATTACTTTCAACATGGCGGCGATGAAATGCCGAAATTTTCAACCATATTCTGGGTTTCATTTGAGAACTACCAAAATGGTTAAAATTTCATAGTAAAAAATTAATAAAAAATAACCATATTGGAAGTTCTTCAGCAAAAAACAAAAAATGGTTATCTTTCATCCGTAAATGGTTAAATGAAAACGAGCGTGTGTAATTATTTACATCGAGAAAAAGAGAAAAGTTTCGGTCGCAATATCTTCATAAGTCCAAAACCAGGTATTCTTCTGATCGTATGATGACTGGGAACTAACATCTACCAGACTCGAGGCACAATATGGATCGAGAATTTAATTCAACATCATTACCGGTAAGCGAAACCATAAGTTTGAGCCTATCTAGGAATGTAAAATTTCTACCCTTTTCTCACTAAAGGAAACAAATTTACGGTCGCAGACCCAAAGGCACTTTGAAGCTACAACGAGACAGCCTTGGACAAAAACGAAAGGAAACAAGTGGAAATACCTATGCATGGGAACTAGATGATCGTTTGCCAAACGTCCAACTAAAAGCAGATTTAGCTAAGGTTATTTTCAGACTGCTTCCTTGTCAAAAAACACAATGTTCCACAAGACCAAAAATTCTCTCCGAACATGGCCGATCACCATCAGCACGAAACCTTGCCACATATTTGTTGTGAAATTTAGCACAACACCAATCAACAAGTTTCCAGGAAAGGTAAAAGAAACCGTTAGACACCATAAGAAAACTAATACGCACACTTTAGCATAACCGTGCTCATATTTTTTGATTGAGGTATCCGTGCTCATAATAATGAATAGATTTTGTTCTATTCAGCTTGGTCAAAATCTTTGAACGTAAATTCTTGAAACTAGTTAGCAGATTGCTAACATCAAATTAGTGATAAATGAATCTCATTAACTATAAGTTTATTTCTCGTCTGCGTTTAATCATTTTACTTTAAAGGATGAATAAACCTCGAATTTATATACAGCGCTACACATTAAAGGCTTAAAATTTTTAACTTGTTCTACGGTTCCACAAAAAATACTATCATCTTTCAATAATCAAGCAACCGCTTGGAAGGAGAATCATTTAGGTTGACTGGCATTGCCTGATCAGGATATCTAATATTCCATGATCTTTAATTGTTCTTATGCTCTTTTCGGAAACCGATGTTTGATTGAACTTATTTACCGTATTTAATGGTGTAACTGTGTTTTGTGTTTTTATAATGATGTGGCATTTAAAAGTCAGTTTTCAGTAAATAAAATCAATATTTGATAACTGATGAAAATAACATGCCAAACGAAAACTAATTTTGGATCAATTTATTCTCCTAACCTATCACCTAATTTTCCTTTGAACCGTCGGCTTCATACATAGCTATTTAAATGCTACAAAAAAAATTCAATTGTTTATGAAATGTCAATAAAATAATGGTTTTTATTGATTGTTTCTAGATAACAATCGCTACACGGGTAATAGACTACACCACATTTGAATAAAATTCGATGATTCCAAGACGATTGTTTGATCTATGCTCGCCCACACACGATACAAACGTATTTCGCGCGAACACAAAAAATGGCTGGCGATAACAGTAACAATAAAAAATCACCGCCACCTCGACTGGGGCTGAGTAAATTTCCTGAATATTGTACAAACAAGACCATACACTATGCCACAGAGGGTGGTTTGTACAAAATATTTCGATTCAGACTGATTTTTTTCAAACCGTTTGCGCGCTCATTCAAGCAGTGCCATACCTCCTAGTAGTCAATTAGTGGTCCATGATTCATGGTAAATTTATTTGTTCAAAAATTTTTTTGATTATTATGACAGTAATCTTAGTTTCAATTACTCATACCATTACATTCGATTCCCATTCGAATTTTGATTTCTCCAATTGTTGGCTTAACTTAACATTGTGAAACGAATTCAAATCCATACGCGGAATGCAAATTCAATTTACATTTTATAATTCATAATTTGGATTCAAAAACCAGCATCTAAATAGCATTCAAATTTAAATGCAACTCACAATTCAGAATCACAGTTCAAATTAAAAAATCATCATTCAGTTCAAAATAATATTAAAATAACAATATCAGATTCAAATATGATTTTGGAATTGTAATTCACAGTTGTGAATTGAAATCCTGGTTGAGGATTCAAAATTTACCTACATATTTCTGATAAAAAATAGAATAATTGAGGCCCTCAGGATCAGAGGGGTGTAAGTGCCAAAATCATCAGTTTTGAGTTAAGTATACCTAACGGTGCAAAACTCACATTTTTTAATAATTTTTTAACACTTGTTTGATTGAATTAAAACTGCTCGAATTCGAAAAATATATGAAAACTCGAACACCTTCCCAACTTTGAAGCGCGTTTTCTCGAAACTATCATTTAAGCACTTGTACCCCTCTGATCCCAAGCGCCTCAATTTGAATTTAGGATTTACCTCTACATATTATAATGTCATGGGGTTAATTCATGAGATTTTATGATTTTATACTAAAATAAACGGGTTTCAAATTACAGATTCTGTTTTTAGAATTATATTTTTGTTTCCTATCTTTTCTAGTTGTAGCTGCAGAATCAGATTCAAATGATTTTTAAATGGTGTAATCTAATCGAATCCGTTGATAATCTCAATATATTACTTATTTTAATTTTGTGTCAATATCAGTTGCCCAACCTATAACGGGTTTTGATGAACGGAGCTTTAAGCTCGCGGGGATAGAGAGGCTACTTTGTACGTCTCGCAAGTCTCAATCAAGCTTTGCAGTCCGGATTTATAATGTTTCGGACAGATATCACATGTTCGCGTATGTCGGCAATGTTGCGGGCAGTAAACTGAAACTGTACAGCGATCACTTATGTAACATGTTGTCATATAGTCTGTACATCTGTAAATCTCTAGTCTCGTCGGGGTGAATGATGCTCGTTTGCCCCTGGTCCGCTGTATGGCCGTAATTTGCCACTGCTACTCCTTTCCCTAGTTAATATTTACTAGGCTTCGAGTGGCTGGTGGCAATGGTGGTTACAGTTGAGGCTCATTTTTGGTGCGGCCGACGACCGCGCAGTCAGAACAGGTGTGTCTGATTGTGTTGTTGTGGCTTGCTAACAACTGCTAACGGAGGCAAAATTAGTAAGAATTAGATTATTCTAACTGGATGCGGTCCGGGTGGATGCTCAATGGTGCCGTGAAGACGATTGATCGGTGATCACGCAGCCAGGGATCCACAGGTTGATGAGAGTTCAGGGTGACAATTGACAAAATTGACTAAACAGACTAAATTGACTACCCTACCTAGGCCAAATTGACAAAATAGCCTAGATTGACTTAATTCACAAAATTGACAAAACTATCCAAATGGACAGAATTGACAAAATTTACAAAAATTACAAAATTTAAAAAATTGACAAAATTAATAGAATTGACAAAATTGACAAAATTGACAAAATTGACAAAAATGATAAAATAGACATAAGGCCGGAACAAATTTCAAATCTTTCTTTTATCACTCGGAGTTGGAACGTCGCAAGGGGGGGGGGGGGGGGGGGGGGTGGACAATAAAAAATAATGCGAAAAACAAATAAATTGGAATAAATTGCACCAACTTGTATGCAATGAAATTGCACACTATATCATTGCACAAAACCTATAAATCAAGTTATTTCTTATTGAATAAATCAATGAAATCAAGAATACAATAGGTGAAAAAACTTCCACCTTCCAAAATTTGTATTTTGGTCTTTTAATCTTTCGGATATTTTAATTTTTTTGTCGAAATTTACGTCAAATACTTCAAACTTTATTTATTCCCCCCTTCGGATTTTTGGAAATTCCGAAGGGAGGGGGGGGTGACAAAAGAAGAAATTGATATTTGTTCCAGCCTAATTGACAAAATGACAAATTGAAAATATTGACGTTTCAAAGTTGTCAAAATGTTTAATATCTATAGTTAATTCGATCGATTATTGTAACCTACGTTGAAGCATCGTATTTTACTCTAGCAGTTGTAATCTTACTCAATTTTTTTCAATTTATTCGCTTCCTTTACTTGAGAGGTTGAGTTATTAGAAACACACTATTAGGAATCCTTTTAAAAATTATATTCTTCATTTTTAGACCTCTTCTATTTTATTGATATAAGATCATAATGTCATTGAAACGGGATCATACAAGATATTCCAGAATTCAATCATTCAAAAAATTTGAACTAGTTTACAATTATGTTATTTATGTGAAAATTTTAATTATTTTAAAATACCTTCATCCTATACAAAATTTTGAATCCTAACTTCTTAAATTCATTTAGGATTTACTACGTTCGAAATCCTTTAATCATAACTCTGAATTTATAAAACTATCATTTATTTATTATTTTGTGTCATGTGTATCCAAATATTATTTATAGACTGTAAGAAAGGCTCTAATCCACTGTTAAGTGTATTAAATCGGGTTTTCTAATTTAAACTTGAAATTCTGCATCCATGTTTTACGTTCATATGAGTCCAGTACTGATTTAAAAAATATAATACATGCTACATTCCGCTTAACAGAAAAAAAAATCGAAATATATTGAAAAAAGTGATCAATATTACCCCGCATTACGGTACATAAAAAAATTCATTCTTAAACCAAAAAACTGTAAAAGTCAAGAATACTTAGAAAAAAAAAATCATAATGCGAAAGTTGTTTTGAGATCAAAATACGAATAAAATTATGATTTTTTTTTTAAAATGATTTCATTTACAAAAACTTTTAAACATCATATATGTACAGCAAATGTTTATTTCGTTTTGATAATAATTTTTTCATTATTTTTTTTCGGAGAACATGAGTTTAGCTATTACGATTTTTTGTTTTGTTTTTTACGATACTTTGAAATTCGAGGAAAAATCATAAATTCAGAATCATAATCAGAATGATTTCAGAATAAAAAGCTGGTAAGATAAGTTTTATAATATAAAATTGAAATAAAAAAAAATCGAAATGAGTATCAGAACAGAAATGTAAATTTCCTAAATAGATTGAAACATAATAAATAGGGTTCTGAATCAAAGAAATGTTTCTTAGGAACGAATTTTCTCATTCTTAATTTACCATAATTGAAAATTAGTTATGAAAATCTAAAGAAATTTAAGTTCATCTCGTTTTAAACCTATCACACAAAATCATCATATTATGGATGAAAAATGCAAGTACGAGGGTGGCCAGCGAACTGGGAAAGCCGGGAATACCGGAAAAAATGGGTATTGAAAATGGAACCGGGAAAACCTGAAATCTTGAATCAAATCCGGAAAAATTATATACGAATAGTTTTTCCTAGTCATTTGTTTCAACACGAGTAATGTTTTTTCCCAGAAGCTTTACTGTTGAAAGTATACTGTACATTCCGTGAGGAAAATGTGGAGAAAAATCGATATTTTTTTTTTCAAAAATCAGAATTTTTTTGTTCAGCAGCGTTTTTATTTTCAGTGTTCCAGTCCCAAAATAACTCATACGTATTTAAAAATAACAAAACAAAGCAGAAAAAATTCTCGTTTTTGTGTGTGTCTCGATATTGTGTGTGATTAGTAAAAAATGTGTTTAAAGAAAAAATAAATAAATGTGAAGCATAGATTATTTAAAAAAAAAGTTTTGTAAGCGTTAGTTAATGTAAGAATTATATACTTCATATCTTAGAGCACTTTCTTAACGAATCTTAAATAAACCGTATGGTTGAAATTTGATATAGAAATAAAAAAGTTGGTAACACTGCATTCATATTAGGATTGTTCGATCTTCTGGAAAAGATCGATTCAGCTGAATGGTTCCAGGATTGATTCACCTTAAAAAATCGAAGCTAAAAGGTCGATCTCTGAAAGATCGATTCATAAAATTTGCATCATTTCATTTTCATTTCAACATCAGAATGTTTAACTTTTCATGACTTTGGCTGAGTGTATGTGACATTTAAAAAACAGAATGAATATATGCATTTCTCCATACGACATATTCCAAGTTCAAATTTTAAGCACGTTAGATAGGAATAAGTCTTAATATTGTTACTTGATTTATTTAAACAATTCAAACATTTTTAGTCAGTTCACTTGATGAAATACTTACATATTTTTAAAATGCTACGTATTTTTATTTACGTTGGTATTTTTCCTATTTTAAATTCAGCCACAGGTTATGGCACAAATATAATGTGTACAGCTATTATCTGGAAGGTTCAAGTTCAATTCTTCAAGCATTCAAATTTTCCAAGTATTATTATGAGTCCAGGCAATATTGAATTATTAATTTGTTAACTTTTTCGCTTACTACTTTACTTGATTTGAAATTCGGCGAGAATAATCAACCCAAAAAGTTAACAACAATAAGCGGTGATAAAAACTAGAAAACAAAAATTAATTGGAGGAATGTGTTAATTTAAATGTAAATATAAAATACTTTTCATTGTGGTATCATTCAAATGCTGCCTCCTACCGAGTTTCGACAACTAAACTTGGAAGTTTCAATAAGAAGTTAAATCTTGAGCGGAGATAATTCTATAGAATACTAGCAGACCCGGTAAACTTCGTCTTACCATGTTCAACTTGGCGGCCAGTTTCAATTTTTCCTAGTTTTCTTTACATTTTCCTTCTTTCCCTTTACTCGAATCATCCCGCTCAATTCTATCAAAATTAAACCAAAGAATTTTAACTCAACGGGTCTTTTAAACCCCAATTTTTGTAACTTGTTCAATAAATAACTGTATGTTGATAATATGTAACTGTTTCATTTGCTGTATTCCATTCAGTAGATTTATTCCGTTTTATTATATTGTTTTCAATATCGCGACAATTTTTGGAGTATTTGCCGAATATTTTGCCTAACGCAGCGCTTTCAGCTCCCAATTAGATTTGGATGGTGTATATTTTTAGAGCCGAAGAAATAAAAACCATAAGAAAAGTCACATTTTCGTAGATGATGGAAAGAATTATAGAGACATGAGCTATCAAAGAACGAATGAACATAAGCCATAAAAAAAGATTTTTTACTAAACATTTTCAAACAGCTTTTTATTCACTTTTTTATTCCATCCTTCGAAGCAGTTTGAATTAAAGTCCATATTTTCACCAAAATCATTTCCAAAAAGATTCGCCTAATACTTAAGTTATAGACTTAACACATTTCAACTTAAAGTGTTCCCAAACAGCACTTGTCATGGCATTAAATCTGGCGATTTTGTGTATTGCAAGTTCCTATTTTTATTCAAGCAAAAAATGCAAATTAATTCCTTTGAACTTTAACTCAATGAATCAAAGAAACGATTGGTTTTGAAAAGTGGAAAACTTATGTTTAGATATATTCACCCATTATTTTAAAGATTTTAATTGAAGCAGTTCTGATTTCAAAATTTCCTAAACATTGTTGGTGGTGATCTGCGATTTCATTTAGGATTATGTTATATTGTTGAGATAATAAAAATTATTTGTCTTTTTTACTGTAAATCTTAATTTTCAAAAATGAAACACCGGTCAAATCCTAACGAATATCTTCACAGTTCAACTTTCATATTCTCTGAAAAAAGTTATATTTTCAAAAAAATATAAGTTATATTGACAGAAAGAAATATCGAAGTATACATTTGTCCCATTTATTGGGGCAAGTGAAACACATAGGTCTTTTTCAGATGCGTCATAGACTCCAGTTCAGTTAATGTGTCGAGCGTTTCAGGCGTATTGGATTACACGAAATTGAATGTAAAGCTTCCCAATTTCTTATTTTTAACGTCCGCAAAGTGTCATAACATTATTTCGTATTTATCTTTACCAAATTCATATTTTTTGGACAACAATTTACTACTTAAATTAACACGAATTAAAAATGGTTTTAATATTTGAAATCGTTTATATGGTTATGATTCGATCGATAACATATCAATCCGTGTCACATCTAGGCGTCATTTATTACCATGTGCAGTGTACAATTAAGCAAGAAAAAACATATCGAGGTTGCATATCGCCCCCACGTGCATAAGAAATATAGGTACTCGGTTGAGAAATAGGCGCCTAATTCTTAAATTTTTCCAGCGATCAATGAACAGTATGCTTTGGTTACTATTATCTTGCAACGACGTTTGCTAGCGACGCCTCGCCCATGGAAACGAAAAACAAACCCCTCGAAGAAAAGAAAATCTCTAAAAATGAATGCCTGACTTTTCAATTTAGGATTTTGGCCAAACAAATATTATATGTTTTATTCGATCAGCAAAATGTCAACCTGAGTCACATCTAGGCGTCATTCATAACCATGTGCTGTAGAAATGAGTTAGGAATCAAGAACAAAAAAAATCACATCAACGCTTCATATCGCCACCACTTACATTGAAAATATGCTTGGTTGAGAAATACGCGCCAAAATATTCTCAATGATCAGTATGCTATGCCATGGTTACTATCTTCTAACGACGTCTGCTCGCGACGCCTCGACCTTGGAGACGAAAAACAAACAGCCCAAAGGAAAAAAAAATCTCGAAAAAATGGAAGCCATGACTTTTATTTCATTCAAAAAACTACAAATTTAATTATTACGGACAATAAATGCGACTTTCTGTTGTTTTTAATCGATATAAACCGATTCGCATGGCTACAGAATATTCTAAAAATAATTTCATTCGAATCGTTTGGGTCATTTCGGAGAAGTAGTACTACAAACACCGTTACAAGAGAATTTTATATAATAGATTCATGCTAAATTCAAGGCTGCATTTTAAGGTTGGGAGCACCAATAAAGAAATTCAGTGTTTAGGATGCTGCAGCCATCAAAATTCATCATAAAACTGAATCTCAAAAACTCCGGAATAAGTAGAAGAAGAAAAAACTTCAAGATCGAAAGATCGGATCGAAATAAAATCGATTTATTCGATTTTCCAAGGCTAAAGAATTGATCCAAAAATCGATGATTTGAGTTCAAAAGATCGATCTTCCAAAGATCGATCCAAGATCGACCAATCCTAATTGTTGATAGTTTTTTTTCCTGAATTCTTATTTCGAAACTTGGGATTGATGCTCAACACCTTTCTTACAACCAAAAATTTGTTATCTTCAAAACTATCAGGGACACGCTATGCTGAACTAAAACACAAAATAAGCAGAAATTCAAAGACAATTGGAAAGAAATTTCGAGAATTTAAAAAATTCTCCCTAAATACGGTTTTGAAAATTTGGATTAAAATTTTAAATTTCAAGTGTTTCATACATACAAAGATTAAGGAAAAAAAGGCTATAACTCAATGGTCAACTCTCGCTGAATCTTGTGCAAATTTTTTTTAAACGAACACAAACCCATATAGGATCTCAATGAATCTTGACGTTTCCTCGAAGAGATTCCTTTAACTTAACACTAAACGTACATTTTCCGAGGATATGGTGGCTAAATAGCATCTTACAAATGCTTACATCACCAACAAGGTTGCCTAAATCACAGAAAAATCTGTAATTTCACAGAATTCTAAGCAAATTTTCATCACAGAATCTGTGTCACAGAACACAGAATTTTGAAATATTCGCAGATTTCACAAAAGTTTTGAGTTTTGAATGGATTTCCAAAATATTTTTTTTTGGCTAATATAAAATTTTGATTTCTTACTTTTAATTTGAAAAGTATGATAAGATTAGTTATGTTGATTGATTTTTCCCAACTAACTTGTAAAAAAGACCCAATTTATCATGAATTTTCAATAAAATGAATGGAAAAAGCATCACAGAAAACCATCACAGAACTTTTGGGTAAAATCATAGAAAGTCAGATTTTTTTTTCTCAAAAACACAGAATTTTTATCGGCATCCTTGATCACCAATCCACAGAATGTTTTCTAGACAGCTGCAAGCTTTTTATGAACATACTTTTTTACTTTTTGCATCTCCCATAACTTTTTTGGTTGGTTTTGCTGCCAGAAATAGCAATAAAAATTTTGGATCCATACACCCAGTCCTGAATCAGCGCAACGAGGATTTATTTTTTTTTTATAGAAATTTGTGTAGAAAAACTAAATTTTTTATTTAAAAATCGTCAATGTGAAAAGATATTCGATGTTATACACAGCTCATATTCATTTTTTTTTTTTAAATTTTAGCGTCTTTGACTGCTTATTTGAAAGCTGTGTAACCGTAGGATGAGAAAAAATCTCAAAAAATTGCTTTGCATAGCCATGGAATTTATTTTATATTACTTTTGCAAAAACATTTCAGGAATTTATTAAAAGCTCTAGTAAGCAAAGTCTGCCATTTTTAAATACCTTTCAATAGATTCAGATTTTTTTTATTTTGAAATTGTTATAACTTTTTTCATGAAATGCTTAGCTACTTGTCATGTTAGCAAACATTTAAGATTAGGAATAGGCAAAACCAAAAAATTGAAGATCAACTTCATTTAAAGTTTGTTTGAATTTTTTGGATGATCTGATGTGCAAAATTTTTTTCTTCCATACAAAATCGAAACGCGTTACGATAACTCAGGAAACAACCAAACTTCTAAAATTTTACACTGATGCTTGGTGACCCAAAAGGCATCGAAAAAACATATGGGAGCAAAAAGTCATTTTTTGCAGCGGCATATTCAATATTTAATGTCTACTATGTATGCCTTGATCGGGAATCGATCTTATGACCTTTAGCTTAGATGACTTGAACGCTATCCTCTAGGCAACAGGCGGTGGTTAACTTCATAGTTAAAATTATGTAAGGATTTATTTTGTTTTTTCCAATTACGGAAATTGTGAAATCATTTCGAACCAAATGAACCTTGTATATCTTTTAAGCTGAAGTCAAAACGCTTTTCAGTCTTGAACAGAGTTGTTAAAAAAGTAAACATTTTTAGTACATAACAAAATTTCCTTTTGTGATATAAGAAATAGTTTTAAACGTATCTATTTATTCTTCAAAAATTGTTAAATTGGTTTTTTTAAAAAGCTTTGCATCTCTGAAACAAGATTATCTAGGCAAAATATAGATCGACTTTTCCGGAGTTTGCCGCAATGGAGAATATTAAAAAGGTTAAAACTCTTTTTTTTGTTTTTCGTGTAAGTTTTTAAATTAATTGATTTAACCTTAAAACAATAAATTAATAAAAACTTCTAAGAGCCATATCCCTAAACCTAGAAGTGGTAGACAAAGTTTGACAAGAGAAAACAAGTTCAAGACGCAAAAATCTTCCAAAATCAGATTTTAAAATATGGGCATCAAAGTGCCTTCAAAATAATCGATGTTTTTCGGTGAGTTTTAATAGTTTTAAAACAGATTTATCCTTTGTATTTTTGAGCTACTCTTAACGCATGGATGATAAATCCAAAATCCGTACTAGAAATATCGGCAAAAAGTGAAAGCTGCTTAACAATCCATTAAGACTTAATTAAACTGGCTAACTCTGAAGCTTTGATTTCCTCTTGAAATAACTTTTCAGAAACTATGTGCTATAATTTTGAATAACAAGTTTCCATTGCTAAGTTCTTGATATATTAAAAAAATTATATTCTATTGTTAAAATAGAACGGATTATTTAATACACTTTCCTCGCTCATAAAATTGTATCAATTTTAACTCAACAGAAGCGCTCAATCTATTTTCGATTATGCCGATATCCCGAATGATCTTTTGACACCCGACAAAATGGGCCATTTTTATGACAATTTTACAGGCAGGCATTGCAAATCCATAAAATCACTCTACCCAGTCCCCCAGCTTCAATAGAGGCCGAGAGTGTGTTAGCGCCTTTATGAGAAACGGGACTCCTAAATAGTCCGAAAATATTCCCGAAACCATCGTAAAGATGAGCCTTGGACAAGGAGGGGGGAAAAGTCCTGAACGAATATTCAGAATTTTCCCCACCCAACTGTTGGGAAATGAGATTACATCCGGTCATCGGATTTGTTTGCTCGTTGGGCACCAATGATAGTCGAGACCGTTTTTGGTGGTGTTTAGGTTGTAGGATATAAATTAAGCGGAAACATGGAAAGCCAGCATCACTTTTTACGACGAGGGGATCCTTCAGGAGAACTGCTGCTGTTGAATATCCTAGTCCTGGTAAGAGGGCGATAGTCGAGAAAAAAAAGCATAATATAGACCGGAGGTGCAAATGAATAAATATGTTTCCCACGGTTCGTTTCCGGTTTCTCCTTGCGTCTCCGGATCTGTTTTAATGGACCAGAAGTTTGCATTGCTGACAGTGTTTCCTGGAAGTCCATACACATAGTCATCATCATTTTATTTAGAGGAGAAACGCTTGGTCTGAAAGTTGTTTAGTTGAATCGCAGAAAAAGTATGTGTGGAAAAGGTTATTTTCGAGAAAAAAATTTTTTCATCAAACTTATGTGCAGTAAAACATTTTATTTTTGTAAATAAAGCTTCCAAAAACCAAAAAAAAATCAAAAATTCACTTTTAAAAAATATAATGAATATAAATAGTTAGGCGTCTAACCGTAAAATGGCATTTAGTTTTTTTTCATAACCCGGTTTTTTTTCAGTTCAAAAATTCAAAATCCTCGAACATTCAGTATGGCGTCTGTCTTTTATCGTCGGAAATTTCGATTCGTGTCTCCAGTTCAATTGGAATATTTGACGCTTTTCGCAAAGTGAGGTTCCCCATCTCCTCATCACCATGAAAATCTTTGGCTTCGGAATGAAAACACCCTTGTTTTCCGCAGATTTTTTTCACACTCTGTAGACTACTTAGTAGACTCGCATATCGCCTGGATGGTGGAGGGAAATGGATATTATGATAATTTTTCATCCTCTGGCCACTTATTTTCTGGGTGCGCTCTTGATCCAAATTATGACGGATGGCTCTTTGATGGCTCCCCCTGGATGGTGGGATGCTGAGCTCAAATTTCATTCATGCTGGCTGGCTGACTGTGTTGGGTGCTGGTCCAGCTCTCATGTTTGGGGTGCACTTTGTTATGTGAGGAAGATAACGGAAAGATATGTCATCTCACGTCGCCACCATTGCTTCTGATTTAATGGTTTGGAAAGTTTCCGCTGAGCGCTTTTGATGAATTTATGCGCCTTTATATAAATAGTTACTCCGAAAACATTAATTCGAGCTCACACTAAAAAAAGCATATAAATTTTATTAAAAGTTATTTCAGTAAGACCTTCAAAAATTCTAACACTGGGGACAAAATGATTTAATTTTACTTTTTTTAAAAGACTTAAATTATTATCTAGTCCCTGGGTACCTATTAAAAAAAAAATTGACGTTGATTGCTTTGAATTGAAAAATTTTTGAAGCTTGAAGAACACATCCAATTATCGGGTAAATCACTATGAAAAAAAAACTGCTTGTTGTTTAGCTCAGGATTGAGAATTCGGATGGCTGTGGAAAATTTTCCAGGAAAGAAAATCCAAATGATTTTTTTAATATTTAAATGGATATTTTCTAACAATTCTTTGATGCTATTATTGCAAGAAATTTCAGATTTATTAAAAAACAAAAAAAAAAAATGAAATTTCAGCTGTACGAGGACGAGGACGGGTTAAGTTAGCATCAGGCCCGTGCGAAGAGCTCGTCCATGGGGGGTTTCGAAATACAAATTGAAATAGAAATAATAACAATACCAAAAATGCACAATAATTAGGAAAATATTTTCGGAACACCAACAATCGAATTAAAATTAAATAAAAATTTTTGATTAAACTATTGAACTTAAGAGAATTTATTCCAAACACATAGTTGATGATTAAATTTAATTTGAAAATAGATCATATTTAATTCTGTTTCGAGGGTGCCACTGATAAAATTCTGAGATAAAATCATATTCAAATTCTTCCAATTATCAAAATAAAATGCTGAAAAATAAAATCATTTTTGATGTTCTCAGCAATAACTTTATATGTTTATAATTCCACATATTAAATTCATCATTGAATGTTTATTCTGACAATGTAAAGGTTGGAAAGTTTAGTCTCTTGAATAATCAATAAGAAACTAATAAAAATAAAAACAAGAAATTTCAAGTGCAGGTTAGTTTTGAATTTTAAGTTCTGAATATTTTTTTGCCGTCAATTGAAGTACAGACCCCTTTAAATTTTTGCAATACGCCCGAACATTTTATGTTGTTGAGATCGAATGTTGTCTAAATCGAACGTTTGTTGTCAAAAATGAACAGGGTATCTTTTGGATCCTGTAAAGTAAGCATTCAAAGAAAAAATAGGAAACTATTCGGTCTGGTCCGGATGAACAAACTCGGATTTTGCCCGTTTTTTTCACAATTTAAGCTTAATCCATATCTAAAATTTAAATTTAGTTAACAAAATTTATGATTTTTGAATCAATTATTTCATAAAACTTGTTTTAACGAAATAAATTGCATACACTTGGAATTGTATGATAACATTTGAACGCTACTGTTATGCCTTAGTAAAAAATCATTTCTCTATCGTTTATTTTTCACCTTATTTGCATGTTTGCAAAACGGTGAAAATTTTGATTTGTTGCACTCTGATTGTTCATGTTGAAGGTTTTTTTTTTTACATTTATAGATATGTGTTTCAAATTGAAATTTTCAAAATTAAGTCCCAAAACCTTTAACATTGTTTGTTGAATCTGTAATATACAGCCTTTAGAAATTTGATTGGGAGCTCGAAAACTCTTATTAACGAAAATGAGCAATTAATTTAAAAAAAAAATCACTCTAACTTTTGTTAATTTTCATATATTTCACCATCAGTGAAAGTATAAAGTAGTAGAAAATGAAAAACAGAGATTAAAATTTTGAGAATCAAATATGATTTACTTATTTGCTGTTTTTTAATGCTCGATTGAAATTTTTAATTTCAGTTTGAAACTTTGTTTTTGAAAATTGGTTATGGTCTAGGCAAACCGAACTGAGCGCCTTGGGCCCTTTTAAGAGTCACTTAACTAATAATAATGCAAAGACGAAATCTATGTTGTTTGAACCAGGTGTGTTTTTACCGGCTAGCGGCTGGCGGCTGAAAAAATGTAGTTAATGTGAATACACTCAGTCGAGCGCTCCCTGAAATTCGACATTGGATGATTGAAAACAGTAAACAATTCTTCAAATGTTTTATAGTCATTACAATCAAGTTTAAAATTTATAATAAAGAACTGTGCAATAAATGGTTGAATATGCATGATATGTTTTGACTCGTTATTTCAAACCACATTATTCCATGTACGAATTAATTCCAATAGGATTGAAAAAATGAGCACTGAAATGTAAATTTCCTGTAAACAAAACCCACCATGCTTGTTGAAGATTTACATGATTTATGTTTTACGTTTCAAGAAATGGCAAGTAGAATTACATGTAAGGGACTGTGTTTGCACATGTAAATACCCGATTCCCTTCTACCCATGCTCTTGCATGTAAAAATACGAGAATTTTTCTAAGTGTGTAGTTTATTATCTAATAAATCTTTCTGGTCGATCATGCCCGCTAGAAATTTATTTTCAATCGGCTTTTTTGACCAATTTTCTTATGACAATTGGTCCGATCTGGTCGAAAACTGAATAAAAACGTTTTGAAATAAAAAATCTAGAGAAATATGGAATTTATGCCTAAATATTTTATCTGAAGATTGTATGTTTTTGACAGCAAAGGATTTTTATTTTAAATCAATTTTAAAATGGGTATTCAATGGGTAGGTTTGTAAACATCGAAACCTAAATCTAATATATATAAATGGAGACGTTTTCTTTGTAACAACATCACGTATAAATGGTCGGTCGGAATGAAGTGAAATTTGGTATCCGAGGGTTTTTTGGGTCAGAGATGGTTTGTTTAATAGTTTCAACAATCTCACTTTTTATGGAAGGTGGTCCCAATAAAAATTCAACTTTATTTGTTACGATTTCCATAAGGATCTATTCGTGAGCACGATGCAGTTAAGGACGTGTAGATGAAATTAAACATTTATTACGATTTATACTTTAGAAGGTAAAACGAAGTTTACCGGGTCAGCTAGTTTATCATGAAACAAAATCTTTGAAATAACTTAAATATTTCATCAAATTTGTAATTTTCAGCTGAACTGTCTATCTGATCATTCTTTTGAATGCAGAACTGGAGCTTATTACTGATTCTTAACCTTAGCTTCATATTTGAATACGATTTATGTACTTTAATGTTGAATTCCTTAGCATTGAATCGCAATTTGTATAATTATCATCTATCGAAAATTATTAATTTAAATTCTGATTTTATTTACATTTTCATTGTTATTTATTTGAAAACTATTTAAATGTCTATTTTCATTTTTTTCACATTAAAAGCTGTTCATATAAAAAGTTTGTTTTAAAAAAAACGTCCTAAATTCTTCAAAATGGAAAGCACAAATTGTATAAATATGCGTTAGTTACAAAATAGAGAACTTATTTTCATCGATGGATGAAATCTTTGATTTTTTAGAAAGTCTGGTTGATTTGGCTTGCATGATTTGATCATAAAATAGATTTTTACTGAAAACTCTCAATTCCTCGAAAAATTTTAATTGAACTCTTGAGCTCTCTTCAAAAATTTTGAAGACCTTCAATGAAAAATACTAAAATTTTCAAAAGTGAAATTATAAAGCTGAGTTGAAATTATGTGGTTTAATCTATGTAAAAAATCTATGTGTTAATCTATGTAAAAAACGGAATAGATTGCGATGAAATAAAGAACCACAACTCTGGTGGATTTCATCATGTTCACGTACGTCTAAAACCTAAGGGCGATGAAATAAACATTCACGGTATTTATAGACCCCCATCATCCAATTTAGCTAACTTTTTCGTTGATTTGGAAACAACAATTATCCGCTTCCAGTTCAAATGCTTCATGTCTCATTGTAGGAGATATGAATATTCCAACAAATCAGACCTCAAATTCCGATACAATCGAGTATTTGGAACTCCTAAACTGCTATAATTTTCAAGTAACCAATACTCATGTTACAAGACCTGTCAGCAATAATATTTTAGATCATGTTATCTGCTCTGAAAAGATCCAATCCAATATCAAGAACGATACGGTGTACTCGGATATAAGCGACCACTGCATTATTATTTCTACGGTTGGAATTCGTAAAAATGTGTTTACACGCAAACTACAAAAAGTTGTTGTTAATAATAGAATGCTTAACGAACAGTTCAGCGAAAAAGCTTGTAACCTCCGAGCCAACTCTGCCGAAGAGCTTCTTATACAAATACTTTCGTTGTATCAGGAACTAAAGATCAAATATTCCAAGACCGTTGAAGTACGAGCCAGAGTTAAAGGCTTATGCCCGTGGATGAATGTAGACGTTTGGAAGTGGATAAAAATCAAAGATTCCCTTCTAGCAAAATGTAAAAGAAATCCATTTGATCTAGACGCTCGAGATTTGTTACAACACACGTCTAGAAAACTCAACCAGTGCAAACAAAGTGCAAAACAATCCTATTACAGCAACTTGTTCAAGGACGCTAATAGTAAAAATACGTGGAAATATTGAAACTCCATATCTGGTAATCAGGTTGAAGAGCATGATGCTCTGAAATTATTAGTAAACGGAAATCTCACAAGTCACGAAAGGACTGTTGCTGACACCTTCAACTGTTTCTTCAGCAACATAGGGCCCCAGCTCGCTTCTAGTATCAGTAGCCAGAGAAATACGAATCGATTCGGCACCTTAGCCCAACTACGCAGTTCAATATTTTTAGAACCGGCAACCGAGCAAGAAGTGATCTTGAAAATTAAAGATCTTGATGCTAACAAAAGCGTAGGACCCGATGGAATACCGGCGTACTTTATAAAAAACCATTATCAATTTTTCTCAAAATTGATTCGAGATGTATTCAACGAAAGTCTCGATACTGGTAAATTTCCTGATTGTTTAAAAATAGCTAAAGTTGTGCCGATTCACAAATCAGGATCCAAATTTGATGTCAACAATTATCGACCTATCTCAGTTTTACCTTGCCTGAGTAAAATTCTGGAACAAATGTTAGCTACTAGAATCATCAATTTTTTCCAAAAGCAAAACATCTTGTACAGCTGCCAATATGGATTCCGAGCAGGTTCCAGTACAACGACAGCTACTTATGAGCTTTTCACTGATGTTTACCAAGCTATGGATCAGAAAAAACTCGTTGGACTTCTTTTCATCGACTTAAAAAAAGCCTTCGATACCATGGATCACGAGATCTTGCTTGAAAAACTGGCTTTTTATGGTATACGTGGAAAACCGCTTGAGCTAATGAGGAGCTTTCTTACTGGTCGAAGTCAATTTGTATCCGTCAACGGAGTAAGAAGCAGTATCCAATCTTTGAAAGTTGGCGTACCACAGGGAAGTAATCTCGGACCGCTTCTCTTTCTTGCGTATGTGAACGATCTGCCCAAACTAAATTTAATAGGAAAGCCACGTTTATTTGCCGATGACACTTCGTTGTTCTACACTGGTAATGACCCCTCCATAATAATTAACAACATGCGTGCTGATATGGAAGTCTTAAAAGGTTATTTCGATGAAAACCTGTTGTCCTTAAATTTGACGAAAACGAAGTACATGATTTTGTCAACACCCAGGAGACCAGTAGAAGTGCATGAAGACCTAATAATCAACTCAACATTGATCGAAAAAGTTGATCACTTCACATATCTTGGCCTAGACATTGATTATAAGTTGAAATGGAACTACCACATACAGAAACTCCAAAAACAGATCGGCGCAACGTGAGGACTGTTGTGGAGAATAAAAAGAATTGTGCCCAGGAAACAAATGAAATTAATGTACCAGGCTTTCGTTCAATCGAAACTACAATACCAAGTTTTTATGTGGGGTGCAGCAGCAAATACTCTCCTGAAGAAACTGCAAGCAGCTCAAAATCGCTGTCTAAAAGCCATCTACAACCGTCATAGAATGTACCCAACGAAAAACTTATACACTGAAGCTGATAACTCTACTTTTCCGATCCAGGCGCTTAGAGAGCTTCAAGCCATATCAATAGTCCACTCACACCTACAAGACCAACGTGTACATCATAACATAGTATATGAGCAAACCAGCCACGCGTACGAGCTTCGAAATTCGGCAGCTCTAGTAATGAGCAGACCAAACAGTGAAATGTCACGGAAAGCATTTCCTTACTACAGCAAACATCTTTATAACGCAGTCCCCAGAACACTCAGAGATGAACAAAATCCTCAAAAATTCAAAACGATGCTTAAACGTCACATCAGAAATAAAATAGAATCTTATTTTATTTAAAATCTGACATTGGAACACCCGATGGTTATCAACCGTGAACCATAGTTGATAAGAGCTTCCTTAACAGAGATTTATCTCGCTGGAAGCACAGTCAACTTCTACCTCCCATCATTCGAGCGCGAAAATAATGACCGCTACCATTTCACCACATCCGTTTAACCACAACATTTTATTTTGCTTATCTCATTTCCGCCACCACCGCCACCAACCATCGCCACCAACCACCGCCTCCAACCACCGCCTCCAACCACCGCCATCAACCACCGCCATCAAGCACCGCCTCCGCAACCAGCGCCAAATATTGAATGTTTACCATGTCATTTACCGAACACAAGTGATACAAAAAATTAAGTGCTAAAAAATGAAAAGAATGAACAAACCTTATTGTAAACAAGTTGAAAAAATTTAAAAAAAATAAATAGTGATGAGGAGGTTTTGCGCCCACTGGAGAAGGAGCACTGAAAAAGTTCCACTCCCGCGGGCTTTTCCCTGCTCACAAATTAAAAAAAAAAAAAAAAAAAAAAAGTCTTATTCTTGCATACTTGATCCAAAGCTAAGACTGTAGATTGTAATTTGGCTCTCGATAAAACTTTAATTTTCTGTCAAACAATACATTAAGAAAATATGCAATTTCCTGTGAAATTTTTTGCGTTAAGTGAAGATTACATATCTCGTTGAAAACAAATATTTGTCATGAAAATTCTACTTTACTATTGAAATCTTTTTAAGGAATATTTTGAATAAAATCAGGGTGATTCAAAAACAAAACTTGCAAATAACACAAATTCTTATTCATTACTTGTTATTTTTAGCTGAAACCTCGGCAATCGGCAACCCTTTATTTTCTTTGGTTCCGACACTTGTGAGATGTTTAAAAGATGTCTTTTCAACATGAAATGTCGTTAGTGATGTCGCCGTCGCTGATGTAGACGAAAACTCCGGTTTGGGGATTCAACGACAATCATCCTTATATTTTGAATTTTGAATATTATTTTTGAATCAAAATTTTGTACCTGAACTTCGAATTTGAATTTTTAATTTGTTTCTAAATTTTAATACGATTTTTTGGATAAAAAAAAATCTTAATCTTAATTTTAGATCATTTGCCAAGGAGTGAAATTTATTTTAGAGCCCTCAATCATGAACCGATTTTTATGCTAATGCTATTGGTTGAAATTTCAATTCATTATTTTAAATATCAAGTTTGAGTCCGACTTATGAATCTGAATCAGATAGATACATCACATGTTATGAATTTCGAATAATGAACCTGAATCTAAGTTTTGAAATTTGATTCACGTCAATTTGAAGCTTTGTTATGTATCAATTTTCTGTAGGAACTAAGTTTTAGAACTTCGTATCCGGATGTGAAACAAAAACTCATTCGGGTTTCTTTTTTTTAAATTCAGGAAATTTTTATCCAAATATTGAAAATGCCTATGAGTAGCGGAAAGCACGAATTAAATTTTGAATGGCAAGCTAAACCTAATTTGAATCAGATTTTTATATCTTATCTCTAGCATTATTCGAAGTTAAATTCAATAACCCTATACCGACTGGATACAAAATCCAAAACATGAAAACAGAAATACAATTTTGATTTTTATTTCTTTCTACCCTCTATCAACGAGTTAGAAAATTTTGAAAAAAAACTGTAGCAGAATGCTAAAATTGGCATTTGTTTTCGAGGTTTTTGGATTAGTTCTCTCAAACTGCGACATATTGAAAGACAGTTTTAGACATTGGCCTATAATCGATATACGCCTCGAAAAATATGCTACAAAAGCCAACACAATGGAAAACTCGAATAAATTTAGTCAAAAATGGCAATGGTTTATATTTTTAAAACCAGTACTGGATTCCTATAAACGTAAAACATGGATGCAGAAATTCATTAGACTACTTTAAATTTGATTTAAAAATCGTTTTCGTCTCTGTTCAGAATTTGATGACATTGAACAGTCTCTGTTGTGACGGTTTTAACGAATTTTCTTGATCATAAAGGATACAAAAAACCTTCATAATATTTACATATGCTATTTCATCAATTTAACCTTGATTTTTAATTTTTTATTTTAAAAATATTTGTTTGTTTGCGAACCTTGGGTAAACTAGATATTTTAAGAATTAGAAAAAACAAACCATATTTTGTCTATTTGATGCTCAATTAATAGGATTTCAAACGTAGAAAACAGTTTCCAAAAATTCAAACTATGGACTGAGTTATTAATGATAATGTGGAAAAGTTCATTGTTGGTCAAATTTACCCCGGTGATCAAAGTTACCCCGTTTTACGGTACGCTTTTTAACGATATTTAAAACTGAGATTTTTCTTTTCAAAAACTTAACTTTTACTTTAAAAAAACAGGTGTCCATTTTCTCCCGTGAAAACTTCTTTGTATGCAATAGCCACCATCTATAAAGCTTGGTTTGCTTTTAAAAGCCTGTTTTTGAAACTTTTGGTTACTTGGAACGAGCTTTAAAAGGAACACTACTGCCTTTTTTAATGTTCGTATAGTTATTACTCAATGCCGGATGAAAACATATTGAGTTATATGTAGTTCAAGTGCTGAGTATTTTACTTATATATTTTACTTCATTGTGAATATACCGTAAACTGGGGGAACTTTGATCACTTTTTTCATTCATTTTTGAATATTTTGGAAGGGGTTATTTTTTTGTAATACCTAAAGGCTTCAAAACCCTTACTGAGATGAGGAGTATAAAACATGATCATTGATTGCAGTAAATTCAAACGAAATTGGTGGTTATAATTAAATTACAAAACCAGATTTCGAGTTTCGGGGTAAATTTGATCACTATGGTTTTTACGTATCTCAATATCTTCAAATTTATTGTTTAGATGTCATTTGGCACAGAGGACTCAAAGCATCGAGTTATTTTTGTTAGGACTCAATTGAATTTCACAACGTTTTCTTTCAAAATCAAATATACTAAAAAGATGAAGAATGTTGCTGCATACATTTAGGGGCAAAAATTATAAACATTTCTCAATATTTTTTTTCCTTAAAAAACAAATAAAATTTTACCTTCATGTAATTCCCTAAGTTCTCGCACTGTTCCCATGTTCTTTGTATTCTTCAAACTTAACCATTTGATAGGGTTTTTAGCCATTTTTCCTATATCGGCTTTTTTATGGAAAATGACCGTTTTTTTTCAATATCCAAAAATTATCATCAAATGACCATAAAAATAACACTTAAACTTAACCTAAACCAAGAAAAAAAGTAAAACTTTCGCATTAAACAACCCATTTCCTCTTAAATGCTTAAATTTGATCAGGAAAGATATTTGTTTGTGAGCCTTCAAAAAACCAGATATTTTAAGATTTTGAAATGAAATTTTAATTAATATAAAAAAATTTCTAATAAAAACCAAACTTAGCTTATTTGTTACTGAATTTACAGGCTTTCAAACGTAGCAAACAGTTTTCAGATATTTTAACTTAATACTTAGTTAATGATGATTATCTGCAACAATTAAATATTAAAAATATGGGGGTTTTTTCTTACCCAAGTAACACTGATGGTTTGGTCCTCAAGCCCTTTATGAAAACAAAACTTTATCTAGAAGCATGGTATAAAACTTTAAATGTTACTTGGGTCAGCTTTGCAAAAGCTCTCCGCATGGTCGCTTGAGTTTTATTTCCTGCAATAACTCTTTCATTTGAGTTGAAACATGGCTGAAAAATCAAACAGTACCGTAAACTGGGTGAACATTGATCACTTTTTTAATTGATTTTCGAATATTTTGGGGTCATTTTTGTAACACTTGAAAGTTTTAAAATCCTTACTGAGGTAAGGAGTAGAAAGCGTGATCATTGATAGCTGTATATTCAAACGACATTAGTGGCTATAACTAAATGTTTCTTACAAAACCAGAGTTCGTGTTTCGGGGTAGCTTTGATCACTATGGTTTTTACGTACCTCAACATCTTCAACATTATTGTTTGCCATTGATGCCAATTAGCACAGAAGGCTTAAAACATCATTTTTTGTTTGGATTCAATTGAATTTTTCAACGTTTTCTTTCAAAAACAAATATACTCAAAAGATGGACAATGCTGCTGCATACATTTAGGGGCTCCCTAGGTCCTACCACTGTTCTCCTGTTCTTTTTTTCTTCAATTTTAACCATTTTATAGGGTTTTGAGCCATTTGTTCTAAACAGACTGTCTCATAGAAAATGTCCGATTTTTTCAAACTTCTTAAAATTATCATAGAATGCCCATAAAACCACACATAAACTATACCTAAGCTTGCCAGATAGCCCGGTTTTATCCGGGTTTGCCCGGATATTTGATGCAAATTTTTGATAAAGTCCGGTCCGGCCCGGTTGCCCGGATATCGTGAAAAAGGTCCGGATATTGCCCGGATTTTTTCACAATTTTCACAAAGAAACCAAAAAAAAAAAAAAGTTTTTGAGTAAGTTTCAGCAAAATCGATTAACGGTATGGAAATTTTCAACAGCTGTTTCAAATAATTTCGCTGATTTACTTTTATAAACCTTTGAATATTTAAGTGTTCCAAAAAGTTTTTGGAAGTCTGCAATTACATTAATAAAATATTAATTTCAATTTTTTTTGCATTTTTTCTTTGCTTTTATGTATAATTACACCTAAATTTTGCCCGGTTTTTGCCCGGTTTTTGGATTTGAAAAATTAAAATCCGTGCCCGGATTTTGCCAGGTTTTTTTGAAAAAATGCCTGGAATTGCTAAGCCCGGATGGGAGTGGAAAAATTCTGGCAACCTTAACTATACCTGTACAAAAGAAAAAAGTTCAACTTTCACAAAAAAAAACAAACCATTTGCTTCTAAATGCTATCAGGAGAGATGTTTGTTTATGAGCCTTCGAAAAAAAAGAGATATTTTAAAACATTTAATTTTCAAAACATCTAAGAAAAATAAAAAAACTCCAACTACATTCTAAATTTAGCCTATTTGAAACTCAACTTATAGGCTTTCAAACGCAGAAATAAATTTTCAGATATTTTTACTTCAGATTAAGTTAATGATGATTATCTGCGGAAATTTCATGTTGATCAAAGTTCCCCCAGGTTACGGTATATAAAAAAGTTGGAAACACAATCCAGATAGGGATAATATGTTATGTAGCTCAGGAAACTATTGATTTTTGTGATTTATTGTTATTTTTATGTATAATAACAGACAGAACATCATTTTCAAAGGTGTTAAAAGAACCAACAGTCCAATTTTTGTACATTTGAAACTGCTAGATATCCTTCCATGGATCAAATGAATTAGATTAGATACGGAGATTTGAGAGCTAAGCTTTACCAGCAAACAAAAAACGATTCAATATTCAACACGTGCCCGATGTTGAAAAGCACCCTTAATTCGATTCCTAAAAAGCGCATGAAAAAAACTACACATTCGTACAACAGAAAAGGATTTCTTCACTCCGTTTAAAAAAAGAATCCATGTGTAAGTTCAGCTCCTTTCCATCTCAAATAGCGTTGAAAGCACACTGATTATGGCGCCCTGAAAAAAAGGAGATCAACACAACGAGCTAGCGCCGAAAGTCGGCAAAAGATTAAAGGAGCTTTTGCTCAGAGAAGGAAAATAACGCAACAACATAAACGGAACACAACAGCAGCAGCAGCTTTCTTTTTACAGGCGATCGGATTTCACTATGATTATTTGAATGTGTCTCATAGCAGACGGAAATGATACCGAAAGTGTAAACAGCGGAAGTTTTCAAATTGATACATATATTCCAACATAATGGGATTTAAAAACAATGTATAAAAGAAACTTTTTGTGAAAAATAATTTTGATTACAAATTTGATTCTCTTTAATTATAACTCGGACTTGTTTTATCTTGCATGCAGATATAAAGACTTTGAAGTTGTTATTCCAGAATTAAGTCATTAATCCGACTTTTATGTCATTCAACTCCGGTGCTACTTCTAGACATGGTAAATTAGCTTCCCATTTTATGATTCTCGGTACTTCTGGCAACTGTGTGGTACAAATTTATGTTCTCACCATATTGATCGAACGTTTTATTACCATGCGCACATAATTGTGGCCTTTTGGAACGGTAACGAGAGCAATTTCCGTCTCACGGCCATTAAACTTCAATGACTGAAAACAACGGCCACTGACCACTTGATATACGGTGAATTGTTAAGGTGGTTCAATTTCATCTGAAACAAGTTAAGATTTGAATTTTCTCACTTTTTCAGCCCTCCCTAAAGGATTCCGAAATTTCCCATTTGAAATTATTAGCCGCTATGGTAGATCACCTACATAACTGTAATCGGAATCTCGCAAAAAAAAAGGAAGCACTTCCAGAAAATCTCACAGAACCGGATGGTCCTGCTGCAGCATTCCATCCGAGAAGCATTATTATTTAATCTACCGGAATCGACGGAATGGCGTGCTGCTGACTGACACAAAACCCCTGGTATCCGAAAGCAAAAGCCGGCATCGACCGGCACAGCTGCGGAGGGTCGGAAATCCCTGATCTGGTATCGAATTCACGATTCAATCTGCACCGAAACCCCCATGCGTTCTGAATTCATTCGAAAAGTTGATATCATCAGCGAGAGGAATCAGCTTCCCAATAATGGTGGAAGAAGGAAGAAGATCAGGTTTGTTACATTGAAGGAAAAAAAAATGCTCGCGATGATGGGTTTTATTCGAGAATACCGAATAATCATGAAACTGCTATGGTTATCTGGGACCGATTAGGCTTTAACAGGTTTTTTTTTCTCTCAAACTTCTATAAATGTTTTTTCTTAATGAATCAAGATAAAAAACATAGAAGGTAAAATAAAATTGGGATCTAAATGAACTTGATGATTCTAGTCATAAAAAGTGTAATGAGAGTTTGCTGATATAATTTTTTTGGGGTATTGAAAAAAAAATTAATAGTATGATCCACTTAGCAATGGAACATTCTGAACTCTTGTTGTTCTCTAAAAAAAATTTAATTAAAGGAGCAGTGTCTAAAATTTGTAAATTAAGTGTCCATATGAAATAATTTTATTGAAATAATTCCTATCAATGTGAAATTTGGCTTTCAATCCCCTTCGAATCCAAAAAAGAGGGAGGGGGGGGGGTGGCTACCATACAAAATTAACAAAAATTAACAAACAAACTCACTACCAACAATTTTTGAAAACTATTGAACCGATCAACGTAAAGTTTATTGTGTAGCCGTTTTCAAGATCGAGAATGGTTTCTTAAATTCTTTCATACGAGTCCAAATAGAGGAGGCTTCCATACATCATTAACAAAAAATTTCACTTATTTTAACAGTTCTCGATGGATTTTTGTTAAAAATTGATAAACGTCAGCGTTTTGACATAAAGAGATAATTAATTGAATTGACAAATATGTTTTTATGAAATTAAACGATCTATTATATTTATGAACGCTACACATTTTAATGAATGGAGATTCTAATATTAAATGGATATTATACGAAAAAAAAACAAAACCGTAATGTATTTTTCAAGTATGGTACACTTTTTGATTATGTACGAATATAGCTGTATTTTTTTAACACGTGTTCGGGCCTGGAAAAGCCAGGCAATTCTATATAAAAAAAATGATTTAAATTTGATTCAAATATTGACGACCAAAAATCCTGGCAGTATCCGTGTAAATTTTGTCAAAGCCTAGAATCTACTCAATAAAAAAAAAAGAAAAAAAGTTGAATTTTTTTAATCTATTGACAGAATCTAAATTGTATTTTAGGATCCAAAAAACCTTTCATAATTATTTTCATAAAACTTGCTCAAAAAATAAAGTTTTAGAGGCATAAATAAAAAATATTAACAACCAAAATTTTTGTTTCCATAAAAAAAATGGCAATAAATCCGGGTAAAATCATGTCTTTTTTTCAATCAAATCCATGCAACCGGGTTGGGCCGAACTGTTCCTTATTTTTGTATCAAATATCCGGAGAATCTGGCAACCTTAATCCAAATACTCCTCCCGTCTCAAAATGGAGCGGTTTTTTTTTATTTAAAGGGTTTATTCATTGTATTGAAGATCCCTTTTATTTTTTTTTCAAGTTACGTTAAGACTCAAGACAATCTGGAAGCTCAGATGCCATGAAAAATAGTGCGCTTTTGAATTATATGTATAATGTATATGAAGAATGTACAATTATTTTAACGAACTTAATTTTTTTTCATAGAAGAGATAGCTAAGCACACCGGATGAACAAGTATATAATAAAATTTTCAGTTTTGAGCTGCATTTGAAAAAAAATCTGCTACACAATGCTGGTTTTAAATTTTGATTCTAACACAACTCATTGCTGCTTTTTAACGTTTGCGTTAGTGAATACCATGGTAGACTGTTATGACAAAGTTATGTCAAATTTTGCTTTAACGCCCTGTTAGCCAATTTTTTTTCATTATGTTTGACATAAGTTGGTACAAAGTAAAAATGAGAGCACACATTTTCATACGTAATACCAGATACCAGTCAAATGACACCTCTCGTTTTAAACAATTTAGAGCATAATGATGGCAATATCAGGCATCAATAAATTCAATGGGCTTGTGATATAGCTCAGTTGGCAAGTCTGTTGCTTCCTGAGCGTATGTCCGTTAGTTCGAGCTAAAGAGTAAATATCGAACACAGATGTACCAAATAAGTTTTTTCAATAACAGTCCGCCAATTGGAACGTTGATAAAGTCGCGAATGCCACAAAGATGGTAAAACGACTATAATCGAAACAAAAAAAATTAATTTAATGTGATAGCAAAACTTTGCATTATTTTGCCCTCAAAATATTCAAAATCAAGGTATCATTTGGTTTGGAAAAAAAGATAGCAAAACTTGCACTCAGAGCGTGATAGCAAAATTTAGCGTTACTTTGGCATTAAATATGTTTTCCTCAATAATCGAACCTTATGCTTAGCATGAACCAGCAAACTTAAAAAAATAATCAGGAAGTAGGCGTTGATCGATTCGGAGCGCATTCGTTTTTTTTTTCTTTCTGTCACGAAAAATATTAAAAAAATCTATTTATTTTATGTAAAAAGTGAAAATAAACTTCGAAGAAAAAGCATCCGTTTATGCAAAAAGTTAACACTTGATGTGATTACAAGTTCAAGTCGGAAAAAGTGAATTATTAAGGAATGATAGTGGTGTCTGAAGATTTAAAATCTCCATGTTCAGAGAGTCTTTTCATTATCAATTTGCCTTCTTGGTAACATTTCGCGAAGAAAATTTAAAGTTTCGGAAAGGCTCCGAAGAAAATTTGATAAAAATTTTCCAAATCGGTACTGGGTTTATGTTTGCTACCGTGTGGAGAAGAATTATAGGGTATTAAATAGTTTTTAACCTAAGGTCTATAAACCAGAATTCGAGGAAAAATTATCGCTCACGGTGCTGGAAATGTGTTCTTCTGATGTAGGGGTTGAAAATGATGTTGTCTATCGATTTTCCGACGCCTATAATACATTATTATATTTAATTAGTAGTTCTGCTCAATTCTGAACTGTTCAGAGCCCTATAGTTAACTAAAAACTTTAAAAAAAAATATGAACTCGTCTTAAATTTATTTATTTGAAAGTAGGAGGACATCCTGATATGTAAAAAAACAAGCTTTCCATTGTCCACCCAGCGCAACCGCATTGCATATATGTTGATGATAAGTTTTAATAGCCGATTAATTTATTGATTTAATATGTTCATTGACACGTGCGATCATCATCATCGTGCGGCAAGATAAAATGCTAGGTAGAAGAATTTAGAAAGGAATGAAGAACAGGCGGATAGGCAAGCATCAGATGAGCTTCGTAGGATAAAGTTTTGGATAGGTGTTGAAACTGTAAGTCTAGGGCATTTTTATATTGGAAAGCATGAAAGTGTTTAACTTTTCATCACGCAGCATGAGTCTAGGGAAAAGAGGGATTTAGTTCTCAAAGTTACGAAGAGCCCAGAATAGAGGTTTTACCGTGCCTCCAGATCGTGTTCCTTTTGAATTTTCTTGGCAATCCCTTTTGACAACTGTACGTGATTCTTAACATACAAATTTCATGCGAGTTCGCAGTCATAGAGACAGAGATACTGTCGAAACTAACTCAAACGATGATCTACTGCGTATTCATGGCTTTGACCGTAGTAGATCTTCTAGCTCTTATAGAGGATGTTGGGAGATTGCTTTTTGGTTCGGGAAGTCATAATCGGGAGTTCATGGTTGGTTGAAGGTAGTTTTGATCGGGTAGTCTTAATCAAGCTCGTTTGTAGATGGCACTATTCGGTTCTTCTTTCATCCGGGAAGCTATGGTTCTCCGGATTATGAGAAAGTCGAAAAGAATCTTGTAACCTCTTTCCAGCTACCTAGGCGTTGTCCTGATTCGTCCTGTTAACACTTTGTTTGGTGACAACTTTGTTTATTCAATCAATCAACAGACCAAGTATAGATCCAAATGACGACTTAAAGTTAAAGTTTCACAAAATTTACATCTAATTAGCGATTTCTCGATATTCTTAAAACATTTCTTCGGAAAACATCCCTCGAATCGTCAAAGTCGATGACCTCGGAAAAGCGGTTGAACGTTTTCATTACACCGATGAATGTACTATTGGCTCCATAGTTGTTCAATCGAATGGGGACATACAGTTGAAGGTCCTGGTTTCTTAGTCCATGGGGTCTCACACTAAGAGGAATAGCTTCCAGACGTAGGACAATCGATACGCGATGTCAGTAGATCGGTGACGAAAGAAGCTCGTGTTGCATTTTTTCGGGCTTGAAGAGTATCCATGTCTATGAGACGACATCGATGTTAGTAGCTTGGCATGTGGAACGGGCATGTGGAACGGGTCTTGCCTGAGAGCATAACGCAAAAAGCGCCTCTGGATAGCCTTGAGCCGCTCGTTACCGTTCTGGTAGTAGGGACATCAGACAGCTGATGCGTATTCGAGGATGGATCGAACTATGCTGCAGTACAGGCTCTTCAGGCAGTACACGTCCTTGAATTCTTTGGCCACTCGAAATAAAAATCCAAGGCTTCTAGACGTATTTCGTATGTGTTTTGAATTCCAGCTTACGGTCGAGTATAACGCCCAAATCATTGATATGGTCTACCCGCGGAAAGGACTCATCTCCTAAGAAGTACTCCGCGCAAACTGATGACTGCACATTTACTGCGATTCCAAGGCAGACAGTTGATGTCGCACCACTGTGCGAAAAGATTGAACTAGTTCTGCAGAAAAACAATGTCGTCCTGACCGTTTATGGCGTAGAACAGTTTATAATCATCAGCATAACCAAGTTTCGAGCCGTCGAGTAGTGAGAGCACATCGTTAAAATAGATTGAGAAGATAATCGGTCCTAAGTGGCTACCTTGGGGCACACCGGAGGAGGCAGGGAACTGGTTGGATAGAGTGTCTCCAGTGCGAACTGTCAATTTACGTCCAGTCAAGTAACTGCGAAACCAGCCAAGTAAAGGTCCGCAGAATCCTAAGCGTCCAAGCTAACCAATGGCGATTTCGTGGTTCACCTTATCAAACGCTGCAGACAAATCGGTATAAATGGCGTCAGTTTGAGACTTAAACTTTCGTGTACATAGGAGGTGAAGGTCAGCAGGTTCGTTGTCGTGGAGCGTTTGGGCATAAAACCGGGCTGATCGATTGAAAAATTTTGCTTACAGTACGAGAAAATCGGATTCATGACGACTAATTCGAATAGTTTGAAGATTGATCATAAAGCAGAAATGTCTCTATAGTTGTTGATATCTCTCCGATCTCCCTTTTTATGGACTGGAAACATGTAGCTTCCTTCCACTGTGAAGGGTATGTGGCTCTGTCAAGAGAAGCTTGAAAGATGAGTCTTACAGGAGTCAGTAAAATAGGCATTAATCGTTTTAAAAAGGTAGATGGTACACCATGGCATACTATGCTGGTTAAGCAGTGTTCGTGTTTGTGGGACAAAATTGGACGGGCCTTTCTTCCGGAGTCGTTGAGCATATTTGTGATGGTCTTGTTGGCTACCTTGGGTGGCGGACATAGCTGGACTTGTTACTGCACTCACGAGGAGGTAGATGATAGATATTGCTCCCTGCGTTTTCCAAATGCAGAATTTCCCGATCGGCCTGACGGTATTTCCTGCGCTGTTGCGCTTGGATGTCAGGCATTGCCTGTGGACAAAGCTGAAGGTGTGGTCTTGATTTGGAGATTATCAAGGTTGGTGGATGATGTCGTAGTTGGTAGGGTTGTGTTTTTAAAGATTGGCGTGTTTTGACATTGACGTGGATCTTATTGGATTACCTTGGGTAATGGACATAGCTGTGTTAAAGCTGTACTCGCGAGGAGGTAGATAGATGATGTTGCTCTCTCAGCTTTCCAGGTGCGCGATTTTTCCCGATCGGCCTAAAGCATGGATCACTACAAATCTGGACGCATTAAAAAGGGTCTATCTCGGAGCTATGTAAACGAAATAAAAATGTTTTGTGCTCAAATTGTAGGGATTTTACTGCACTTCTAAGGAAAAATAATAAAAAAAATATTCCGATGTTGTTTTGATGAAATTTCGTACTTTTCGTCGAGAACCACTTATCTAAGTTTGGACACCCTATTCACTGACCTCAGCGGCCATTCACAGCCCCCAGCGGCCATTTTGTTCCACAATCTCTTCATCTCTGTTGCATCCCGAGTCGTCCTACCATTCTTCTTCATCTTCTGATTAACAATTGCTCAAAATTTTTCGATAGGGCGGAATTGAGGGCAGTTGGGTGGGTTGACGTCCTTTTCGACAAAATTCACCAGTTGGCCCGATACCACCACTGTAGTACCTTTTTCGCTGTAGTGGCTGCTAGCTAAATCTAGCAAAAACTTTACTGGTTCTTTGTGAGATCTAACAAAAGGAAAAAAACATTTTTCAGGCACTCCTCCTTGTACATTTCGGTGTCCATGGTCTTGTTTTTCACAAAAAAACCGGGGTTTTTCAACCGCAGCTCCAAATATCTTGCCAAATCAAACATTTTTCTGCAAAGTTATTGGCAAAAACGAAAGTTCAAGATGGGGACATCACTCCGACCAGTGGTTTTGTAAAATTTTCGGTCAGGAAGCCTCCTCAAATCAAATTTCGCGATTTCTGAACCAGACCACATCGGGTTTTTGAACGTGGGTGTCCAAAATTAATTTTCGTCTCGCGGCTTCTATCACGTGTAACTTTTTTGGAACAAAACGAATCGTAATGAAACTTTCAGCACTGATAGTGGAAACATTTCCGAACAAAATACTGTCAAAAAATTCCAGATCCGACAACTAGGAGCGCTATGGTATAATAAACAGTGTGTCCAGATTTCTGATGATTCATGCTTTAACCTAGGCCTGTGTACATAGCTGAAGATTTAATTGTGTTTGATGTCCTTCACGTGGAAGCGCCCACGCTTTCCTCTGACGACATCCTCTAAATTTTAGTCTAAAACAAACAAATTTGCTTCCAGTTTCTCCTTCACGATGGCAGCGATGAACTTCGGATTCAACTTCTTGTTTATGTGGTCCATCTTCGACGATAGTACAAACGAACGACGCCATACTACAGTGAGTGAAATAAGAATAGTACCACTGTGTGTTTTGCTTATTAAAAAATGAATGATTGATAATCACGAAAATTTTATTCCACAGTTTGTTCTGAATTGCTTAAAGGATAAATCAAGGATAAGATTACTTTTTTTTTTGGACGTAGCAATTGGCGTTGTGGACCAAGAGTGGTGCGAAATAAGAATAGTACCACTTGAGTTTTTCAACAAAAACAAGATTATTTTTCAAAATGTACTGTGTAAAAGTGAATAATAATGCTTCTACGAATTATTTGAATAGATAACTGCATTTTAGAAGATTTTCAGAATTCCAACGGTTTTCAAAGGGGGTTTTAAGAGATGCTCCTCTAGCGTTAAGGAATTTGATATTTTACCTGTAATTCTTTACCAAATTAAATTCTTACCATCTTCATTAAAATTAAAGCTACCCAAAAAAATATTCTAGTGAGCCGTAATTTTTTCTTTATTTCTGGCTTAAATCCATTCTTCCTAACTTGGCTTTTGTGTGATACTATACGGTACTCTTATAGACTTCAAGTTCGCATCAGTATGTCAACGTTGTCGGTGCTGTCGTTCAGAACATTGAAATTCATTAGACGTGGACCAAAGTTGAAATTACGTTGCATCATTCACACGTACTCGTTGCTATAATGTTGTTCCCACGGCTCCGGAAAACTCTCTTCTTCTTCATTCGCTTACCGAGCCCGCTTACAGTAACACCGGGCAGCCGAGCTCACAACAAGTTATTGATCACCTTCCGGTTAACTTTAGCATACTCGTTCAGCTGTCGTGTGTGTGATGTCATTCCGAGAGCCAAAATTTGTTCCAACTCAATATTCTACGGCCCACACGAGACCAGACGAAAACTTCATTCGTTCGTTCGTTAGGATTAAAAACACCGCAACAACGCCGTCGTCGGTGGAACGCAACTCAGAGCCAGGACCCAGAGGGAGCAGAGAGGGTCTCTAAAACACACATAAAGTGCCACGCCTACACAAATTCTTTGGGGTTTCGTTCCAAATATGATACACCTTGCCTTAAAGGACGAACGAGATCGCCAGTTGTGCCAGCCAGAGGGTCGTAAAATCCACCCCCTTCAGCAGATACATGGGCCACGGTGTGTGTTTCCCCATAAAATGATGAGAATCCATCATAAACTGGATAACCTCATCCTCACGCGTAGGGAAATTCGGTGCCCTCCTCACGAAACTTGGCAGATGGCACGCAGGGAATTTTGTTGAGGACAAAAACAAAAAACACACGAGTGCATATCTATACCACACAAGCATACCCCGTACCATATCGGCAGAAGCGTCTAATGCAATAAAATGTATTTATTTACTCGATGCTTTTCAGTGTTTGGATGTTTTTCGAAAAAAGGAGCCGGAATTGTCTTAAGTGGGCGTTGAATGATTTCAATTTGATCAGTGCTGTACAATGTTTGAATCTTTTAGATCCAAAAGGGGATGAATGTGAAAGTTTCAAATTTGGAGAAGATAATTTTTGAGTGTTTGAACTTAAATTTTCGAAAAAAAATATTTAGAAAACCGCTTTAAACCAGATGTTTGAACATTTGTCAGCATCGACGCATGTATTTTACCTCAACAGTTTCGCAGTTCAGTCGATTTGAGCAACAACTAAAGTTTTAAAGCAAGTATAAATTTCAGTTTTACGAGAGCTTTGTACAGCCTATGATATTGGTAACTTAAGTGGTCAAAAACCAAGTCAGAATCCAAATGTAAGAAACAAGACAAAAATGACATTTGGAAACATTCATACATTTACATTCAAACATAAAACGAAAAAATACTTTCTTATGTGTTTATTTTCGGAAACATTCTTAGCCAAATTCCACTAAAGGCACAACTTTAAGTCTACTGATTGAATCTGTTCAAACGATTGAATCTCCGAAAATGCTGAAACTTTTCTCTCTCCATTCTTTGAAATAAACTAAGAAACACAATCGATGTCACTTTTTTCCTTCTTCAAAACAATCACATGTATTCAAATGAAAAAAAAAAGTCAATAGGAAAAAATACTGCCAACGACGACGCTTTTACTAAACGAAATCATCACGCACAGACATCTCTCGACAAAATCAGTTATCCGATTGTGTTTTGGGGAAGCAGGCCCCATGGGCAGACAACAAGACCCTAGGATCTTGGGGTCCAAGAGGACTGAAGGAAGGTAGAGCTGAAGAAAGTGTCGAAATTTCCCCCTCTTCTCAACCGGGCAGATTAAACTGATGACACACGTAGAGCTTTTATCTGGGCAACATACGTGCTCACATTTGGCCAAAAAGACACACATTGGCACGTGCACACGCCAACGAGGACACACGCACCGTTTAGAAAACATGTGGACAGACATTGGGTCCTACTAAGTGGGGGAGTGAGCTAGAGAGATACTACGAGAGGGCTGGAAAATGGACACGTCGACTGAATTTGCGGATGGAACAAAAAGATAAGCGAATTTCCTAGGGGGGTGGACCAACAATTCTCGTAGGAGCGCCACAGCTCTCGACTTTTGTTTGCGATTGTGACCGACCAACTGGCTCGTGTTTACCTACCCTATGAGAGCTCCTCTTGTGGTGAGGATGGATCCATATGGTGAGCTGCTTTACGATCTAGAACTAGAAGTCTAGATGGGAAATGGACCATCTCACGTGGATTTGCTCGGTCACTGGAGCTAGTGAAGAAATTAAACTTGGAATTCTAAATGGTCAAACTGGTTCAATGTTTGCTGGAAATCTAAACTTTAACGACTGCAAAACATTTGGATACTGTTAGATTCCAATTCTTCGGACTGTTTTTTTTTTAATAAAACGTTCAGTCAAATCCAGAAAGAAGGAAGGAAAGCACTTAAAGCTTGATTCATTTAGAATTGGAATAAACTTTTGCTCATATTGTGGCGTTCCTAGTGAACAGATTTGGAAGTTCTTGGCGCCCACATGTCGGGAATTTTGTCAGCTAAACGTATGTAATTTTGACATTACGCAACTCGACTGTACTTTGTAAACAATCAACATGGAAGCTAAAAGAGGAGGACAAATGTGCGCAGTTATGTGGAAAATCCATTTTAGTCTACATCTAGGCAACCTAAATAGCTGAAATTGCCCAGAAATACCATAAGGCGCGTTATCAAACGGTATCAGGATACATTGGCGACGATTCGAAACTCTCAAGCCAATCGTTGAGGTGGAACTGCTGACCTGAAACTGCGTGGTAAGATTTTGAAGACTATAAAGGGGATTTCCAATCTTTCGGACCGTGATTTGGCAGGAAAATTAGGTGCTGCCCATAGTACAGTGAGCAGAATACGACTCCGGGAAGTCAAGTCGTATCGAGCTAGCAAACAGCCAAACCTGACCATAAACCAGAAAAGTGCGGCCAAAATCCGTGCTCGGAAGCTATACAACCAGGTGCTGACCTAGTTCGACGGGTGTCTTCTGATGGACGATGAAACGTCTGTCAAGAATGACTTCGAGCAAATTTCAGGTCAAAAATTTTATTTCACAACGGCTTGGGGAATAAATTTGCACAAAAATTAATGATTTGGCAGGACATTTGCAGCCGTGGGAAAATAACGAAAGTTTTCGTTACATATTGTTTTATTAAACAATGACTTCTATACCAAAAAGTGTGTCTCCAAAATAGAATGTTCATTCGATCCCACGACCATCCAGCAATGTTTCAGCCAGGTTTGACAAGCTGTCGTTACAGCAAAGTCGTTCAAGAATGGTAAGCAGAGATAGGGGTCCAGTTTGTTCCGAAAAATCTTTAGCCACCCAACTGCCCCCAGTTCCTCCCTATTGAGAAAAACTGGACAACCATGAAGAGGCGACTCAAGGTAAAGGGAAAGGTTGTCAAATACATCAATAGCCAAAACGATGGACGAAGAAGGTGTTCGCCACCAAATAAGCCGTGTTACAGGAAAAAAACGAAAATTGCTTCGGAATCGTGACGCATAAATGTATCCCCATTTTTCTTAAAAGTAAGAAAACGCTACATTTTAAAAAAAAAATCTTGAATCCAATAATAAATCAATATCATATTATGGAATATTTGATGGCTTGTACATTAGACAGAGTCGATTTGGAGTCATTTTTGAAATTCCTAAACCCCGAACTTAAAACCAGAGCAGGAGCGAGATCAGCTGTAGAGAAAATCAAAAATGACTCGTGACTCGTGGAGTGAATTTTGCAGTTCTAATAATCCAAGGAGCCCGGTTTCAAAACTGTGATTTAGTAAAATCACTGTACAAAATGCGAATAAAACGAGAAGAATGACAATCGAAGGAATTTTCACTGATGATCCGAAAATAATAGCTAAACATCTAGCAGATAAATTTGAAAAAAGCTTCAACTTCAGCGAATATCCTGAAACACTAGCTGAATACTTGCCTTCGCCAACCATTTCCCCAAATGGAGGTATTGACATTGATTTTTCAAGAGTCGAATTAAATGCAGCCCTCAGTAAATGCAGTGGGAAATTGACAAGCTTCGTCGAAATCACCTACAGTATGGAAAAAAAGCCCCCAGATACAAAGAAACTAGCATTGCAAGTATTCAACAAACTTTGGGAATTTGGTGAATATCCTAAAGATGATCATTTTCAAAACCAGGTGGGTAAAGAGTTTCCGACCAATAACCCTAACATCGTGTCTGGGATATATATGAACGAAAGATCAACCGACGACTACAACAGTAACTGGGAAGAATTAACATTTTGTATCTTAATCAGCACACATTTCGGAGTGGCAGAGGAACAACCAGTAGCCTAAGCCAGCTTAAAGACATCTTTACCGAACACCGACACGAAAACCTACACTCTGAGTTGGCTTCGCTTGATCTTTTCTGGGCTTGCTATCGAACATGGAGACCGGGTTTTCTGAAAGCTCTAAAAAAGCCCGAGTTGGAAACCGGCTGTAACAGGTTATTAATTTTTTTTCTACAAGACAGAACATTTTTTGTAGCTGTCGGTGGAGTTTTCTCCTCAGACCGACCCCAGGAAACTGAAGTTCCGCAAGGTTCAGTGCTGTCCCCAACACTTTTCATTGTGGTGTTGAATGATGTTCTCAGTTTTATTTCAAAAAAGGTATCTGTTCTCATTTATGCAGAGGGCATTTTCAAGATTTGCAGAAGTGAATTGGTATCTGTAGCAGGGCCGGATTAAGCCATCGGGGCACAGTGGTCCAAAATGCGAAAAACGTGATCGTTGCTTATAACTTTTTTAGGTCACATTTTAGCATATTGGTGTCTTCGGAGAAGTTTGTCAATAAAATCAGCTCTATAATAAAAAACTTTTATTTTTCTGATTAATCCCCCTACAAGTGAGATAAAATTTCTAACTTCTCTGTTATAGGTTTTAGCTCTTTGATGTCTTCGACAAACTTGTTAAAAATCAAATTTTCTTCAACTTTGTCTCAGATGCTAAGTTTCTAAAATAATTATTATCCGAGATATCGGCCAAATAAGAAACTTAACCTAAAAAAATCAGTTTTTTGATAATAACTTTTTTCAGTAAATTTTAAGTTTAATAAAATGTTCCGCAAAGTTGTTTGTCTTACTAAAATACACCACTTTGTTGAACATTTTAAGTTTGTAAAATGTGATACTGCAGAGCTATGTTAAAAAGATTACCGAAAATAGGGCTTTTTCACGCCTTATTTTACAAACACCGGGCAACATCGGGCAGCCCGCTTTAGATGCAAAATAAAGTCGAAGATTTCGTCTACAAGATGCAGGTACAATCGTCAGTATCCACTTGTATCCAAGCGAGATACATCAATTTTACTTTTCCATGTTTGCATTAAAAACAACGATTTCTATGAAAGCACATACAGCGCATTCTTCTAGGTACGTGTGTTTTCTTCTAGCTTTTCCCTGCGCGATGTCAGAAGCAAAGGTTTAGAAGCGCATTTGTATTATTAGCATCTCCAGCTTGTAGAGGATATCTATTTTAATTGAACACACAATAACCTGTACTAATAATACAAATGCGCTTCCAAACCATTGCTTCTGACATCGCGCAGGGAAAAGCTAGAAGAAAACACACGTACCTAGTAGAATGCGCTGTATGTGCTTTCATAGAAATCGTTGTTTTTAATGCAAACATGGAAAAGTAAAATTGATGTATCTCGCTTGGATACAAGTGGATACTGACGATTGTACCTGCATCTTGTAGACGAAATCTTCGACTTTATTTTGCATCTAAAGCGGGCTGCCCGATGTTGCCCGGTGTTTGTAAAATAAGGCGTGAAAAAGCCCTATTTTCGGTAATCTTTTTAACATAGCTCTGCAGTATCACATTTTACAAACTTGAAATGTTCAACAAAGTGGTGTATTTTAGTAAGACAAACAACTTTGCGGAACATTTTATTAAACTTAAAATTTACTGAAAAAAGTTATTATCAAAAAACTGATTTTTTGAGGTTAAGTTTCTTATTTGGCCAATATCTCGGATAACAATTATTTTAGAAACTTGGCATCTGGGACAAAGTTGTAGAAAATTTGATTTTTAACAAGTTTGTCGAAGACATCAAAGAGCTAAAACCTATAACAGAGAAGTTAGAAATTTTATCTCACTTGTAGGGAGATTAATCAGAAAAATAAAAGTTTTTTATTATAGAGCTGATTTTACTGACAAACTTCTCCGAAGACACCAATATGCTAAAATGTGACCAAAAAAAGTTATAAGCAACGATCACGTTTTTCGCATTTTGGACCACTGTGCGGGGAGCCCGGGGCAATTTTTCTCGGGGGGCTCCTCTGATTCAATTTTTTGAAAAATTCTATCCCAGAGAAAACAAAACATTTTAAACGTGTAGAAGAACTGAAGGTGAGTTCAGTATACTGTCTTCAAAGAACCATGTTGTCTGCGTAGAAGATGAATTGTGGTATCTTCAAATAAAAATGGTTAATTAATCAGTTTAGGATTTGATCAAAAATGAAAGCTCTCATTTGAGCTGCAAAATGCCAAAATAAATTCTCAATTTATTTTAATGCTCTTATCATTCACTGATTTAGAATAATGATCGGATAGTTATTTTAAATATTTTTTATTTTATCATTGATCGTCTGGTTTGTGCTCCATCGAGAAATATTCAACTAATGAAATTTGGGAGTTATCATGAAAATTTTAAACAGAGAATACAAACTTCAAAAAAATAAACAAAATAATTAAATTCAAATTTCACACTCACATAGCTTTTCATTTGGCTAGAGATATCATCAACACATGGGCGATGGGTGCGCTCGCAACCCGTGTATGCGATTTCTCGTGTGTTTAACGGAGAAAGCAATAGCCTTCACTCCAATTTCACTCCGATTAGCTGCCATTCTTATGGAAATTTGTGTAAGAGTAAAGAGCAAGCTTTATTCTTTTTAGCAGGCCCAATCCCAATCCGTAGTCGAACTCTCGTTTTCTTATTTTTTTTGTCACACTCAAGAGTTCGATGGAGCGCGTTCACAAAGTCATTCAAATTCAACGTTACGCGCAATCTATTTGAAACACACATTCATACGGTTCCGTCTTTTACATTAATCTCTGCATAACATATTCATCTATCAGTCCTTATGCCTGCAACCGCCTCCTTGAATACTCTTAAAATTTTACACATTCTTTTGGAAATCAAAATTTTCTACTTATGACTAGAATCTCAATAATTCTTTAAAACATGAACTTTTATGACGATTTCTACGTTATACTTTTTTAAACCGTCAATATTTTTCTTAATTCTTGTCAAAACATAGGGTTAGTTGCCCTACTTTGGACCCATTAAGCGGTGGTTTTTAAATAATCCTGTTTTTCTCACGAATGGACGGGAAATTTATATCCTTCAGGAAGTTCATTTATAAGTTAACATCTTGTTTGCAAGTTTCAATGAAAATTTTCAATATAAGTTTCGCCATTATTGAGAGATTTACAAAGATATGAATGATTTAAATTTCCAACTTTGAACCTACTATTCCTATTTTGGTACTGGACCGATTCCTTTCATTGGACCCAGAACTAAAATTCCTATAAAAAGTTTGATTTTTCGAAAATAAATAATCAAATTTATTGTAAATGTGATCTTCCATCAATCACCATCATAAAATAGTATTACAACATTTAAATATTTAAATAAACTAAAATTTCTGTTATGAATATCACGAACACATTCATTCCCCGTCAGCTCTATCAGCAGAACGATAGCTCTAACTTGATTGTGTTTACTTACTTATAGTTTATTTGTGTAAATCTGGCAAAAATGTTGGGAATATTCAATATTGGTCCTGAATTATGCCCCAATTAAAAATTCGCAACATTGTTGATTTGTTGGTTTAAATACAAAGATAAGGTGATGTCAGGACTAAACATGGAACCAGGGTTCCGAAAATCAATCAAAACAAACACTCAGGATGCGTTTCCTGTTGGAAACATTCTGATTCTATAATGAGATAGCGCCTCTCGCAACTGCTTCGCCTGGCTGGTATGCAATCTCGATCAGCGCTCCTATCAGCTATGCAAACCGAGTCGCATCATTCAGAATCATCGGTTTAGCAAACATCGCATATCGGAAATGAGTGAGATACAAACTGATCCATTGTGAATGTAGCTCACTCGGTATCTGCCTGAATTATATGAAATTCAAAATTATTTTTTGCAGGACGAGAAAAATCAAACAGTTGTGCGGGACACCATAAATTCTCAGTAATTTTAACGTGACGGACGACAGTTTAATAAGAGAACTTGTAAAAATTGAAAAACACGGCGAAAGTGAACATCTTTCCCTCACAAACACAACTACAATTTGATTTTGATCATACTGATGTTAAAAAACGTTATAACAACAAATAAATTTATTAATTTGCTATATATCAAATCAAACAAAATACGCTAATGATCGGCTTCATGTATCACTCACTCACTGCCTGATCCATTCACTCCTGATCGAAGACCAACAAGATTCGCCATATGCATTGCGCATTGGTGAGATTCCAATTTGATGATAGTGCTGCAATGTTTTGACAGCAAGCATCGTGCGAGGTGATCTGTATTTTAGCGATGAATTGAACGATCGATGATCGGGTAGGTCCAGTAGCAAGCAGTAACGAAACCCGACCGCTGTACGTTCAGGTGCGAAATGCAATCAGAAACATTCATTGAAAATGAGTGATTTTCGGAACACTGCATGGAACATCAAAGTTGAAAGTTTCCTATATTTGGATCCTTTGCAAATTTTCCGAGTTTTCCATTGCTTTTAATGATTTTTTGGGAAAAGGGGTAGTATGGTTCATATTCTTCACAGTGAAAGTAATTTCCCTTTAAACTTTGGCTTGGACAGTAAAAAATCGTGATTTTTCCTCAACACTCTTATTTCTCAATACGCGCCCGACTAAACGAGCTGTCTGATATACCATTGCTAAAGAGGTACATTTTTGAAAACGTTGAAAATTTTATCAGAAAGACTTTTAATGGCAAAAAACGGTATGGTAGGGTTCTTGAAGAATAAGAGTTCATTGTGTGCATAGGAATATCTTTATTTTATGTCAGCAAAATGAATTATTTACAATTTTCGGCATTTTAGGACTAAAGTAGGCTCTAGATCCAAAGTAGGAACACTCACTCCCATAGTTTTTGCAGAGTTTTCATTTTTTTGCTATAAAGATTATTTTTTTTAAACTTGTCTCTCACTTACTTTTTTTACTTCTTGCCTTAGAAATTTGAACGCAAATGATTTATTTACCATTTCATCACGAATCTGCAATTCCTTTTTCTTGATTGATAATTTTTCACCTTGTAAAATTTCTTAAAATACGATTCTCAGCTTATTTTTTCTGATAGCTTTTCTCATCAGATGGCCATAGTCTATTTATTTTTGGAATATATTAAAATTTTCCTTTTATTCGAGTTCAATTGGTCATTTCAACTTCATTTTTGTGTCTTCTGTGGAATCGTGCCTGCTAATGGGTTTTGTGCCAATTTAAGTTTTTTAAGTTTTAAGTGTTTTTTTTAAAGAAAATTTTGCGTTTATCAACAGTAATTTCATATCTTATTAGGCAAAAAAGCTACTGCTGTTGTATAGAGTTTGAGAAATTCAAAAATGACCCTAAATAAACTTGAATTATTTTTCATTTTGAGGGCACCAAAAAAAAATTTATGAATTGATGAATTCATAATATTTATATACCTATTTGCTTCTCTTTATATTTTAAATTATCACAAAAATATTTCAATGACTTCTAGAGTAAGTATCTTAGTTACATTGATTTATCCGGGCTTTTTCAATGGAATTTTTTAATACAAGTCCGGCCCGGCACGGATTCCCAGATATTGTAGAAAACTGCCCAGATTTTGTCCGGTTATATTCACAATATTTGGGAAATAAAACTCAAATTTGCTAATCTAGTTATATTTTTTGCTAAAAACAATAACATTTTTATTCAGATGCCTCAACATTGATTGAACACTGCCGATGTGCTTCGACAAAAAAAAAATCCAATAATTTTTCTTCACTTTCCCCTTATTTGTTTAAGATTATTGTTTAGAATATGCTAAGTTTTGCCCAAATATTGCCCGGTTTTTGTAATGGAAAGTTTTAAATCAATTATGTACCCGGTTTTTCCCGTTTCTCTGAAAAATCAGCCCGGAGTTCCCTGACTCACACGAACTCGCACGAAAGCATTCAACGATAATTCTGGAAAGCTTATTCCAGAGTGTCCATTAGACCGCTGCAAAAAATGACTTTTTGCTCGCATATGTTTTTTGATGCCTTTTAGGTCACCAAGCATCAATGTAAAATTTTAGATTATTTGATTGATTCCTGAGTTAGCATAGCGCGTTTCAATTTTGTATAGAAGTTTTTAAGAAGATGAAATTTTGGCACAGAAAATTATCCAGAAAATTCAATTTATCTGGAAATGAAGTTTGTCGTTGATTTTTGGTTTTAACTATATGTAATCATTATTTTCTACTTACATGACAAACAGCTAAGCATTTCATAAAATAAGTTATTACCATTTCAAAATTAAAATTTTTTATCCATTTAAAATTATCTAAAAATGGCAAACTTTACTTGCTAGAGCTTTTAATGATTTGATTAAATGTTTCTATAATATGAACTAATAAATTCCCTGACTATGCCAAGCAGTTTTTTTTCTCATCCTAAAAAAATTAACAAAAAAAATCTTATTTTGAAAAATTAAATTGTAAAACATCTAATATTTTTTCTGGGGTACAGATTAGGTTTGTGCATTGTTAACATGAATTGTACTGCAATGACCATCCAAAGTTATATTTTTCGGAACTTTCTCCAAATCTCTTTCAATTTTTGAATGAAAAATTTTGTTTTCCTTTTCAAATTTTCATACAAAATTAAAATTCGTTGCGGTAATTCAGAACTGAATGAATCGCCTCCAAAATTTTTATTGCTATTTTTGACAACAAAAACAACCGAAAAAGTTATGGGAGGTGAAAATATTTAAATATTTGAAATTTCCATACAAAACTTTCAGCGGTCTAGCGTCCATTTGCTTAACATCGATTTACATATTTCCTTTGTTTCTCGACAGGTTCGTACAAAAGTTATATCTAGTTCTGAAATCCTCGTCACGTAGCTTTAATATGATTTTCAGACAATATAATCCTACAGTATTGTCATTTTCCGTCATTAAAAGTCGAAGAAAAAAATCGATCGAACATGCTTTTCAAAAAAAAAAAAAAAATTCTGCTATCAAATACAAAAAAAAAACTACTAAGTGAGTGTGAGTGACAAAAAGTTCCAAAAAATGATATCTTTGAACCTTATTGTGCTCTGCTTTTAGCATGAACTACTCACTCATTGAAATCGAATCTCAATTGTATTTCATGTGAATTTTTATTTCTTCCTCATTCACTTTCATTTGCGACAAAAAATCAAAATAATGAAAATGTTATATTTATTTCTTCCGAGTTTAACAAGTTAGTCGTTTGTCAATTGTGTTGCTTTTCACCATTTGCCAGCTGAAATCCTTCTAACATTCTCACCACATCCGAAGAAAAGAAACAACAGTTTGAAAAAAAAGTGTGGCCCCAACGAATAAAACCCCAGGCAAAAATTGTCTCTCCAAACTGACTGACTGGGTCTCGAGTGGAAAAGTTGATGATCCATTAACATAATTTATTCCGGAACTGGCCCGGCTGTTTTTGCTAATGATTTTTTGCCTGCTCCACATTAGATCCAGGGAAATTTCTGACATTCGTCGCTGTTTTTGGCGAAAAAAAAAACAAGTAGAACACAAGCAAAAAACAAACTTTCGCATAATTTCATTGGCTCGGGCAGTTCGTCGTTTGCGACAAACGGCGAAACAGCATGATATTCCTGAATTTCGTGCCAAACGATATCAAACACTTTCCTCCGCTTTCGCCGAGAAACATTCGGCGTAATCCGATTAATGGCTTCACAGGACTAACGAACGAATCGGAATCATTCTTGGGCGACGGCGAAGACGATAGAGTTTCGGCAAGCCGGCATTGGGGGTTTTGAAAAGTCATTTCATCTGAAAATAAAGCTCCCTCGGATCCCACGAATTACACTTCTACTGGCAGTCAGCCGGTCGGGTGGAACTGCCAAATGGTTTTCGCTTTTCCCGGGAATTGACGCCAGCGAGCGTGGTGATTCCAGGTTGAATTCTCCTAGAAACTGAAAATAACTTTTTCTAGAATTAAAATTGAAAATTTACTGTTAAAAAATTCTTCTTTATATCACTTGCTGCTGTTTAAAAAAAAAAGTCGATGAGGAATGAGAATGGATCAGTATTTACTTATAAGAATAAATTAAAAATGACACTTTCAGAATCGAAAACAAATTTTATAATGTAGCCAAAGCTATTTAAGCTATTTAAGCTTCTAAGAAAAATGGAGTTTGATTGAGATTCTTGATGTGGAAGTTGATTGTATTAATAAATTCTTAATTGGGTCATGTCGAATTTTGAAAACCTACTATTTACATTTTGTAGATTGACCCAAAAAACTGCCTTATGCAAAATTTCAGCTCAATAGGACTTGATTTAGGGGTGCCTCAAAGGACTCAAAGTTTCGATTTTTTTTTAAATGACTAAGAAAAGTATACCACGTCAGGATCTGGTGTAATCTCGAAAAAGAAAATTGTTACCGAAAATCAAATTTCTAGGACTTGGCCCATTGCCCCTTGGTCATTTGACATCCAAATTAAAATTTCGATTTTTCCAATTGCCCTTGATCCCTCCTTAAGGTGATTTTGGGGGATGAAATAATTGAAACCACAACTAAATCCAGTCCGATTAAGCTCAAATTTTGAACATGGACTGTTTTAAAATTCGATTATGAAATTTTCCCAATACATCCATTGCCCCCCTTTTATGCATACTTCAAATAGTTATTTAAAATATTCTGTCCTTAGCTTCATCATCTAAGAGTGTTTAACGGATCTCAGACTTAAAAAAAAAACAAGCCAATAGCAATTGAAAAATTAAGAAAAATCACTAAATTTAAAATTAATCGATAATAAAAGCTGTTTGGCCCAAAAAAAAAAATCTGGAATTTTTTTTCCACAATGAACATAAATATAAGAATACTAATAAAAGTAACCAAAAAATTAAAACCATCATTTTCTTATGATGATAAATCAATGTCAGTTTCTTCTCGTTTGAACATTTCAAGCATTTAAAATCGTAGACGGATTGCAGATCGGATGATGCACAGAAATCAGACATGTGAGAGAATAGGCTTCGAAATAAAATTTTATTTCGCCCCTTTTCAAATCCTATCATTCTTTTCTAGTCTTCAATTTTTATGATTTTCAATGAGTTTACCTTCTGTCGGTGTTTATAATTGTATGTTCAAAGTACAGCGTATTGAAAATATAGGCTTATTAATGCCACATACACATTTTTATCCGATTTGAACCTGCTGAGAAAATAAATCAAAGGTTTTGATATTTTTCGACTTAATACCAAATTTTTTAACTTTGGACTACTTTGCTTTTTGAACTTGAGTTTTGCCCAGTGTAAATTAATTTGAATGACAAGTGGTCGTCAAGTGAATTTCAAATGAGTAGTGAAGTGGATTCACAGAGTTTCAAGTAAGCATCAAAGTGATGTCGTTTCTATCTTTTAGTAAACGTGATTTCAAGGGTTTCGATGTTTCAATAATAAATCAATTTTGTTTATTCAAAAGAACCTTAAAATACAAATTGAAAAAAAGTCTGGTTTAAGGGGTAAAACTAAAAAAATTGACTTGAGGTGAAGAATCTGTTTTTCAATCGAAAAGGACACATTTCGGTTGCTTTTTTCTACAAATAAAAATAAATAAAATAAATAAATAAATAAAATAAATAAATTAAATGTTTTTTGAGTATAGTTTTCATAATACTAGCTTTTATTTTCACTGAAAAATCCCAACAAAAAACCAATATTGGAAAATGTCCCCGGGATCTAATTTTTTGAAAATAAAAAAAATAAGTTTAAAAAAATATTTTAGTTATTGATTCAGCACAATTTAACTTCCATTACAAACATTTTACATAACTAGAATGTTAAGCGATATTTTCATCGAGCTCCGAAAGTACATAGATATATGAATGTATTAAAATTTAAATATCACTCTTTTTCTGCATCTACAAGCTCAAACACAACTATTTTGAGTTTTCCTTTCAAACCATAATGAAAATATTCAATCCCAACATTCTACCATTGTTGAAAGTCGCTGTTCGTAGCTTCATTTGAATTCAAAGTGATCAGCTAAGTGATAGGCGAAGTAAATGGACATTCAGTAGAATTCAAGTGCCAGTCACTTAAAACTCAAGTTGACTCGCTCACTTAAAACTAAAGGAACCACTTGAATTGAAGAAATTCACTGAATTCTTACTTATAAGTGAATCTTCAGGTATTTTTATTTTAAGTTTGATTTTGGGTACAGTTTGGCTCTGTTTGTCATTTCTATTCTTAGTTTTCTATTTTTTCCACTTTGAACAATGTTATCAAAATATGCCTTAAACAATAAAAAGCATTAATTTTTTTTGTTGGAACATTTATTGAAAGTATTTTCGACAACATTTTACTAGTATTTGGAAAACACTGCATTTTGTCTGTCTATTTTTGTTATTGAATGGAATTGGAAATATTTTTTAGAGCAAAAATCAAATCGTTTTGCAGACTTCAATAAATGATTAGTTAAAAATTTTAACTTAAAAAATATATATATTTTTTACTTTCTTAAATATTGTTACAGATACTTCTAATTAGAGATGTACTGAACCTGTACCGACCTTTTCAACTATTCGTCGAAACGATTATGTCGAGCTTTAAGAAAAAAAACGAACATTATTTCGAATTCTTTCTATTCCTTCGATTTAAATGCTCTTCATGTTTTTGTATCTATCATTTTATACCAGATATTAGAGATGTACCGAATATTCGGCGCCGAATACCTCCAAAAAACCGTTAAGCCGAATATTCGGCTCACCGAATAGTTGAGCCCAATATTCGGCCGAATAGGCCGAATAGGCCGAATACTTATTTAACAAATTTTATACACTAACAGACTTGTCAAATTTTCCAACTGATTTTGGATAATTTCTAAAATATGTTGAAAAAGCTACAAAACCATAAAAAATTTATGGTTTCAGTAAAATATCTTAGGTGTATCCATGTATATTTCATTGTAGATAGCTTTATACTTTGATCGTTTCTTCCAGATTTTTTCATATATCCAGGCCTGTCCATAAATCCAACAGAGAATTCGAGAATAGTCAAATCTGACCGGGATTATTTGCTAAATTAAACAAATACTCAAATTTCTCTTTGAACATTTTTTGATTTTGCGATTAGAAACGATTTGTTAGAGTAAATTCAATTTAAAACATAAATTTTTCTTTAATTCTCAGATAGGATTTTAACACTGCTCCTGTAATTCGACGAAAACATTAAATTTTTGATAATTTACTTTCATTCTCCTCTTGTCCTTTGAAAATAATGCCTAAATTCTGTTGAGATATGCTCTTTTTTAACAAATTTTTCAAAAAATCGTCCAGACCCGGCCTTGCTGATTCATTTGGTAGAAAATTTGGTATTGTTAAAGTTAAAGATCATCGTTTTTTTTGGTAACTATTTGGTAGACAACTAGCTTAAATTCGACATTCATCTGATTCAATTTAAAATAAACAATTTTAAATAGCTTGGCACCTGTTCTGACGTGTTTTGTCCCAGATTTCACTGGAACCCAATCTCTTTGGTGATAAACGTCCTTGAAGCGACAATCCATCTGATTTTTTTCTTTTTCTCGGGATTTTCATCCCGAAGGATGATTCATCCCTCAAAATCCATCTGATGTCCTTCTAACTATTGACTACATTTTGAAAATCTAAGAGACCACTTCTAAAAGAAGATCTGATCTATGATGTGTACATCTGGATGAAAAAAATCGATTCAAAAACATAAGGAGTATTAGGATGGAAGAAGTAGAAGAAAAATGAACTTGCCGCTTTTTGATTTATATTAAAAACTCAACAGAACCTTCAACCGAATATTCGGCCGAATATTCGTTTGGCCGAATAGTTCAAAAGGTCAATATTCGGTACATCTATACCAGATATGCAATTCAAATTCAAAACTAAAAATTTGGAAAAATTGGGCAAATCTAGAAAAATGAAAGCAAAAATCTTTCATCGAATCATACTAGCAGCATTTGAATCGTATTTAAGAATAAAAAAAGTGATGTCATTTTGAAATTTACACTTTAAACAAAATTTTTAGAACAAAACCTTAAACTTTTTGAAATAGAATTTCAATTTTTTAAATGCTTTAGCAAATGATGTGAATAAACCCGTGCAAAACTTGGGATATTTTTTACAATATCTAAGAATCCCGGCCAGATTTGGCTTATCTCGAATTCTATATTGAATTCAGGAATAAACGATAATCGATAAATAATATAAAGCGATTCTGAAAAGCTTTCCCCAGCACGATCTACGGTAGAAAATACACTGATACACTTTAGATTATAGGTTGTCAAACCACCCATGATCTAAAGTGAGGCTGACTTTTGTGGCCCGCGAAGCTCTTTCTATAGCTGCCAAATTCTAAGAACTGTTTTTTTTTTCCTTTAATCCACTCATAACATTTTGAAGCAAATAACTACATCTTAACCAACTACATTCAAAACTAAATCCAAAGAAACGTTTATAAAATCTCTTCGAAGAAACATCAAATTTCCTTCAGATTCTATCTAAATGTGGATTTTGTGAGGAAATTGATTTAAAAAATGTGCTTGATCAGATGAAATGTATTTTTATCAAAAGGTTACCGTTATTGAATACATAAACAGTTTCAAATCCAACAATTTAAAATAAAAAAGTTGTAAAATATTCCAATCATTATCTGTACTTTCCATCACGTATTCTGCAAGTTTTAAGATCGTTTTTTGGTTATTTCTTGGACTGAGTCGATTTGGGGTCATTTTTGAATTTCTAAAACCTTGGAGTATAAAGCTTCATTTTGGTTCAAAACTGATTCATGATTTTTTTCAGAATTTTTTAATAACGTTTACATGAGTAAATTTGAACCAGGGCCGTAGGAAGAACCGACTCATGGGGGGGGGGGGAGGGGGGGTTTTGGTGACCTTTTTTTACCTACGATTTTTTGCCCAACAACACACGAATGAAAAAATAAAATAAAACAAATTATGTTTGTAACTAGATGATTATTCATTTTTAAGTACTCATTAATTGTTTTTGTATGAAATCGTAACTTTAGAGGAGACACGAATGCTGCAAGGATGGTAAAGTGTCATTTAATAAAACCTTAAAAAAATAACTTTGAAACAGTGGTCCTTAGCCTAAAGGGTGAGCTAAATTTTTATAATGAAGCCAAAATATGAAATTTGCTTTCATCGATGGTTAAAATTTTTGAATTTGTTTAAAAGTCTGGTAGATCAAAGTTATTTGATTTGAGCATAAAATAAGTTTTTTTAGGGTAACCTTCAATTTATTTAAAAAAAATGTCTATACTCAAATCAAACAAGCCCAATCTTTTAAACTCTTTTGCAAATTCTAAGATTGTAACCTTTGATGAAAATAAATAAAATTTTACAAAATAAAAAAAGTAAGAGATAAAAAAAATCGGATCAAATATGTTTGATGCAAACTTGAACTAAATTTATGATTTGAGTTTGAAATAAGGCTTTAAAAACTGCAATATTAATAATGTTAAACTATACACTGAAAAAATAAAGTATTTTATGCAGATATTTTAAGTGAAGGTCAGGTACATGTTTCTTTAACTGGAAATATTTTTCATGAAGAATCAATTCCATGATAAAAATCTTGTGGATGATTTTTTTAAAATATAATTTAAGATAATTTGCAGGGATCAAAACTTTGAAAATTTACTCAAATTGTACTTTGGATTTGTGATTTTCAGTTGGATTGAGTGTCCAAACTAATTCTGATTAAAAATATGATATCTGGAAATTGAATTGACAAGCAAATTTTAAGTTAATGTTCTCTTGAATTTCTCAACAATTTTATGTTGATTGAAAAACTCATTCAATTGAGCTTTGAATCTGTTTCCAAATTGCTATACAATTTTTGAAATGTACAAAAAATATGATTAAGGAATCTTCATTCTAGATTAGAATTTAATTAGCCAAGCCTTATAGCCCTCATTCATGTGTCTATTCTTTAAATTCTGTGAGCTGGTTTTATCTTCATTCATCATTTCAATTATTGATGTTTTATCTGTTTTGTGAATCTGGTTTAAGATGTGAATCTGAATCTGACTTTTCAATTTTGGATCGCCACCTAGAAACTTTATATGTTTAAATATCAACAAAATTCTTTTTTTTTATATTTTGAAATCTACTGAAAATGCATGTGATTTTCGAAAAACATTATTCAAATTTTATATGAAATGCAAAACCGAATTTGAGCCAGGATTTCAAAGAAGCTTTTCATTCCTTATTTCTTATGATTACTCGAACTGAAAATCAAGAATCCTAAGCTTGATACAGAATCAGAAATACGAAAAAATGTCGAAATATAATTTTGGTTTTGGGGACATGGAACCAGAACCTTCAAAATGGGTTTGATTTAAAATTTAATATTAAGAACTGAATTTCTATAATAAGATTAACAGATTGCCTGGTTTTAACCGGATTGGCCCGGATATTTAATATAAAATTTGGAAAAAGCCCGGTCCGCCCCGTTTCCCGGATTTCATTAGAATGCCCGGATTTTGCCCGGGTTTGTTTTCATTCTCATTCTTAAATCAAACTATAAAAAAAAAGTGTAGAAATTTTTATTTATTTATGCGTCCAAAATTTTTGCAGCAAGTTTAAAAAACATAATCATAAAAGGTTTTTTAAAGTTTTTTTTTTTCTAGATTTTTGATGAGTAATTCCTAGGTTTTGACCAAAATTGTCCGGTATTGCCTGGATTTTGGTCGACAATTTTGAAATCAAATACCCGGCTTTTGCCAGGTTTTAATATAAAACAGCCTGGATTTGTCTGGCTTGGATTTGGGATGAATAAACCCATTGGGCTTAAAATCCCGGAAAAAAAATTGTCCGGCCCGGATACGTGCTGAAAAAAATCTGACAACCTTATTCTATCATTCTGTTCCAATCGCTCGACCCGTTCGGATGCGTTTCCACACCGCAGTGTCGAAGTTTGGTTTTACCAAGTCGGAGTGCTATCGCGAAAGTGCAGTTTTGTTCGCCCGGAGTGATTTTCCTGCTCGGTCGTCAATTGCCGAGACTCGAGTGCAACAATAATTGGCAAAAATTGGCCATCACCAAATTGCTTCGCAACTGCAAGTTTTTGCCATCTCCATATACGGCAATAACCATCATCAGATAGCGTTCACCCAAGAATCCGGATTTTTCTACCGTCGGAGTGAAGACTTGGAGAGTTCAAGTTTGATTACGGGACCGAGTTGCAGAGCTGCAGGTCGATTCGTCGTTTGGTTGATCGTGCTCCCCGATTGAAGATGCCATCTTTTTCCAACGGAGGACCACGTGTTCGAGACAATCAACGGACACTCAGAAAAAAAGTTTGAAGCAAAGTTACAAAAAACAATTGTGAGTTTTTTTTTATTCTTTTTCCCTTTACTTATTCTATCTTCATTTCCCTTTTTATTATTTCGATAATTGATTGCTTCGTTCATATTTCTAACACGGAAGGCATTCGTGTCCCCGTGCAGAAATATGAACGAAGGCGGGGGGTTAAACCCCTCAACTGATAATGATGAGAATATGACCTACGAGAATGAGGAGCATCTGGAGGATCCAGATGCTGCTGGTCCCTCAAATGCTCACATTTCTCAGACGGACAGTAATTCCTCATCATCAGTTGAGAGTAGAACAACCCGGCTCCGAAAATATGCGGAAGGTTCATCTTCTTCTGGATCTTGGGTGGTTTTTATCCGGCCCAAAAAGAACGGCAAGCCTCTCAATGTGGTACAGATCACCAAAGATCTGGCGAGGTGGACCTCTGTAACCAGTGTTACAAAATTGCGTGCAAACAATCTGCGCGTTGTTGTGGGTAACTCGAAAGCTGCTAATGAGATTGTAGCCAGCAATTTTCTGAATTTAGAGTATCACGTTTACATCCCGTCTCGAGACGTAGAGATTGAGGGCGTGATCACAGAAATGAGTCTGGATGTGAAATACGTTAAATCCAACGGCGTTGGTAAGTTCAAGAGCCTCGATTCGACTTCTGTCGAAATCGTGGATTGCCGTCAACTCAACACTGCCAACGTCGTAAATGGAGTTACAAAGTATTCGCCTTCAGCTTCATTTCGTGTGACCTTCGCGGGTACCGCCCTCTCTCACTACGTCTTGATTGACGGAGTTTTAAGGCTTCCCGTGCGACTCTTCGTGCCTCGACCCATGCATTGTCAAAATTGCATCAAGTTGGGGTACACAGCGTCGCACTGTTGCAATAAGCCACGCTGTCCCCAATGCGGGGAGAATCATGGGGCTGGAGCATGCTCAGCAATAGAGCAGAAATGTGTCTATTGCGGGGGCTCACCCCATGAAATCTCTTCGTGCGAGGCATTCAAGAGTTGCTGGGATAAACAGAAGCGCTCTTTAAAAGAACGATCGAGACGTTCTTATGCCTCTATCTTAAAGAGCGCTTCTCCACTGGCCCAACCTCATTCGAGTAACATCTTTTCTGTGTTGCCAGTTGACAACGAAGAGGCGACTGACGAGGAGAACCCTTTTGTTTTCGTTGCGAACTCCCGGAAACGTGCTAAAACAACTCCCAAGACACCCAAAATACCCAAGAAAATCCCTACAATGAGCCCTCCAATCAGTGTCCCTAAAAAGCCGAATGCTGCAGAACAACAAAAACAAAATCCTCATGGATTCCGCACGATATTTTCACCACAAAATAATCCAACTCCAGCAGGGACCTCAAAGGCCCCTTTGAAGAATGCAGTTTTTTCAGAATCAACTTCCCAGCCAGGATTGTTTAAGTTGACTGACATTCTAAATGGAATGTTTTCGTTTTTCAACGTTTCTGAATCCATCAGAAGCATTGTAACAACAATGCTTCCTGTATTAAAGACATTTTTGAAGCAATTGATGCAAACTTGGCCCCTCATTTCAGTGTTTATCTCTCTCGATGGCTAATTTACGCCGAGAGGTCGGAGATATCACTGTGTTACAGTGGAATTGTCGTAGTATTATCCCTAAACTGGATCCGTTCAAATTTCTTCTTCATGAAACTAGTTGCGATATTTTTGCCCTTTCTGAAACATGGCTTTCTTCTGAATCAAACATCTCCTTCCACGATTTTAACATTATCCGTCTGGATCGCAACGATTCTTATGGAGGGGTGCTTTTGGGGATCAATAAGCGCCACTCCTTCTATAGAATCCACCTCCCTTTATCAGGAGGAATTGAAGCTGTTGCATGTCATACAACTATAAGAGGTAAGGACTTATGCGTTGTCAGTTTGTACTGGCCTCATAGAGTTGCAGTGGATCGAAATCACCTAGAGGACCTGTGCTCAGTGCTTCCTGAGCCAAGGTTGATCCTGGGTGACTTCAATTCACATGGAACTGTCTGGGGAGAACAAACTGACGATTGTCGTTCTACTCTTATTTATGACATTTGTGACAGTTTCAATTTAACAATTTTGAACACGGGTGAAAAAACACGGGTTCCTAAACCTCCTGCAAGACCAAGTGCAATTGACCTCTCACTCTGCTCAAACTCACTATCATTGGATTGCAAGTGGAAGGTAATCCCTGATCCCAATGGTAGTGATCACTTGCCAATCAAAATTACAATCACCAATGGGGCCAGCACTTCAAATTCAACAAATATGGCATATGACCTTACAAGACACATCGACTGGAAAAAGTACTCGGACGAAATAACAGATGCCATTGATTCTATGAATGTTTTACCTCCTTTGGAAGAGTATCACTTCCTTTCACGTTTGATCCATGAAAGTGCACTTTGCGCCCAAACAAAACCCATCCCAGTTTCACCTGTTCTTCGAAGGCCCCCAAATCCATGGTGGGACCAGCAGTGTTCCAAGCTTTATAAGGACAAATCAAAAGCATTCAAAGATTTTCGAAAACATGGAACCCTCGTCCTTTTTGAATCATACGTTTCCCTTGAAAATCAGTTCAAAAAATTGATCAAAGGGAAGAAAAAGGCGTATTGGAGAAATTTTGTGGGTGGTTTATCAAGGGAAACATCCTTGAGTACCTTATGGAAAGTTGCACGAAGCATGCGTAATCGATCATCTACAAATGAAAGTGAAGAATATACACATAGATGGATATCCAACTTCGCACGGAAAGTCTGTCCAGATTCTACACCTGTGCAAAAAATAATCCGGAACGTGCCTTCTGATAGGTGTGGTCTGGATTCCAGCTTTTCGATGGTCGAATTTTCACTTGCGCTCCTCTCTTGTAACAATTCAGCTCCGGGAATTGATCAAATCAAATTTAACTTGTTGAAAAACCTTCCGGACGCAGCAAAATTTCGCTTGTTAAATTTATTTAATCAATTCTTGGAGAACAACATTGTTCCCCAAGAGTGGAGACAAGTGAAAGTTATCGCTATCCAAAAGCCCGGAAAACCAGCATCCGATGCGAATTCGTACCGTCCTATAGCGATGTTGTCTTGTATACGCAAGTTGATGGAGAAAATGATTTTGTTTCGTTTGGATAAATGGGTAGAAGCAAATGGCCTCCTTTCAGATACTCAATTTGGGTTTCGAAGGGGCAAAGGGACAAACGATTGTCTTGCTTTGCTGTCTTCAGAGATACAAATGGCGTACGCAAAACGTGAGCAAATGGCTTCAGTGTTTCTAGACATAAAGGGAGCTTTTGATGCAGTGTCGATAGAGGTTTTGTCAGACAAGTTGCACTCCCGGGGTCTTCCTCCTCTATTGAACAACATCTTATACAGCTTGCTTTGTGAGAAACATCTGAACTTTGCTCACGGAGATATTGCAATTAGAAGAACCTCCTACATGGGTCTCCCGCAGGGTTCATGTTTAAGCCCACTTTTGTACAACTTTTACGTAAGTGACATCGACAGTTGTCTCTCTGAAGGCTGCACTTTAAGACAACTTGCAGATGATGGCGTAGTATCTGTAACAGGTAATACTGAGTCACATCTGCACAGACCTTTACAAGATACTTTAAACAGATTGTCATCCTGGGCTTTGGGGCTTGGAATCGAGTTCTCTCCAGAGAAAACGGAGTTGGTGGTTTTCTCTAAAAAGCATAGACCAGCTCAACCACAGCTCCAACTTCTTGGCAGGACGATCACTCAATCGAGGTGTTTTAAGTATCTTGGGGTTTGGTTTGATTCCAAATGTACCTGGAGAGCACACATTGAGTATCTGAAAGGAAAATGCCAACAGAGAATCAATTTTCTCCGATCAATCACTGGCACCTGGTGGGGAGCCCATCCAGAAGATCTTTTAAAATTGTATCGAACAACTATCCTCTCAGTTATGGAATATGGTAGCTTCTGTTTCCAGTCGGCTGCCAAAACTCACCTCATAAAACTCGAGCGTATCCAATACCGTTGTCTTCGCATCGCTTTGGGCTGTATGCCCTCTACGCACAACATGAGTCTTGAAGTTTTGGCAGGCATACTCCCTTTGAAAGATCGATTCAATCTACTATCACTTCGGTTCCTCATCAGGTGTGAGGTCATGAACCCATTGGTGATCGTTAATTTTGAAAGGTTACTTGAGCAAAATTTTCATACAAGATTTATGTCTATATACCATGTCCTCATGTCAATGCAGGTAAACCCTTCTTCGTATTCTCCTGCTCGTGTTTGTAGCCCAGACTACGATAATTCTTCTGTCCAGTTTGATTTGTCTATGCAGCAGGAAATTCGTGGAATCCCGGATCCGCATCGTCCACTTCTGATTCCAAGAATTTTCGAAGCTAAATATAGACACGTCGATGCTGATAAAATGTACTTTACTGATGGATCACTTATAGAGGAATCAACAGGATTTGGAGTGTTCAACGAAATATCTAGCGCCTCTTACAGCCTCGAGTCACCATGCTCTGTGTATATAGCAGAGTTAGCAGCAATTCATTGGGCTTTGGACAGTATCGCTTCAAGGCCAGTCGGGCACTACTTTATTGTAACGGATAGTCTGAGTTCTGTTCAAGCAATTCACTCAATAAAACCGGGAAAGCACTCGCCATACTTCTTCGAGAAGATACGGGATAGTTTGAGTGCTTTATCAAAACGTCGCTTTACCATCACCTTTGTTTGGGTTCCCTCCCATTGTTCGATAGAGGGTAATGAGAAGGCAGACTCTCTGGCAAAGGTGGGGGCGATGGAAGGTGACACGTATCAGCGTGAAATCGCCTTCAACGAATTTTACTTTTTAGTTCGAAGAAACTCTCTTGTCAACTGGCAACGCAAATGGGACGAGGATGAGGATGGTCGGTGGCTGCACTCGATTATCCCAAGGGTAAGCCTTAAACCATGGTTTAATAGATTGGACCTGAGTCGGGATTTTATTCGTATATTTTCCCGTCTCATGTCCAATCATTGTTCCTTAGACGCGGTACTCTATCGTTTTGATATTGCTGGCAGCAATTTGTGTAGTTGCGGCCAAGGTTACCACGACATCGAGCATATTGTTTGGTCGTGCGAGGTCCATCTTGTCGCTAGAACGAATTTCATAGACTCCCTTCGGGCCCGAGGAAAACCACCCTATGTTCCAGTGAGAGATGTGCTGGCAGTGATAGACTTGGACTACATGTTCAAAATATATCTTTTCCTTAAAGCTATTGATCTTCGTCTATAATTCTTTTTATTTTCATATTTCCCTATCTATTTTCTTTTCTTTAAAAAAAAGTGAACTAGAAGTAAGCAATCTATTGTAAAAAAAAACAAAAAGAGTTTGGCTCCTTAAAGCCTAAAGGTATGAGCCGTTTCAAATAAAGAATTAACAAAAAAAAAAAAAACCTTATTCTATGAAGCAGTAGGAGAATTTTGAAAATTGTAGCAGAATTTTAAGCTTGGGATGGATTTTTGAGGTTTTTGCATTAGTTTTTAGTCCAGATAGTTACTCTTGAATATCTTTGCTTTATTATCATAATTTGATTATGAATTTGAAATTTTGAGTCTAGAGTAGAATACCTCGCTTGCTTTTTTGGACCCTCATGGGGGGGTTTTAACCCCCAAAACCCCCCCCCCCCGTTCCTACGGCCATGATTTGAACTATTGGGTTTGTATGGGAGAATTGAATATTTTGTACTGAAAAATAAACATCATTTTTGTTTCTTCTGTGTTTTTATGCCAATTTGAAAAATCTCCAAAGGAAACGAAAATTATGTTGATTTTCCAGTACAAAATATTTAAATTTCTTCTACAAACCCAAAAGTTTAAATTAACTCATGTAGTCATGTAAAAGTTACTGAGAAATTCTGCAAAAAATCATGAATGAGTTTTGAACCAAAAAGAAGCATTTTATATTCCAGGTTTTAAGAAATTAAAAAATGACCCCAAATCCACTCAGTCTATTTTTTCTTACCATTAAAAATTTCTCCATCATTATGGGAGCGTAAAGACATTTCAAGCTGACTCTATTTTAAATTTTGAAAATAAGACAGGGTTTGGGAAGACAGTCAGATAATTTCAAATTATCGATTTAAAATAGTTGGACAAAACCCCAACGAAAACACATGAACATCACAATCCAATATTATATATTTACAGGTATTCCAACTGCTCGGAGCTCGATTTCTGTTTTTAAGCATAGCTTATCCATAAAAATATTTCATGTTTCGCTAATTATTTCTAAATATTAAGACTCTGCTATTAAAATGATTGTTTTTACTCACAGTTTAAAAGTACAATTTGAGAGTGATGAAAAGAGATATCTAAAATAACTCTTTCACAACTTTGTTTCCCTCTCGATATGAAAAATCCAAGATGTGAAAATGTTTTCATGTTCTTTAAAAAAAATTGAGCCTGAGATGGTTTTGAGCCGAATTTCGTTAAAATCAATTAATATTTTAATTTTTAATATTTAAATATTTTCCGGTTTTGTACTGAAATTACCAGTTTCTAGGGTTTCCTAGTGAAAAATTTCAAACTTTTCCCCGAAATTCCCTGTTTTTCACGCCCATGTTTATAATTGCAGGTTACTTCACTTTATCCAAAATTGCTTTGTGAAGCCTTTTCGGACCAACCTGATGATATTTTTTTTTATTTAACTGGGTATCACAGCACATTCCAGAGTGTTACATTTGTTATAATCCTGGCTAAAAGCTAACATTAATGGAAAACTGTGTTCTAAATGTATAGAAAAAAACACGATGCTTTCCTATATCTTGAAATCTGTTTTCAAATACAAATTTGAAGTCCAAAAGTCAACATATTTTGGAATTTTGTTGATATTTGGCTTTTATATCGAGCTTTTTAATCATTTTAAACGTTGAATAGTTCGCACTTTCAATTGCCTCCAAAGCTACGAATACTTAGGTATTTGATTCAAATTCTGAAGAGCGAAAATTTCAAATGAATTCGAGGATTTTTTTTAAGAAGCTCACAAATATAACGACCTTTCGTATTTCTAAATTTAGGTAATTCTTGTTCATAACATTGAAGCTGTCGTTCGCGGACCAAATGTGCCGCAACAGTATCCTGGCAAATTATTATTCCTTGTTTGAATGAAGAATACGTACTTCTTTTTTTTAATAAAGGTATTTTTTCATTTATCTATGATTTGTTAGAAAAATGCTAAAATTCTTACCTTATCTGAAATTAATTTAAGAATTTGGACTTAATTTCTTTTGTAATATGTTGTGTATTTTTTTTTGTAGCGGCCCACCACACTCCCCCACACCAAAAGGCTCAATTGAGCCCTCTGGTAATGGACGCTACTATTTTCAGCACGTCTGGCAAAAAAACAAAGAAACTTCAACGCGAACAAAATTTTAATCATGCTGAGAACACAAAAGTGTATTATTTAGTGCGAGGAAATGTATGCTAAAATTAAACAAGATTACGATAAGGATCTCAATGGAAGAAAATTTCCTTTAAAGAGATCCATTTCTTTTTTTCATTATAGGTAACTAATCAAATATTATGCTAGATTTACATAAGTTTACTTATTAATAGACAAAAGAAAACTACAATGCTACAAAATCAAACAAAATTTGATTAAAAAAAACTGGTACTTGATTGACTTTTTAAATGATTCAATTTTTCTTTTAAAAACTGTAGGGGAGAATGAGGATACTTGATCCCTGGGGATACTTGATTCCTTAGCTATATCTCGAAACTGGAATGTCTTACAAAGATCAAATCTTCTAAAAAAATGTGCCAAAATGAGCAAAATAACAATGCTTGTAGTTTAAAAAAATTTAACAAAATAATTGTTTGAGTAATTGAACTTTGTTTGAAAAATTTCACAAAATGTAACTTGAAGATCTTTTTTCATCACTTTAAAATGTTCCTTACATGGGAAAATTATGAAAAAAATATTTGTTCCAATGTATCAATCGTTCGAGCGTGAAATGAACTTCATAATTCCATATTTTCAAAGCAATGGAAAACTCTCAACTTTTTTCAGAAAAAGTTTTCTAAAATGTTGATTATGGGTACAATTGATCCCCTAGAGTTGGGTACAATTGATCCCCCTTCCAAACGGCATATTCTTCTTCTGAATTGATCGTTATGATTGCTGATTACGAAATTACTAATATTTATTCAAAAACTAATATTTATCAAACAATTGTCTGAAGAAAAGAGCAAAAATAATTAATTTTCTCTTAATTAAAGAAAATAGCGCCTTTAAGTATGCAATGTTATTAACGTTGAGACAAAGTTATAGAATTTTCTTCTTATGTCTGCTATAAATTGTGAAATGAGAACAAACATGACCAAAATAGTCAATTAACATTCTATCTTTGAGTTTTGTTCGATTTTTATACAAGGATTAGGGCTTCCCGAATAAAAGATCAAGTCTCCTTCAATAGGGGATCAAGTCTCCCCTAACTTCAGAAAAATCGCAATTTTTTTACTCCCACGAAAATGCTTCTAGTTCATCAACGGATTCAAGTATCGTTCTAATTTTTGGAGCATAGAAACTTGAAGTTACAAGCTGTCAGAAAATGTCAAAGACGACGAGTTGCTAAATTTTTCCAAAAAGATATAGTGAAAATAAGAAAAGGGGATCAAGTATCCCCACTCTCCCCTACTACTTTGACTTTAAACATAGAACGGTTGTTGAACGGTATTCTATTTCTGTGTACTTATTTTATGTCCGAAACTTTTAATTCTGGTTTTATTCGAAATTTTCATTCGTATTTGTTTTATGGTGCTTTGGAAATATTAATTTAAAATTTTTAAACAAGACTGCTTAGTAGGTATTTATGTTTAACTTTTCAAAACTGTTCGGGTCAATATGACCCAAAGAGCAGATTCAAAGCAACTTTATCATCATTCCTATATACTGAAGAACTGAGATTTTTAGAAACCAAGTACATTTTATGAAAATGATAACCAAATTATTAGAAGAAAAATTAAAATTTGAGTTTAGATAATTCGTTTTTTGGGATAAGCCAAAGGAAATCCCCCCTTCCTCCAAAATCCTTCGCACAGGCCTGCCACGGTACAGAGGCTAGGAGTCGATGTCTAGTCATATGAAAACGATAAAATACTTTGAAAAACTTACCAGCTTTTAGGAGATTTCTATACGTTTCTCATCTTCAACAAAACGCATAAAAACACTATTCGACACCACCAGTTCTGGTAACGACAAAGGGAAGATCGACAGTAGGTGAAGCATTCCATGAATCTGATTAAAAGTTTTCTGCTTAAAACTGTGGTTGGCAAAAGGAAGTTAATGTTTTACAAATCATCACTTTTTAATCCTAACCATCTGAGTAAGAAAGGGAGTAGCAGCTGGCATAATAATTCGTTTCTTGACCAAATGTTTTTTTTTTGTTGAATACAGGCTTATTGAGGTCTTACGATTGTGGCTTAAGATATTCTAAGTTTGAGAAGAAAAATTGATCAAGGATTTCAAAATGGGTTATCAATTTAAAACAATAAGCATAAGGTTAATTTGACACAAGTTAACAAAATTTTAAATCAAATGTCATTCAAATCATTTTCATCATATCCGAATGGACTCCCTTTAATAAATTTTATATATTTTTATGAGGTTTTCTCCATGACATTAGCAATTAAATTATAGCACAAATGCAGACGTCATACCGAGTGGCGTGCCGACACAAAACTAATTCAATCCAAAGTGCATGCATATATTTATTAAAATAGCCCATGTGATGATGTCAATTGAAAGCTGAATTGCATGATTGAAAGTATAAATTTAATTGCCTCGGCATGATCCTACACCCACCCTTAAAAAGAGGATAAAAAAAAACACACAATTCAAACCACTTATTATCTTATCACCCGTCAAATTAAGGCCGGCTTCAAGGGGTAGCCCGATGGTATCGGAAAATTCAAACAAAAATATATCGCTTTCCGCAGTCGTCAAGAGGGGCCCCAAAATTAGCGAGCGGGACCTTTCAGCGGGCCAATTTTATGTTACGGGTAGGTATATTGTTTTGATGCGCAAAAGTCAGCCATCATCATCGCTCAAAAAGTCCGAAGCAGAAAGCGAACGCCAACAATCACACGCCATGTTGGTTTTTCGGTCGGTTATTTAGTTAGTTGTTTGGTTTTTGGTGGGCTTTCGTGGGTTAGGAATGGTCCTTTCTTTACTTCCACGGTTAGGGTAGGAGCGGAAATTTTTCAGTTGAATTTGAAGAAGGAAAAACAATTTTTTTTTTTTTTTTATATTTACAACTATTTTATTAAAGGCCTTTTACTTTAACAAAGTTTTAATGTGCCGAGGGTATTCGTTTCACTAGTTAGTAGGGAAGGGGGCCGTAATAGTCGCGGCAACTCAACAGTTAGAAAAAAAAAAATTTTAAACAAGGGACAAGGAAGGGGTTTAAAGGGGTTATTCTTCTTATTATCAGTTATCCATTAGGGTCCGGTGGTGGCCTGCTGTAGCTGTGGCTTCGGTAGCTACGGTTTGGTATCGGTTTCCTTCTGGCCAGCCTTCTACAGGAATGTGTCGAACCCGTTGCATGAGAGGTGGTACTAATAAATAAACAAAACAGACATTAAATGAAGAACATACAAGGGGAGAGTTTACGTGGGTAAGCGGACTAAACGACCAAGTCAGACAGTTTGAGATATTTGTAAATTGGGAACAAATATCCAAAATCTAAGTTTGCCAGAATGTCTCGAATTGGAACACCAGGTAATCTACCTCGGGCCCTAAGGGTATCCAGTAGCCAAGCCCTCGTTTGACCATACCTTTCACACGTCCATACAACATGATCGATGTCGTGGTAGCCATCCCCACAAACGCAAACATTGGTTGCAGCGAGATTAATACGAAACAAGTGCGCGTCAAGCCAGCAGTGATTTGACATGAGCCGAGAAATCACGCGAATGAAATCGCGACTCAAGTTAAAATGCTTAAACCATGCCTTCGTCGGAACCTTAGGGATAATCGTATGGAGCCAACGTCCCTTTGTGCCATTATCCCAGCTAGACTGCCAAGCGTTAATCGCTAAAGTGCGAGGTATTGAAAAATATTCATTGTAAGTTATTATCCTCTCAAAGATTTCACCTTGTAACGCGCCCACCTTAGCCAATGAGTCCGCCTTCTCATTGCCTTGTATAAGACAATGAGACGGGATCCAAGCTAAGGTAATCCTATACGAATTTTCGATCAGAGCGCCCAATATCCCTGAAATTTCCAGCAAAAAATGGGAAGAGCGCTTCATCAGTTTCATCGATCGAATTGCCTCAACAGAGCTGAGACTATCCGAATAGATGAAATAGTGGTCTACGGGCAGTGTGCGAATGTGTTCCAAGGTGCAGTAAATAGCGGCTAGCTCAGCAGTGTAAACGGAGCATGGCTCTCGAAGCTTGAACGAAGCTTCAAAGCCCTCATTATACACTGCGAAGCCAGTCGCGTTGTCGATTCTAGAACCATCAGTAAAGAACATTTTTATAGGATCAATTTCACGTACTTTTGAAGCAAAGATTGAAGGAATGATGTTGGGTCGGACGTGATCTGGTATTCCACGGATGTCATCGGTCATGGACAGATCGAATCTTATCAAGGAACTGCTACTCGGGTAAAAGTGACTCGTGTCCGAATTTAATAAAGAAGGATTTATTTCTAATTGACTAAAAGTTTTATAATTATTTACATATTTTACTTGCGGATTAATATTCATAAGCCTTTCCAAATTTTCTATCACCAAAGGATTCATAGTTTCACTTCGAATTAGGAAACGTAGCGATAAATCGGAGAACCGATTTTTCAACGGCATTACTCCCGCCAGTACTTCGAGACACATCGTATGTGTCGATTGCATACAACCCATGGCAATACGCAAACAACGATACTGTATTCGTTTTAGTTTGATCAAGTGAGTTTTCGCGGCGGACTCAAAGCAAAAGCTTCCGTATTCTATGACCGACAGTATCGTTGTTTGGTATAACCTGATGAGGTCCTGCGGGTGAGCACCCCACCAGGTTCCAGTAATCGTTCGAAGGAAATTGATTCTCTTTTGGCATTTTTGAGTCAAGTACCTAATGTGTTTTCCCCAGAGGCATTTAGAGTCGAACCAGACACCCAAATATTTAAAACTAAGAGATTGAGTTAGAGTTCTACCCATCATAAGGAGCTCTATTTTAGGAGGGGAATGCTTCCTTGAAAAAACTACTAACTCGGTTTTACTAGGTGAAAACTCGATACCTAGATTCCTGGCCCAATGTGATAAGTTATTTAGAGTTTCTTGCAAAGGAGGTTTTATTTGAGTGTCTTTTTTACCTGTGATATGAACAACACAGTCATCCGCAAGCTGTCGTAGCGTGCAATTTTGTGCCATACAACTATCGATTTCTCGGACATAAAAGTTGTATAGCAGGGGGCTTAAACATGAGCCTTGGGGTAGACCCATGTAACTAATTCGTTCAACTTTGGTTTCTCCATGGCTAAAATGCATGATTTTTTCAGACAACAGGTTATATAGAAAATTGTTCAAAATTGGTGAAAGTCCGCAAGAGTTAAGATTACTAGATAGCACTTCTATGGACACCGAATCGAATGCCCCTTTGATGTCCAGAAATACTGCCCCCATCTGCTCTTTTTGTGCAAACGCCAATTGAATGTCTGATGAAAGTAATGCTAGACAGTCGTTCGTACCCTTGCCTCTACGGAATCCAAATTGTGTACTTGACAACAGATTGTTTGATTCAACCCATTTATCCAGCCGAAAGAGAATCATTTTTTCGAGCAATTTCCGGAGACACGAGAGCATTGCAATCGGCCTATACGAATTGTATTCAGAAGCTGGTTTTCCCGGTTTTTGTATGGCGATGACTTTCACTTGTCTCCAGTCATGCGGAACAATGTTCAGTTCCAAACACTTATTGAATAAATTCAATAGACGTTTTTTAGCGGAATCTGGCAGATTCTTCAACAAGTTGAATTTGATTCTGTCCAGTCCGGGAGCTGAATTGTTGCAGGACCAGAGCGCAAGTGAAAGTTCGACCATCGAGAATTTATCCTCGGTTTCGGAACTATTCTCTGTATCCCGATATATTTTCAGAGCTGGTGCTGCGTCCGGGCAGACCTTTTTCGCGAACTTTAATAGCCATCGACTCGAACTTTCCTCACTTTCGTTCGAGGGAGTGTGATTACGCATGTTTCGTGCTGTTTGCCAAAGTGTGCGCAGAGACGTTTCTCGAGATAACCCATCCACGAATCGCCGCCAGTACCCACGTTTCTTGCCCCTGATCAGGTTCTTGAACTTGCGTTCCAAGGCCAAGTAACGTTGGAACTTCTCTGGCAATCCGGTTCTGCGAAACTCGACAAACGCCTTGCGCTTTTCATTTCCCGCGCGAGAACATTCACCGTCCCACCACGGAGTAGGAGGTCTCTTCAGGATCGTCGAGTTTTCGTTTCGTCTGGTCTGTGCCCCGATTGCACATTCCACTATCGTCCCAGAGATGAAACTATACTCTGCCTCCGGAGGCAGTTCGTCCATTAAGTCGATGGCTTCGCTTACACCCGATGTATACTTTTTCCAATCTATATTCCTTGTGAGGTCATAAGGAATATTGATTTCTTCGGGTGGACTACGACCACTGGCGATAGAAATGTGGATAGGCAAATGATCGCTTCCCTGAGGGTCTTGGATTACCTTCCACATACAATCCAAGCTCAGAGAGGAAGAAGCTAGAGAAAGGTCTAAAATACTATGCTGTGATTGGGATCCATTAATTCGAGTCACTTCCCCATTGTTTAAGACAGTCATGTTGAAGTCGTCGCACAGCTCATAAATAATGTTAGCACGTTCATCATCACGTGAGCTACCCCAGCCCACGCCATGGGAGTTGAAATCTCCCAGAACTAACCGGGGTTCTGGGAGAAGTGAAAGAATATTCGCCAATTGGTTCCGGCTCACGCTTGAATTTGGCGGAATATATACCGAGGCTAGGCAAAGGTCTTGGCCTTTAATTCTAGCTTGGCAACTGACGACTTCAATACCTGGAGATGGTTGTAGTGGAATACGATAGAAAGAGTGGCATTTCTTGATCCCCAAAAGAACGCCACCCCCTCTTTGACCATCACGATCCAGGCGAATAATGTTGTGGCTGTGGAAGGAGAAATCTACGTTTGGAGAGAGCCAAGTTTCGCATAAGGCGAACACATCACAATTCAAATTGTGTACCAATATTTTAAATGGGTCTAATTTTGGTAAAATACTTCTGCAGTTCCATTGCAATACCGAAACAATTTCTCTCCCCTCATTGGATGAATTATCCATCGAAAGAAATTGCTTCTGCGATGAGGGTCATAGTGAGAGCTTTCTTTTTCAAGAATTCTCTCAAAAGGGGTACAAACATATTTATCATAGTCCTCCATCCTGCTGGTACACTGAAAAAGTCCAGGATGAACGCAACAATTTCCGAGAATTTCATCTTACCATCAGCCGAAAAGCTGGGAAAACCATTTGACGATGGGTCAGGTGCAGTTTCTCTGGGAATTGTTGCATTCCTGTTAGCTACTGATGGGCCTGGATTCTGAAGGAAAGCCTGGGGTTTTGACTTTCCAGAAAGTGGAGGAAAGTCCTTCGGGGACGGATTAAAACCCGGAGGACTTTGAATAGGAGGGGTAGAATTACTATTTCCACTTTGAGGATTTCTTTTAATTTTAAGTTTGCTGGCAGCTACTCTGGTTTGTGTTTTAGTGATGCGTTTCCTTTTTGGAGCCTGTGAAACATTATTTTTTGAAAATGGCCCAGTTGATGTTCCTTCACATGGATCCTCCCCTTCGGATTCATGGTCACTTAGAAGGTCAAACTGATTTTCTGAGACAATTGGCAAAGACTTCAAAACCATATCTCTATAGGACATTTTTACACGATTTTTTAAAGAAGTCTTGATTTTTTCCCGGCGCGATATGTACTTTGGACACGCCGAGAGAGCATGAGAGGCTTCACCAGTGCAATACAAGCACCTGTTTGATGCTTGTATTGTACACGAAGCTTCCTCATGCTTCTCCCCGCACTTAGAGCAGCGTGCCTGATTGCAGCAGTAGGCGGCCGTATGATCCAACTGCTTGCAATTCTGGCAGAACATGACCGAAGGCACATAAAGTCTCACAGGTAGACGAACCTTCCCGATCGCAACGTAATCAGGAAGTGCAGTGCCGGAAAAGGTAACCCGAAAAGAGTTCGACAGGGAAAACTTTCGTTTTTCCCCCTCGCCAGATGCTGATTGTAATTGTCGCGCGTCCAACACCTTGACCATTGGAAGAGCAGGATCCTTGAATCGGCCAACCCCTGATTCCATTAGGTCATCGACGGTCAAACCCTCTTCGGTTACCACTCCGTCGATTTCCACGTCACGAGCGGGAACGTAAACGCGGTACTCGATCGTAAACCTCTCGTCACAAGCAATGGCGTTTGCTTCCTTCAAGCTACCAACAACAACGCGCATTTTGTTCCGACTCATCGGCTGGTAGCTGACTACGGAAGAGTACGATCGGTCGAGGTCTCGGGAAATCGAGATTATATTTAAAGGTTTCGATTTGGACCGGAAGTACACTACCCACGGTCCCGTCGATTCATTCTGGTAAACCCGACGACGAGGGGGACGTTCCGGCAATGTTGCAACATTTTCAGGGGAGGAATTAGCTTGATTTGTGGAAGAGGAGGGAGTGCCGAATACAAATGGTTTTTCAATCGGATGAGAAACAGGGGAAGGTGAATCTTCCGTGTCCGAAACGTACATAGGGGGGTTGGGGGAATAATTTTGCGTTCTTGATTCCTCGGAAATTTTCTTTTCCCGGAATGGAGGATGTTTATCGTCCTCGCCGTCGTCATCCGTTATGTGGTTGCGTTCCGACATAACGGGTTTAGGTAGAGAACGAAACCAGATTTATTTTTATATAATTTTTTTTTAAAATAGGGAAAAAAAATATAATAAAGTTAAATAAAGCAAAAGAAAAAAGCCAAACGAAATAAGCAATAGAAGAAAACAAAGAAGAGGTAAAAAAAAAAAAAATAAAAAAAAACCCAAAAGATTTTTTTTGGGAAAAATACTTATTTGGCACACCGTGCCTTCTGCCAAACCAAAACGTGTTCCTTTGTTCGGCTTTGTTTGTGGCGGTTACACCCAGCAACAAAACCGATTGTCTTGAACCGATGAGGAGGATGCTGACTATCACACACGAGATCGAATCAACTCTCGTTTTTTGTATATCCACTGTCCGTTAACGGAACGCAAATCCGAATTTATCGGACGACTGTTCGGATACACATCCGAAAACACGGGGCAAATGAGAATTTCCGCACTTTCACTATAACACCTCACTACTTTTCACGTCGCACTTTCTTCAGCAAAAAACACACGACCGTCTGTGGCGAGAGATGTGAAACGAATGAGGAAAAACAATTAAAATACTCAAAAAATAGGACGTTAAAAATAACACATAAAATATAACCAAGAAATTAAAAAAAATAACCAAAATGAGGTTTTTGAAATCTTATTATATTGGATTTTTTTTTCATTTGTCATTTTTGTCATTTTTGCCATTTTTGTCATTTTTGTCATTTTTGTCATTTTTGTCATTTTTGTCATTTTTGTCATTTTTGTCATTTTTGTCATTTTTGTCATTTATTGAAATTTTCTTAAAAATTTTTTAGCATCATCCTAGCAAAAGGTATTTTTTCGACCTTTAAACAAAATTTATAAGATTTATTTATAAAAAATAGAATGTTGGGATTCTTCTCATGCCACCCTAATGCAGCTTTTTTGCGAAAGGTGAAAGGATGTGGTCCAGGACGAAAAAGGAAAGGAGTTGAAGCGCTGATTATATGCTGGTTTTATCTTTTTCGAAAGCGATCCCACCGAAAAATTTTCGGCTAATGGTGCTGTGGTGTGCTGCACGGAAGCCGAAAAAAGTTTTCCACTGGGGGGCTTTGGGAGTTTTGGGGGTTGTTTAATTTTTTTTGCTCCCATCCATCCATCCTTCTTCATTCGGCCAATAAACGCGTCACTCAAAAATGCTTTAGCACCGGATAGGCATTTTGAACTAGCAGCAGGTTCCTAGTTAATTCGAAAACAACAACAACAAACAGTAACATAAACTCGATGAAAAAAAAATCTCAAACTTTAATCAATTATTCAAACCGAAAAACCTTGCGAGGACTTAGAGGTGTTTTCGGCAGTGCTGTAGAAAAAAAATTAAAAAATCCTTGACTAGTTTAAACTTACAACCTTTCTCTCTTATTTTCAATTTCAGGTACGTAACCGCTACTAGCTGATATGTTTTCATCGCATGTAAGTAAACGAAGGTGTTTAAAACTATTGAAAGGATTGTAAAAACTTTTTTTTTTTATTACACCACAGTATATTTATAGTGAATTTATTACAATTAAAGACAATCTTCGTGTATCGAATTTTTTAAACCAGGCTTATACAAAATTGAAATACGAATATTTTCCAAAGAAGTTCAAGTACCAATCACAAGCTTTCACATCGAATGGATCTTAATTAGAGTTTTATGAGCAAATACACAAATATATTCATTGCTATTAAACTAAGGTTGCCAGATTGCCCGGTTTCGTCCAGGTTTGTCCGGATATTGAATAAAATATTTTGGAACAGACCTGCCCGGTCTGGTTATCCGAATCTCATTTAAAAATGCCCAGATTTTGTCCGGATCTATTCACTTTATATTCTGTTTTATTTTGTTTATTTAAAGAGGATTTTAACCAACTTGGTCATTAGTCCGCTTAAAAATTCACTTTATTTGGCAAATCAAACAAACAAAAACCAATTGTGTTGTAAATTTTATTTATTTATGTCTCCAAAACGAAATTTTTGGACCAAGTTTTATAAAAATAACCTTTTTTTTCATGGTTTCTGGGTTTTGACAAAATTTTCCCGGATGTCGCCCAGGTTTTTGTAGTCAATGTTGAAATCAAATGTCCAGATTTTGCCAAGTTTTTATATAAAATTGTCCGGATTTGTCCGGCCCAGATACGTGCTGATAAAATTCTAGCAACCTTATAATAAACTTTATGTATGTTTTGGATATCCCTTTTCTCATCTCTAGAAGCAGGGTGAAAAATGGGCTTGAATTTTCTTCTTTCAAAAACAAAACAAAGTTCAAAGACTCATAGCATCACTGTTCAATTTTTTTTTTACAAAAATAATTTGTTTTCCTACTAAGGAATTACATAGAGCTACTACATAGAGCACTACATAGAGCACTATACTACTCATGCACGGTCCTTCAAGCAGGAAAATCCCGTTAAAAATATACCAAAAGATGGTTTTAGAGGGTTAATAAAATCAGTTATTGATTACTTTTTCATACAAAATCTAATTTTAAACGAACGCCTTACATTTTAATTTCTGCCTTAGATAGGCTTGCCTACAGTACCGTTCATAAAAATAAGACGCAAGCACACTTTACTTCAACTTTGAACTTTCATGACTTTTTATTTTGATGATATACAAAATCTCAAAAATATATTCCTAAAATAATATTATTATTTTAAAGGATGGTTTTTGAAAAATAAAACAAACATAAGTAAAGATTTGAAAAGTTTTATCGGCTTGATCAAAAGTTACGCAAAGTACAACATTTTAGGCTCGAACCAAAATATACGATTTTTATTGAATTTGAATTTTTACTAATGACACATGATAATCATATTTCTATTCAAAAACTTGCAAATTGATTACAAACATTTTTTTAATACATGGGATTCTGATTTCTAAACACGGAAGAATCATTCAATCAATAATTCCATGCTTCCATCATGTTCTAGTTTTTGATAGAAACTTATTGGTTGATTAGTGGGTGGAAAAAAGGTTGTTCTTACAAACCGTCCAAAATTCTATAAAAATCGCATTTCTCTATTCAAGCCCAAAATATTGTACCTTGTGAATCTTTTTATTTGCAGATGATACTTTTCAAAAACTGATCCAATGTTAGATTTATTTTTCAACAATCATTCACAAAAAACTCGATAATATTATTATGTTATTACTAAAATACATATTGCAATTTGAATGGTCGAAAAGTGGTGTGAAAGTCGAAAAACCCCGATTTTCGTAGAATTTCTGTACCTCAGGTCAAGAATAATGTGACAGTTGATCTAAATTTAAAAAAAATCATTTTAAACATCATCAGAGTAAAAACATTAAGTTAAATTGCACATTAGACTAGTTCACTATTCGGCTTTTTCGCACATCAAAGCCAAGATTGTTTAGGATGGAGGAAAAGAACTTCGTTTGTAGTTGCAAGTAGTTGCTCTGGTGTACCTCAAATAAATTTTTAGTCAATAAAATTAAACAATAAACAAAAAATTTTCATTACTGCCAATTTGAATCGTAAGTTGTCTATCTATAGGGCAGAATGAGGGTACTTGATTCCTTAGTTATATCTCGAAACTGAAATGTATTACAATGATCAAAATTTCACAAAATGTGAAATGAAGATCTTTTTTCATCACTTTAAAATGTTGCTTATATGGAAACATTATTACAAAAATATTTACTCCAATATATCAATCGTTAGAGCGTAATATGAACTTCTTAATGTCATATTTTCAAAGCAATTGAAGACTCTCAAATTTTTTCATATTTTTTTTAAAATAAATTTTTCGGGTATCAGTCTACTTTAATAGCAAAGACGACTGTTTATATAAGATCCAACGTTTCGATCCTTACAAGATCATCATCATGAACTGTTTTTTTTATAATATGTTAACACACTTTTATAAATAGACACCGAAAACATACATTCCGCTTACGGAAATATTTTTAGAACACTTTGCAACATAAGAAAAATTAAATCACAACTTTAAAAAAACAAATACGGGAACACAAACCCAACAACACGTAATAGACACCACACTCGTTATGATCAGAAAAAAAAAACCAGTTGGAAAGTGAAAGTGTAAACTGTGTGACATCTTTTAGATGCTGGTGAATATAAGTTCAAAAATTGTAGGACAAAACGGTTTTTCAACCGCAAAACTTTGTATGTACACAGTAAGTTAACACACAACATTTATTCCAACAATACCCAAATTTATTTGAAAAATATCGTAACAAATATACAAGACAGCTTTATCTTATCAGCCAAGTCAATCCAAAACAAGAAGATGACATTATTTCGCATTTTTTCAGCAATTTATAATTAATGAACTGATTTATAAAACTGTGTTAACATATAATAAAATTACAGTCCCTAAATAGTCGTCTTTGCTATTCAAGAAGACTGATAGCCAAAAATTTTATCTTTAAAAAATCTATTTAACAGTCGAAAATCGATACCGAAACTCAACTTTTTTTCAGAAAAAGTTTTCTTAAATGTTTATTATGGGTACGATTGATCCCTAGAGTTCAAAAAGGTTTATTCTTATTCTGAATGGACCGTGATCATGGCTGATTACGAGATAACTGATATTTAGCTAATTACTTATATCTATCCAATAATTTTCTGAAAAATGGGCTAAAAACGAGTTTCTCTTCATTATGGAAAATAGCGCCTTTAAGTACGTAATGTAACTGGGTTGAGACAAAGTTATGGAATTTTCATTATCTGACACTTATAAATTGTGAAATGGGAACAATACAAAAAATAGCCATCTGACATTCTATCCCAGATTTGTTTTATTTTTTCGAAGCATTAGGGCTTTTTGAATGAAGGATCAAGTCTCCTTCAATAGAGGATCAAGTCCCCCTTAACTTTAAAAATATCGCTATTTTTTTTTACTGTCATAAAAAAATACTAGTATTTCATTCACGGGTTCAAATGCTGTTCTATCTTATGGAGCAAAGAAATTTGAAGTTTTACGCTGTCAGAAATAGTAAAAGGGTGTGAGTTGCTATTTTTTCCAAAAAAAATGTTTTAAACATTAGGAAAATGGGATCAAGTATCCCGATTCTCACCCAAGGTTTTTGTAGTTTAAAATATTTTCAAGATCAAATGAAAAACAATATATTGTAAAAAATTAAGATTTCAAAATAAAAGCGAGTTAATGCATTTGAAAAAAAAAAAATAGAATAGAATTTTGATTTCAGTATCATAACTCAGATTTTGAATACATTCTCAGCCATTTATGAAAAATTGATTATGATTCTCGGAATTGAGTAATAATATGAAATTTATATGTGTGTGTTCGTTTTAGATTCTAATATCACAGTGCGATTAGACATGTTTTAAAAACATAAAAAAATAATAATATGTTAAATTTCGTTTCCGAACTCAGTTGAGTTTCAGGAAACATACCAATTTTATCGTCAATATTGTTTCCGTTCACAACTTTAATTTAAATCAAAAGTTATAAACCCGTTTAAAAAATCCATTTGACAAAAAATTGATCATTGCAATTGCAACTAATTAAGACTAATTAAGAATTAAAAGAATTGTATCGAGTACTTACATAAGAAAACATCTAATTTGATACATATGTTTTAACAACTGTTTCGAAATATTTTGGTGCATGAAATCAAAAATTTCTTCCGATTTCATCTTTCTCCCTTTATTTTGGTGCTATTGCTCTTATTATTTTGGAATTTAACATTTTTTACTGCATCACAGCTGAATTAAATAATAAATCTATATAAAACTAAAAACTGATTTTAAATCGATTTATTATCTTTTATTTCATAAACGATCAAGATTTTGCCTAGATTTTCTAATATTAGAGATACATTGCATTAAAAAATGAAATGCGATAGATTATAGAAAATTTAATTGAAAATTCTTTAATTTTTTTTTATTTCTGACATCATAAAAAGGGCGTTTTAATTTTTTTTATATTTCAGATTTTATCATCTACGCAGAGGACTATTTTTCAAAAATATTTCTGATTCATTTTGGTTTAAATTGTCTTTGAAATTAAGTAAAATTCCTGTACTTCTGTAGAACTGTTAAAAAAATCAAATAGAAACTCTTGTTACTTTTAACCAGAAGTCAAAATTATTCGCAGAATTTGAGAAAGTTGATGATTCCAATTCCATTGAAATCCAAATATCTCGGAAACACACGAATATTTTTGCGTCATGTATGGACTAAAAATATTTTAGAAATTTAAAGAAATCAGAAAATGTTTGTGTGAGTTATTGACAAAATTAATCAGAATAATTACTAAATAAAATTTATTTATTTTCTTGAAAAAGTAGTTTTTTTTTGGAAAATCGCTGTTATCTCATCAGGTTTGATGATTTTAACTCCATCAATCACTAACATCTTTTTGTACCTAATGAACAATGTTTGGAAGAAATTTGCAAAATTGTATTAAAATAAATCATCAATTTCAAAAATATTTTTCATTCAGAAATTCATCCTTTTTTTTAAAATTATTTGGAGATCATTGTTTTAAAAAGTTAGAAATATTGTGCCCTTCAAGGAATAAAAAACATGTTTTCCTTTTATTCATACCCTCTGTTGCAAATTTTTTACTACTCTCTTAGCCGCCGACCGTGGCCTAGAGGATTACGTTTATATCTTTTAAGCCAGAGGTCATGAGATCGAATATCGGTCACGGCATACATAGTACTATTTCTGTCAGCTGGTGGTGTTAGCATTAGTAAGATGCTAGCTATTAAATCCTTGAAAGATGTACGCTTTAGTCTGAAGTAGAATTTAGATCTCTTCAAAGAAACATGAAGTTTCACTGAGATCCTGAATGTCTGTGTGTTTGTTTAAATTAATGATTTAAATTGAATTTCATTTGATTGAGACTAAATGAAGTTTTAAAATAAAGATATTTCGCTAATTTATTTTTGAATTAAATTTAGATTGAGAAATAAAATTATTGGCCCAAAATTCACAATGAGAAATGAATTTCAGAATTGATAAAGCCAAAACGAAATATTCTTGCATTATTCTGAAAAATATAACCGAATAATGAAATAAAATTAGTTTAAAACACTATCAACTTTAAAATTATAGAAATTATAATCAAAATCTTATCTCAAATATGTGTTTGTCGAACGTTTAGTTGCAAAATGAGAATCATTAAAAAAAATTTCAATGTGATTACCTTGCACTGAAATAAAGAAACATAGAATAAATATATAATATAATAAAAATTGATGGAATCATGACAGCTGAGTCATATTGCAATATCCAGCCGGAAAACCTCGAGGTATCCCTCATCAAGACGGGCCTCGGAGAGCGCTTCGTTTTACAGCAGAATAACGATCCGAAGCATACGGCCAATCTGATGACGTCATTTTCCCGTTCCTGCCACATCAAACCCCTTGAATGGCCTTCACAAAGTCCTGATCTGAACCCCATCGAAAATCTGTGGGCCATCCTCGATGATCTGATTGATAAGACTGGTGTGACAAATTAAAAATACTTATTTTAATGCCATGGAGCATGCGTGGGAGGAACTCGACCCACAACACTTGCACAACCTTGTTGAAAGTGTGCCGAAGCGCTTGCAGGAGGTGTTGAAGGCTGAAGGAGGCCATACCCATTATTAAATCGTTCTTGTTTGCCTTCAGTTTGAATTATTTGAAGCTGTACTGATCTGGACACTTTATTTTGCCCCTGTTTTTTTTTTGGAATATTAACTGTTTTTTATCTATCAGAAAAACTTTCTTTTTTTCCAGCGCAACATTAACAAAAATTGAAAAGAACATAATAAACAATATTTTAAAAATGATTACGATGTGTTTTCGTTGAATTTTAACCAGAAAAATAAAAGAAATTGAAAAAAAATAATTTGGACACTTTATTTTGCCCCTCACTGTAGTTGAAAAATTTCTTAAAATTTTCTTCTTTCCAACAACAAGTGTACTATTTTCATTTTTAAAATGACATTTATAACGAAAGATTCCCTAATGAGCCCATAGGTCTTTTTTCACTTCCTGGTGTACAAATATAAAAACCACCTTTTATCCACATTTTCTCTCATGGAAAATTCAAGATTAGCAAACTAAAGATGTGTCAAAGAATATCGAAAAAAGTTGAACATGAAAATGTTCAACTCAAGTTACTCAAGTTCAATTTTTTTCTCTTATATTGAAATTTAACAAAATACCTCAAATTTAGTTTAATGACATAAAATCGGTGGAAAAATGTAGTTTTCAGCATCCTCCCCATCAAAACTTTTTTTAAATGAACGTTTATTCACTAGTTAATAAAGTTCTTGAAAAAAACTCTATCCCCAGTTTACTCAAAACTTGGAACGAAATTATTAAAAAAAACTCAATGAATTGATCAGAACGGAAATTATAAATGTTTTTGAATTTGAAATATTATTTTTCATAGATATAATGATTTCAAAATGAGTTCTTAATTTTTTTCATTGATTTAAACATGCAAAAATGTCTTTCAATAAAACGCACAACAGAGGAAAATTGAAAAAAAAAAATATATTTATTTTCAATCAATGATAGAGGGTTATGCTTATTTGAAATATTTTTTCCAGTAAAATGATGAACTGTAGGTGAAAACTACAATTTGGTTTTGGTTCAAAATCCTCAGATAAAAATGCCTGGATTTGGTTTTGCAATAGAATTTTTCAAACAACTTTGGTTTAGAAACAACATTCATATGAAATCATTCAATTTGAATTTTTCACTTTTGAGAAACTGTAATTTTTTTATGTTCGATTCCAAGTTTGAGGTTAAAAATTTATGAACTCAAAACTAGATTGACAAATTTTTTGATTCAGAAGTTGGAACCTTTTCAGCAAGTCCACATGTGAAATAGTTTATCCATGTTTCGGAATATAGAAATCAAAAATAGGGGAGAATGGGGATACTTGATTTCATTTTCTAATTTTATCATTAACATTTGTTAATTTTAATATTTTTAAATAAAGGTAGGTTAGGGATTTTTGAACACTCGTTGAAATCTAGGATATAAAATATTTCCTTTAAATTTCTTCTTTTCTTTCCAAAATATGGAAAGAAATGATTTATATATAGGGGAGAGTGGGCTAACGTGGGCTGAAATCTCAATCCAACTGTCATCGCCGTCGATTTGCGCATGCATATTTTTCTACACGTTGTTGACTTTAATACGCATCAAATGCTTCTTTTATATATAAAGCTCAAAAATGTTTAAAAAAAATTTAACATACATTATTGAACAAGCACCCGCTTGCATCGATGGGGAACCTTGAATTCATAATCAAAATATGCTCATACGCCAAAGATCTTAGTTTCGTCATGTTTTTTCACTTTTAAAAGGAATTTTTTTTATGAAACATCAATAAGTCACACTAACGCAACCACATTGCAAATCATAGCTTGTGGGGAATCGTGGAGTATCTTGGGCAACCTATATTTTTTATGTTTTTATACACATTCAGAACTTAAAACACGTTTTTTCTATCTGTGAAGTGCTCTCATGTTAAATGAAGATTTAATTTTTTTTTGTCCATCCTATTTAAGGTTTTTTGCCGACACGTTCGTGAGCCACGTTTCAGGGTTCATTCGATCATACACATCTCTTTTTTATTTCGTCATCTGAAATAGCTTAAAAATAACCAAATGAATTATGAAACTTGAGTTTTGGGTCAACCCATAAACTTTTTACGTTATCTAGTCACTTTGGATTTGGTGGCTCATGATTCCTTATAATTTTTCAAAATAAAAAAAAAACTTTTTTTTTTAACAGACAGAACTCGGGGAAAATTAATTTATTCAAAAATTTAAAAAAAATTATTTTATAAACCTTTCCATTTATTTTTTTCTATTTATCTTTTATAATAAAGAAGTTATGAAGCAAAGAAAAAAAGTGGCTCATGACACCCCACACTCCCCTGATTTTTGAGAAATATAAATTATAGAAGTATGGAAGTTTAAGGAAACCTGACATAACTCCCACAAAAGCCATTTAGTATATTTTTCCCCGACAAAATCTTCCCAACCATCGCATCGGTCAAAGTGGTGCAACTTTACTGACAGCATTTTTCCGGCAACAGAAAACAGACAGAAATCATTTTCTCGGTTCCCTTCTGGGTGATTTTCCCAAGAAGGAAGTTCCGGGGCCAGAGCAAAAAAACATCGCTTTCCCGCAGTAATTTTATTTGACTTTTTCACCTCGCTTGCACTTTTCTACTGAAATTTTCCCTAGAGAAAACCGGCGACGGCGAACTGCACAGACTGGTGTAATATATTTTCCCGGCTTTTTTTTACATTAAGATTAAAGTGTCGGGTCCGAAGTTTTGGAAAGAGCAAAAAATTTTGACAGCACAACCGGGTTGCGGTGTTTTTTGGGGGTCCCACCCTCACCCCCAAAAACGTTCCGGAAAACTTGTGCCAGGGTCAAAATATATTATTTCAATTAAATTCTTCCCAAGCACCATCATTACTAAAGTGCGCCGGAAAGACGAGGCAAAATGATAGGGGCCCACACAAGCAAACGATTCGGTAAACGACGATATTTATCCGGAGTTTTTCGGTGAGGTTCATGATATGTTTTGAGCACAGCCATTTTTGGCAAAAGTTGTCTGCATACTGAGGAAAGTTTGACTTGAGGGTACTTTCCACGATTCTTGTGGGCAATTGTTGCCTGGATGATGGTAGCATATGTGGGTAACAAATGGGTCAAAACTAAAAGATGTTTCTTTCGGGCTGTAGCAAGAAATTTGTTCCGCTGAGGAAAGTTCAATTGAAGTATCAAAGAGTATCTTAAAAAAATAAAAGTTCTGATGGAGTTCTGGAGATTGAATCTCCATTTTCCACCTGAAATCATTAAGCTTCCTCAAAATAGTTATAAAATCAAAACTACTTGATTAACTTTTTACATAAGCAAAATTTGATTATTATCAGAATTCATTTAAGATTTTTTACAGCTCCCGGGCCATTCGGGTTTAAAAATTAGTGCAAATTATTTCAGCGTTAATTTGTTAGTTGAAAGATGCAATTAGTATTAATTATCAGGGTTTTTTTTCAAATTTTCGACACAAGCGTATTTTAAGAAAATTGAATGATTCAATATGTCGGTTAACAGGTTTTGCAATATAATAAAATTCAATTTTGTTTGGAACTGTTTGTTTAGAAGAAAGCTTTCCGTATTTCGAAATGCAACGGTATTATGCTCTTTAGGTTATTTCAAAGTTTTCTAACAAATAGCTAAGAGGTGAATGGACGACAAGTCCAAATGATAAACTTTTTATTGATTTTATACTAGAACGAAGTCTTTAGGGTACAATCTAAAGGTATTATGTCATTATTTATTGGGAAATTGTCATCTCGTAAATAAATTAAAGTTAATTTTTTTCTTGCAACCTTCTACTTTAATACACTTTGCTCAAAAATAAATTGGCCACCACGTCGGTCGTCTCAATTTTTGGGGTGGTTTGCCATCGTCTAGTCGTCGCCAATTTACTTCAACATAAAACTGGAAGTCACTGTCGGACGAGAGCACGTCTAGTTGAAGTGAAGATGATTTGCAATGATGACGACAACTTCGCTGATGATCATCATCAACATCCATCATGACGTCTTCGAGATGCCGCGATGATAATAGCACTCTCTTGGCGATGATGATTGCAAATAGACGAGGGTGGATTGGTTTAATATAATGTTTTATTAAATTTTGAGCCTTCCCAGCTTCGTTCCGTTTTCAAGTGAGCAATGCGGGAGGCTTTCCATTTGAATTTTCCTCTTCACTTTGGTGCCATAAACCTTTTTCCTAGTCTCAAGAAAGCGGCTACAGCTGTTCGTTTTTAGCTCTGTGGTTGGCTCATCCGCTGTTGTATATTTTCACATTCCAGAGTAGAATATTGGATTTCCTGGAGGAGGAATGGTTTGAGAAGAGAAATGTTGTTGTTGTCACGCTGCTTCTTTAAGGCGCCTTTGCGTTTTTTTCCTGAAGGAGCATTTTGTGTCTTTATTGAAAAGCTACCTGAAAATCTGATTTGCGAAATGTTTCCACTTGAAGCGAGGAGAAATGCGTAGATTTAAAACGAATTAAATAAACAAATAAAAAAAGCGACGAGAACTTTTTGAATAGAGTTTAAAATCCAGTGTTAACACCACATATTGATCAAAATCAAAAACCATTCTTCTAAAATTTTCCATGTGAAAAATTCAGGCACAAGAAATTTTAACTTAGAATTTTTTTTAATGAACAATTCAAACTTAAGGAGTCTTAAGCTACTAACAGGCGTGGATTTAATAACAAAGAGGCTTGTTCAACAGTTTATTTTAAACATTGCCTTAAAAAAGTGAAAATATAAAGAATCAAAAAGTAAAAATAATCGAAAACTACAAAGCTTAGAGCAATAAAATAGATTCACCATTGAGTGTTAAATGACTTTTTATTTTAATTTTTTTCGACGGACTCTTATTTCCGTTCGATTTTCATATTTTCTCAAATATCAATCGATTCTTAAAATTCTCAATTTTGCTAATCTTTGGATTTATGACTTGCTCAAGGCAATGTAAAGATGAGAAATTTGAATGATGAATCAACATTAAGCTTATAAATAGCGCTCACTTTTATTAACAGCCTTTCGAAAAATTTTAAACATCAAAACACAAAATAATCAGAAAATACGGGGTAATGTTTCTAATTCTTCAAAATTCATAAGTTGTCCAACAGGAGATTTTTTCTAATCCATTTATTCAAAAGAGCCAAATTTAAACAAATTATTTGAAATGCAAAATTTGTAATTTTAAAAAGGAAGTGGCTAAGAAACAAGATCTATTTCCGAATCCGTATTTGAATCAGTGTCAGAAACAGGATTGGAATCTAGATCAAGATGAGAATGAAGATAATTTTGAGAATCAGGACCAGATTCAGGAACAAAATCAGAAAAAACCTGGATCTGAACTGAGTGCCTGATTCCACGAGTGGATCTACCTGAGCTTGCTGTTGGGGGGTTGTGATTCTAAAAATTTGTAAAAATGATTAAATTCTAAGAAGAGTAAGTATCAGGTGAAAAAGAAGAACAAAGACGAGGAAGGGGATTCAAGGATTAATTTGCTTTTCTTTTCTTTTGAATTTTATTGAATAAAATCTGAGTCCAATTAGAAAAGATCATACACTTTTATTACTTTATTTATTAATTATCACTTTGATACAATTTAAGAATACTTATATATTAATTTTGCAGGAATAAATGTTAATGATAAAGTTAAATGTATATGAAAAAAGTTGCAAAAAAATAATATATGCACCATTTTTCAATTTTAGATTATTCCAAGATGCTTTGATTTTCTAGAAGTTCATCCGTCAAACTCTTTAAGGAATTTTTTGAAAACTCATTCAACAAATTTAAACAACATACATGTTGTTAGAGAAGATTTTTTGTCATCTTTCAACTATGGATCTATTTTTAGGAGTTTATCCATATCAGCCAAATGCTAAAGAACAGAATTACTACAATCCTAATATTAGATGAGGTCTTAATAATGATTGTGAAAACTTATTTTAAGAGCTTAGGTCCTGCAATATTATTCAAAAGTATTTTACTAAATCGTGATTCTAGAATATCGTGCATTGTATTGTGATAAAAAATTCACTTTATAAATTCCAATTTCGATTCTTTAGTTTAATTTTTAATTTTAATTAGAAATCTAAAAAAAATAAACTTAATCCTGGTTTATAGAGCTTTTGAAATTTTTCTTGATTTGTATTTGAATTTCAAACTATTTTATTGGATTTCCAATTTTAACTTTTTACTGAAACTTAATAATTCAAAGCCTTCATATTTCAGCTTATGATTCTGATAACATTCAGAAAAGATTTCTATCTTGCAGTTAGTGCATTTTTTTTTACAGATATATACTGTAATATGAATTTTATGAATTTCAAAATTTAGAATATTTTTATTCCCAATTTTCAATTATTACTATCATAATATCATCGTTTAATTACTGATTGAGAGTGAGGTGTAGCAGAAACTATTTTATGATTCAAAATTTTGTTGTTGAGTTCATATTTTGAAGTCTGATAACACACAGCAACAGAATTTTTATAAATATGAATTAAAATTTCGAACAAATGGTATTCCCGATAAGCTTATAAAAATAATTCTAAATGATGTTCCTTATTTTGAACCAGAAATTTGCTTGAAAATAAACATTAAGCAGTCTAGTTTATTAATTTGAAACCAATATTCTCGAAACACCAGAAAACGAATACGAATAATTTTTTTTGAATAAATCCAGAAGGGTTAATTAAAAAATTGTGTGTTGTTGTTGTTATCTTGAATTTGAAGGAAAAATATCTAATCACAACTTAAAATGTGAATTTGGGATTGGCGATAGGAAGGAAATTAAGATTTGGAGCATTTAATCAAGGACTGATAAATTTACAGCTAAAAATAAAAAAAAAAAAAAATTTTTTTTTGTCTGTAAATATAAAGTGTACAAAGCAAACAGAAATGTTCAAAATTCAAACCAAGCATAAATTATAACAATACCAAAACATTGTGTTAATAAGGAAATTGATTTCTTACACATTTTTCTTACTTATAAATATCACACAAATCAAATGAGGATACTTGATCCCATTTTCTTTTTTTCAAATTTTGCAGATCGCCGTCTTTTGCAATTTTTGACAGCATGTAATTTGATTTCGTGGGACTTAAAAAAAAAATGATATTTTTAAATTTAAAGGAGGCTTGATCCTTCAATCTGGGGGCCCTTTGCTTTGGAAATAATCATGCAAAATCTCAAGATAAATGTTCCATTGACTTTTTTGGCCATATTAGTTTTCGTTTCACAGTTTATAAGCGTCAACAAAAAAAAATTTGGGGGTTTGTCAACTACACTATATTCATAATAAAAGACGAAATTTACTAATTTTTAGATAAAAGCGCTTTTTCGAGTTAATTTCATCAGAAAACTATTGGATGAATGTTAGTCATTGGATAAATAATATTAATTTCGTTCTCAGCAATGAAAACGTTCATTCAGGAGAAAAATATATCATTTTGGGATAAATTTAACCAATATCAAACATTTTGGAAAACTTTTTCTCAAAAAAATTGAGAGTTTACTATTGGTTTTAAAATATGCTATTAAGAAGTTCATAACATATTCTTATGATAAACATATTGGAAACGATATTTTTATTCAAATTTTTTCATGTGGAAACATTTTAAAGTGTTAGAAAAAAACTTCAAGTCACATTTTGTTAGATTTTTCAAACAAACTGCAACAACTCCAAAAATAAATTTTTCAATATTTTTTGAGATAAAGGTTTGTTGATTTCTCCTATTTGGCAATTTTTATAGAACATTTAAACTATATATAGGATTCCAGTTTCCAGATATAGTTGAGGTATCAAGTATCCCCTGGGTTCAAGTATCCTCATTCCTCCCTACTATTTCCAGTAAATCATTGATAAATTATTAAAATTGATGAACAAGACATTTGCTTGAAAATAAGTTGTTAGAAGTCTAGTTTTTAAATTTGAAAAAAAATATTTCCGAAACATCAGAAAAAGAATGCGAATCAAAATTTCAAATAAAGCTTTGGACATAAGACTAAAGGCACAGAAAATGAATATATAATTAATATATAAAACCAGATTTAAAAATTATATGAATTCTCAAATAAATGTAAGATGAAATTTTAAATTAACCTTGTTAAAAATTGTTAGAAAAATGATAATGATTGTTATTGGTCATTCATCTTAATTTACATTTCTTTTAAGGATTGATTAAAAATTCTGCTGCAGTATATTTAATTAAAAAAAATCACTATTAGAAATTAGATGACTGAGAAAAAAATATTTTCAACTTAGGAAAGTTTATTTAATAGTAGATAGAATTAATAATAGTAGAATTAATCTTTATTTGATAAAATGAATTGATAAAATAAGAATAAACATTTTGAATTTCAAGTTTTATTGTAAATATTGAAAGCACAAAAATAATAAAAATTGAGTTAAAATTACGCATTCATATTTAACTTTCATATTAATATCACATTCGTTTCAAAATTTAAATTGATGATTGATTCAAGAACATGATAAAATATGATTTTTTTTTTTATTTCGATTATAGTCGTTTTACCATCTTTATGGCATTCGCGACTTTATCAACGTTACAGTTGGCGGATCCTTAGGGGCCGTTCAAATATTACGTAACGCAATTTTCGAGCATTTTCAACCCCCCCCCTCCCCCCTACGTAACACATTCGTCTCAACATTCTTAAGCAAAATCCACAGAGCGTAACAAACTGCTATACCCCCTCCCCCCCCCTAAAAGCGTTACGTAATATTTGAATGGTCCCTTATGGAAAAATTTTTCCGGTACAACTGTGTTCGATGTTTACTCTTGGGCTCGAACTCGCGGACATCGGCTCAGGAGACAAAAGACCTGCCAATTGAACTATATCACAAGCCCCGAATAAAATATGATGAAAATTAATGAAACGTTTATAAATTTTCAATCCAATGTTTTAAATTCAAACCTCTGAATATTTGGTTGCTTTCAATTGAAATATTGGGTCCTGGAAAGAACGGAAGGTGGAAACAATGTTTTTCTTTTTAAAAATGTTTTTTCAAAAGCTTCCAAGAAGGTTATGTTTTCGGAACACATAAATTCAGAATTTAAAAAAACGAACACAAACTTACTAAACATATGCATTTTATAAAATTGAATTAGTTTCACTTTGAAATTCGGCAAAATTATTTGAAAATGAAATCAAAATATGAAGATGACGACGGTTAGCTTTTTTTAAACATTTCAAATTGATTTTTTTTTCGATAAACTCGTCCATCCATTTTGAAAACTTATAATTAGAATTAAATTCATAACTCAAGGGAACGACAATTTAAATGCCTTTGATTTAATAATTGAATTGATAGATTCAAGTGGGAACTCAAGTCTTTTGTCAAATTTTGTCTATCACCTTTAGTTTTGGTGATATGCAGCTTAAAAGCTTCAAATTGTTTCAAATTTCAGTGAACTGAATCATTTATAACTGATGGAATAACATATCTACGTTAGAGAAAAAAAAGATTTTGAATTTGTTTATTATTCTTTTTTCATTCATTTAAGACCAAAACTGTAAAGATGATGATCCATTACCCTGAAAGGTTAAATCTACAATATAAAAAATTTGGGAAGATATCATTACAAGTATTTCTGATATTACTGAATAAAGATTGAGATAAAATTTCAATTTATTGAACGAAATTTGTTGAAATCTGCAAATCGATTAGAATTTTGTTTAAAAAAAACAATTTTGTTTAAATCTCTCTTAAAATAAGAAAACGTAAACAAACATTAAATCTCAAAAACTTTTTTGTGCAGAACTCAAAATTATTTAAAGTATTAAGGAAAATTGATAATTGATTTAGAATTTTTTTTAAGAAATATTATGTTTTTGTTTTAAAAAAACAGAAACTTCTGAAATGATTTTAAAATATTTTTAATAAAAAAAAAACTGATAGAAAAATTGTATAGTTAGATCCCGGGCACCCAAATGAGTCAAAATTAGACTTTAAATTCATTGAAACTCGGAAGGATGTAAATTTTGTGGCTTTGTGTAATTTATCAAAACATTTTTGAATGTGGTGTTGAACATTTAGAAGTACAAGAAACACAAAATAAAATTGAGACTTTCATTGGTTTCTTGAAGAATATGATATTTGATTAAAAATTAAAATTTTTCTTAATAAAGTAGAGGATACTAGGTTTTGGATTTTGGTTTGTTAATTCTGATGATGATCGTGAGTGGTAAACATCACATATTTACATGGCTTCACCTTGTTGATGTATGAAATTAGTATTTGATGAATTAATTCAGAAGTTTAAATGGTTTCAGACTTACACTTCTTTATAAAAACCCATTCTAAAGACGAGGAAGCATTTTCTTTTGGCGAGTTTAGAGTTTCAAAACACAAGGTTGATTGAATTGCAAGTCGAAATTTACAATTAAAAATTAGTTTCAACTCGTAAACGGCATATATGTTGTGTCAGTTCCTAGACTGATTTTAAAATTATTTCTTATTTCAAAATTTTTGACTTGCTTGTTAACACTTATTCAACACTTTATAAGCTCACGTAATTTCCCTATACCACGTTGAAAATTTTACTTCGAAAAAATCTCCATGAGGGGGGGGGGGGGGGGAGGGAAGGTTGGGGAGGGGTTCTGCTTTAAACCTGTTATCTCCATTATTTTTTATTATTGTAAGGACTGTAATATGAACTTTCAAATGCAATCAATGATAAAATTTTCAACTTGCTCCATTTGGATTTATCGTAGCTCAAAAAGAGTCATTTTTCAACACAAATTGCCTAATATCTTCAAAACAGGTACAAATTTTTATAATCCGTTTTCCATGATGATTATCTAAAATCTTGCCGAACAAGTATTTTTGATAAAATATCTCCCTGAAAAGATAACGAAAAAACTGTTTTTTTATGACAACCCTAAACTTATGAAAAAAAATTGCCATAGAACTTTTATTTCAAGAGAAAGATGTTTGATGTCTGCGGCAAAATTTCATGAATTGTTAGTTGATTTTGTATTAGATATAGAACAATGTAGGCCTTATCACAATTAGAAAATAATTTTCATATCTCAGAAACTTTATGAGCGACCCCAAAAATTATTTCAATCAAAATGACCTCCTTTCATTGTCGTAAAAGTTTGTCTAAGATATGAAATGCATCAAACTAGAGGGAAAGTCGCAAATAATTGTTTCCCGCTGAATTTTATTTCTGGACCACTGTCCAATGCGTGTACATTTGATGCTCGAGTTTTCATTTTTGAATCAACATAAGCTAAAACTTTGTATTTCTAATGTTATTTTTTATTAACAATTTTTTTTGACAAAGAGTTGTTAAAAGTAAGATTGTATATTTCTTATAAAAATTCATCCAAGTTTTTTCAATCCATAGTTCGTGGTGCTTGATTAAAGCTTCCATCGAAAAGTATATCACCATGACGAGAGTCTGGTCAAAAGTGAACGGAATTGTAAGCAGCTACCTTTCTAGCTAGTTAGGACTTTCATCTGCAGAGGATCGTTCGCTAGAAAATGATGTTAACGCGATAGGGAGGAAACCAAACGATGACGGCAGTCAACTTCTGACGAGGAAGAGAAAAAGCAAACGATAGGAACGACTAAAAAAAATCCCACGATGAGATGGAAATGTTTCATAAACACAGCGCTCCATCTGCTGTGAATAATAATGAGCCTTTTCGAGGTTGAAAAAATGGCGCTTCGTTCAGTCAGCAGAATAGCATTAGAATAGGTTTAGAATTTCTCCCAAGGTCATGACGTCATTTTTGGTACACAATTTGCATTAAGAGCTGATTTCCGATGACAGAAATAAAATCGAACGTAAACAATCGAAGGACGATTGATTCGGGATGATTGAACGTCACAACTTTCGAAGTAACATCATGATGTTATTATTGACCCGATGGGAATGAATAAATTTCAATCACATTTGTTACAAAAAAATTTAATCCAGCTTTTGAGAACGTAGAGCATGAAGCTTAGAATTTATGGAGTATAATATAACGATGATCACCCTTAGCTACAGATCGAAGAAATTCAATTCTATTAAGAGTTTTTACGAGTTTAAGCAAAAAAAACACAATAATTGATAGTATAACTCTAAATATTCAAGTATTGTTACTTACATGGTAGGAAATTAACATTAGCAGACATATTCTTTAACAATCATTATACGTCTGGAATCCCTAGACAGGTTTAATTCTTCTGAACTGAAATAAATGTTCTACCCACACCTCGAGCTGAAACCGATAGTGACCCTTTTCAAGGTTAGTTATCTCAACTGTTGAAAAGCGACCCAACAAGAGTCCCATTTTGCCCCTCAAGAGAACAAAATAATCGATTCCATGCTAACTGCCCACCATTTCTGCCAGGCAGTGGCATTACTTACGAATGAAGCAAAGTCCAAGGAGAGGGTCCCTTGAAGACTATGTTAACTGGAGCCGGCACGCATTGCGTAAAATTTTCACGTCATCCTTCCCTTCGAACCCTTTCCCCAGGGTTAACTTTTTGCTTCCCAAAACGAAAAAAAAACGCTAACTGGAAGCAAGCAAGCTCACACGCGAGCAGTTTGCTAAATATTTCATTTTTCCAAGTCAACCAGAAGCGCCCGAAGTGGTTTGGTTTTCGATTCAGCTGGGTCCTCCCTCCCTCCATTCTGTGGGCAATCCCCCTTCTCGGGATACTCGAGCCATTTGGGGAGTCGAGTGGTGCCAATCTTGGGAGAAGTAGGTACCTTCCCTTTTTGCCCCTTTGGCAGAAATATCCCCGACAATTCCTCCCTAGAGCTTCACAGACCGATAGCACGATTTGACCATGTTGTACATTGGAGGTTGTTGTTAGTAAAATTGGCCAAAATTATTTAAGAACCTTCATAGCCAACGGTATATTTAGGTTCAGTAAAACAACTTTGAGTTTACGCTTGAAAGTCTCCCACTTGAGCGGGTTTTCTGGTATTTTTTTTTTAATTTGTGGTTTTTGTTTTAAAATAGAAGTTTGGTACAAAAAATATGCGTATGTTCCGGAATCAAAACCTGGTCTTAAATCGATCCTCGGCCTGCCAGAAGGCCACGTGCCGAGTTTGGTTAACTCTTAGGGTTTGCTCTACGACATTTATGTTTATTAACATCAGTTTTACAGTATTTTAAAAATGTTTGCTCTATTTTTAAATTTTTGTCAAAAGGTGCAGAAGTTTCTTCAATGATTCTACTCGATATTTAAAATTATTTGCAAATGAAAAGCAGATGGAAAAACAACTAATTGCATATTTTGATTGTGGGCTCCAAATTAATCTCTAACTTTCTTTGCTTTCCGGGAAATTGTAAACTTGGTGGCTATGTGTAATCAATAAAAACCATTTTGAATGTGGAGTTGAGCATTTAAAAGGATAAGAAATAAAAAATAAAAATTGGGGTTGAATTGAGGCAGCATAACATTTGTGATTAGATATTAGGTAATGGATACTAGGTTTCAGATTTTTTGTATATTATTGTAAACATCTGTCACATGTCAACCAACTTGTTGATGAGTAAAATTAGTATTCGATGAATGCTGATTTCAAATTCTATAAAATTTGCCAAAATGCCAGTTTAGATTAAAATTAATATGATTTCAAATTCTGAACTTGTTTAGTTACACTTCTTAATAAAAACCCATTCTAAAGACGAGGTAGGGTTTTTGTATCAAGATTTGAGTTTCAGTACAAAAAGTTTATTGAATTGCTAATCATGATACGTTTCAATTTGTGAAAGTCATATAGTGTCGTTTAATGAAATGTCTTTTGACATGTTTTCAATAGGTCTTAGTTCCGGTGCGTTGGAAGAATTTATGTTTTTGGATACAAAAGTTACTGTTTTAGCTTCATACGACTTCAGGTTCTCCTTAAAATAGTGGAACGAATAGAATTAGGTTAAAAAGGTGCAGAATTCCGCCATACAGTTTAGTTTGAAATTTTAACTGTCCAAAGAATGCAAATTAAGCTGTAAAGGGATGTAGAAGCAATTTTTACGTAAATCGTGTTTTTGTTCAAAACCAACATTATTATCATACCAATTTGTGTTTGTTTTTAATTTAACGATACTTTTCAATACTTTAAAAAGTTGATTATAACAATGATACTATTAAGAACAGTATTTTTCATGATAATTCCAGTTCTTTTGAAGATGGAGCCAAAACTGAAACCCGGTTTTATGCGAATTGTGTGTTTGATCAAGTAGTTGGCTAACATCACTGTTGAATGCTTGTTACACGTAGAAAAGGCTGAAAAAATTATATTAATGTAGTATTTTATCATTTATCTAGGCGTTTTTCCGTCCGTTTTTTCGCGAATGAAATTTTTGGTGAATTTGATGAAGAATCTAATCAATTTTTAGTTTCAAGTACAAAATGATGGTGAAACGTGGTGAAACTATTAACAACTGAGATGCAGAGAAAAAATGTTCGCAAGTTGTTTGGGAAATTTAGAAGAAAATAAGTGCATTTATTTCAATAAGCGGATCTGACCGCTAGCTCCGGAAAGCAGAGCGTTTATTTTGTTTTGTGCTATTATCAGAATTCAGTATTAACGGGATGTAAAAGTGCTTTTTATGCCGTATGTAAATCTTTGAAAAAACGATGCACGTGTTTTGTGAGATCATAATAACCGGAAGTGTAGTTTGAATAGATGAGACTGTGAAACGAAGAAAATCACAAACTTAGTGTGGTGGAAAATTCCTGCTTTAAAATGTTCATTTCAAAAATTTGAGATAAAAAAGTTAATTATTAACAATACAAAAATTGTTATCTTCTGACGAATTGCTGTAGTGCTTCAACGCATTCATCGCCAGTGTGTTTTTAACTCTACCTACTGCTACCCTCCGAAGATTTTTTTTGCAATGGAATCTGCATTCATTAAATCAGAAGCCGGTGGATGTAGGTTCACTAAAAGTGTATCGCAGCGCATCTTGCAAAGTACGATGTCCATCAACAATTGTCTACAGATTGGTGAGCTCGTTCCTTTTTTCTCTTTTTTTAATAAGTTTATATGATTTAACAATTGTATTTAAATTCCTCATCAATCCTATCTACCAAGTAGGATTTCCTATAAAACAACCTTTCCCCTTCCTATCTGAAAACAGCATCCTGGGTCGTATGAGTTCTCTGCACCTAAAAAGTTTCTTTAGCTGTTTCAGATTATCCCCCAATGATTACATTGACTTGTCACGGTGTGCATCATGGTACCACACTGATCTTCAAGAGCAGCACTTGGAATGAATATTGAATCCAGATACTCATTTTGGCATCTTGCGTTGCTCTTGATTATCAGTTGTACCTCGTGTATCAGCCAATGCAAGATGTGTGTAGTCACCCAATGCTATGCTATGCTATGCTATGTAGTATTTTATCATTTATCTAATGAAATTTTACCAAAAATGCAAAATCCGTAGGAAAATAGGTTTAGTCAAAACTTTGTATGGAGAAGCTCGGTACTTTCCTGAGCGTAGTATAGAAATTTCGCCTATAACTATACTTACTCGCTAGTAGGTCCTAACTACTGATTTAACAACCATTCGGATCCCTAACCCTCTTTTGTTGATTTACCGAACTGCGTAGTAGCGTTTCATCACAAAAGTCACAGTTGTAGCACGACAACAAGTTGTTTTCGAACGTCCCTTTCAATCATGGTGTCTTAAAAGTTTCGTAATGGTTCAAAACTCATCCTTGATTTTTGTAGAATTTATAAGTAACGTTTACATGAGCGAATTTGAACTTTTTGGTTTGTATGGAAAAATTGTAAATTTTGTACTGAGAATTCAACATTGTTTTTGGGTTAGTTCAAAAATGACCCCAAGTCGACTCAGTCTATTTAGGTGATTGGCCGATCGTTGCACAGCTAAGCACATGATTTTAGTATTTATGCTGAATTTTAGTCATTTCAATCGAATTCACTCGATTTTTTTTGTTGAATGTACTCTAATAGAATTTGCCAATAAGATCCAAGAAAGTGCCTACAAAAGGGACATGAAAATTTTAATTTTTTTTTTAAATGATCGATATTTACTCCTGGACTCGAACTCACGAGCATCAGATCAAGATGCAACTGACTTGAGAGCTGAGCTTATCACAAGCCCCAGGCAAATGTCGTGCCTAATGTTGTCCGTTTTTTTTTCAATGGTTGCAAATTTTAAAAACCTTTTTAGGCTCAGCCACCATGTGGTTAAAGAAGCTGATATTTGTTACGGGAGCTTATTATGAGAACTTCTAGTTCAAATGCAATCCAACTTGGAGAAGACCCTTTTCAAAGGGGGGTATTCCATATAAACCCTCCAATGGACAATGAGAAAATTCAGAACGAAAATTGAAAAAAATAACGAAACCGTTGGTTTGAGAGTCTGGAATAGCATTTATCAAATGTAATATTTTATGTGATTAAAATCCATAGAATTAACTAAGGGTATTAAACAATAAAACATTTTGAAGTGTCCATTTACAAGAGAAAAGATAAAGAGATGCGATCCATTTTTCACCCCTTTACCCCTATATCATAAATGTGATTTTGTTGAATTATTGCTTTAGGACTCATTTGGAAATCGGTAGATTTTTACACACTGAATAAAAGTCTAAAGCTTAAAAATGGACTCAATCACAACCAAAGTTTCAGATTTTATGACTGATTTTTGCTCAAGATATAAAATTTTTTATAAGAATTTTTTTTTTCAAAAAATTAATTGATTTAAATATTTTTTTCATGAAAATGGGATTACTTGTTATGAATATAGCCTCTGTAACATTAAATCAATCTTCATGAAACATTTACATCACATTGAATTGTTTCCGAAAATTTTTCCGGCTGAAAAACTGTTAAGTTCAAATTAAGTTTAACGGAGTAACGGCAGTTTATTTTCTGGATAATTTGGGCCAAATAATGCTTTACTCCGATGTCTCCGGCCTAACTCGACGACAGATTTCAATTACTAAGGAAACTGCACATATTATTAAGACTATGATCATTACGTATCCGGCCACTTTATTTCGGTGATAGCTACGCTACTACTTTACTACTTTACAAAACTTTAATAGCGTTGTGTTGGTTATACAAAGAACTATCTTGCCTATTTTTTTTTTTCAAATTTTGTACTTATCGTGTGTTTGAGATATTTACGATGCAAAAAGATTGTTGACTAGAAAACCCATGAACTGTTGATTTTTTCTGAACTTTTTTTTGGCCCAAATAATTAAGAAGTATAAGAAGCCACTCTAGGATTCTTACGAAGTAAACTATGGTAAGAAGTCTATGGTTATTACGGATAACTGAATGCAGATCCATTAACTATGCAGTAAATCCGTTTCCGGCAGGCAAAAAGAGTTACCTGACTAGTAAATACCAATTAAAACTAATAGTGAGCAGTTCCGTAGATCGCAATCTGTGTTCTGATAGACCAGGAAATTTATGTTAAAACTAAATTTCAGAGGTCAAATTCTTCGAGATGCCTGCTCATGAAAAGGTTCCAACCAGATTAAAATGGTTTTCAGGTGAATTTGTGTAAAACATCATGATTTTGCAAAGGTTTTGCTTCTGTGATAAAAATAATAGATTAATACATGACTGGAAAAAGTGTGCAAAGATAAAAATAGATATTATGATAAAGAAATACACTTATTCTTACTATAAACGATAATTTTTTTTTAACATTAAATATCATATTAACACCTTCATTTTCTACTTCCATAGTTTTTCGATAAAATGAAATGCTTTTGAAATACACACGTTTGTAACTGCCCGGATTCCAAATGAGCATAGTCTACAACGTCGATTAAATGACCACCCCCAATTGATAAGCAAAAAGGAGCTCTTTCACAGGCATTCTGCATAACATTCACTAGAATTTCGGGCTTTAGGTACATTGGTAATTTCAGATCGTAGACTAGCTTGAAGTTCGTCAATGTTTTTGGTGTGCTGGCGTAAATTTTACTTTTGAAATATGTTTTCGGATGTTAAGCACTAGAATTTAAGCGTGTTCTTTTGGTCTGTATCGACGCATAGCTAAAATGGGACTAAATGATAATCCACATTGTACAATGAATCAAATAAAAGGTGTCGGGTACAAGCATCAAAAGTAATTTGGAATTTTTCAGAATTATGACTTTTGAAAAGTTGTATGATTTAGGAACCACGGTATGGTCCGATTAAGTTAACGGCTATTTGCAAATTACCTTACAGAGTAGATTTTTGTAAACGGCCTCCCTGATACATGACCATATTTGCCATCGAAAATCGTAGATTTTCAAAAAATGCTGCTGGTCAACTTGGACTTGAACTCAATAATTTTCTTTTCTATTTTTATCATGTTTCTCATTTTTGTCCTTTGTTTTTGACTCAAACGTAATGGACTTTTTAAAATTCCTGAATTTGATATAACAATTATTTCCGTTACCACTTAAACATGTATGTTTTATACTTTTTTCAATAAACCACCAAAAAACTAGGTTAACTTTTCATCAAAAATTCAATAAAGGATTAAACAAATTATTAATAGATCAACGCCTTTCCCGGGAAAAGATGATCTTGCGCCATTCTAGAGGGCATAGCAGTATAGAGACGAGATAAAGGATATTTAGAAAATAAATAAATTTTAATAAAAACAAAATTATAGTTGAAATCGGCAACACTGAAGATGAATAAAATAGAATAAATTTCTATGGGAACGTTTGTTATTTTGACAACACTAGGTAAAACAAAGTCAGCCATTGATCTATTCTTGTGAGTGAAAGACGTGTCTGAGTGAATCTCTGAATTGAGATTCGTGAGAATCATTAAATCATGGCAAGCCCTTGGATTCAGTCATTGGAAATAACATTGGATTAAAAGCACATTTTCACCTTTTTCACGATTTCCTTCACTTTACTAGCAGAAATCAAAATTATTCAAAAAACTACATTTATTTAAGGGAGCCAAAATTTGAAGCATAAAAAAAACACAACCGTCATAAACAGTAGAAGCCGTCCTTGGGTAATTTTCAAACCATTAAAACTTTTTATTATAGCTCTCATCAAGGTGCAGATTTTGATGTGTGTCAACGAAAATGTCGGTTTAACGAAACCCACGAGCAAAATAAATCGATCACTGTTGAGATAAGTTATTGATGAAAAATCGGTTGTACCGTTTTTGTTGCGTCAAATCAGAAACAAAACCAAGTTAAAAAAAATTGTGTTATGTGACCCAACGAAAGGTGATCGCTTGTAAAATTACAAAACGTACTTAAATTGAAAATTCCAAAATCAACAATTTTTTTCCAACTCATCATAATCTTTTTCATAAACATTCATTAAATTCCGTCGTTAAATAGAGCATAAACCTGCGAGTGACCGTTTGCGTGTTCAAGGAGGGATTTAAATTCTCAATTTTATAGCTCAGTTGGCAAATCAGTTATTTCCTGAGCCGATGTCCGTGAGTTCAAGCCGAAGAGTAAACATCGATCACAGTTGTATTGGATAAGCTTTTCAATGACAGCCCGCCAACTGCATCGTTGATATAAGTCGCGAATGACATCAAGATTTTAAAACGACTATAATCGAAAATAAATACTCTCTCTGGAGCCACCGAAAGTATAAGTTCGAAAAATTTAACTTGAAACTCCTGGTTCTAAGATGAAATCAATTTTGTTGATATAAACTACAAACGGAAAGATAACTTAGTTAAGTATATAATAATCATGGAAACGATAAAATAAAAATATATAAAAGTTACTAAATTCTAGAACTATAGTTTTATTTTTCAGATCAATTATGGGATGTGGCAATCAAAACCATGAATATTAAGTTAAGTGGTATGCTCAAAGTAATCTGTGGAATGGTTTAGTATGCTTTTAAGAAGCTGTTCTCTGGTATTCAAACTGAATTTTTTTTTATTGTTTTGTGATTTAAAAATAAAAAAAATCAATCTGAATAACTGGGAAAAATTGAAACATTCATCCAGATTTCTAGCTTTGAGGATCACTGTGCATCACTGCTTGATTGTTTCATTTTTCGGTTTTATTCCTTGGCAGCAGCCTCGAGGGCAACCTTTTTCGCAGCCAGCAGAACAACGTACTCGCCATACCCACCATACATACGTATACTCAAGATTCGCCCCTACATTATAAATGAGGCCCGGAGTTCGGTTGGCCGGTTGAAGAAGGGTTTTTTTTCTCTGCTGGTCCGTGCCAACCAACCCAACCACCAAAATGTGAAACAGCCCCGGTACCCAGCTACCCTCTACTGGAACTTTGAGGTGTTCCAAATCCCGTGAACCTCCCACATTGAACTGGCCAGGCCGTCAAGGAGGACCGATTTCATGGGATGTAAACAAATAGAAGTATAAATAAAATAAAATTAAGATTGTTATCAGGGCAAATAATGTTCGTGGAGCGACCAAACCAACCTTTTGGCTGCCTGCCTGCCTTTTCTGCCTTGTGTTGTTCAGTTGGTTAGAAATCGATAGAGTTTTCTTTTCTTTTTGCTGGGTTTAAGGTTTGGGGAGGGTTGAACATTTTCCAGGAAAAAATATGCTTGCCCGGGGGCGTTTTGTTACCACTGTTAATTGTTCATAACGGGCAGAACGGCAGAAGAAAACAACAGCCAATCCTGGCAGAGAGACGTGGTTGACTAAAGTTTTATCGGAAAGCAACTTTTCGGTTCGGCTTTTATTGAGCGGGACCTTGCTGAATTCAGAATTAAGATAGTTACTGAATGGTTTTGACAGATCGTTCCATTTTTAATTAAGTCAGTCCGGGTTGGATATTTTCAATGAGGCCTTGTTGAATTCGGGTAAGGAACTCCTTTTCCTGGGTCGAATTTAACATTAAGTTACAGGTAATAACAAAAACAAATTCAACAACAAACACATTAAAACACTTTCCAAATTCCAAACGAAACATCAGTCACGTTTCGATGATCTCTGATGATTTTTTTTAAACCAAAAAAAAAAAAAACATTTAGTTGAAAAAAAATTCACAGTTTATTATTTTAAATTTTTCGTAGTTAGGTACTAGTTACACAAACAGGTTGAAAAAAAAGTTTTTGATATTGATATTACCAGTAGAAACTTCCCACCTTCTTGCTTTTGAATTTCATTATAAAGTGCGTCGTTTGAATTACAGGCTTCCAAAAAAGCTAAAATTAGGTTATTGGAAAAACAAATTTCTAATGAAATGAGAAGGGAGGTTCAATTTTCACTCTCTGGCTGAGGAAATAATCTAAAACATTTTATTCTCTCTGGAGCCACCAGCAATTTTAGTTCGATAAGTTCGCTTTTAGGTTCTTAGTTCTAAGATCGGAGGATTCGTTTTGAAAATATTTTCTAAGGTGGAGAGAGAAGAAAAAAAAGCTAGTAATCATGTAGAGAAATTTCAAAGGAAACTCTCATTGGAGCTACTTTTCAGGCAGTTAGCTTTCAAATTTTCATGTTGCGAAATTTTGTATACATTATTCTCAAAATTGAAAACTTGGTTCTTCCAAAAATTTATAAATAATTTTTTAAGCATCTAAATACTGCATGATTTATATTTATATATCTTCATGTGACAACTCGTTTGCAATGCAAAATAATAATTCTTCAGATTAATTTAGACAAGAAAATGCGTCAAACAGCTAGTGTGACACATGACACACTTTCAACACTTTACTATCGGAAGTCTCAATCAATGATTACACTAGTTTACAAAATTTCAAAAAAATCGTAAACTTTATCGACCGACCTAAATTTTTAATGTAAAATCGGGCGCTGAATCTGAAAATGGAATTCAAAAAAATCTCAGTAGAACAGTTTTTGAGTTATACTCCAAATATGAAATTTTGGAAAAATTAAAAAAGCAAATGTACTTTGATTGGAATATCTCGGATTGCATAACAGTAATTTGAAATCTCTGGTTTGCATATTAAGGGTGAACAAATTTTCTATCGATCATTTGAACATCATTTTTACGTATCATCAATAGTGTTGTTGAAATTTGTGCCTTTATGAAAGAAAAAAAAGTAATATAAAAAACGCATTTTTTAAAGAACATTTTGTTTGAGTGAAAGTTGTAGACTCGATGGTAACATTTAAAAAATTTTATTTCCTATTAGCCTTGAATTTGAATTCAAAACAAAGATTTTAAGTGGTTAGTTTGCAAAATCGGTTGAAAATTGAAGAAGTTAAAGTTACTTTACCATAACAGTAATTTTTACATATTTTGAATAATTTAACGAACCGGAGTATACTAATCATAGTATAGGAAGAATTAAACATGGTAAACCTCACTCACTCCGAGTCAAAATTAATTTTTAGGTAACTTAAAGATCACATGCCAAATTTCAGAACGATCTGACCATGTGGAGGAGTTGCTTGAGTCTCAAACGTGGATAGGATTTTAAGGCATAATGCTCGGGAGAAGCAAAAAACACTGTTTTTTTTCAATAATAACTTTTTTCTTCACCAGCCGATTATTTTTTCTGATTGATTTTATTAAAGCCAAAGTTGGGACAAATATTTTACTCGAAGACTGTAACACGATTGGACTTGAAACAAAAAAGTTATTGCGGTTCAAAGATTGTATTTCCTTCGAAAATTCTCGTATAAATCGTAATGCGTAAAAAGTACTCATTGAGTGCTATACAAAATTTGAGCCCTTTGAACCGCAATAACTTTTTTGTTTCAAGTCCAATCGTATTACAGTCTTCGAATGAAATGTTTGTCTCAACTTAGGCTTTGATAGAATCAATCATAAAACACAATCGGCTGTTGAAGAAGAAAGTTATTATTGAAAAAAACAGTGTTTTTTGCTTCTCCCGAGCATTATACCTTAAAATCCTATCCACGTTTGAGACTCAAGCAACCCCTCCCCATGGTCAGATCGTTCTTAAATTTGGCATGTGACCTTTTGGTAACCTAAAAATTAATTTTGACTCGGAGCGAGTGAGGTTTACCATGTTTAATTCTTCCTATAATATGATTAGTATACTGTGGTTCGTTAAATTATTCAAAAAATGTAACAATTACTGTTATGGTAAAGTAACCGTAACTTCTTCAATTTTCAGCCGATTTTGCAAACTAACCACTTGAAATCTTTGTCTTGAATTCAAATTCAAGGCTAATAGGAAATAAGATTTTTTAAATGTTACCATCGAGTCTACAACTTTCACTCAAACAAAATTTTCTCTAAAAAATGCGTTTTTTATTATTTTTTCTTTCATAAAGCCACGAATTTCAACATCACTGTTGATGATACGTAAAAATGATGTTCAAATGATCGATAGCCAATTTGTTCACCTTTAAAATGCAGAACAGAGATTTCAAATTACTGTTATGCAGTCCGAGATATTCCAATCAAAGTACATGTACCTTTTTTATTTGTCCAAAATTTCATATTTGGAGCATAACTCAAAAACTGTTCTACTGAGATTTTTTTTGAATTTCATTTTCGGATTCAGCGCCCGATTTCACATTTACTAAGTTTTTTTACTAAGTTCAAATATGCTGTAAACTAGTGTTATCAGAAAAACACTTTGTAGACCAATCTTAATCAACTTTGAAAACCACTCTTTGGGGTCGAGCTATTAAATTTTGACTTTCCTGAAGAATGCTCGGAATCTTAAGACGAGCTTTAAGACGACCAGAGGGTTCCTAAATGAGTTATTGAGAACTACATCAGAAAATTTATAGCTAAGGCTCTTAAGTAAACCTTCAGAAACATTTAAGGTCCTTCCTGTCCTTCCAGAAACTCTCGAGGATCTTTTTAGGATCTGTGAAGTTTTCTTTCACAGTTTGAGAGTCCTTCAAGCTATCTATCAGGTTCTTCCTGTTCCTTGAAAGCTGAAGTGTTTTGGAAGTCTCTTCGAAAATTCTTGAGGGTTCAGAAACTCTTTGAAATCCCTTGAAAAACTCTTTTGAGTTCCTCCAGAAATTCTACAAAGACACTTCAGGAATTCTTAAGGGACCCTATAGATAATCGGGAATGCACCCTCAGGAACCCATAAGCTTAGTGCAGGAACTGGGAGTTCTGAAAGAACTCTTGAGAGATTACCCGGAAATTCTTAAGAGCACATCTAGAAACCCATAAGAATTCTTCCAGGAATGTTTGTAAGTCCCATCAAGGAGTCGAGAGTTTCTCAAGGAGGAACTCTCAAAAGTCTTTACTGAAAGTCTAGATAGTCATAGTTAAAAATCTTTTCAGGAATTCTCAAAGTTCTTGAAAGAAATATTCAAAGCATCTTAAGAAAGTTTCTCATAAAATCCCTTAAAAACCACTTGAGAGTTCCTCCAGAAACCCCACTCAAAGACACTTCAGGAACTCTTAAGGGACCTCATAGATAATCTGGAATGCACCCTCAGAAGCTGAACGGTTTAAAGTCCCTCCACGAACTTTTGTGAGTTCTGAAGAAAATGTTGAGAGTCTACCCGATATTTTTAAGATCACCATTAGAAACCCATAAAAAGTTACTGTAAGTCTTTACTGAAAGTCATGAGTCACAAGGAGGATTGATGAAAATCTTTCCAGGAATTTTGAGAGTTCATGAAAGAAATATTTGGAGCACCCCAGAAAAGTTTGAAGACCTAAGAAAGTTTCTCATGGAATACTTACTTACTTACTTAATGATTCCGCGCCGATCCTCCGGTGCATAGGGCCGTGGTAAAAGACCTCCACTGTTGACGATCCGGAGCCAGCGTCTTCACCTGGTCTCAGTCAAGATTCTCGTCGACAATTCGGATTTCAGCGGCTAGGCTTCGCCGCCACGACTTTCTGGGTCTGCCTCTTCTTATGACCTTCTGGATTCCAATCTAGCGCCTCTCTGCAAATCTCGTTTTCATCTTTTCGCAGCGTGTGCCCAATCCATCTCCACTTACGTTCCCGAATCTTGATTTCTAGCGCCCTTTGATGACACCGGCGAGATCCAGTTGCCATGCCACCAAGCGCGGATTATATTCCGCAGGCAGCGGTTTACAAATACTTGCAGTTTTCGCGTCGTCACCGCATATGTGCACCAAGTTTCGCACCCGTACAGCAATACGGATTTGACGTTTGAGTTGAAGATTCGGATTTTTGTTTGTAGAGAGATCTGGCGTGACCGCCAGATGTTTCGGAGACTTGCAAATGCGAAACGGGCACTCCACTTTCTCAACTTGTTGCCCAGGTACCATAAAACTGGAGGGATTTCCTGTGTTGATCTCCATTGACTTGGTCTTTCCGACATTGACTTTGAGACCTGCTGCCTTGGAACTTTCGGTGAGGTCGTCGAGTTTGCTCTGCATCTCATGGAATACCTCAAAAAAAAATCTTGAAAGTGCCCACAGAAACTCTTCAAAGACACTTACAGAACTCTTAGGGGACCCTACAGAAAATCTGGAATGCACCCCCTGGAACTCTTGAGTTTTCTGACTGTTTAAACTCCCTCCCTGAACTTTTGTGAGTTCTGAAGGAACTCTTGAGAGTCTATCCGGAAATTCTTAAGAACACGATTAGAATCACATAAGAATTCTTCGAGGAATAAATGTAAGTCTCATCAAGGACTACCGAGAGTTCCTCCAGGAGGAACTCTCCAAAGTCTTTACTGAAAGTCTAGAGAGTGATTAGAAGGACTGTTGAGTATACTTCCAGAAATTCTGAAAGTCCCTTGAGGAAATCTTAAGACCTCAAGTTTCTCCTGAAATTCTGAGGATCTCATCCAGGATACCAGCATGTATGTGGCTGTTGAAATCAGGGGTTTTCAAAGTCTCTAAAATGTCCCGCTTTTTTTCGAAAGTATCTGGCAAGTCTAGCTTTGCAATCTTTGGCAGTTGTAGCAAGAAAATTTTCCTGTAAATTCCATCTATTGAAAGTTCATTTGCATTGCGTAAGAACAAAATATTTATGAAAATAAAATAAATAACTCTCTCCGTACAAATTTTCTTGTTTCCATACAAGATTCCTAATGAAAGCCGGGGTGCCTTTATCTCATTCTAAAAATCTGCAAAATTTCTGTTGTTCGTTTTGACCAAGAAGAAAACTTGTAATATAAAAATTCTAAAAATCTATTTACACATCATATGACAGTTTTAGTGTTATGGGTTTACTATACATAAGGATTAGAACTCCAAATAACTTTTACATTGCAGCCAGACGACAAACAAAAACCAGTTAACCTTCCTAGAATAGTTAAAAGCAAACTGTCTCAGCATCTTCAATCAGTCGGGCAGGCATTAAGCTTTAATCTTCATGTAATATAGTTTTAATGACAACAAACACAAACGAGCAAGAGGATCTTGGAAGGGTGCCGGTCGCCAAGCGAGAGGGTGACCAAAATTAGCACATCGGAGCTGTTTGGTTTCATTAGCGATGCAAATACCTACGACATCCTTGGGACACCTCCCCAGGACAGCTGATGTTGTCGTCAGCCACGATCACGACATACCGGCTCATTGCAAATAATATTGTGTAGCAGGTAGTGACACACTTCCTTACCTTGCACAGTAGGACGGTTTGAGGTGCCCCTCGAGTGTACTGTAATGTTTATGTAGAATCTCGTCAGCAACAACACATGAAAGGGTTCATCACACCATCAATAACAACGAAACTAAACAATTCTGAGGGCAGCACCATCATCATCAACGGGACGCAAGAGTGAGAACAGTTGGATGAATGCGATGTGATACGTTGCGATGGATGAATGAATGTAGAATGCTCGTTTCCCGGGTGTCACGTAATTTAATGAGATTCTGCGGAAAACCGCCAACACCTGCCTGCCACCGTCATCATCTGGGCAGAAATGGCCATCATTCGATGGCGAACGCCCAATGACAAAAGTGTGTTGCCATCGGCTCTCTCGAACGAGAAAGCCTTCGCCAATAGTTAAAAGGTGTCCCACAACAAATTGCATCAATTTGCTAATGCTTTAGAAAAGCAAAGAGGTAGTATGCAGTGTATCACATATTTTTTTATTTTTAAAGCTAAAATAAATGTAGGTATGTGAAGTTCATCATGCAAAATCCTCAACTTTATCAACATGAATTATTCAAGTTTTTTAATAAATAATTTGAATTCGAAGCAAATTGGAAGGAAAAGTAGGCGGTGACCGTTGACGGGTGTGTTGTTTTTTTTCGTTGCAAATTTTAGCTCGCGGAAAATTATTTCGATATTTGTGGTTTGTGAAAGAATTGATAATTTTCAACTTGAGTCCAGTGCCTTTGAATTCTCAACCAAGCAAAAGTGAAATGACGTCGCGATAGTTGACAATTTGTGAGTTTGGGCTTTTTTTGTCGAACAATCCAGACGCTGGTGCTAGTGCTACGCCTTCCGGACCGACCCAGGAGAGCTGTTCAGAATAAGGAAAACTGATGCAGATTTAACTTCAAGATAAGTAGTTTGATTCCTTTTCTCATTTTGTACAAATTAAAGATTTAAATGGGAGTTAGAAAAACATTGAGAACAGAAATTTCCTGGGTAAGGGAAGGGGGCATGGAAAATTAATTGTCTTTAAAGCTTGAACGTAAGTGTCCTTTAAGGAACGCCTTTTTTGCAACTTCAACCAATTTTTACCTAGCTATTGAATCGCATGAAGGCGTTTGTAAAGATCAGTTTGAATTTTCGAATAGTTTATGAAAGCAATTGGTGATTCAATGTACAGGTTTTAAAGAGTAAGGAGGTTGTGAGTCAAACTGAAACTTGTTATTTCATCCGTTTATTCGAAGATTCGGTATCAAAATTAATTTTGTTTCATAAAGTTAACGATATTGATAGCATATTTTTCGGTTTGAATCACATTTATCAGGAAAACTGGCTGTCTTCTCGATGGTTTTGTCGTGACTTTGTGTTGGTACATACAAAATATAATAGAAACTGAAAAGTGATTATATTCAATTGATGGAATCAGTTTTTCGGCAGTAAATAAGTATGTGGCTGAAGCTCTTAAAAGAATGTAAAACTATTTTTATTTTTAAATTTTAAACTCGTTTATCGTATTGAATCTAGCAACCCAAAGACAGAAAAAGAGCAGGAACTTCATGGAAACATTTATGAGGGCGGCATATGGACTAAAGACTGTAGCTAGTAGGTCGAGTAGGGAGCAGTTTTTTTTTATTATTTTTTTTTATTGTCTCTGAAATTGTCTAGGTATTCCAGCTTTTCAGATACGAACTTGGATTTGGTAGGCTGCTAAACACTGCTTTCAGTTAACATTTAAAGCACATTTTTGAATATTTTGAAAAGCATAACACAATACATAATAATAATTTACAATAATATTTTGAAATTGATCAATGATGAATTGTATTGTTTGTTTTACATTCTACATATAACAAAGATTCTATTTTTTTTAAAGAAATCGGAGTTAAAGAATTTACATTTTAGTTGACTATACATCATTTGCAACTTTCTGAAATTATCTTGTTGAATTTGTTGATATCAATAGACGGTCTCTTAGAAAAAGGTTGGGTTTTTTATAGTTTACAAATATCACTCAATGAAAAATAATTTTTATTTTTTACACTGTTTTTTTAGACAGATTGTTACGCTAGTGCGCCAATATATGTTATTCACAATAAGTGTAATGATTTTTCTTTTAACTGATGTACACGTATACTCTTGATTTTTCGTTTTGTTTTGTAGAGTTAAAAAAAACATTTTGTTAGGAACAATGAAAGCACCGGAGAATTGGTTTACTAAGATCTATACACTTGTCAAAAGTGTCTCCTGATCATATCCCTTTTCCCCCATCCCCACAAAAATTGTTTTGCTAGGATGCAGAGGTGACCTCGGTCCTAAAGCATAAATTTACAGTCTATCATCCCTTTCTCTTATTTTCCTCTCTATCCATTGACTACTAGGACGTGGCCGGCGCCGTTATTGACGTATAAAGAGAGAGCATCAGTTTTGTTCATTGTGAATGTACTGTCAATCCCAGACACCATTCTTTTGACCTCTGGGCAAAATTGATGGCCTCGGTCAATCACGGAGTAGCAACCATTGGTGATGTAGAATTTATTCTACTGAGCCACACCTGCGGTTATGGAATTCGAAATGCTTTATTACTATTATGATGGAATAAACTATGGAAAACAAGAACTTTCTATCATTTTAAAAATATAATTCAGAATTTTTAACGGCATTTCGGGTTCAATGACTTAAGGTGGATGTGAGTAGTCAATCAAGCTAAGCTAAGCTAAATAATTTGAATTCGAAGCAAATTTATGTTTTTTTTTTTCAATCGACTCAGCCGTCTTGAGACCTAAAGTGTAAGAATTAATCATCACATAGCATTAAAATGCTCAATAGACAGAATCGATTTAGAGTCATATTTGAATTTCTCAAACTCTGAGGTCAAATAAGCTTCGTTTTGATTCAAGACTTATCCATTATGTTTCGCAAAATCTTTAAGTAACGTTGACATGAGTAAATTTGAACCTTAAGGTTTGTATGGGATGATTGAATGTTTTGTTCTGAAAAGTCAAAGTCATTTTTGTATCTTCTGTTCAGCAGAGCCTGCTTATAGCCTATTTATAAATTCTATGAAGGAAATTTTTTCCCGAACTTCTTTGTCAAAGACAGTAACTTCGTATCTTATTAGACAAAAAAGTTATATGCTGTTGAACTATGTCTTTTGGCATTGAAAAACAATAAATTCAATTCACATCAGTGCTGGTGCCTCGTGAAGTACTGCGTGAAATTTAGTGAACTTTCCCTTTCAACCCAGTAATTCAAAACTTTCACTCACAACATAGCTGACATTCGCTATCTTGACGCTAACGATTCCTTATGTTTCAATGCATATCTGGTGCAAAACTTGAATTTAAAAAAAAAATGATAACTTTTCCAATTGAATTAAAACTCCTCGAATTTGAAAAATATATGAACAACCGACCACCTTCACAACTTTGAAACCCGTTTTCTCGAAACTATCAAATAGGAACTTGTACCTCTCTGATCCCAAGCGCTTATTTGAAATTGTTGAAACTCATCGTTTTATTTCGGATCCTGTAGAATTCGGAACAGACTGCTGTCGATTGATTGCAGCAGAACCAAAACATTGTTTGATTCAGTTCTCCACATGCTTTGTTCAATTCGCAATTGAACAATAGCAATGATGATAGCTGATGACTGTTGATGATGATGTAGCTTAGGGTGTAAGAAACAATATTTTATATGGCGGCGACTCAGAAAAATTATGTTTAGAGGTCGCACTGGTTCGATTTTTTGAAAAAGGCCATTTTTTCGACATTTTGTCCTAATAACATTTTCAGATCTTGAAAAAGTATCAAACATGTGTCTCTAATATTTTTTTTAATTTTCTTTATAATGTAAGTTTTGAACTAAAAATTTATTGGGACTGTTTTGGAGTCTCAATTTGTATGTATGACTTTTTAAATTACACAATACTATGAATTTTTGTGAAAAAAAAATTTACAATTTACAAAACTGTGTTCTTTTTATAAAGACTTCCAATCAACGTTCAATTCAAAAGATGCGCAACGTTATGATGTGCAACTTTGCAGAAGAAAATGTATAGCTATTACTCGTCGTTAAAAAGTTATTCAAGTTTTTCTGAGTGAAAAAGTCACAAATTTCAAACTTTTGCTAAGAATAGCTTTATATTATGATGTGGATGAGTTTCGAGCAATCTTAACTTCTTATATCAAATTTTTTCATCCTTTTATCGATCCTTGAATCAGCAGAAACAACCATGACTAGTTTCTAGATTTTTATTTTAAATTTATTTAGTGATTGTAGCCATAACACATTCACCAAACCGGTACCCAAATATGGGTAACACGATATTCAATCAATAAAAAAAATCTAAAAACTTGAAATGGTTCTTTCTAATGATTTAAGGATCGATAAAAGGATGAAAAAATTTGATATGAAGAGTTTATTTGGTTCTAAGATAGCTCGAAACTCATCCACATAATAATATAAAGCGATTCTTAGCTAATATTTGAAAATTGCGACTTTTTTCACAGTGAAACTTGAATTACTTTGAAACAACAAGTCACAGCTATACACTTTCTTCTGCAAAGTTGCACGTCATAACGTCGCGCATCTTTTGAATTCAATATTGATTAAAAATCTTTATCCAAAGTACACTTTTTTGTTAATTTTAATTATTTTTTTACAAAAAATCGTAGAATTGCGTTATTTGAAAAATTATACATACAAATTGAGACTCCAAAACAGTCCCAATAATTTTTTAGTTTAAAACTTACGTTATGAAGAAAATTAAAAAAATATTAGAGACACATGTTTGATACTTTTTCAAGATCTGAAAATGTTATTAGGACAAAATGTCGAAAAAATGGCCTTTTTTCAAAAATCGAACCAGTGCGACCTCTAAACATAATTTTTCTGGGTCGCCGCCATATAAAATATTGTTTCTTACGCCCTAAGCTATCATTTGAAGCTTGAGCCCCCAAAATCCCAGACATAGTGCAATTTTGGGCCACCCTAATGTACATGGTACAAATGTACAAATTAGTTACATCATCACACTGTGAAGTTAATAAACTCATACTAGGTTCGTGGTAACGCAGCAGTGTTGCCAAATATTCTGAGTGGTTAACTCAGAATACCACAAATAATAAGTGAGTATATCACATCAGCGTTGCATGAAAATAGCTGTTGCTTCTTTTATAAGCAGTTATTTATGGACTTGACGAACAAAACGAAAAAAGATTAACTTTATTCCACCACTGAAACCTGCGTTTTCAACAGAAATTCAAGTGACCGGTCCAGTGAGTTTCAGTAGAAATTCAAGAGGTTCGTCGCTTAGATCTCAATTGATGAGTAAGTGAATATTGACTTCGCCATTTAAAGCTAAAGAGAGACCTCAATGAAATGTACAAGAGCCAGTTTAAACGAAGAAATTCACTGAATTTTCACTATTAAATAAATCTTCATGTGATCATTTAATGTGATTTCGGGTATGTGTGTGGTATTGAATTTTGGATAAGAGATTGGAAGAACGGGTTCGTGTATATAAGCTGTTTAATGCTTTCACAATTATTTTTATTTCAAATTTAAAATATTCATTTTATCGAGAACAAAATTTGCACATGATCACGATCAAACAAAAGGCCCAAGAAGTAGATTTATTAATGAAATAATTTTCAAAAATATATATTTGGCACTGTGTTTTGTATGTATGTATGTATGTATGTATGTATGTATGGTTCCCCCATCGGTAGCAAGGTCCTGCCTATGGCTGTGTGGCTTGGCCTTCGAATTTCTTCTAGGGCTTCCACGGTCCGATGGTTCGTCGAAGGAAGGCATCCAACCCTCAGAAACCTACAATGGCCGGCTACCCGTGCCGCTTGTAATCATTTCTTTGGGTTATCCCCAGATGCATTCATTCTAAAGATATATAATGAAATAATGAAGATTTATATGTTATCTGTTGGAAAGGAAAATTATACCAAATATTGAGTAAATATACAGTTGAATAGGGTAAAAAAATATTTCATTAAAAGGATACAGACCTGAAAGAAATTTTATGTTTATATTTATGCTAGACAATTCTAAACTATGTAGGAAAAAACATTTAGTATTGCAAAAATAATCACACCCAGGTTAACTTTTCGTCGAATATTAACTTAAAATTCCTGTGCGCATGACCGTGAACCTTGCGGATTTCCATCTCGCAATATGATGGCAAATTTAAAACATAAATCCATTTTAAAAATGATTATCCGTATCTACATAAAACAAAGTTAACTGGAAACATTGATTTAAACCTTCTATGAGACAAAATGAGATACATAGCTTAATAAAATTCTTATATGTTATTATGGACTGGAGAAATGGTTTTCGTAAATCATGATTCGACTCAAAGAAATTTAATAATCAAATGAAGCGCTTGAGAAATTATTATAAATTCAAAAAACAAACCCTCCCCATAATAATTTAATACCCTAGAAATAGCAAGTCTGAAAGAATAAATTGTTAATCGCCATCATCTAGTACCAAGAACCGTCCCTGACTTCGACTTAATCAGCTTAACTTTGAAATATTTCACTAGCACGATAGAATTCACTCTCCCGTCTGCGCATAGATACATTTCCATTATTCGTTACCGGGCAACACGTTACAGAAAAAAATACTCTCTCTCTCTCTTACTCATGTATACAAAGCATGCCGCACGAAATCCTTGATGGTAGTATATATGGTATGGGAGAGTGGGGAATAATGGGCCACTTTTTTTCTTTGTTCCATAACTTCTTTATTATAAAAGATAAAATGAAAATAAAAAATTGTATGGTTTTCTACATTTTCTAGGTATCATAAGGTATTTTTTTAATTTTTTTAATAAGTTATTTTCCCCAAATTCTGACTGTTTGAAAAAAGCAATATTTTTTGGTTTTTGAAAAATGGTGGGGAATCGTGGGCCACCAAATCCAAATTGACCAAATAACATGCAAAGTTTATGAGTTGACTCAAAACTGTGATTTCCTAAATCATTTCGTTATTTAAAAGCAATTTCAGATGATGAAATAAAAAAGAGAGCTGTGTATGATCGCATAGATTCCAAAACCTGGCTCGCGAACGTTTTGCAAAATTTCTTATATAGTATGGACAAAATATTTTTCATAACTCTTCATTTGGCATAAGAAAACTTTGCAGATAGGTAAAACGTATTTAAAGTTCTGAATGTGTATAAAAACATAAAAATATAGATGATTCAAGATGTGTGGCCCACGATTCCCCACAAGCTTTGATTTGCAAATTGGTTGCGTTTGTGTGACTTATTGATGTTTCATCAAAAATTCCTTTTCCACGTGAAAGATCATGACAAAACTAAGATCATAAGCATATGATCATATTTTTGTTATGCACTTTAGGTTCCCCATCGATGAAATCCGCGGGTGTGTTTTTAATAATGTAAGTAAATTTTTCTTACTTTTTTTAGTTTGATAAATAAAAGAAGCATATGATGCGTATTTCAGTCAACAACATATAGGAATACATGCTCACGCAAAACGACGACGATGACAGTTGGTTTGAGATTTTTATCTCAACACACATCTGAGATATTAAAAGTGGCCCACGTTTCCCCATGGCCCACGATACCCCACTCTCCCCTACAGAAGAAGAGAGATTTATTTGCGTACGGCCTGCTGTCTGCTAGTCATATCATGTCGGAGCGGTTGGAGAAAGAAAGAGAGAAAAGGAAGGCAACATCATGTAAAATGGAACGCTCTCACCGGATGTTTTTTCGTCTGATGTGTGGGTGGCGTGGCGTCCCTCGCTGATCTGGTTTCAGTACAGTATTCTTCAAACAAACCCATTTCACTTGTACATAAATTCACTATTCGGCTGCTAGTGCCTTGGTATCAACAGCCTGCTTCGATTAAACACACTTTAAAGTTCGAACACGACCCTGACTTGTTCACCCGATTTACGGCCAGTAACGTTTAGGGATATCGGATGTTTTTCCTTTGTTTAGTAAAAAATTCTTTCAAACCCAATTTTCGTAACACTCATCACTTCACATTTTTATGGCTTAAATATGCTGCTCAAAAATCTTTCATCATTATCTTATGAAATTCCCCCCTCAGCCATTTCACACGATTTCCAAGCCATTTTACACTAGAACTCGCGCAACAGCACACCACAACTCAACAAATGAACGCGGAGTGATATATTTGGCACTGTGTTTTGAACACAAAACAGAATTGATCATATAGCTGACTGAAGGAAATTTAAACCGTATTTCATTAAATCTTGATCGGATAAAAGGATTAGTTAACAAGCATAAATTCTTCCGAAAAAAGTCTTTGAAAAAGAGGATTTTGAAACTTTGTCTATAACCAACTTTAATTCTATATTCCATATCACAAAAAAATCAATATTTTTTCTGGCAATTATGTCGAAATTTTTGAGAAGTTTCAAGTCAAAATGAATCTAAGATATTTCTTGGACCACAAGTCAAATCGTTTTGCAGTTTTCAACAAAGTTCTTAAATAAATTAAAATCTTCGATTTTAAATACTCACAGACTTTCTTCAATGATGTCAGCAATAGTTTTTTTTTGTCTTTATTAGAGAGATTTTCAGCCTTTGGCTGGTTCGTCTCTAAATGCAATAGTTTTATGTTAGCTATTCATATTAAAAAAAAAAAGTTAATTCTAATTTAAGCGTTGTTCTGTTCGTGCAGGTCCGTGCAAAGGACTTGTCCATGAGGGGTAGAGGGAAGAGGGGTTTGAATGTCAAATTTAGGGTGCATTTTATTTTTATAAATAATAAAAAAAATAAAAAAAATAAACATGTACAAAAAAAAGTTTCAAATCCATATCTATTTTTGGCAATTTATTTAAAAATTATCAAATTAAATTAAATTCCATAAACATTAGTTTAAGGTAGCACTAGCATGCACTTCAATATTTCAGGAATTTATACGAAACTGTAATCAAAACTTAAATATCGTACAAACCCGAATTTAAACTAAATGCAGAAAATTCACTAAAAATTGAAACAAGACATACAAATTTCCTCAGAAATAAAAGTTTTTCAATAAAAATTTTCTGAGATTATTAAAAAAATACCCATGGTTTGGTTCTAATTACTTATTTACAAATGATCAGTTTTGAATAAAAGCTATTTTTGATAACAGATCAACTAAACAAACTGCATAAAAAAAAATACAGATTTTGAATCTTTTTTCTATTCTTCAGCCTTTCAATAATTCAAGCCTTTTCTAGATATTGTTTGTTTTTATTATCGACTTTTTACGGCGAATAAATAACTACAAAATTACTTCCTAGTTGATCCGGACGTTTCGAGCTACTTTTGGATTTTCACTCCTCTTCAGCGGACTTAATCTAGCGATCGTCTAAACTACTGTTTGTAGTTATTAAAATAAGTAATGTAGTTATTTAAACAAGTAATTTTGTAGTTATTTATTTGCCGAAAAAAGTCGATAATAAAAACAAACAACTTATCGCGGCGATAGGTAATTCAACAATTTTCTAGATATTTTAGTTTCCGAAATAAAACGCTTTAAAATAAATAAATTTAACAGTTTGTAGAAATTTCAATAGATAACATAACAACTTTTTCTGACATCATTCAAAAAAATTTTTTTTAAATAATTTATAACTCGTTTAACAACTTTGTTGAAGACACGAAACGATTTGACTTATGCTTTGAGAAACTTCAAAGATTCCATTCGGTTAAAATATTCAAAATCGTTCAAATGCTCGTATTATGCGGAATTGAGAAAAACTGTCAAAACGAAAAATTAAATACCTTGCCATTTTCTCAAAAGTTGGTATAAAAAATGGGGTATTCGGGAAACTTGATCATTGAATTGGAGCCTTTATTTGCGAAATTTTCGAAATGTTAACATATTTTTTTTAAATAAATTTTTACCTATTTTGTTTCCTAGTGCAATCGATTTCAGATTGGAAAGAAGAGAGATTTTTCAATTACTAGAGTGTTCAGTTATCGAAATCAGAGTTGAATTTTTTAAATAAATTATTCCTTATATCAAAATAAAGGGCAAATAAATTATTTTCGAAATTTATGATATAATCATAATGTGATAATTACATTTGATATTTTTGACAAATTATGTTCGTTTAATTCATTATTAAAATTTATATCGATAAAAACCTACATTTTTGAAAATTTTAATTGATATTTATAGAGCAAGAAAAAGCTGGTAATAAATAATTTTTTTTTTAAATTTGCAGTTTTGAAAGACAAGATTTATATAGTTTTTTTTAACTGGCACAATGTCAAATCTTTATTTCATGAACAAACGAAATGGTAATCCGGGACGATGTATATAAAGGAATTACAAATCAAAATTTACTTTAAAAAATTAGTAACTATTTTCCAATATCATATTTTATCGAAAAAGAAAAGCCCTGAGTCCAGATTGTAGGTCTAAGAGTAAGGTTGCCAGAATTATTTAGGCACGTATTCGGGCCGGAAAAATCTTGGCAATTTAATCTAAAAACCTGGCAAAATCAAGTATTTCTAAACTGTTACCCAAAAGTTCGGGCAACATTCGGGAAATTTTTGTCAAAATCGAAATTTTACTAAACAGAATCTTTTTTTCGTTAACATTTATCAGCAAAATTTATACAGCATTTTAAGCTTCAAAAAAACCTTAATGACTTTTTTTTATGAAACTTGCTACAAAAATTTCGATTTGGACGTATAAATAGAAACCTTTAATAACCAAATTTGTTACTTTTGTATTATTGACAAATAAAGTAAATCGTGAAAGGGCCTTTTTAATGAATTCGGGGAAACCGGGCCGGACCGGACTTTTTACAACTTTTGTATTAAATATCCCGGCAAATCACAATCTGGCAACCTTATCTTAGAGTGATATGGCATTGAACTCCGCTGGAGACGAGAAAATTTTATGATAAATTTGTTAATAACTATTTAAAACAAACCTTTCTGAACCCAGTAATTTCACTCTTCTATGGTACTTTCATCTCATGAACTGGAAGTTTGATTTGGAAAAATCGTCATGGGGAGGGGAGGGGGGTAAAGCCCCTAAACCCGACCCCTCCCCCGGTTCGCAGGGCCTCTTATTAATAAATAATTTCAAAATCTGTTTTTGTTTTTCATATATGTTTTTTGGCTCATCGGTTATTTATGACCGATTAAAAAAATTTCACACGCCATATAACTAAAACAAGAATTTATAGCAAAAATTTGACAAATTATTCGAATTCAGGATGCTAAAATCTCCTCAAATCAGTTTTTACAAAATGTTATTCCCTAGTGTTATCATACGAATGTCTAATTATACACATCATCGGTATTCACCTTTTTCCAAGCTGTCGAGATTTTGAGAGCTGACATATTTGTAAAATTGTTAAATATAAAAATAAATCTATTAAATAATTTTAATCAGATCTCTTTTTTGTATGATCTAAGGGTTTACTTTTGAAAATAGGAAATTGTATAGCATTCTGGCAAACTGTAGAATATATCTTTTGTATTGATAAATAAAGTAAATGATTATCTTTTATGAAAAACGCGAATTATATTGACTTCTGAGAAAAAAAAGGTCAAATGGTTAGCTTCTTGTTTGATTTTTCCCATTAGGTAAATTATGGGTTTTTCGGGAAAAAAAATTAAACTTCAAACCAAATGGACTTTTAAACAATCTGTCAGAACGTTTTGCAGTCCTCAACAGATACTACATCTTAAGACTATTTTTTATTTGTTCTCTGGACATAGTCAGTTTGATTACATCAGCATGTGCGTTGTAAAGCGCCATCATTCTATAGATTAATTCATTACGAGCGTAATTCTGTATTCGATTTGGGAGCTGAAACGGTCTCACGTTGCGCAAACTGCTACGTCCTTCATTTGGAGAAATTTGTGATACTAAATATAGCGAAAAGTACTTTCCACTGATCAAGTCCTTTAAAAACAGCGCATCTGTTGATTTCCTCCGAGTTTCGAGTGATTCCAGTCCAACTTACATACACAATAATCTGTATTCCGGCATTTTTTCTTGCCATCCAAGATTCCTTAAGGCGTATTTCAGAAATCTTTTTTGAACCCTTTCAATCCTGTTTTTATGAACGTTATAATACGGCTGCCACACTATACTGGCGTATTCAATAGTGGTTCGGATATGCCCAACATAAATAAAGACAATAGTGTAAGGATTGTCCAGCTCGTTACAAATCCTGCTTACCATTCCGTACATAGAGTTTGCTTTGGCTACGACTTGTTCAACATGTTTTGAGAAACTGAGTCCAACTCGACTCCTAGATCTTTCACGGAGGATTTTCTAGCTATGGCACAGCTGTTCTCGAAACGATATTCGTGCACAATATTACTCACTTTCCGGTAAAAGGTTATCACATTACACTTTTAAGCATTGATTTTCAATCCGAAACTGCTGCAACACTCTGAAAATCTATGAAGCGCATTTTGTAGGGTCAAACAATCCTTTGGGTGTCGCACAGGGAGGAACAGTTTTAGATCATCTGCGTATATCAACACAAACACGTCATGCAGCACTCCGGGAAACTCGTTCATAACAGTGACGAAAAGAAGGGGTCCCAAGTGATTCCCTTGTGGTACGCCGCTGTTGACCGAGAATACCCTGGATCTCGCATTCCCTATCTTCACAAACTGGACTCTTTCTTTCAGGTACGAACGAATCCACTGAAGACAAATTCCGGTGATCCCATTTTTACACAGTACTGACAGGAGAGCATTTATGTTAATCACGTCAAAAGCCTTTGACATGTCGGTATATATAGCGTCGACTTGAAAACCCTGCATCATCCATTGTGAAGTTCGAGAGACAAATTCTGCCAAGTTTGTAACCGTTGATCGCTTTTTCAAAAAGCCATGCTGAAAGTCCGACATTTTCCCTTCTAACCAGGGATACATTTGGTCGTAAATTATGCTCTCGAACAGTTTGGGTATGGCAGACAGAATTTCTATCCCACGATAATTTTCAGCAGGCAGTTTTGAACCATTTTTATGGATTAGCACAATGTGGGAGATTTTCCAAAATTTCGGAAACTGACCTCTACGAATGGAAGTTGAGAAGAGCATTATCAACGGCTCCACCAAGGCGTTAACGCATTTTTTAAGAAAGGAATTCCATCAGGTCCACTCCCTTTGGATTCATCAAGCAGAAAAATTTTTCGTCGAACATCCGTGATCGATATTCTCAGCTCAGGAATTACTTCTGTCGCGGTTTGGAATTCTAGCTCTGGAACTGTATCGTTTACGCTGTAAATGCGGTGGAAATATTCGGCAAATAATTCCGAAGCCTCATCGAGGGTTTTCGCGTCTTTGTTGTTATAAGATACATTTTTCGGGACTAACTTTGTCTTACGCTTGGAGTTGACATACTTCCAAAAACGTTTCGGTTCTGATTGAATACCTCTTTGAAGTTCATTCAAATAGGTGATACGGTGGGCTCTATGCAAAGTATTGAAAACATTGGCCGCAATTCAGTAACAGTTTTATCCAGCTGAGTTTTACTTTTACTTTTTATATTTCTTCCTTTTATCTTTGAGAAGGCAAATTGTTTCGGCGTTAAACCATTCAGGATACTTAGTTCGATTCGGCCTTTCTATAAATGTTCTAGAATGTTCTAGCAATATGCCGTAAACAACATTATAGAAAGACAAAACGTTGAAATCAACAGCGTTTTCGACTGAGCGATAATTTGCAGAAATGTTATCGAAAACACCAAAATTGCCTAAAAAGTCAAAAATGCTTTGAGCGCGCGGTCTGGCGGTATCAACGTTAAAATTGTCGTTCGGTATAAATACGTTATTCCAATCAATCCTCAGCAGTGATTGAGAAACGGCTACATCATCGAAACTCTTCCAATCAATCATTACCTTGTTTTCCTGAGCTGCCCCTGTGTCCGCGTAATGCACTTTATCTACAGTGACATTAATTACCATTGCGTTGTGATGAATTTCATTTTGTAGCAGCGGTACACATTCATCCATTTGGCAGTTCTCCTCGTCGTTTGAAAACACCAAATCAAGAAAACGGCAAGAGATGAAGATCAGTATCTTTTTCTCGAAACCAAGTGGCAGTTTTCAAATTTAAATCGCCAATAATTATCACTTTGCTTTCAGGCGACGCGCAATCAATAAGCGTTTTTATACTTGCCGTATGAGAGCAATAACGCTCACAACTGGAACCAGGAGGTAAGTAAATGCAGCAAATCAAAACTTCCGTTCCGTTGAGCATTAGTTTTACGGTAACTTCTTCGTTACAGGTAGACTCGTTAATTAAAGTGCTGGTAAAACGATTGTTAACAGCAATCAAAACTCCTCCTCCTGAAGTCTTATCGGAATTCGAAGTTGTACGGTCACAGCGGTAAGTTGAAAAACATTCAGGAAAGATCATTCGATCATTTATAGTCGAATCCAAATTTGTTTCACAGAACGCATACACGTCGTAGTCGAGCTCGAGCGAAGATAAAAAAAACGGTCTCAAGTCTTTTCCTGCTGCGGATGCTGTTAACGTTCTGGTAATAGATACTCAGACTATCCTTTTTGGTCAGCGAGCAATTGTGTACTCTATTTGCAGGTAGATTGATATGTGCCCGAAACAGAGACTCGTTGGGGAAATTTTGAGACGGTAAACTATTGCTGGCAGAACGAGATCTGCATTGTTCGATCCGTGCGCCGTGCCAAAGAGGAATCGGCGATTGGCTGATCAGCACTGACTGTTGGTTGAGCGACGGGAGCAGCGGCAGTGGAGACGGTAGAGAGATGTTGTGGTCCGAAACGAAATATATCGGCTCTGCGAGTGAATTTGAATTCGAATTCACGGAAATAAATTCCTTTCTGCCAAGTGGAGGCTGAAAGGGCCCTTTCCTTGTTCTCAATGCCAATTCCCACCTTGAATGACACGTACGACAACTCTTCCAAACGCTTTCCCTGTGGTACTAGTTTTACAACTTCTATTTCAGAATCAATACCCAAATTCGATTTTACCAACTTAACGATTTCATCTACTGTTGTTTGAGGGTCGAACTTTGAGAGATGCAGCCAAAATTTCGGATGGTCTTGAACAATTTTGATCGAACCGACCGAGTCAACTTTGCAACCTTCGGTTTGTACTCTTTGATTGGGAGTTTATTGGGTATGGCTCGAGTTTAGGTTCGTGCGATTACGTTTAGCGCTTAGAGGTGGAAACATAAAGCTTCCCGGGCGCTTTTGTGTACGGGGATTGTTAATATCAAGAATTGCATTTATCTTTTCGCTATTTATTTTGATTTCGTTTCTCAGCTCTTCCAGGACTCGATTGTGTTGGACTTCCATTTGAAGCACAGCAGCATTAGTGGATGCTAATGCTGCTGTGAAAGTTGCGTTTTAGCCAGCAGATCGTGGCCTAGAGGATAGCATACTTGTCTTCTAAGCCAACGTTCATGAGATCGAATCTCGGTCGTGACATAACCTGGCACACATAGTATGATGAAGGTTGGCGGTTTTAGCATTAGTGAAATGCTAGCCGTGTATACCTTGGAATTGTACGCCTCAATGATGCAGCACATGCATGTGGATGGATCTTTTCAAGGGAACTTAGATTGCACTTGGAGATCCTACCTAGTTATGTGTGTGCTCGTAGTGCTACCGGTAAACAACTGCAACTTCAACCAATAGTGCAGGGGTGTCAAGTAGCATAGCAAAGTAAAAATAATAACGCGGGGTAATACCACAAAAGATCAACTTAATGGTCGCAGTGGACTCTCTCCCCAACAGGAAAAAAAAAGTTGCGTTTTGCATTATTTTGTTACAAGCAAAACACATCCAACGAATTTGTGTGTTTTGCTTGATGGCTTCGTACAATTCTGGAGAAATTTTAACGCACTTCAAATGGAACACAGACTTACAGAAACCTTTGCAGATGATGGCTGCTTCTCGGGGGACGGATGTTGCGCAAGAATTACAGCAGTCTACCATTTTGGCTCAGGCGTTCTCGGGTTTGTATCGGCGAAACGAGTTTCTGTGAAACAACGTAAATATTTCCGGAACACTTCGAGCTTTTTGGAAGAGGCTTTGTTTAAAAAAATCAAAAATGCAAATTTCCTTATTTTAAAATTTGAATTTACATTAAAAAACGGAAAATTATGGACATCAAAACGATTTGTAAACATAAACAAACGACTTCTTCTTCTTCATCTCTGTCTCATCTTCATCCTGTCATGTTTTCCAACAATTATTCTGACGAATGCGACTGTTAACAAAAAAAAGTTTCAAATAAGTTATCTTTATTCGAAAAATTCCATTTCTGCATCAAACAGATTTGTACACCAGATTGGTTTTAATTGTCTATTTGTTTTGCCATTTTAAAAATAAGTCGACAACCAATTAAAAAAAAAACAGAAATTAAAAATAAATTTTAAGCAAAACTAAAAGAAAAATGAGTAAGAGAAATTTTTAACGGGCCTCATGAAAATATTCACCTGCTATATATTTTATTTTTAACAATTTTGAAGAAGAATCTGTCTTCTAGGAAAATTTCCACACCATTTTCCGTGATTCAATTTGATGTGGTACACCCTTTACATGTAGGCATACGGAATGGAATGGACCTCCTGACTGGTAGCACACAAACCGAGATTAACTCTTTTCGACATAATAAACGCAGTATTAATAAATGAATTTTTACAACCACCAAACAACAACCGCCAACACAAAAACGACGTGGCACCACGCATCAGATCCGGCGTTTGTGTGTTTATGTGAAGGTACTACTCGAGTCAAACCGATATGAGTACCTCCGACCTCCGGGACAAGATTTATGTATGGCGAACCTGTCCGCGGATCGTGATTAACGCGGACCACGTGGCTCCTGGCTGGAAACAACTTGGTGGCACATGGCCTGGCCCATCCATGGATCGTTTGGAGGTAAGACGCTTTTCCGGAAGAGGTAATTTATTTCCGAAAGTGAGCCGGTGAGGCTTCAAATGTTTTATGTTTGCGTCATAAAGTTGTCCTTCGGATGACCTTCTGTGGCTAAACCAGCCGCCAAAATCCAACAACTGTTTCGGGGGCTGGCTTCGACAGCAAATGCTTATGATTTGCTAGCAAGCATAACATATTTTTCAAACGAGCTGGCTAATTGTGATGATGAAAATAGTGGCCGAAGCAGCGGTTTTTAGATTTGGTTTCGGTACTAAATTTCGAGGTTTATCGTTCCACCAAAATGACTTAGCGTGAATTATTATTATCGAGTGACAATTCCTAACTTCCGTAAAATTTATAACTAATTATCTGAAAATGTTTCAAAATGCTATTCTTACGATTTGTTGTCGTCCACCAAGCTGACAAAGCATAATTAGAATTATTTATCGAGTGACAATTCTTAACTAGAGTAAAATTTATCACTAACTTCATTTTTTCCTGAAAATGGTTCAAAAGGCTATTCCTACGATTTTTTGTCGTTGTTATAGAGACTTTCAACCAACCTTACGTTAAGTAGAAGTGCATAAAATGGCCTCATTCACTCGAAATTGGTAATGACACTTATTGCTACTGGCTCTGAGGATCGTTATAAATTAAAATACGATACTTTGAGGCATGAGTATTCTTGTAAGAGTTAGGTATACAAAAAAGATAACCACTTTTCAAAATCTAAGAATCCATTAGAGGATAAAAAACAATTTTTTTATGTGTGTCCAATATTTTACATTTTTTTCATTATTTACATTTTGAATCAAGTAAGTGAAATATCCCAAAACTTCCAGTATAATATTTTCACGCTAGGATGTGTTCGAATGCTTTCAAAATAAACGAAAACTAAGAAATTTTCATTTGAACTGATTTTGAATATTTTAATAAAAAAATGCAAATTAAGATGAAAGTTATTGAAAAATCATAAATAATTTCATTTGATGTAAAAAAAACTTTCTACAACACTGAAAAGCATTTCCAATTGCATTTTATTTAAACTGTTGCCCTAGAAGGTTTTGTTTGTATCTAAGAAAGAATACAGTTTCGAGTTTAGCGGAGGAAGTTGAAGCTAGTGAATAATGTTTTCATGATATCATCTCTATAATGAGTTTGTATTTTAAAGTTTCGATTATTTTTTCTAAATTTTGGTTGTTTAGAGTGCGGCCATACATAGTCTACATTATATTCATTTCTTGATCCTTAACATTTTAATTTGAAAGTATATTGTCCATATTTTTGTTATTCTTTTTAAAAGGTCGTAACTTACTGTGACCGAAATTTCATAAATAAGTACTTAAGATGATTTTCTATTGTTTTTTTTTTTACTTAGAAAGTTTTCCTTGCACAAACAAATCTTAACTAAGAAAATATTGAACTTTGATGACAGATTAAACACTATGAATTTGTTCAAATTGGCAAGTATTAATAAAATTCTCAACAATAAAATAAGGCTGAATTTTGAAGGAATTATACTTTTAACGCGGCAAATATGTATGTAGTTCGAAACAGAATCGGAAGTTGTCATGGGAACATTATTAATTTATCATAATAAATCATCAGCCAATGAATTTTTAATCTGCCAATTAAGACTTATCAACTGACAATTTTTTTTCAACAAAAAAAAAAAGTAGACTCTGAAATATATTTTGATTTTCAGAGATTATAGGTTTTTTTTGTTAGAACTAAAAATTATGTTCAAATTCTAGCTACTTAATCAAGACATGAAGCCTTGAATTTTTTTTTTTGTTTATTTTCAATGACTTATGATCATTATTTTTTATAATTTAAATTAATATTTTAGTCAGAAGGCGGCAAATACGAGAATTTGTAATTTGCCCAACGTTTCGGCCTTTGGTCTTGGTTTTTCTCAGGGAATATCTGGTTTTGGCATTGGATTTGGCTTTGTTCTGTTTTAAAATGTATTTAAAAAAATTAAAAAAGTGTTACTATTGAATTTTTCGTTCTTAAAATTTTCGTTATGTATTTTTTAAATTTCAATAAAAATGTATTTTTTAACTCTCAACATGATTTTTTTATCTAGAGCTACGAATATCTTATCGAACTAAAACTAAATTGTAGGAGTCTAAACTTTAATGTCATCCATTTACAAAAGAAATTCTGGATCATTATTTCAGTTCTCAATTTTGAATTTGAAATCGGAATCTATTGAAACTTTACAATTCATATGAATGTTAAATTTTATCATAATTTATGAATTATTTTGGATTTTGAATTCAAAACTGAATGGACGATCAATCTAAGATCAGTTCCCAGTTGTTAATGAAAATTATGAAGTTGCATAGTAGTCTGAAGGAAGAGCCTTAGCTGGTCTGCAGTTTTTATCGAAAATCACCACTTAAATATCATCTAAAGATTATCATCGTTTAAACTATTTCATGACGGATTTGATTGATTTTTTCATCAGATAACTAAAAATCCATAATTTAGATATTTTTAATGAAAATCAGGACAAATCAGGACATTTTTCAGATTATTATTTTAAAGTCAGGACAATTCAAACGTTTTGGAAAATCAGAATGGTCTCTCGAAAATCAGGACAAATCCTGAAAAATCAGGACACCTGGCATCTCTGGTCTTGAAATATTTGTTATTTATAAGGCTTTTCTATCAAAAAGTAGCATTTTTTAAACTACCATATTTCAGATTAGGACAAACAAAAAAAAAATAACAAAGACCCATTTAAGATAAACATGGCACATGGCATGCATAGCAAAAATTATTTCCTGTAAAATTACGCAAATGTCTATAACAAAAAGAAGCAGGACATTTACCGTTATTTTACAGGTCGAAAACATGATAACGTGACATTTAATTTTTGTTGTTCAAATTTTTTACAGGACATCTGCTGTAATAATAAATTAATCTTCGTTAACTTTCAAGGAAAACAATTTAAAATTACAGGTTTTGTTAATTACAGGTGATTTATTTTAAAACTTGCAGTTTTCTGTGACACGTAATAGTCAAAAAAAATTTCTGTGTGAAAAACACATCTTTTTGATAGAAAAAGCCTCATGACTTACGAATGCTTTAAGAAAGACATTTTCTGCCTAAGACAAAAAGGTGCGTATATTGATTACATAAAAAATCTTTGAAGTTCTTAGAAATCTTTTGCGTATAAATTCATTCAATAGAAGTAAGAGCTGAAATACTGTTTTTTAGATACGCTCTGACATTTCCACATTACTAAAATCATAGCGCGCTTCCTATTCGTCATATAAATTTGATGTCTTCAACAAAGTCACTTTGAAGGTATTGGCTGCAACTTTGTGAAAGACAATTTTATTCTTTCTTTTCAATTAAAAATCATGGAAAATATAACGCGTCTTAATATCTTATTTTTTATTTACATAGTATTCCGTCTCACGACATAACTTGACGAACATAATTCCTAAAATTCACTCGGTCCATGGCAACCGCTCTCCAATTCCTCGGGCACCCCACGTTCGCCAGATCACGCTCCACTTGGTCTAACCACCTCGCTCGTTGCGCCCCCGCTCGTCTTGTTCCTACCTGATTCGTGGCGAACACCTGTTTTGCAGGACAGTCGTCCGGAATTCTCGCAACATGTCCCGCCCAGCGTATCCGGCCAGCCTTAACCACCTTCTGGATACTGGGTTCGCCGTAGAGTCGCGCGAGCTCGTGGTTCATCCTTCGCCTCCACACTCCGTTCTCCTGTACGCCGCCAAAGACGGTTCTTAACACTCGTCGCTCGAATACTCCGAGTGTACGCAGGTCCTCCTAGAGCAATATCCATGTCTCGTGCCCGTAGAGAACAACCGGTCTAATGAGCGTCATATACAGGTTACACTTCGTGCGAGGGCTAAGTCTTCTCGACCGCAGTTGCTTGTGGAGTCCATAGTAGGCACGACTTCCGCTGATAATTCGCCTCCGGATCTCACGGCTGGTGTCATTGTCTGCGGTCACCAGTGAGCCGAGATAGACAAAGTCTTCGACTATCTCCAGCTCGTCGCCGTCGATCGTGACCTTGTTATTACTGGACAAGCGGGTTCGGTCGGCCCCGGACCCGCACGCCAGCATGTACTTCGTCTTGGACGTATTAATCATCAACCCAATCGTTCCTGCTTCGCGTTTCAGTTTGCGGTAGATCTCCTCCACCGCCGCAGATGATCTGCCGACTATGTCAATGTCATCGGCAAAGCAGATAAGTTGACTGGATCTGTTGAAAATCGTGCCCCGCATTTCGCCCACCGCTCGTCGAATAACACCTTCTAGCGCCACGTTGAACATCATGCAGGATACACCATCACCTTGTCGAAGCCCCCTGCGCAATTCGAATGAACTCGACAATTCACCCGATATCCGCACACAGCACTGCGTTCCATCCATCGTTGCCTTGATCAGTCTGATCAGCTTCTCGGAAAAGCCGTTCTCGTCCATGATTTTCCATAGCTCGTTACGGTCGATCGTGTCGTATGCGGCTCTAAAGTCGATGAATAGATGGTGCGTAGGGACCTGGTGTTCACGGCATTTTTGAAGGATTTGCCGTAATGTGAATATATGGTCCGTCGTAGACCGTCCCTCCATGAAGCCGGCCTGATGACTTCCCACGAATCTGTTTTCTTGTGGCGTTAGGCGGCGGAGTAGGATTCGGGACAACACTTTGTAGGCGGCATTGAGGACAGTGATCGCTCGGTAGTTCTCACAGTCCAATTTGTCGCCCTTCTTGTAGATGGGGCATATTACCCCCTCCTTCCACTCCTCCGGTAGCTGTTCTATGTCCCAGATCCCGACTATCAACCGGTGTAGGCAATCGGCCAACCTATCCGGGCCCATTTTGAGGAGTTCAGCTGCGATGCCATCCTTCCCAGCCGACTTGTTTCTATTCAGCTGGCGAATGGCTTCCTTAACTTCACTCATCGTTGGGAGTGGCTCCTCTTCGTTGTTGGCTACGCCGGCGATGTACCTTCTCCCACCGTCTTGATCTCCTGCATGTGCGCCGTTCAGGTGTTCATCGAAGTGCTGCTTCCACCTTTTGATCACCTCACGATTGTCCGTCAGGATACCCCCGTCCTTATCCCGGCACATTTCGGCTTGCGGCACGAAGCCTTTGCGGGATGCGTTGAGTTTCTGATAGAACTTTCGTGTTTCTTGGGAACGATGCAGCTGCTCCAGCTCCTCGAGCTCCTCCTCCTCCAGGCGGCGCTTTTTCTCCTGGAAAATTCAGACTCGCTGCCTCTTTCGCTGTCGGTGATTTTCCACATTTTGACGGGAGCCTCTTTGCATTACTGCCGCCCGCGCGGCATTCTCTTCGTCCATCATCCTCCTACACTCCTCGTCGAACCAGTCGTTCCGTCGAGATCGCTCCACATAACCGATGACGTTTTCCGCAGCACTGTTGATGGCTGTTTTGATGGTATCCCAACAGTCCTCGAGAGGGGCTTCGTCAAGCTCGCCCTCTGCCGGCAGCGCTGCTTCGACCGATTGCGCGTAGTCTGCCGCGACCTCAGGTTGCTTCAGTCGCGCGTTATTTAACCGAGGCGGCCGCCAGTTTCGCGTTTTGTTTACTACGGAGAGTTTTGGGCGCATCTTCACCATCACCAAATAATGGTCCGACTCGATGTTGGCGCCCCGACAGGATCTGACGTCGATGATGTCCGAGAAGTGCCGGCTGTCGATCAAAACGTGGTCAATCTGTTATTGAGTTTGGTACGGTGATCTCCAGGTGTACTTGTGTGGGAGGCGGTGCTGAAAAAAGGTACTACGTACGGCCATTCGTTTGGAGGCGGCGAAATCAATAAGTCTGAGGCCGTTTTCGTTGGTCAGCTGGTGTGCACTGAACCTTCCAATTGTCGGTTTGAATTCCTCCTCCTGGCCGACCTGAGCATTGAAATCCCCGATGACGATCTTGATATCATGTTTTGGGCAACGGTCGTATTCACGCTCCAGCTGCGCGTAAAATTCGTCTTTGTCGTCACCGGTACTTCCGAGGTGAGGGCTGTGCACGTTGATGATGCTGATGTTGAAGAACCGGACCTTGATTCTCAACCGGCACATTCGTGAGTTGATCGGCCACCACCCGATCACGCGCTTTTGCATCTTTCCCATCACTATAAAAGCTGTTCCAAGCTCGTGTGTGTTGCCGCAGCTCTGGTAGATGGCACGACCATCTGGATACGTTCGTACCGTGGAGCCCTTCCAGTATACCTCCTGCAGCGCAACGATGTCGAATTTGCGGCTCTTCAATTCGTTGGAGAGCACGTGGGTACTGCCCACAAAATTTAGAGATCGGCAGTTCCATGTTCCAAGTTTCCAATCGCTAGTCCCTTTTCGTCGCGTGGGTCTTTGCCGATTTCCATCCGAAATTTGTTGTTGATCTCCGCTAAGGTTGCTCGCACCCCAGCTAGCACCACGGGGAGGTAGAGAATCGGAGTTGCAGACAAGAGGTCTTAATATCTGATACTGTATAATTAAAGTGCAATATTTGATGAGCATAAAGCTGTTTGAAATGCCTTTTTTCAAATAATTTATTGAAATAAATATGTTTGTTTCTGCCGGCTTTTGAAATTTTATTTGAAATAAAAAAAAGAAAAAAAAAATATGATTGCTGTCTCTATCTGTCTGTAGTATCGAATTCAATAAACAGAGACATTTTTTTCTCTGCTAAATGAACGGTTTTCTCTTGTTTACAGAAAAAAAGCCTAGAAACACAGCTCTCAAATTTATCATAGGTTCGAAAAAATTTCCTCCTATGATTTTCAGACCCCTAGAGTGCATTTTAAAACAAATCTTTTGTCAAACAGTTCAAATTTACAATGAAAGTTATAACATAAAACATATTTTATTCAATGCAATGATACTAGCGAAGGTTTCTTTTTATCTCTAGTGTTTTCTTTTAAAATGTACGTTCTTTAAACTTCGTTTACACCTTCCCCGGCACCTTGTTTCCCATGTTCATTTTACGTTCCTCAGGGTGCGTTAAATTACACCTTATCCAGCCAATCGGAACATCCCTTATCGCTGTGTCGTTACCGGGGACCGAACGGCCGATTATGCCATTTCGACGAGGGCCACAACAACATCGCCACCATTCTGAAGACGATAAACAGATTAATTCAAATATAATCTCCCGGCACCGATCGGCCATTTTGGCACGAATCAATTTCGATTTTACACCTCTAGATCCCACCAAGCATTCATACGGAATGAAATGAACGGATGAAAAACGGATGGAAGTTGGGGGCGAGATCATGTTACATTCTCCCAGTGGCAGGACCCGTTTTCGTTTTCACTTGGCGACCGTCACACACGCACACCCCATTCGGGTCCACAATCGCTTTGGGGTGAAATTTTGTGGTCTGCCAATTGCGGGGCCATCAACGGGGCGATGTCGCTGGACCGTTATTTTCTTTTTTTTTGCGGGAAGGAGGCTTAGCCCATCATAATATCCAAAGTAAAATCAATTTGTTTCCCTCGATTGTTGTGTGTTGTGGAAAGTCGGGAAAAAAAAGTAGGTACCTGACCGAGGCGATGGTGGGTTTCGGATTTGGCTTCCGGGCGATTTGGCGAAAGTGGCTGATTTCATTTTTGAGTGGCAACGAACCGATACTGGTAAAAATAACGACCCAGATACACTTACAACCATTTTTTATGGAAACGAAGTTCTGGTGACCATTTTTTTGTCCTTCATTCAATTGGTTTCATACGCTCGACGAGCGTATTGGAAAATCTGTTAAGCTTGTGAAATAACCTCCTCTAAGAACAAGTTCACTGGTGTTGGAAGAAAGTGGTAGGAATTTTGACACTTGTAGCACATTTTGAAAATTTTACCATGCAAAAATGTTTTCAAGATCTTTGGGCGTTGTATTTTTTACAGCACGGTTTCTATTTTAGTCGTAAGTAATAGAAATATTGCTATTTTTGCATCACAGCTTGCGAGAATACAACAAGTGTTGTAAAAACTCTTCAAGGCCCCAGAAGTTTTCAAAATGTGCTTAAAGTGTTAAAGTTTCTACCACTTTCTCCCAACACCAGTGAACTTGCTTCAAGAGACATCATCTCTTAAAAATTCTAACCTAGTCTGCTTATCCCTTGATACAATCAAACCTGCTCATCGTTATGACAAAATAATAAATAAGATTCAATTTGTCATGACAAAATTTAACATATCATGGTGTAATTGAGACAAATTCCTGACAAAATTATAAAAAACAAATGACAAAAATATGACAAACTAGGAAAAAACTGTGATAAAGTTATGACAAGATAAGTTAAAAATAATGACAAATATACAAAAATATTGAGAAAAATTTGACTAAGTTAAAAACGAACACCAACGTATAGGATCTAAGTGAAACTTCATGTTCCTTTGAAGAGATCTATAATTTACTTAACTCTAATGCGTACATCATTCAAGGATATTATGGCTAGCATCTTACAAATGCACCAAATCCACCAGCACACAGAAAGAGTACTATATATGCCGTGACCGAAATTCGATCTCACGACCTCTGGCTTAGAAGACTTGAACGTTATCCTCTAGGCCACGGTCGGCGGCTATGACAAATTATAAAAAAAATATCGTAACAGCGTTGTTTTTGGATGAAATATTTATAATGTAGCTTAAGCTTGTTCAAAAACTTTGATTCGACATGTTTAATTTCGCAAAAGTATATTACCACTTCAAAGTACCACTTCAGCCTTTTTATTCAAATTTGTTTTAAAATTGGGTTAAAATTACTGAACACTATGACTTTGAACACGATTGAACAGGCAGTGTTGAATATTGAACACCTATACACTAGCAATGATTGCATACATTAAGGGGTAACTAATTTACACGCTTCGTTTAAAAACTTAAAATTAAGTTGTTTTGGTTCAAATCAGCACTTCAGTGGCAGCCCTCAATTTTGAGTTCGATTGGGCAATCTCAAAACTAAGTTCTGACAGGCATACTCAAAACTTAGTTCAGCACCCGAACTCAAATTTATCGTTTTTATGCGAGGGCTGTTCATTTTCAGGGAATTAAAGGATTTTTAATTTTTTTGTAACCGGTTGTTGCTGTTCCGGTACAATGCTTTTAAATCCCAGAGCGGTTGAAAGTATTGACATTCCCGGTCAAAACAACAAAGCAAACTTTCGGATGTCACTTCCCGCGAGAAGTTAATAACATCCGAAAGTTTCCGGATATTCAGAGCTGCTCACCATATGATGACCTTGACGGACACAATTTTACGCTGACAACGCCGGACATTTCATTATAAAGTTCCTTCATAGTCTTCCGGTAATTGTTCCGGAACGACAAAATTTTTATGTTCCGATTCGAAGTGAACTCGCTCAGTGTTTTCAGTCCAAAAAAGAGAGTTCAATTTTTAATTCACTAGATCGAACTCAGCTTTGCTCCTTCGCCGAAGGATAAAAAAGGGGGTCAGTGTGGAGTTAGCAGTTCGAACTCCGTTTTGAACCATCGTAATGAGGAAAAGGAAACTTAACCTTAAGTTCATAAAATCGAACTATGTTTTGGGCCACGATCAAAATTATTTGAGTTCATTTGAATATAGTACTCGAATGTTAAACTCAATAGAATGGTGAAGTTTGGCTATAGGATATCTAATCGCAGAGAATCTTTCCAAATATTTAAAGGATTCGCATTCAAAATTCATGAGTAAGGTTGCCAGATTGCCCGGTTTTTCTGAAAAGCCCGGATATAGAATACAAATTTTGTTAACAGTCCGGCTCGGCCCGGTTGCCCAGTATTCATTGAAAAATGCCCGGATTTATTCACTTTATTTGGCAAATCAAACAAAAAAAAACAACCACAAACGCCTCCAAAACGAAATTTTTTGAGCATGTTTTGTAAAAATAATCATGAAAGGTTTTTTGGAAGAATATTTGTTGAGTAATTTCTGGGTTTTGACAAAATTTGCATGGGTATTGCCCAGATTTATGGTGGTCACTTTTGAAATGAAATGCCCGAATTTTTCCAGGTTTTTATATAAAATTGCTCGGTTTGATACGTGTTGAAAAAATTCTGGCAACCTTATTCCTGAGCGAAAGAAATATCAACAAACAATCGAGAACAAATATTTTGCTATTTTGGGAATCTTTGCTCATGGTATGTGGATACAACATCAGGAAATTTCTAACGTGTTTCAGGCCGAATTCTCACCTTCTGCGCAAGGTACAATTAATTGCATTCATTGACTAGCTCTCATAGCATATTCTATTGACCAATTCAAAATATGTTTCCTAATATATTTCAGAGGCGGATTTACGGATTTAGAGGCTTGCTCTATAATAAAAAAAAACAAACAGACAAACTAAATATATTTACTATAAGCTTACTCCTTTATCCCTTCTATTTTAATTAATTCTAATAATTTGGTTGGTCTGCATTTTTTTTTATTTCAAGAGACATTTTGAATTCGTTTTTTAATTTCAAGCTGTTCTACAGACATTTTTTTTGTTAACGGAGGATTTTAACGTTTGTGGTCGCTCTCCCTCTGTTCAAAGAATCTGTTCAATCTGTTATCTATTCATTTTGTGGTCAATTATATTTCGAGTAGTTAGGGGTTACCTCATTAAAACGAAATTTAATTATGTGAATGAGACGTTTCATTATAATACAATTTCATGTGTTCTCTTGATATTTCTTATAATTTATTCTTATACCAAGCTCTTCTAACAATTTGCTTGACTTGAATACGGCACAGTGCTCCAGCAATCCTTTCAGTTTTTTTTTTTCAAACTGTCCTCTCAATTCGCTTATTGGTGTTTTCCTTTATATCAAGCTGTCCACTCAACTCGCTCGAATATTTTTCTCTTACCAAACAGTCTTCTCAACTCTTTTAAATTTTGGGTTAATATACTTGGGCGGTCCTCTCAACTCGCCTTCAGACCTCAAGCTGTTCTTTCAACTTGCTTGAAATTATAATCAAAGCGCTCGGGCTGTCCGCGTGATTTGCCTTTTAATGTCAAGCTGTCCTCTCAACTCGCACCGTCCTGAAATTCACATCAATATGTTCAGGCGGTCCTCTCAACTCACCTTCCAATCTCAAGCTGTACTCTCAAATCGCTTGAAAATGTATTCGAAAGGTTGTTTTCTCGATTTGCCTTTCAACTTCAAGCCGTCCTCTCAGCTCGTTTGAAATTGACATCAATATGCTCTGGCGGTCCTCTCAACTCGCCCAATTGATTCATTTTCATCTCAACCTCCTTTCCAAATCAGCTGATTCCAAATTAAGCTTGATATTAAGGTTGTCTTATCATTCCTTCGTACTGACCGGCCCAAATTTTGCATGGAACCCCTGTCTATTTATAATCAATTTTAGTTTGCAGCGCATAACTTTTTAAATGTCGGGATATTTGAGTCACTCTCAAAGCGGTCTTCCAAAAGAATATTTGTCATAATTTAAGCTTTAAGGAAACCCGTATTAAAAAAAAACCAGACGAAAGTGATCAAAGTTATTTGTGAAAATTTGGTTTTTCATGTTTTCCCGAACAAAAGGTTTCCAATTTACATACAAATTTCAGGCTCGCTGAGCGACCACTTCCGTGATCTGATCTGGCCCAAACCTTAAACCTTGTACTAGGTCTAGAATCAATTTTAGTTTGTTCGCATAACATTTCCCAAATTTGGGGCACTCTATTAGTCTCTAAGACTCTACATCTGTGTACCTGTATATGTTTGTGAGCATATTTATTAGTTAATAGACGCTTATTTTGGCTAATGTCTCAGAAAATTTACCATCGGTCAACATGAAAATTGAGTGAATATGTACTTTATACGAAATCTACCAAATACCCTCATTTGGATGACACGGCTGCTTTTTTCTACCACTACTATCTTGGTTTTTTATAGCCCTCTGTTACTTCAATTTTTAGGTCTCCATGGGACAGATCTAACAGATTCACAATATACAATATCTGAGTGGTCTTCGAGTTTGTTTCACGATTAGTCTTACGAGAATTAAATCCCCGAACTTCTTCTTGTTTCTCACATCTTAATAAGTCATGTTTGTTTTAAATTTTGAACTTCTGCAGAGGTGCGCTTACAATGAAATGAATGTCACAGCGTCTTTTTTGGACCGTTGAAAAATTATCTGCAAATTTGCCTCATTAAATAGAAGACTCTCCCCTATCCAACGCATTATTCAGGTAAGAAATCGATCGGGAAGTCTTGAACAACTGAGTTTTTTTTAGGATTTGCGAACAAAATACACGGCCTCATTTTTTAAATGTTCACTTACATATAATTATTCCTCGAAACTTAAAATTTTTCATTTCCAAGCAAAGAGAATAGTTTCTTTGAAAATAAACAATAACTCTAAAAATTCGGATAAAAATATTATTAACCAAAAATTTTGGCAAAAATTATAAATATCGATGAAAATTTTTAAATTATCGATAAAAACTTTCAAGAATGAGCTGAAAAAAGGGTGTGTTCTCTATTATCATTTCTTTCGAAGACATAATACAGTTTTGAGTTTAGAGGAGAGAGTAAAAATTGAACCATTTAGCATTATATTGCTTTTCCTTTAAAAAACTTATGATTGATTTTCATACTCGATTTCCAAAGGTTTCAAAAATGTGACAGCCAAATGTGTAAGCCTCTTCAAAGTGCAAATATTGTTTTTAGAATTAAAAAAAAAAGATTTTAATTATTCTTACTTTCTTTTGGTTTGAATTGAGCTAACCGACAGCTTTCAAAAAATAGTTCTGGCCCTTAAAGGTAAAGGTGCGCTTTGAATTCGAAAATTATATTTAAAAAAAAATGTAAAGTAATGTTATAAAGTTTTTTAACAGTTCATCAAACACGTCGTGTCAATTTCCGATTATCTACTTTATCAAGAAATATGCTAATTAGGTAACACTGTTCAAGAAAACACATCAAAATAACATCTTTCTTTCACAATAACAAGTTTTTTTTTGCAAGCAAACTCTACACAAAGCTTAAACCGTCAAAAAAATTATCAAAATAGTAAGTTTATTGGTTTATTTTTACGCATTACATCCCAATATGTTCAAAGTACAAACGAATTTGGACAGAGAATTAATGTAATCATGAATGATTAAATTGCAGCTTTCTTTCCTCAATTCAAAACTGCATTCTGTCTTCGGTTTAAATAATCACGGAAAGCACAGCTTAATAACAGTATTTTTGTAAATTTTTTTAAGTGTTGCCATTTATTTTTAAATTTTAGCCAAGAAAATATTTATTTATAATTTTAATGTTTGGGGTTATTATTTGTTTTCAAAGACGTTTGAATACATCTTAGCTAAAAAATGGAAAATTTCAAGTATTTATAAATAAATATTAGCGAAAATTTCAAAAGCTTGCTTATGAAATTTGCTCATGAATCTCCATAAAAAATAGATCTAGATCCCACGATCCTGAATATTGCGTTAGATAGGGGAGAGTTTGCTTCATAAAGTGGCAAATTTTTTGAGATGTCGAATTTTTTTCTTGAATTTTTTTCAAAAATGATTGCGTGGTCTAGTTAAATGAATTTATCATATAGAGATTATTGGTACTATTCGAATTGAGCTGAGTTTAAAAATACACAAATATATATTTTACGTCATATATCAGGCAGAAATATGCAAAATGGTCATTTGTGAGGTTGACTGGTGGCACCAACGATAAGTGAATAGCGAAGTACATTTTAGGTTGTTTTTGTGATTACCTAATTAATAAATAATAAATTTTAAAATTGCAAGCCTTAAATTATTAAGTAAAACAATGTGAAAAGGGATTTATGAAATCAAAAATTATTTAAATCTTTCGGTTTTCTATAAATTCTCTACGGTATGAGAGAAGAAGTTTGCCACAACTTATTGTTTGTTTTAGTAATATGAACTCTGTACAATTTGAATAGAATTTTGGGTTAAAATAAGGTTGCTAGAATTTTTTGAGTACGTATCCGGGCCGGACAGATCCAGGCAATTTTTTAATAAAAACCTGGCAAAATCCGAGCATTTCTTTTAAAAATTGACGACCATAAATTCAGGCAAATTTTAAGGGGGGGGTAGGGTCTAACACTTTCAAAAAATCGATTTTTTTATTTTTTTATTTTCTTATTGTAAAACATTTCAAGAATGTTGTGTCAAATTTTCAAGTCAATTGAAGCAAAACTGAAGAAGTTATAGGCCTTTATCTCCTCCTATCTAATACTGCAAGAAAGCAAGAGCAGAAACTTCAAACGCGTTTTTCTCGAAAGCACATTTTTAAAGTCCGTGGACATCGTCATTTGAAAACAACTAATCCGATTCTTTTCAAATTTGGAACATGATTTCTTCATATAAAATACCAGACCCCAACGTTTTTCTTTTTTGTTTTTTTTACTTTGGGGAGATTTTACAGGTGAAAAATGGCGGATTTTTTCGTGAAAAATCGTAGTTTTTACGTTAATTTTGCCACAAAAATTTCATAAAAATTTTTTTAAGTTAAATAAAAACGTTGGGGTCCAGAAAAACATCTATTAAAAATATTTTGCTCCGATTTTTTGACTTCAGATGATTCTGTGCTGAGATACAATGTCCACCGCAAATCCTGTTTTCTAAAAGGCATCCTCGAAAATGCTCCGTCACCGGCTCATTTTTCAATATTTTTCTACGAAATAATTACTAAATGTTCTTTTAACAACGCTTTGTATAATGCAAAAAATTTTAATACATTTGTTTGAACGATAGCTCTAGAAAAAAATCGTGAAAATGGTGTTTTTTTATACCCGTTAGACCCTACCCCCCCCCTTAATGAAACTCGAAAATCACTCAACAAAAATCATCGAAAAAAAATTAAAAATAATTTTTTTCATCAAAACTCAACGACAGATTTTAAATCGTTTTTAAAGCTGCCAAAAAACCTTTCGTGATTCTGTTTATATAACTTGCTCAAAAAGTTTCGCTTTGGAGGCATATATAAAAAAAATTTACATCACCAGTTGTTTTTTTTTTTTGTTTGATTTGTCATATAAAGTGAATAAATCCGGCCAAAATCGGGCATTTGATTTCAAAATGGATGACCATTAATCCAGGTAAATTTTGTCTAAACTCAGAAATTACTCAACAAAAATCAAGGAAAAAAATTTAAAGAATGTTTTCATCAACACTTATCGACAGATTTTAATTCGTTTTTAAGCTTCCAAAAAATCTTTCATGATTCTGTTTATTAAAATTGCTCAAAAATTTGTTTTTGAGGCAAACAAAAAAAAGAAGTTCAGGCAAAATCCGGACATTTTTCCATTTTTGAAAGAAATCCGGACAATCAGCCCGTTTCGGCCTGTAACCAAATTTTTTTTTATTAAAAATCGGAGCAAACCCGAATAAAACCGGGCAATCTGGCAACCTTAGATTAAAATGGTTTGAATTTAGTCAATTGGCTGTGAATTTTAATATTGATCCAAAAACTAGACAGGTCTCGAACATAAACTGATCATGTTAAAAGCAACAAATAGTTATTTCTTCGTATTATTTTAACAAAACGCTTCAAAGCGTGCAGTTAAAAAATAAAATAAAATTTCATTCAAAAGTATCGTAATCATATATTTGCAATCCTTTGTTGTTGTTTACACATTATTGTTGTTCGTAAATCCACGTTAAACTAGCCAAAAGCGCTATGTTGTATCTATTCCAAAGGCTCGATAGTCATGAAAATATTGTGAATCTTGACAAACCCTTAACATAATTTTGCGTGTACGAGTGATAACTATAGAAACGCTAAACCTATAGAATTAGTTATTTTAACTTATGTTTAAACGTAAAAAGACTTAACGAAGTTTTACAGCTAGACGAGAAACATTTTCTTGAAGACATATAGAACAAGTATTAGTGATATATTCGGATTTTTTTTCAAAGGAAAACACACTTAAAATCACATTGTTAAGGGGAAGATAAGAGCACACCAAAAAATAGAAAGCTTTCGGAGTCAACTTTTAAATTATAGGTTTTCTAACGGATCTCCAAAAAACTGCATTAACAGTAACCATACTGTCCTCATAAAATTTTACGACATAGATTTTTTGGGTGTATTAAATAACAGCTATTACCGAGCTTTTGATTGAAAATAGTAAATTTATTACATCTGACCTATAAAATAAACCTGAATATTTCCCAAAAGTTTTATATTTATTTCTTATATTTGTTTTTATCTTCTATACATTGGAACAAAAAGAGAAAAGCTGAAAAATTGTAAAAAGATGCTCTTGATGTATCTGCTTTTTATTCTTGACCGCATACGGTAATCTAACTTTTAACTATCTTTGATTACTTACCTCGTGAAGATGCTGTGAATAACGTGATATCTATTTTTTGCAGAAAAACTTTTGCCCACATAATGTTCTCTCAATCTTTTAGCTGATTGGTTTTTTTGCTCTTTTCTGAAATTGCCATAAAAAAGTCGGTACTTCTTACGACAAAGTTGAAAAGAACTAAAACTGGTTAATGGATTTCTTTTGTGCCTTTAACTTTTCCTCACCTGCTTTTCAATTTTCCTTCGGCACCTTCTTTGGTTTACCGCCGGGCTTTTTTTGCCGGATTTTTTATCACCTTATCTTCCCTCGGGAACCATCCGGGTTTGGAAAACCGAACGACAAATAGATGGGATGGGAAGGGTGACAGCAAGAGATTGAACTGCAAATGGTTGCCTTTTATCACCTGGCTGGCTGACTGCTGCCAAAAGTTTCCCCTACTGGATCTTAAGTCTGCAATTTTCTTTTTTTTTCCGCTCTAAATTCGAATCAAATTCTTTTGGAGTGGAAAAGCAAAAAGGAAGGAAGTTTGATGACAGAAAAAACCCGATTTAATACACTTAACAGTGGATTGTAGCCTTTCTTACAGTCTAAAAATTATATTTGGATACACATGACACAAAATAATAAAATGATCGATTTATAAATTCTGAGTAATGATTAAAGTATTTCGAACGTAGTAAATCCTAAATGAATTTAAGAAATTAGGATTCTAAATTTTTTAAAGGATGAAGGTATTTTGAAATAATTATAATTTTCACATAAATAATAACATAATTGTAAGAGATGAACCAGCTGAAAGCTGAAAATCTCTATAATAAAGACATTAAAAAAAAAAAAAAACATAATTGTAAACTAATTGAAAAATTTTGAATGATTGAATTCTGGGATATCTTGTATGATCCCGTTTCTATGACATTATGATCTTATATTTATAAAATAGAAGAGGTCTAAAAATGAAGGGTATAATTTTTAAAAAAGATTCCTAACCATGTGTTTCAAATAATTCAACCTCTCAAGAAAAGGAAGCGAATAAATGGAAAAAAAATTAAATAAATTTTCAACTAAACTAAAATACGATGCTTCAATGTAGATTACAATTATCTATCGATTTAACAATAGATATTAAACATTTTGACAACTTTGAAATGTCAATATTTTCAATTATGTCTATTTTATCATTTTTGTCAATTTTGTCAATTCTATTAGTTTTGTCAATTTTGTCAATTTTATAAATTTTGTAAATTTTGTAAATTTTGTAAATTTTGTAAAATTTGTAAATTTTGTAAATTTTGTTAATTTTGTAAATTTTGTAAACTTAGTAACTTTTGTAAATTTTGTGAATTTTGTAAATTTTGAAAATTTTGTAAATTTTGTCCATTTTGTCCACTTGGGTAGATTTGTCAATATTTAGAACATTTAGAACGGCAAGTGAAATTGAATGATGCAAAAACTTATACTCGACAATATTTAAAATATTTATTTTTGATTTTTGACTTTAACTTGTCAATATACATGCTACTGCTAGATCAGTTGATCCTAGTATCACATTATTTTATTTCCAACAAGATTCTATTTTCACTAACCAGCATGAGAGCAGCAGTGGTATAAATTATTTTAGCATACCTTTCAGGGGCATTCTTACTAGTATACAAGAAAGAATGCCCCTGATAGGTATGCTAAAAACTTTGATTTATATGTTGATTCATTTTTGGAAAGGACGAAAGCTGTTTCGAGAAAATCGCGTTGAAAGTAATTAGGTTTAAAATGTAAGTCTTCAAACGGTACTTTTTCACCCAGCTGACAATTTGATTGTTAACATTTGGCCGCACGCCCTTTTGAAAAAAATTATACCACTGCTGCTCTCATTCTGGGTAGGGAATATAGAATCTTATTGGAAGAAAATAATGGGATTCTGGGTATGCCAACGAATGATTCCCAACGTAAGGTCGATTTTTGAAAAGGGCACATTTTTTGCCATATTTGCAAAATTTGTCAGGTTATCAAGTTTGTGAATGTTGTCATTTTTTTTTCAATTTTGTCAACTATGCAAGTTTGGTCCAATTTGTTATTTTTGATGATTTTAACAATCATGTCATTTTTGTAATTATAGACTATTTTGAAATGTTTGTAAATTATGTCAGTTTGGTAAATTTGTTTAATTTTTTTCTATATTGATTCTGTCAATTTTGCATATTTTGAAAACTTTTTCAGTTTTATGATTTATATTCATTTTATCTATCCAGTTTTGTCAATTTTGTAAATGTTATAATTTATGTCAATCCATTCAAAATTGGTCAATTTTGGTCAATTTTTCCCATATTTGCGAAATATGTCAGGCTTGTTAAAATTTGATTAAAGTTTGTGAATGTTGTCTATTTTGTAATTTTTATCAATTTTATCAATTATGTAAATTTGATACACTTTGTAATTTAAGAAAATTTAAACAATTGTCATTTTTGTAGTAATTGACTATTTTGACATTTTTGTCCATTATGTCGGTTTTGTAAATTTGTTTTGAAAATCGTCTAGCGCTGGATTGCATCTGAATTTGTGGATTTTAATCTGAATTCTGAAACTCACTATTGGACCCGATTTTTTTTTAGTTAAGTTTAAAATCAGAAATACTTTAAAGTCCAGAGAATTCAACATTTTGAAATTAACACGTCTGTACAAAAAATCACTTTAAACTTTAAAACAGTTGATAAAATTAAATTGGGTGAAACTTTTTGTTGATGCATTTTCTTTTGAACGCGAAATTACGCCTATTTAAAATAGGATTTCTTTATCGGGGTAAGGCCAATAGATAGCGTCGATTTTTGAAATAGGATTTGATTAGATGTTCCGAAGTTTCAAAAGCGTTTTTTTTTTTCGAGCTAACTGATAGTTTCGCCCTTATGAAATGTTATGCTATGTTTGTTTACATTTGGTGCGTTCGCCCTTTTTCAAACTTACTACAAAATTATCTAACAGATTCACGCTTGCTTCGACGTATCGAAGCCAGCCATCGCTGCAGAAAAATGCGGTGTTGAACCCTACACCCATCGGTTTGACATGGCAATTCGGGGTTGTACCCCTTTATGAAACTCCATATTATCACAATATGGTTTTGAAGCTTCGGCTTCAAAATTTTTGAGACCGGTTCGGTTAACACTGAGCTGGTAAAAAAGTAAAATTCTTACTCCCTTTTCTATCGCTCGTTTTGTCGTCATGAAGACATTATGAGTGGGAGTGGAGTGCGCCCGTCGTGTAGCGAATAGCGTGTAGCGAACGCGCCCATCGTGTATATGACGTCATATACACGATAATTTTCATTTTAGTGATTGCTGGTTGTGGCTAGCAAGCCAAATTGACACGTTTTTTGGAGTGATGATTTGATGATAATTACTATGAAAAATTTTTTTTCAAACTATTTTGTTTTTTTTTCTTTCTTTTATACATTGAAGAGGGAAAAAAATCAAATTTTTTAAGACGAAAATCATTTTTATTGAACTTCCCAGTTTCGCAAAAACGTGTGGACAATGTTTACAAAAAATCACACCAGCACACACAAATACACTGACATCGTCTGAACTCGTCGAGCTGATTCGATAGGTACCTATAAAGGTATATCTAAGACCCAAAATTAAGGATCTCCCAAATCGACCGATAACTATACCTTTCTGAAAGAAAGGCAAAAAGAACCCAACTTTTCAAGGAAGTCAGACCGGGCTAAGTAACTGTCACGTTTTGTAGCAGTTGTTGCCTGGAATGTCACAAACTTTGCGCCCATTCGATTGTATATGGCGAAAAGTGCTGGGCTCAATCCACCCTCAACAGAAATATAGATATAAACACACACATATCTATCTCCAAGTGGTGTGTATGAATATGAACGGAAAAGTTTTGCTCCGGATGTGAAACGAAACGCGGCAACGAAACGTGAATCGGAGGTGCAAATGGAGGTGAAATGATTAAATTTACGTGAACTGGAAGAATGCGAACTATTTGCCTTGCCGCGCGCCGATGGAATGAATATTTATGAGGTGCTAATTTTTTATCGCCCTTCACATGTGTCGTTATGTGAAAAGTTGGCTGAAATATCTTTTTCAATTCTGCGGAATTTTCGGGGAAAACAGTTTGTGAAATACAAATTTATTTTTTAAACTTATTTTTATTGTATTGCCTTGTAAAAAGGATATCCCTTTTCACTTTTCAATTCAAATTAAGTACTTTTGGAACAGATTTGCCCATTTCTGTTGGTGGCAAAGTTCTCAATTTTAAATTTGAAAAATTTAAAATTGAGAACTTTGCTACGAACAGAGATGGACGAATCTGTTCCCTAAGTGCTTAATTTGAATTGAAAAGTGAAAAGGGATATTCTTTTTAGTGAGAACATCTTAAGTTCATAAAATTTTATAGACGGATAGATGCTTGAAAGGGCGGGTATTTCTTCAATCGTTTGTTTAGTGCTGTTTCCCATTTTAAGTATCAACAATCTGATAAATCTGTAAATACAGTTTTCTAGGATGCTGCAAAAAGCTCTTAACTGCTTCCAAAATGTTTCACATTTCATCTGGCTCAACTTTCATTAAGCTAGGAGAAAAATTAATTTTACTTCGGTACATTGCAGAATGAAATCCCGTCGAAAAAAAGAAGCATCACTGAGCAACAATCTGCACCATCCAAAAGTGGTCGGGAACAATGAAAAACATTTTGAGTTTGAGCTGAATGAAACTTCTGAGATAGTTGTCCACCCGATCATTCGAGAGCTGCACGATACAGCTACCTATCACTGTGAAGGGAGATAGTTCTCAACTATAACCACGCCAAGGCGAAATGGAAACAAAATTTCCACCATCCGCCATCATTGCCGGATGTTTTGAGAAAAAATTCAGAAAAATAAAACAAATGGAGCACACCAGCATTCAGCAATACAGGCACATCGTCACAAACCAGAGCTAAACAACAAGAAATAACTGATGACAGTTTGGGAATTGTGACTTTAGTTTTACAGCTTTTGCAGCTTCAATTCATTGTTTCCCCGGTTGATGCGGGGGAGTCAACCTTGCTCTTCGATGCAATCAAACACAAGTTGGGATGTGTTTCGTAATTAGAAATCCGAAATCATTAAGATTTATTTCTTTTTTGAGATAGAAAGTTAATAGGATCAGGACAGTTTTTCTTATTAGGTTTGTAGATAATTTTGAAATTCAATGTTAATTTTCACAATTTTTATAACCTAAACTAGATAAAACAAATGCAAAATTGACAACTTCCGTTACCGATACTGCGGTGCACGCTGTTCGAAGATAGCAATGACGTCACTTGTTTACATTCAATCGAATTGTTTACTTGTGGGAGAAGCCTGCTTCTTTTACACTTCACGTCACACGTCGAATTTGTATGGGAGCTTTCAGTTTTAAAAGTGGTATGAGCCAATTACTTAAATAAATTATCCCTTCATGTCAAAACTTGTGTGTCAAATGTCAAAACTTGAAAGTTGTATGAGTTCTGTTCTTTTTTCTATAAATTTTGTTTGAGAGCTTCATTCATTGCACAGTGGTCCAGGAGGGAAATTTATGATGAAAAAATAAATAATGAAGAATGAAAGACGATAGAAGATAAACAAATGATGTCTTTAGCAAAAATTCTCATCAAACCATGCGTTTTAATAATCTTAAATCAAATATTAGGGCGAGTTATTTTCGCATGATTTACATATAAAAACTTTTTCCGGTGAAGAGATAGAGCCAAATTGTTTTTTACAAAGTTGTAGCCAGCAGTTTTGAGGCAACATTTCGGAAAACACTACATACAAATAACGTTTTGAAAGTGAATTATGATTTTTTTAATAGTTGAAATGTTAGGATGTACCAAAAATCACAGAATTTGGGCTCTAGCTTTTGTCAATGAATTCATACAAGAAAATATGTCTTCTAAACATTTGTATGAAATTAATATCCGCACATTTTCAAATTTTATCGAAATTGCTTACCTATTGTTCGAGTTACTAAGTATTTCACATTGATTTAGGATGGGAGCCCCCTTATTTCAAAGTGACATAGGTCATTGAGTAGAATTAATTATCTTACTATGTCAAAACATACAAATGCACCATGTATTTCTGTCATTTTTTGCTATGAATTTAAAACGGGATTTTTATTTGGTTTTGAAAAACGAATTTTGTTGTTTGAATTTAACTTTTCAATCCGTTTTGGATCTTTTTCAGGGGCTAAAAAGTGAAGTTCAATGAGCTGTCTATTTATTGTGTTTAGTTTAATAGACAGTTAAAAAAACAGCTTTACAAGACCAGTCGAGTCAACAACAACAAAAAGTGAGTTCCTGAAGAAGATCTAGAACGGATTGAAACGTTGGATACATAAAATAAAAAAGTTTTTGCTCTAGACAGTGAGCCGGAATTTTCGAAGCGCCGATGTGGCCTAGCGGATAGGCTGGCGTGAGTCTGGTTTTGGTATGCCAGGCGTACTGGGTTCGATTCCCGGTATCGGCAAGATAAAACTTTTGGGTTCGAATACCATAAGTGGGCCGACAGGTAAGATAATTTAATTTATTACTGACTATATAATATTCCTCAGTTGCCAGCTGGCCAGGTATATACACGGATCCCAAACAATCAGAAGTCGTATTTTATTTTACAGATTACCGTCAAACGGGGCATCATGCAACAGCGGGGTTCGATGCAACATTTATATAACACTACATTGAATCAATTTTTAATTTAATGTATTGTAATAAAGTTATCTTTTAATGATAACAAAATGATTATGACATAATTTCTCGCATCTTAAGCTAGTTGTCTTAAGTTTTTCATTTTTATGTAAAATTTGAAAAATCGAGCAATAAATGTACAAATTTTAACATTTTTTTATGCCGAAAAAAACTTTACCCAGTATGACGGATTGGCTTGATAAAATTACCTACAAACTTTTCACAGGTTTCCTCATGTTATACCAACATTGTTGGTGTAAAAATATTTTTCGAACAATCACCCAATTTTTTTAAATGAATATTTTTAAAATTCAGTTAGGTGTCTGGGGTTAAATGCAACAAAATGCAAATCAAAGAAATACCTTGTAAATCTCGTTTCCATGTGCTGGGATATGAATGATTTGCATCACGCGTTTGTAAACATTTAAATTTCATTCATCCAAACATTTATTGTCATGATTTCAGCTTGTAGAATTTTTCGTAGTATTATTTAACCCCTTAATGTATGCAGCATCCATATTTTCAGAAAAAATGTGAAAATTTGTTTTTACAGACCCAAAAACTACTGCAATTGGTGTTTTCATGTGTAATGGTCTTTAAGGCATCGCAAATATATTAAAAACTATGAATTTTCGTACGTGTTCACAAGATTTTTCATTAAAAACAAAGTTTGTTGCAAGTTACCCCATTTTCTAAGGAGGGTGAAAATCGCATGTTTTTAGAAAATTAAAAATAACTGAGGAAACCAATAATTTTTTTAACTACGCCAATTTGATGCCCCAGCATCCTTAAAACTTTTGATGCATAAAGGATACGATTAACTGTGAACATAAGTTTTTTAGAAGCTATTGAAGTTGAAAATTGTTGCATGTTGCCCCAGTTGACGGTACATCATATAGAATGGCTTTTAAACTCATTTTCGTATATCTGCACCTACAATGTGCGGCTCATGCTTATTCTTTACCGCATTTAAATACATTGCATGATTTTATTACGACAATACAATCCAAATCAAGAATATGTGTGCTAATGTACCTATATGGCCTCCAAAATGATACGTATATACTGGTTTTGCTGCATTATATACGATATGTTTACACGTATATTTGCACGTATATTTGCACGTATATTTGTGTTGCTAATTCGAAATACCCACCAAATGGTTGTCTGAGTTGCCGGAATACCTGTTAGTTAACTAGCCCACCTGATTGACTCGTTCTTCCAATATAAACCTACATCAACACAATACATTCACTCCATAACAGTTCATACGAAGCCATGGGGTGCGGGTATGGTATACGCGCTGCATTTAAGAGTTTTGTCGATTATTAAATCTAAAGAATGCATGTGAGCACATACTTTGGCAGAAACTGCGGGGAATCCGTGCACCCATACAAACATACTAACATACATTAAATAGTCAGCAAGCCGGAGTTTTCCCAGGAAAAACACAGTTTACAGTATATCCTCAAACATATAAAAAAAAAGAACTCATTTTTGCGAAAATCATCAGAAAACTGTTCGACCTATGTCACATTTTACGACAAATTTGTATGGGAAATCCTCTTCCATAAAATTATACACACCATTCTTGGTCCGAAAAACTATCGAGATCACCCGTTGATAAGTTGTGGTGTCACAAAAAAATAGTCTTCAATTTTATATATAAGAGCACTGTCCCTTCATTCAGGGCGTTGAATTGTTATCGAAATTTATTGACTAGAGTTTCTTTTTCGGTGCGTATCTGTAAGATATTTTTCCTAAATTTAGTTTTGTCCTCGTAGCACTGATTTTCTTTTTCCAACGGTGAATAAACTATTTTTCAATTTGAAGTTTCGTAAAAGATCATTGTATAGAGAAGTTTTAGCAAGTTCTTGAAATCCTAAAAAAAAAAATTAATAATTTTACAGATTTTCCAACATATTTTGTCAGAAATTACAGTTTACATTCTTGGTTCAAGAATTTTTCATAGATTTTACGAATCTTCTTGATTAAATTTAGATACCACTGAGATAGGATTCAAAGCAAATCCAACTCATAAAATAAGGATGAAATGCATATATCCAAGTCAATTGATTCAGTTTTATCAAATTTTGGCATGATTTTTCTGAAAATCTTTTCTAAAAATAATTGTTTCAGGATTTTTCAGTCCATCTACAGATATTGTTTCTAAAATTAACTCAGACTTCAGTCAATGATTTTGATGCTTAAAAATTCTATGTCGATCTTTTCAATAAAAACCCTCGATATTCAAAAACGGAAATGGTGCTTTTGTTAATGGTTTAAATTTTTTGTCTGTATTCGAGCATCGGACTAAGAAATACTGATTTTTTGTTTGTGCTTTTGGTTGAATTTAATTTATTCTGAATTTTAAAGTGGTAGTTTAAAAATAGGGAAAAAAATGTCTGTAAGAATAAAATTATGCTTTTTAAATTTATAATGTTGCACGTTTGCCTCTTTAATAACCCAATTAAAAAGTTATCCAGCTGGGGGCATGTGGGGTAATGCATATTTGATCAAGCTCTTGAATTGCACATCGCCGTTTTACAGTATAGACTGTTCCGATAATAATAAATACACTATAAAATAACCATCATTTCAAAAATCGTGCAGAGTTCAACCTACTGTTGTTTACATCCTTGTGAAGTAAGCGTTGTAATTTTTTGTCGTTTTTCTCGACGAAATCTAAAAATGTGTGGCCTTACTCCCGGGCAAAGAAAACGGATTGTGCACAAGGATGCTGAAATCACAAAAAAATCTGTATTATCACAGAATTTTGAGCAAAATATCGTCACAGAATCTGTGTCACAGATCACAGAATTTTTGAAATTTTCACAGAATTCACAGATTTCCTAAATTTTGAACAAATTACCAAAATTATGAATTGTTTTGTCACATTCAACAATTTATTTCTGACTCTGAATCTTGTAAAAATGAAAACAAGGTAATGTACATCGATTTTTTCTATTAAGAATCTAAATAATTTCCAATTTGTTGATGTTTAACATGATTTCCCAATGAACTTCATGAAAATAGCGTCACAGAAAACCTTCACAGAATTTTAGGTTCAAATCACAGAATTCGAGATTTTTTTTTTGTCAAAAACACAGAATTTTTTGATTGTGCACCAATGGTGTACTATGAGTGGTTTAACCTTCTCCATGGAGTTTTTTTTCCTAGTAAAATTTAAAGATCAAGAAATGAATTTACTATAACAAACGGAAGTTTCTTTATTCCAAAAGGTGTTTAAAAAATAATGTTAATAAACATGTCGGAAAATTTGTAATTTAGTATGGGAGAGTGGGGAATCATGGGCCATTTTTTATCGTTGTTTCATAACTTTTTTATTATAAAAGATAAAACGAAAATAAAAAATGGTATGGTTTTCTACATTTTCAAGGTATCATAAGGTTTTTTTTTTTAATTTTAATAAGTTATTTTCCCAAATTCTGACTGTTTTAAAAAAGCAATATTTTTTGGATTTTGAAAAATGGTGGGGAATCGTGGGCCACCAAATCCAAATTGACCAAATAACATGCAAAGTTTATGAGTTGACCCAAAACTGTGATTTCCTAATTCATTTTGTTATTTAAAAGCAATTTCAGATGATGAAATAAAAAAGAGAGCTGTGTATGATCGCATAGATTCCAAAACCTGGGTCGCGAACGTTTTGGCATAGTTCCTTATATAGGATGGACTAAATATTTTTCATAACTCTTCATTTGGCATAAGACAACTTTGCAGATAGGTTAAACGTATTTTAAGTTCTGAATGTGAATAAAAACATAAAAATATAGGGGATTCAAGATGTGTGGCCCACGATTCCCCACAAGCTATGATTTGCAAATTGGTTGCGTTTATGTGATTTATTGATGTTTCATCAAAAATTCCTTTTCAACGTGAAAGAGAATGACAAAACTAAGATCATTAGCGTATGAGCATATTTTTGTTATGCACTTTAGGTTCCCCATTGATGAAATTAGCAGGTGTTTTTTTTAATTATGTAAGTAAATTTTTCTAACTTTTTTAGCTTGATAAATAAAAGAAGCATCTGATGCGTATTTCACTCATCAACATATAGGAGTATATGCTCACACAAAGCGAAGACGATGACAGTTGGTTTGAGATTTTTATCTCAACACACATCTGAGATATTAAAAGTGGCCCACGTTTCCCCATGGCCCACGATACCCCACTCTCCCCTACAATGTAACTCTTGGCCAAAGACATTTCATTTAACGACAAGATATGACGTTTACTAATCACTCATCACTAGTCACTAATCGTACTTCCATAGCCAGAACTTATGTCTGAGTCCCAAGAAATAAATGTGTTATTATTCTTCTTGTCTTTGTTCATGTTTTTAATTGTTTCAACATAAAAATATTAAAATGATCAAAAACACAAAATGGTTGGGCCTACCATGGAGCAGAGAACGCAGAGACATCCGGAACGCAGGAACAGGAAGAAACGTGGACCACCAACCATTACCATACGTTTTGAATGGGCAGTATCGTTGGAAGCATGCTAAGAAAAATGCTCGTTGATGAAGAAGCAATGCGTAATCTAATTTTTTTCGCCAATCGCTTGGGTCCTTCTAGAAGGGCTGGAAATGATTTATTTTGTACAGATAAATTACAAAACCTAAGTTTTTTGAAATACTTGATGTAATAAATAGAATGACTTAAGAAATCTATGCAGATATTTTCTTTCTTGAACTGTTTTGGATTTCTGGCACTCTTGGAAAGAAAAAAGAACAAAAAAACATTCAAAGACACAAAACCTTACGAGTCATGATGATAACTCGAAAGGTTTTTCTAAACGAATTTGATCTAGATGCAAAACTAATTAACTTATTACATTCTTTATAACATATATTGAACATTGTATAAGTAAAAGCCAATGTGTATAAAAGATTATGTTAAATAAGCTCTAAAAGATGTAGGAATTATACTTAGCTTTCATTTCTCCTGCTTATGGTGATTTCCTTATGAACATTTCCTTAGGTAGATTTCAGCAACCCCCTTGGTTGCACTATCCCCCAAACAAATTGAAAAGATCGCAGCAATCACAAAGTTTAGCATTTTAGTCACAATTTTCCCAAGGCGAAAAATATAACCATCATTTCTTTAATGAGTTTCCACCTCAGAAACCGAAAAATTCACATTCAAAATTCAATTTCACCATAACAATTAGTGTTCTGAGATAAATAACTAATTTCATATACTTCTCGGGGCCTGTGATATAGCTCAGTTGGCAAGTCTGTTGTCTCCTGAGCCGATGTCCGCGAGTTCGAGCCCTAGAGTAAACATCGAACACAGTTGTACCGGATAGTTTTTCAATAACGATCCGCCAACTGCAACGTTAATAAAAGTCGCGAATGCCATAAAGATGGTAAAACGACTATAATCGAAACAAAAAAAATGAGTGTCTTGATATTCTTATACAAACCATCCTTAGCCCGATGAACTATCGGGACACAAATTTCACGTCATTCCGGCCACCCGTTTATAAGTTATGATGTCACAAAAAACAAGCCTCCGTTTTTAAACATAAGATCACTGTCTACTCAGCGTTGGACGTTTAATTGTTATTAAAACTAACTGACTTGAATTCCATTTTTTGGTGCGTATCTTTGAGATATTATTCACAGTTTAATTTTGCCCTCAAAGCTCCGATTTTTTTTTAACAAAGGTGAATAAACTGTTTTTCAATTTGGTGTTTCGTAAAAGATTATTTTATTGAGATGTTAATCAAAGTTGTATAAATCCAAGAAAAATTCATAAATTTTGTCAAAAATTACAGTTCGTACATATTTACAGACTTTATAGATCTTCTAAATTTAATTTAAATACCGCTGAGATAGAATTTCTAAGGCTAATCCAACTCATATAATGTGGAATGCTTATTTGCAAGTAAAATGATTCAGTATAAAAATTTTTTGGCATGATTTCTTTATGAAATTTCTATAAATAGTCGATCCAGGATTTTTCAGTCAAACCACACATATTGTTTCTATCAAGAACTCAGAATTCAGCCGATGATTTTGATGCTGAGTCATATCTTTATGAATTCTTTGTCGATCATATCGATAAAAGCCCTGAATATTTCAGAACGAAAATGGTGCTCTTGTTAATGGTTTTTCGCCTGTATTTGAGCAGCGGTCTAAGAAATACCGATTTTTTGTGTGAGCTTCTGTTTTAATTTAATGTATTATTCGTTTTCGCGCTAAAAAGAACATATGGAGAGAAAATTTTGATAATTAATTTATGATTTTATTTTATTAAAAGTCATGGCACCAAATTTTTCCTAAATATTTTTCATCCATACCATCCAGAGTATCAAGATCAAGGGAGCGTTTCAAAAATAGACATTTTGGTTTTAGAACCAAGTCAACTTTAACATTTTTTAAGCTGATTTACCTAAAACTTGTCAGATTGCCCGGTTTCACAAGGACTTTCCCGGATATTTGATAAATTTATAGGATCCGGTCCGGATTTCGATAAAAAAAATCGTTCGGTTTTTTCCCGAATTTATTCATTTTTTTTTATTATTATTTATGCGTACTTAAACGAAACTTTTTGAGCAAGTTTTAACAAAATGATCATAAACGGTTTCTGGGTGCTTAAAATACCATTGAAAATCTGCTAATAAATTTCGAAAAAAAATTATTCAAGTGTTTTTCTTTTTAATTTTTGTTGAGTAGTTCCTGAACTTGGGCAAAATTAAGATTTATATTCACAATTCAGATGAAAATTAAATAATTTAAATAATGAATACATATTATAGATTCATGAATAAGGGCTTTGAAACTTGGCTCATGAAACTCTGATCTGAAATAATGATTCAGAAAGCATATTCTTTCTACAATTCAGAAATCATAGGAAATTTAGAAACAAATTCAAAATTCAATTACAATCCAACAAAGGAGAGGATTTAAAAACCTGCCCGAAAAATTATTCATTTTTTCGGCTGAAGCTATAGCTATTGACGTAGCACTTGAACAAGCTATTTCTCCAACGGCTATTTACACAGACTCGGCCAGTGTACTGGCCGCCTTAGAATTTGGAACTAAACACCCAATCATCCAAAATATTTTATCCCATGAAAATATTAAAAATGTTACGATGGTCTGGATACTCAGTCACGTTGGAATCCCTGGAAATGAAGAGACTGAAAGACTTGCAAATTTAGGAATCGATTGAGAAATACATGTTACAAAAATCCCTAAAGCGGACGCGCTTAAGTGGTTAAAAACAAAATTAAATTTACAACACAAGCGGAACTGGCAGAATCAGCAAAATGTAAGACTTAAAAAAATGAAACAAACAACTGATGAATGGGATGATGTTATAAACCAGAGAGAGCAGAGTATCCTTACTCGACTAAGAAATGGCCACACCTGGATAACCCATAAACATCTGATGGAGGGAGCGGAAACACCGATATGCGAAACATGTGGTATCGAATTGACGGTCAAACACATCATACTTGAATGCCGAAAATACGAAAACTTGAGACGAGATGTACTAACCGAAGGATACCTAGCAGAAATACTGGAAAACGATCGGAAAAAGGAAAAATTAGGGATCAGATTTTTAAAACAAAATGATCTATTCAATTTCATCTAAACTGTAAAAACTACTTTTTAAGAGGGTGAAAACAATTGGTTAATTTCTCACTAAATAAAACATACAAAAAAAAGTTAATTAAGGTACAAATTCAGAGCAGAATGCAGACTCATAATTCAAAATTAAATTTAACAATAAACCCTTCGTTTCATGATTTTTTATTTTTCCTTAAATATATTCTAAACTGTTGGAAATGATGTGTACATAAAGAAAAAATAAATAAATAAAACACGATTTTTCATTTTTCCATACATAAATTGACGCAAATTTGTTACTTTACTAAACGAAGAATTAAGATAAAAATATTGTCTGATTTGTTAAGGAATTCAAATGATCACAAACTTAAAAATTTGCTAAAAATTGCAAAATTCCAAATTTTTCATCAAAATTAATTTATTATAGAATTATCGAATTTTTTTAAGTGAAAATTATTTGTTATAAAAATGTACGTAGGTATCTGATCTTCATTTAAAAAATCTGCATAAAACTCAATGTTCTTTGGGTATATTGTTTAACATTATTAATATTGCTGTATAATATTTATTGAAAATATAATACTAAAAAACCAAAATCATAAATTTGTTTATATTTGCATAAACCGTATTTAGACCGAAAAATTTGGTTTGTTTTCCTCGATGGTTGAAATCTTTCAATTTGCTCAAGAGTTTTGAAGTTTAAGCCTATCTGATATGAACTTAGAATAAGTTGAGCATTCCAGAATATTTCTGATGTGTATTTGAGCAGGAAAATTAAAGCAAATTCAAAACATGGAAAAAATCGGGCATTGATCTAAAATTTTCCAATTCATTAACCGGGAAACAACCGGGAAATTTTGAGCAGAATCGGTACATTATTAGAAGAAATGATAATGATCATTCAAAATGAATCACTTCAAATTGAAATATTTCCATGGAAAAACATCAGCAGCATTCAAATCATATTAGAAGCGTAAATTTTGGTGTTAATAACTATGAAAAATAGTTTTTGTATCCAAAAATCAGAACTAACCATAACCTGGGCAACAGTATGGAATATGCCAAATTGCTAAAAAAAAAAAAAAATATATACATTTACAGCAGGGGTGAGCAACCTTTTGAAAAAACGGGCCAATTTAAATTTTAAATCTTGTCGGCGGGCCGCACTTAGAATAGTTTTTTTTGTGACAATTATCAGAGCTTCACATCATTTTTTATGTATGTATGTATGTAGGTAATCCACCATGGGTGCACGGATTCACCGCAGTTTGACCAAAGTATGGATTTATTTGCATTATTAGCTCGACCAATTTCCAATGCATTTTATGCCATACCCGGCACCATGGCTTCGTATGAACTGTTATGTTGTGAATGTATTTCGTGTCTATGTAAGTATATTTTGGGAGAACGAATCAATTAGCTACTCAACCAGTTGAAAATTTATAACATTTTCAATGTTAAAATTTTACTCGGGTATTCCGGCATCCATGTATATACCCGGCTAGCTGGCAACTAATGGAACATTCTTATATACAATTAAAATAATATTGGTATGAAAAATATAATGAAACGATCTCACCATAGTTCAGCTTCACAATTCCTCGCTGCCTATAAGTCAGCAGCAATTCAACGATTTTGTTATACATTTCTCTAATTTGTTTGCAAATAAATTTGCTCTTCTTATTACACCAAATCTTAGGCACCAGGTACTCTTAGGTTAAGAACCTTCGAACTGGTAAGCATGCGCCTCACTCAAAACCACTTAGAGGAACCCAGCCCTCAACCCAACCCGTCATCGCCAAAAACAAACTCAAAAAACGAGTAAAAGACGTTGCTGACGGGAAAAAATAGAATCCACGCAGAGAGAGTAAAAATGATAGAGAGAGAGAGAGAGAGAGAGAGAGAGAGAGAGAGAGAGAGAGAGAGAGAGAGATCTCCGATTGATGATGGGCGTATGCGTCGCTTGCTTTGATCGAATCACGTTTGCACAAGACTTCTCGTGGATAGTATCACATTCGATTATGTTTCGGAAAGGGTAGAATATCATTTCTGGTTTGAATTCCCATTGAAATTTAACTATTTTCGTAAACGCATAGCAAAGGAACATTCTTCTTCATATCACCTTAACTTTTTGAAAATTTTCTTCGAACTGACTAAGAATCATTTTTAACCTAAAATCGTTTGATAGCTTTACGTTCTTCAGACAATGCCCAATTTATTTCACTTTAACGAGCCGAACGAATAAGTGCCTTTAAAACAGCTCACAAAGAAAATTAAGCTAATTTCTTTTACTTTTTTCCAACTACAGACACTGTTTCACCTTCATAATTTTCTTTCATATTCTTCAATATCACTCTTTTCACCCAAATACACCGAATAGCTCATCAAACTATTATTTTCGTGGAAAATCCACCAAGAGATGGAACAAACGCGGCGGCTCAAATTCTGTTACCACTTCCTTTGCTTTTTATGCGTTATCGCTGCCACATCACCCAACCAACCAGACTCTTTAATTTTCGCCGCTTTCAAAGCAATTTCTTTTAAGAATTTTTGAGTAAAACATTTGAGCACACCAGTCACAACCCTTGTTCTAACTTTATCTTTAAACTTCTCAATACGTGGATGGTCCTGACTCCATAGAGGGGAAAGAATGAACCGTACCCGACGAGAGCGCGAAGTAGACTGAGAGCTTCACATCATTTTTTATAGCTACAAAACTTTGGAGAAAACAAATCTAAAAAAGGAAAGATAAAAGAAATTCACGTGTTTAAAAACAGAAATTCAACACGGATTTTTAAATACTCGATATTGAAAAGGTACCTCACTAAATCTTTGTCATTTTTAATTTCTCTCAATTTTTTAATAGTACTTCTTGGCGAACATTCGTTCTTACAACATTCTTGTTCAAACCGATGGTACTATTCGTCATCACTTCCATTTAAAAATTTTCTGGAGCTTACCACATAACTAAGAGCAAGTTCACTGGTGTTGGCAAAAAGTGGTAAAAATTTTGACATTTTGAAAATTTTACCATGCAAAAATATTTTTAAGATCTTTGGGCGTTGTATTTATTTAAAGCACTGTTTCTATTTCAGCCTTATGTGATAGAAATATTGCTATTTTTGCATCACAGAATGCGAAACTACAACACGTGTTGTTAAAAAACTTGAAGACCACAGATCTTGAAATTATTTTTGCATGACAAAATTTTCAAAATGTGCAAAAAGTGGCAAAATTTCTACCACTTTTTCCCAACACCAGTAAACTTGCTCTAAGAGTGTGATCAATATATATTTGAAGAAATCACAGCCTTCTTAGTGTTGGATGTTGAATCGCTAATTGACTTTCTGTGCTCTTTTTCCACAATTAAAACTTGTCCTGTTGTCTCCTGAGCCGATGTCCGCGAGTTCGAGCCCAAGAATAAACATCGAATAAAGTTGTACCGGATAGTTTTTCAATAACAATCCGCCAACAGCAACGTTGATAAAGTCGCGAATGCCATAAAGATGGTAAAACGACTATAATCGAAACAAAAAAAAACTTGTTCTCAAAGCCTAGATTTTTTTCTTAAACCCGTTTTTTAAATTGAAGTTCTCTATTGGATCATTGCATTCAGATGTTCAGCAAGGTTGTCGAAATCACATTAAAATGTTCAATTTCACATATTTTTAAGCAACTATCTTCAAATCTACATTCTTGATTTTAGAATTTTTATCCACATTTTTATAATTTTTAATCTTCTTATTGCGATAGGATTTCTTATGCTATATTTTGACTCTGGTAATGTGGATTGCGAATTTTAAGTGAGATAGCTCAATTTATCGATGTTTGTGATAAGTTTTCTATCAAATTTCTGAAAGAAGGATCACAGATAATCGTCAAAGACATTTTGGGTGGAATCACAGAATTTCAGATATCTGTTGTTTGTATCAAGAACTAATAATTTTTGTGAGTAGCTTTGATGCTTGCTGATTCATGTTGATAAACAATCTAGAATCGTTCACCCAGCCAGGCTTTATTATTTAACTTTCGTAATTTTTGTCAATATTCAAAAATAAAACAATGTATCACAAGTTTTTCGTTTATTTTTTTTTGCAGTATTTGAATGCTAACAAAAAAGCCTTTTTGCCGAATTGTATAGAATAATTTTAAAAAAATCATCAGTCGAGCATATTTTTTATCATTTAACAATAATTTTGCTTGAAATGAAAATAATGACTTTACTAAACGGGCTTCGAAATTCCTTTTAACATGTGTTGGTCTCGATTTTTGGCTGTTCTTTCGATTTTGCTTTTCTGATTTTGCTATTCAAAGTGGTAGGAATTACATAATAAGGAAAAAAGAATCCCAAATAAAAAAGGAAACATTCCAATATTACGTTATGCCAATAAACAATATTGCATTTAAGCCTTGAACAGAACATGATGAACGCTTAAAATGCCAAAAAAAGTCATAATCTGAAATTTTCTTAACTATCCATTGTAGAAAAAAGTTAAGGCATACAAATTTGAAAAAATCTTCGCGGGCCGCACAAAAAGGTCTCGCGGGCCACATGCGGCCCGCGGGCCGCGGGTTGCTCACCCCTGATTTACAGCATAAAAAATCGCGAAATTTTATACCATGAAAAGTTTTGTTTGGAAACACTGCAAATTGTGATGTGCCATGTCTGCATATTGAGTATACAATGAAGAATACTTCTCACATGATTTTGGCAAAAAAGAAAGGCAATTTATTGAAACTGCTTAAAATGACGACACATTCCAACAAAACATAGGTGGCCAAATCATGGCTCGCGGGCCACATGTGGCCCGCGTTCAACTTTTTTGGCCCGCGAAGCTCTTCTTGAAAAAACCAAGTTCTGAAAATTTAACGTTTTTCTTGGTCTGGATAAATCATTTGGATAGATAAATCTGAATCCACACCAACTTAATTTTAATCAAAGATCTGGAAATATCTTTGAATTGATGTAAGTTAAAAAGGTAAAAGTGTACAAAAACTTATATCGAGAAAACAAGCTTTTAAATTGTTGTGTTTGGCCATTTCCATACATATTTCAGACACTCGCTATTTTCTTTCAAACGTAAAATTATGCGACTATAATTTAAAAAATCTGAAAAAGTAACAGATTCTAATTTGGAGCATATAGCATCGTTTGGCATTATTTGCTCAAAATTGATAATTTTTGTACTTATACCTGTGCTTATTTGGCCCCCTCCCTCTCCCTTCCCGCCCTCAGAGCGCCTCATATACATTTACAAAAAAGATACCGTCGCTGAAAAAAAAAAACCATTACCATCACAATTTTAAAGTTAGCAAAATCGTACGGTATTTTATACATTACCTGTAAATTCCATCACTCATTTTCAATGTTTTCCGGTTAGGTTTTGGTATGAAGAGCATTCAAACGGACTCTTGTATTAATATTGAGGAGTTTGAATAACCTCAGGAAGATAGTAAGACCGTATAAAATTGTATTTTATCAACTGAGTCCATCCATCAAAAATTTAATAACTTATGTAATTTATGTAAAATATCGAAAGTTTGCTCTGTAATTTTTTCCAATTTGTTATTTTTTGCTAAGCTTCAACAGAAAAAGGTATATTTAAGAGTATTATTCCGATTTGGTACTGATAAATCGCTCAGAAGAACGAATTTTTCACTTAAAAAAAGTGCAATTATTATAAAAGAATCAAATTTGTATTCATCCTGTTAGTAGAAGGCTTCCCCAATACACTCGTAAAATCAAGTTCCTGTAAAATTTGAAAAGAGTTGGATTGAATTGCGGTCCGTACTTTGAAAAATCAATATTATTTGAAAAAAAAAATCTTTTAAATGTCAGAAGCTCGTGAACGTAACTTTTTTTTAAAAAAATTCCGTTCGGCGTTTTTTTATTTGTTTTTCTAATTTTTCTAAGGAGAACGGTGAACTTGAAAATTTTAAAAATTGGGCGGTAATTGTTTAATATTTAGAGACCATAAAATTGACTAAATCTCCATTGTAGTAACGCGATTTGACATTTCTGGGATCGAAAAACTGAGGAGGTTTTACATCTCTTGAAAAAATTGACGTTTTTACATAAGTTGGGAGGGGTAAATCTTTTCATATTGCGCAATTTTTCTACTATTTTTGAAATGGAGCTAAAATTGTAAGAATATGCAAGTAACAAAAATGATTTATTAAGATCACTCTATACTCGATGTGATCAAGGCAAATTTTTTTACAGCGTTATAAAAAATCTGATATTATTGTTTTTTTATACTCTGAAATAATTTGTTTTTTTTTTTGGCCCGCCAGCCAATCTCTTTTCATAAATTTGGCCCGCCTGTTGAAAATGTTGGCCACCCATGCAACAAAACATTCTTTGAGCCCCTTTAACCCAAGATAAATGGGTTTAGTAGAAAATGAACATATCAGTAGCTAGGATCCTCCGTTTATGAAGAAAATAATATAGAACGGGATAAAATTCATTTTTTAATATATCCCAGAAGATATTCGCTTTCAACCTTGGCTGGAAATCAATCTTCTTCGTTAATTTTTGCCCCTGCCCCTTCGTTAATTTTTGTACCTCGGAGGTACATCCAATTTCAATAACAATTTTTTATCAAACTTTGAAATTTTGTCATACTTAGTATATAGACTTTTCAAATTTCAAAGTTTGATAAAAAATTTGTTATTGAAATTGGATGTACCTCCGAGGTACAAAAGTACATCAGATATTTTCTATAACGAAGGAAATCGGTCTAGTAACAGCAAAGTTATTCACATTTGTTTTTCAACTACATAAAAAGAGTTTTATGCAAAATTTCATACTAAGTACACTTAAGTATAACAAATAATGCATCAAATCGCCCAAAAATTCTTCAAGCAACTCAAATGTGATGTTTGTTCGAGTATATAAAGTCTCAGGAAAAGTTTATATAACTAAGTATGAGAAATTTCAAAGTTTGATAAAAAACTGTTATTGAAGTTTGATGTACCTCCGAGGTACATCAGTTTTCCGAAAAAAGTATGTTTTTTGCTCTTTTAAAACGTGAGACCCTGAAATTTAACCGTCTGTTCAGCGAGACAATCGCATAGTTCTATAACTATGAAACTATTGAGGTACGTTCAATTCTAAGAGAAGGTACGCATATGTACCTTTTTGGCACAAGCCGAAAAACTTAATTTCAGGTGGAAATTCAAAAATTGCCCCACTGAATGGATTGACGTTCTTTTTTATTCTTAAAAACGAATTTTGCACTGCTGCTGTGGTTTAATAAAAACTTTAAATTTCAATTTTTTTTATCTTGTATGTTTTAGAGTAATGCCTAGATTTTTTTGTTTTGTTTTGTTTCGATTATAGTCGTTTTAACATCTGTATGTCATTCGCGACTTATATCAACGATGAAGTTGGCGGACAAGTCATTGAAAAACTTATCCGGTACAACTGTGATTGATGTTTACTCTTGGGCTCGAACTCACGGACATCGGCTCAGAGAGCAATTGACTTGCCAACTGAGCTATATCACAAGCCCATGCCTAGATTTTGTTCGGATTCGTTTTTTTTCTTACTAATTTTTCTAAAATCGTCATTAATTGCCCGATCAAGTAGAGTATGGTATGCTTAAAGTTAAAGATCATCGTTGATTTTAACAACTATTTTGAAGGTATCTTGCTCCAATTCGATTTGTATTGAATTCGATTTCTAATATGCAACCAAATTTTGAAATCAGAGGGACCCATACTTGAAAAAAAACTTGTAATACATCATCAGTTAAAATCATCTGGTTGAAAATAATCGACTTAAAAACATGAGCGGCATTAAAATAAGAGATATATAAGGAAATTTAAAAAAAAAAAATTTTTTTATTAAAAACTCAATAGAATATTTATTTGGCCGAATAGTTGAAAAAGTCAATTATTCGGTAAGTCTCAACTTCAAAGCCTAAGATTCAATTTTTCTATTCATGCATGTCATATCCACGTTAAAGCTAACAACCAATTTTACGAGCATATGGCTACCCAATTCGGGCAATAACAGCTTATGAACAGGTAGGCTCAACAGATTTTGGCACCGTTACAAATTTCAAGCCTAGTTGGTGTGTCAATTTGCATCATAATATGTCTCACCAAGCTTGTTGCTGCAATCTTGCTAATAGGAGCGTTATTGCTTTTGGCTTCGCCATACCCACCACCTGCTAGCGGTATTTTTTCCAGTTTCATGCAAAAACCAACTCTCGAGTCACTTCCTGCTGTTAAAAGGTTAAAATTTTTGCGAGTAGAAAGCCACATCTGGCGTATCCTTTTTTTTTCGTTTAAGCCTTAGCGAAATTGAACTTTGCAACCTACCAAAAGCCTCGAATCGTTTCAATGACAAATTGCACAATTTGCATCATACGTTTTTAAACGGTGTTCATGAATTGAAAGACCCCACAAAAAAACCACTGGTAGTCATATTCGTTTAAATGGCAAATTCCGAACTAGAAGAGGTATGTAGTCATGTAGTATGGCGATGGTGGCATAACTAGAGAAGATAAACAAGAAACGTGTGGCACAACCGTAAGTTTGGCGCTATGCCAGAATTGCCATTTTCGGTGGCCCTTCTTCCTCTATACACCTTTCAACGAATTTGGAACAGTCGACGATTTGGTGAATTTGCACTAGGACTATGCCAAGCAAATAGAGCGGAAAATATTTTGTCCAGTTTGATTGTCTAGAGCTGACAAATGTTATTGGCTGCACTTTGTGGGATGTGATTTATGCGATTGTTCAGTTTTGATGAATGGTTGCACTTTAAGATTGTTTAGGTAGATTTTTCATTCAGAAATATAGAATGTTTCATTTTGAAGCTAATGTTATCTCGAGTTCATGAGTCCGGATTATTTCTGCTAGTTTTAGTTTTCTTCACTATCGAATAAAATGTACAAAACGTTTACGTTTCTATCGGATATCATTCATCTATTCAGTACTTTGTATGCATGAAGCAAAAAGTCAGTGCGTCTATTCTAATGTCTTTCGGAAAGCCCTGCCGATTTTATGCTTGTCTATCCAAAACGTTTCGAATCAGACACACGCACCCCAAAAAAAGACAATCGATTGCTCTCTTTTCCGGTTTATGTAGGCACTTTTGGCAGTTTCTCTGCCCCCTTCGAAAGCATCGATGAAACATTTTCAAAAATTTCTGACTATATTTCTTCACACAGCATGGGGGAAACATCCCAGAAGCTTCGTGACCCGGAAATGAAAGACACTTCCAAATAAAGTGATACACTTTATGCCATTTGAATCTTGGTCCCTTTGGCTTGGCCAGAATTGGACGATTTTGGAGTGTGTCCGCCTAAATGGGGAAAGATGAGTGTCGAAGTGGTTTTCAAACAAAGCCCTTTTATTTCTGGGAAATCGAAAAGCTCATTGCGTTTGCTGTATGTTCTTCGTGTAACAAAAAAATAAATAAATGAGGGTATGGGAATCGAGAAAGTCAGGACAACACGCAACAGAAATAATAATTTCGTTCCCCTTCTGGTGCTTCTGAATGGAAATGAAAAAAAAAGACAGCCCGATACAGGTGGCCAATGGAGAGGATTCGATTGACCCAGATTATGAAAGAGGGCCTGGGATGAGTTGATAGTTATGTGTCCTTTTGGTATAGGAATGGCTCTCTCTAATCGATACAATTGTTATCTTGGGTCTGCTTGTTGGATCCAGTAAAAGGCACAGTTTATGTCGATCCGGGGCTTTTGCGAATCAAATTAATTTCAATTGCTCCGATACCTTTCTCAGAAACTGGGATTATAATAAATGCTTTGGATGGGAAAGGCATCATTTGAAGAAAATGAAAAATATCAATTACTGCTCTTATTGAAAAACTTTTTTTTTTTTAAACTTTGAGGATATTTATAGCGTAATGATAAATGACCAATAGAACGCAATTTTTGGAAATGTTTTTAGATCAAAACTTCAGGCGAAATTTGAGTTTCGAACTGATTATTTTGATGGAATTTGATAAACGTAAAACATTGTTAGTGAACGACTAGAGATCACAGTTAAAAATGTTGGACAGAGACTACTCTCAAAATTTTCGTTTGCAATAAATTTTGAAAAATCTGAGAGAAAAAATTACGATCCAAGAAGCTGAAAAAAAAACCTTTTAGACAGTTTTTAAATCGTATTTCAGGCTTCATGATAATTTCTATAAAACTTACTAAATACTTTGTTTGGAACAAGAAATGAAAATTAATTTGTTTTTTTTATTTGTCAAATAAAGTGAATAAATCCGAGCTAAGCATTTGTAAATGAAATCTTGGCAACCGGATCGGGCCAGACTGTTCTCAATTTTTTAAATTAAATATCCGGGCAATCCGGCAACCTTAAGTTAGCTATATGTTACATAATTTATTAAAGTTTAAGACGAACAAGATGAATTTTTTTTATTATTATATTTATAGATGACATGACAACCAAGGTTGCCGAAATCTTAGAAAAACCAGTATTGTCTCAGAATTTCGAGCAAAACTTCGTCGCAGAAAATGTGTCACGGATCACAGAATTTTTAAAATTTTCACAGAATTCACAGATTTTCTTAATTAAACCCAATAAATCACAGAACTCGAGAATTTTGGTGTCAAAAACACAGAACATTTTTCGGCAACCTTGATGACAAGTCGTGTATTCTGATTGCACAAATTATTCGAAATACCACATCTTTCGACGAGGTGAACAAGGATTATATTCAAATAGTTTGTATTGTTCCTTAAAAAATTAGCATCTCAGTGAACAATATCATTGTCAATTGAGATGGGTCTGTGTTCAAATATCAGTCTGGGACTGAGTCCATTGGCAGAACGAATAATGGGAGTGAGCCGTTTAGAATCACTTTGCAGAGTATCTTGAAAGTTATTCAGATCAAAGTTAGGCCACGCCAGCTACCGCATTTTGTCTCCTTTCGACGGAACCTTTACGAGGACACCCTGCATGAAGCGGGCCGGGAATGTTGCAAAATTTTCGACGATTGAGTAAACATCTGTATGAGATCTTTTTTTTTTTTTCCCTAAAATCGGTTATCGGTATGTACTGATTCGTGATCAAAATGTTGCCCAAAATCATTATAAAGAAATATACAGGAAAATCGGTATGTGTGGCATCGCTGCTCCAAGGTTATTTCCATGATGACTCTAGTATGGTGGTCTCAAATGAAAAATTGCACGTTCAGCCATATTGAAAAAAGTTTTGACAACAGATTGAAGTGTTTACGAAAAGGGGCTCCATGGATGCCAGGTGTTTGAGACAGTATAAATTGGTTGCGAGTAATGGATATTTAAAGTAACTTACCAGTACCCACCAAGCTTGCACCGTTGATGAAGATCCAATCTTTACCAGCTTAGCTAAACTGGCCGGAACCCAGTCGGAAGATTTTTTTGCAAAAATCAAAACAAAATCTTGACGACAGGCATAAGTACATATTTACAAACAAATCAGTGAACCTGGCTTCTCAGTCAGCCAGCTGTCAAAATATCGGCTGCGTTTCACCCCCTTCGCCGCATCCAACCCTCGTTAACTTTTTGTCAATCTGAGATCACCATACATGAGCCATCATGGTAGTTTCTCCGAGAAAATAATTCGAACACTGACTAACAGCGTTGCCACATTTAAATCTGTGCTCTTAATAAAAAGATTTTCTCCCATTTGCCCCATTTGGACAGACATCTGAACGAAACAATGTTGAAGACGACAATAGGAAGTCACAGAAGTATCTGAATTTCTTAAGTATGAGAGTTTCCAAACTAATAATGAAATATCTTCTTAAAGTATTGTGTTGTTCGAGAACATAATGGTTAACATCAACTTTATCCGTTTCATCTAAAGCTGAATTTCATGTGATGTTTTGTAGTCGAAGTACATAGCTTAACAAAAACGTGATTAGCGAGTTTAAAATGCCAAATTCTACACTGATTTGACACGAACGTTGCAGTTCAGAGTTATGCGCTCCATACAATACTACATTTTTTCACATTTGACAATTTTTTTATTTCTATTTTCGTATTTCAGATTCTGCATCTAGTTTAGGATTCTTGATTTTTATTTTGAATCATCATTAAAAGTTAGAATTGAATGATGGTTTTGAGTTTCTGGATTTAAAAGATGTTCTAATTTGGTTTTCAATTTAATTCAATATTTGATCCATGTTTTTGGCTTTCTAACAGAAAATCATGGCGAACGGTCAGTTGGGGATATCATTAATTAAGGGTCCAAGACCCCACTTTATAGGTACCAATCGACTCAGCTCGACGAGTTACGAAGATGTCCGTGGGTTTGTATGTTCCATTGAAACGTTCTTACCACATTAACTCCTATTCTAGGTTTCACGATTTTGATGAATTTAGTTTCAAAAAATTGGATTTTTTTTCCTGTAGGTCATATCTTAAAAAAAAACAAAATTGTTTAAAATTGTTCTATTCCATAGTAAATATCATGCTTATGTCGGTTCCAAAAAAGGTAGCCATCCATCATGAGAGTTCAGGCGGCTAACCCCTTGACCACTAGTGAGCGTCAATAAATGTGGCTCTCATATGTTTCCAAAGATAGTTTACACGCTGTAAGAAAGCCTCCAATCCACTGTTAAGTGTATTAAATCGGGTTTTTGGAACATATATGCACTTTCAATATCTAGATAATAATTTTCCGAGTTTAAACAAAATAAGAAACCGTAATATTGGAATATTGTTTATCGCCGCGCTTTAATGTAATTTGAATCATCGACGAAACCGTAATAATAGGTTTTTTGTTCAGATTCGAAGTTCTTAAACTATTTTCTTATACAGATTACTAACGGAACAAGTCTTCAAAATGAAGTATCAAATTTGAAAAATAAAGATTATCATTCGAAATTCCGATTTCTATAAGGATTCGAAAATAAGATTAAAAAAATGCTTGTTATTTTAATTTATATTGAAATCTTAAACTTCTTAATTTGGATGACAGATTCATAACTGAGGGTTCTGAAACAAATTTCACTTCTTTTCTCAAATTTTATTTTCGGATGATCTGGGATTTAGATTAAGGTTGCCAGAATTTTTTCCATTCTCATCCGGGCCTAGCAATTCCGGGCATTTTTTCAAAAAAACCTGGCAAAATCCGGGCATGGATTTCAATTTTTCGAAACCAAAAACCGGGCAAAATTCAGGTTTTATCTATATATATATAAAAAGCAATTTCTGTGGGTTTGTTTGTTTGTTTGTTTGTCCTCTATAGACTCAGCCGTTTTAAGAGCTAGAGAGCTGAAATTTGGCATGGATGCTTATTAGGACCAGGAATGATGAAAAATGTTTTCAGATTTTCGGATGACCCCTTTTGAAGGGGGTCGTCCATACAAGACAAATATTGTTTTCGCGATTTTGACGTTATTTTTTGTCGGATTGTGATGAAAATTTGCACGTGGGGGTTTTAAGAGATGAGCAATCGATTTCAGTTATTGCATTTTGGGTCAGAGGTCGGCAAAAGGGGTCGTCCATATTGACTTTTCAATATTTTTGTGATTTTGACGTTATTATACATCGGATTAAGATGAAAATTTGCACACGGAGGTTTTAAAGAATGAGCAATTGATTTTAACTTAAAACTAGTAAACTTAGGGTCAGGGGTCGGCAAAAGGGGTCATTCATATCCACTGTTTAACGTTTTTGTGATATTTGCGTTATTATACATCCGATTGTGATGAAAATAAGGACATGAGTTTTTTGAGGAACGGACAATCGATTCCAGTTATCCAATTTTGTAGAAGGGTTCGGCAAAAGGGGTCGTCCATATCCATTTTTCAATATTTTCGTGATATTGACGTTATTATTCATCGGATTGAGAAGAAAATTGGCGCTCGGACATTTTTAGGGACACGCAATCGGTTGCCGGTATAAAATTTTGTATAATAGGCCAGTCAAAGGAGTCGTCCATATTAACTGTTCGCAATTTTTGCGATATTGACGTTATTATACACCGAATTCAGATGAAAATTGGTGCACGAGAATTTTGAAATTTGAATTGCAAACGATTTCAGGTAAATATAAAATTTTATGTAAGGGACCTGCAAAAGGGGTCATCCATATTATCTTTTCAATTTTTTGTGATATTGACGTTATTATACAGCTGATTGAGATGAAATTTGCATATAGAAATTATTAAGGACGAACAATTGATTCCAGTTTTCCAATTTTGGGTCAGGAGTCGGCCAAAAAAGACGTCCATATTTACTATTTACTGTTTTTTTTGCGATATTGACGTTATTATGCAATAAATTGGTTTGGAAATTTGCACACGGGAGTTTCGGAGGAAGGGTAATAGATTTCAGAGATTAAAGTTCAAAAAGAGGCCACCGGTCTGCAACGATCAAGTCAAAATTTATACACGATTTATTGGGGTTGGGATGGTCAATTGATTTCTGATTTCAATATATGTAACAAATGACAAAAAAAGGGGTCTTATTAACTGTCGTCGAATTTTCTTAGCAATAATCACGTGAGTATGTACCGCATCGAAACGATAATTCATAAACGGGGGTGTTTTGTCGCGGCCAATTCATTCCTGATTTCAAATTTAGTAGCGACAGAAAAAGTGATCGTACATATAACGTGTTCAACATTTTTGCAATAATTGCTTAAAAATGCATTCGGAATTGCATCTGGAAAATGCCTGTAAATTAACATTCATTTAAACTATTCATGACATATTCTAAATTGAAAGCGAAACGGAGTTCGTATGGGATCAGCTAGTTATATATAAAAGCAAAGAAAAAATGCAAAAAAATGAAATTAATATTTTATTAATGCAATTGCAGACTTCCAAAAACTTTTTGGAACACTTAAATATTTAAAGGTTTATAAAAGTAAATCAGCGAAATTATTTGAAACAACCGCTGAAAATTTCCATACCGTTAATCGATTTTGCTGAAACTTACTAAAAAAATTTGATTTTTTTTTGGTTTCTTTGTGAAAATTGTGTAAAAATCCGGGAAATATCCGGACTTTTTTCACGATATCCGGGCAACCGGGCCGGGCCGGACTTTCTCGAAATTTTACATCAAATATCCGGGCAAACCCGGATAAAACCGGGCAATCTGGCAAGCTTAATTTAGATACAGATTCAAATGCAAATTTTTAATTTGGGTTCAGAAATCGGAATCAAAATTATTGTTTAAAGTTTACATTCAGATTCAGACCATTCAGCCCAAAGAACTTTATTATCATGAGAAAAATATCCAGTTGACTATTTTGTTGAGATATTTAATTCACAGGAGATTGTGATTCATGTATATTTTTTATTGCAAATTTGATTTCAAAATTTCAAATTATTTTCTTTCAGATTGAGTTTGTTATCTGATTCATCTGAAAACCACAAGTATAAAACTGAATTTAAGTTTATTCAGTAACTATTTAAAGTCAAGACCTGATATTTATTTTTCAAAAAATTAAAGGATATTATGATATAAAAATTTGAAAAAATATATGAAGATTCATTTTACCATCGGTGTTACTGAAGGCTTTATTATGTTAATGTAGCTTACCATTTTTAATAATTTAGAACTTATTTTCAAAACTGACTATCAAAACTATAAAAATTTTAATTTAAAATAAAAACTTAAAAATAGATTTTTAAATAGCACAAACAATATATTATTTTTAAATCCATACATTGTTTGAGCAAAATTATCATAGAAAAAAATCAGTCTCCAAAACCCCTTTCATGAAACGGTTCATCCAACGGCCCTGCTCTTGTGGGACTTCACTCGCCAATCCCACCACAGTCATCGGATGCACTATTTAAAAAATTAAAACTTTTGATCAACAGTTCTTCATAAGGCATAAATTTGTTAATAAGAGGTAGATAAAAATATTTCTTAATACATTTCAACAAAACATTTTAATCATCGATTCTAAAGGGATTTTATAATAGACTGCATACTGTTTTAAAACTATATTTTGTATGTGGATCAATGGATTGTTTTCAAACACATCAAAAATAGATCCGGAGTCTTGTTATCTTCTATTCGTCTTTTAATTTTAATCTTTTCATTCTTCCTAAACGATTACCGATAAAACTGATTTAAAATTCTTTGAACTAGAGTGCAGAAAAACCCAGTCAAAAAACTTATAGCAATGGAGTTTGAACAAAATTGGCGTTGATCCTGATACTGATGATATTCGTTTGAGGTAAAATCCATTTTTAAATGAAACTAGAACGAGACAAAAAAAATATCTCTTATATAATTATCCCAAGGTTGTAAGATTGCCCGGTTTTATCCGGGTTTTCCCGGACAAATGATAGAAAGTTTGAGAAAAGTTTAAATCCCGTATTTTGCCCGGATTTATTCACTTCAAATCAAACAAAAAAAAAACATTTCTGTTGTAAATTTTTTTTTATTTATGCGTCTTAAACGAAATTTCTTAAGCAAATTTTATTAAAACAATCATGAAAAGGTTTTCGGAAGCCTAAAATACGATTGAAATTCTGCTGATGAGTTTTAATGATTTTTTTTTCATTTTTTCTTGATTTTTGTTGAGTAATTCCTGAATTTTGATCAAATTTGCCCGGATATTGCCAGGATTTTTAGTCGTCAATTTTGAAATCAATGCCCTGATTTTGCCAGGTTTCATATAAAATTTCCACGATTTATCCGGCCCAGTGACGTGCTAGAAAAATTCTGGCAGCCTCAAATTATTCAATCTGGAAGTTGACTTGGTATCGTTCTTGCACTTTCTTTTGCAATTTGGTTCGAATGTATCCAAATAAACAAAATATTAATTTTAATCAGAAAAATCCCCTATCTAATTGTGATAAATTAACTTAAACCAAGAAAAATAAAAATTTTAACATTACTTTAATCATGCTGCTTTCAGTTCTAGAAAACTAGGAAAGAAAATGTAAATCGGAATTCAATGTTTAAAATAACAGGTAGGGAGCCCCCCTTGAACTAATATCTAGAATTGTTTTTCTCTACTATAAGTTAAACAGTTAAGTAGGGTAAGCATTACAGAATTTTTCCCGTAATTTTTTGGCGGAACAAATGTTTACAATACCTTGTAATATCTGGTCATTTTCTTTCGAATTTTTCAACATAAAATCCGGTCAAATCTTAGTAGAATTCGATGATAATTTGAAGAAAATTCTATAAGAAAGTGACTGAAACCTTCAAATCCCTTCAAATCTCTTTTCAATTAAAAAAAAAATAAGAATAAAACAAGCACAGAAAAATTGAGCTTAATGTAGACCTCAATTTGGTGTATTTGTCCACTTTACTTTTCAAACCCGGGATATCCGAATAGATTTCAAGAATCTGCAATGCATTCCGTACAAAAAATAACACATCACTTTCTCTTATTTATTAAATAAAGAAAATATTCCAGGACTTTGCAGCGAATGAAGCATTGAGATAAGGAAGTAATTGCTGCTCATTTAAAAAAAAAATGTAACAATTTTTACGGGGAATAGATCAACTTTTTAATGGATTTGTCAAAATTAAATTAAAAACAAAAATTATCAGTTTTCGAAAGAAAATTTGCAAAAAATTGAAATAGTGAAGATACTGAAGCAAAACATTTAAAATCCTTTTTATTCGTATTTATTCTCACTCGTGCATTGTAGGGAATACAATTTATAAAGCCAGGAAATCTCGAATGCTCACTTTGTAAACATTAGTATGAATATGAATAATGCAAAATGTATCTTAGTTTTTTGATTAAAATTGCAATTTGCGTACATTTATACATTCAACACCCATTTTAATTTTGAAAAAAATGCAACTGTAGTTGACTTAATAGGATCATTCGACAAATATCCTCTACTAAAAGAAATACCCTGAATTCATTCTTTAAATGACTATTCTTAAATTATCTTTACCTAAAAACGCTCTCATAGTACAATTGCGAATTTCATTGAGCAATTCTCTAAACATGGATATTTCATTGTTATAAACTTATCCTCATCCCAATTTATGATTTTGGGCTTGAACATATAATTTCCCTTCTGAATTGTTGTTTTTAAAAGGTAACTTTTGTCACATTAACACAAACTTTTGACAAAAGCTTCTTTTTAATAGAACATTTTTCAAGTGATTTTTAATATTAAGTTTTTATCATTTTAAAAATTTCAATACGTTATATGAACACGATTTTTTTTTGTTTTTAAAATATGAAAGTGAAATAAACATTTTGATTTGAAAAAAATTACACAAAAATTATATTAATTTACAATACCCGGCTTCCTCTGATTATAACTTTGATTCTCAATTTTGTATTTGAATCTCATTTGTAATTTGATAGTACGATTTTAAATTGATACTTCAAATTTTGGGTCTAAATAAAATCCGATTATAGGTTTTAAGTTTCACTGATGAACTGTCTGTATCTCCATGGAATTTAAATCTAATTCTGTTGTTTTTTTTTATTAAATTTAAGATTCTTTGCTGAAGTTTTTTGTTACTTCCCAATAGTCATAAAGAAAATATTTATTCTGCCTTCGATGAAGCTCATAGCAAGTGATGGAAAATAAAATGAAATAATTTTCAATTTCTGTCTCTGTCTTTAAATTTTTCTAATCCAGAGATTTTTGGGTGGTGATAGAGTTATTAAATAAATAGTAAATTTAATTTTGCATTTAACAGCTTTTATCAGCTTTTTAATTTTTGATTAGTTGATTAATTCTTCTGCAATGTTTGCACGTGATGGATTAACAGTTATTGTTTGAAGATATCAGACGAAAAGGTGTAGTTGAAGGCAATATAACGAACTCTTTACATTTTTTTTGTAGGTTAAAATATTGTGTTCTCTATGACACCATATGACAAAAAAAAATCATTCATAGAGGCCGCCTGCCGCAAAAAATGTTCCGCCCCCCTCCCCCCCGATGACTTCATCCAAACCTGTTTGACATTCAATAACCAACATTCGACCTGAAACTAAATATTTACCCAAGATCCTTATGTTCATGAACAAATTGACAAGTCCACATTTCCATCTTTCAATGAAATTAAGAAGGATCACATTGTGCTGCTGAATAAAGTGATTGCGTGTCAAATGTTATAAAAAAAAGTTTCAAACCCAAATATATTGTAAGCACTCCAGTATAGAATAAAAAACGTTGAAAAGTTTTGTGAAAATGTCTTTCCTGTAAATCTAAATACAATGGTAGCAAATACTGAATGTGCGTTTCAAGTGACTTCTTAAAAGAGGAAAGTCGAAAGAGCCAATAACGTTTAAATATAGAGGATTTATGATTGGAGTAAAGGCAGAGTTAAAGAACAAGGCAAATAAGAAATGAATCTTCCTGAAGCGAATTAAAAAATGAAAAATGATTCCATTGCGCTTCTGACTGCCACCGCCACCGAATTGTGTCGTTTGATCAGATTATGCTGCCATTTTCATCACCTGGTGTGCGGTGCGCTTTTCGTTCTGCTAGCGAAGTTTAGCACACCTACAAAATCACTCAACTGGTGGGACATTTTGCGTTGAGGGAGGTTAGCTGCCCACTAACTGATTCCCATCACAGCATTGTGGAAGTGCGCAGTGAGAAAAAAAAAAAATGGAACAAATGTTTAAAAATTCGTTCAACCCCAGGTGTGTCTCCCTCATTCTACCACTTCCTTTTGCAGAAACACTGGCAGAACAAAAATGACTCGCCGTGACATGGCTCGTCATAATAAATGAGGATTTATGTCAGGTTTGATTCCCGCAGGGCGTTTTTCCCGGACTTCATTCGGACTGCGCGCGATGGTGTGACCTTGCCTGACTGCTTCCATGCCACATTGTCACATGGCCGCAGAAAGCGTTCGTCACGAGGGGGCTTTCTTTTTGATTCTACTTTTTTTTTTACATACATACATTCATTCCGCAGGTTCTGCAGCAGAAAATGACAGGCAGGTGCTACCGAATAATGGTAACTGCACTGCCCTGAAATCTACGGCTCAAGTTGACAAATGCTTAATTTATGGGCAGGACTTTCGGGATTTCGTCACCAGAGGCCTGGCGTTGGTGAAAATGGCGCACCAACATATGTTCACCAGGAGTTTAATTGGCGACCAGGGGGTGGCCCTTGTCAAGAGATAGATTGGCTTTCTGTTTTTGAAATGTGAAAACAGATAGAACTATCCTTGCAGAGTCGTACCCCCCTAGCTCATAGCGTAGAGGATAGCCATTAAATCTTCTAAGCCAACGGTCATGAGATCGAATCCCGGTCACGGCATACACGGTATTTGTAAGATGCTACCATTATTTCCTCGAAGTTTGTACGCTTAGAGTTAAGTAAAAGGAATATCTTCAAGGAAACATCAAGTTTCAATGTATGTATTTTTGATCGTTTTTTTAAATGCTTAAAACTCTTTTAAAATTTGCACAACTTTATTAGATAGTTGATTTAACTTCGTAAGGTACCAAAGAGATTTAATCCGTTCTTTCTCTACTTATCATTGCTAATTAAATTTCCATTCGAAGATGATACAAAAGTTGAAATTCTTGATACAGAACTAATGTATCTGGAACGTTGAAATCTTAAATAACTATCAAAATTTCAGTGCATTCAATGTTTTGAATAAAAAATCATATTCGAATATAAATTAACCTGACAAAAAAAAAAAATTATTCAGTCATTACCAGCATAATGCTCGCCCTTTTTAATGTTGATTTCTCAGACATGGCAAATTAGGTATCATAAGTGCACATTGCACACGGAACGACATTTTATGATGGATGTTTAAAAAAATAATTTTGGGAGAATTCGGCGAATAACATCGACAACCAAAGCCGTTTGATTGGGGGGAAGGAGGTGGTTGAGGGATTTACAACCCCCCCCCCCCCCCTCAACCATGAAGATTTTTTAAAAGTTATATTTTCAGTTCAGAATTGGATTTAACACTGCTAGTGGACTATATTAACTATCCACAAAAAAATTATTACACTTTGCTCTTAGCACTTTTCCCACCGTGGGGGAACAACTTTTTTAACCCAGCCATTGGGGTTTTGGATCGGGAGAAATTCGCGAGGTTTACTGGTTGGATTAGAACTTGATTAGTGTCTTTGCCGTTTGTTTTCCTTCCAGTTCGGCTCTCTGGATCTCTCTCAAACATAAGAACGGTGTCAGTGAGTTGTGAGAAATTGAGCAAATCAATGAACGTAAGCACGTCTCACTCGGGGCTTCTACAAATGACGGAGTCTCACTACCATTTCTAAACAAACTACTTGACCCTAAAAGGTTTTTAAAAATAAGTGTTATTGAACACGTCTAAATATTGGTTCGCCTCCGGCGGAGTTTAGACTTTTATCATTCTAGGCCAAAAACATTTCATTTTACGATACTATACATGTTCACAAGTTGGACCTTCAAATTGCAATTTTTCAAACCTCTTTTAGTATTGAAACTCAAATCTTGATAACTGAAAACCCCAAACTCGTCTTTAGAATGGATTTTTTTAGGAAGTGAAAATAAACAAGTTCGGCCATTAAAAGTTATTTTTTTCCATTTTATATTTATTCAACACATCAATAAGCTGGTGGTCATGTGTTCCACACAGTAAATTTTTGACTCGGTTTCCAGAAAATAAATTGCTGGAAACGTTCAGCAATCCAAATGTTTGCTGAAAACCAGCAATCGGTTATCGAATTGCTGGATTTTTCAGCAATCGGTAGTGTTCTTGTCATTTTTGCTGAAAAATCAGCAATCGGTTTTCAAATTGATGGACTTTCTAGCAATTGATCTAGTTTGCTGGAAAATCAGCAATCGAAATGTCACATTGGAGTTTGTTTGTTTTCGTACGCTGAAGCAAGGTGAGACTCTATTTTACGAATTTTTGTTGGATTAATATAATTATTTTTATTTTCCTCTATATTTTAGCAACCAGACATAAGTCAAGCGTGAGTTTTTATTGAACAGATTTCATAAAAGATACTAATCAGAATTCTTTTCTCAGGTGGCGAATGATCAACACTTTGGCATAAAGCTGCCACTCCATAGCCGGTGTTGGAAAATTAAAAAATAAGTCGGAAATAAATGCAAACACAATTTTAAAATGAAAGGAACAAATTCTTTTTCATTGCTCATTATATGCACAGGCCGTAATAAATATTCAATTAAGATTTGAAATATAAATTTAGTACTAAATACAGCCGGTTGTTTTGAAAGAAATTGCTGGCTTCCAGCAATTTGATTGCTGATTTTCCAGCAATTTGAATTGCATGAAACCAGCATTAACGTTTGCTGTTTTTTTACAGCAATTTAAATTGCTGGAAAGTGGAAATTGCTAGAAATTTTGCTGGAAACCAGCAAAATTTTGCTTGTTTCCAGCAAAAAAAAAATTTGAAGTGTACTCACGAGTCGACAGGCTAAGCAAAAAAACACCTTAAACTTAGTATCTATTGCTTTATTACAAGTCACTTTGATTCGAAAAAAAATCGTTTTTGTCTTAACAATTTTTTGCTTATATGAAATATTCTTCAAAAAACCCAATTTCAATCTTAATTTTATAATGTGTTTTTTGTTCTTCTGAATACTCAACTCCACATTCGAAAGAGATTTTAAAACTAAAGAAGGCCACAAAATCCACATTTATCCGAGGTGCAAATAATTTGAGAGCTAATCTTGATTAATTTGGGTACCCTTAATCCAAGTATGCAATTAGTTTTTTTTCTATTCGCTTTTGTTTTAGGAATAATTCTAAAAAAAACTTAATCATTTTAGAAATTTTTGACAATACTGGAAAGCAAAACCAAAATTTAGAAAATAATGTTTTTAAATCACTGATCAACTTTCCCCAAGATCGCAAATAATTTTGACATCTTCGATTCAAGTTAAAAATTTTTTTTGTTTATTTTTCACCATTGTGTAAATTATGGGAAATTGAATGAATTGTTATAGAAGTTGAAGCGAAAACTAAATCGTTTTGCAGTCTTCAACAAATTTGTTGAATTCATTAAAATTGTCAGAATTGTCAGAAATACTTGTAATGATATCTTCTCAAATTAAAAAAAAAATGCTTTGTTGGTTCATTAGTTATTAATGATTGATTTCACTCCAATCTTATTCATTTTAAACTTATAAACTCCATACCACCAAAACAAGAGGCAATAGACAGGTCTGGCAAAAGATTCGAATTTATTACGCCAACGTTTTTGAAATCAATCAAAAACTCTGTTCTTTTCAGTTGGCTATCAATTTGTATTGATATGGTTTTTCCATAATCAGCGTTTTTACTGAATTTCGTAGTTGAGCTTTTTAGATTTCTTGATTTTTTTTTCAAAATATGTTTGTTTTTGTTTTTCAATTTTGAATGTTTATGTTCTGAAAATTCATTTTTCTCGGAAGTCTATACCTAAATCTAAAACATTATTTGTACCTTTTGTCCTTTCTAGTTTCCAATGTTTCAATTGACGGCGACAGAATATTCAAAGCTTGAAAGTTTGAGACTATTACTCCTAATTTGGAAAATGTATATACGTTTCACATATTTCTATTATTTCATATCTTTTTTTATTCATAATTTATCATAATTTTTCAATTCATCTAAAAAAAAGTTCGAAAATGATTCGAAGCAACTTAAGAGCTGAATTTGAATGCGCAATGTTTACTCAATTGATATTTTTCTCTTATTTTTGGTTTTTTTTGGTTCAAAAATTGGAATTTAAAATTTGCAAACGAGACTGAATAAAATTTATTTTCAAGTAAATTTCTTATTCAGAATGTGGAACATCATTTTGAATCGATTATTGATGTTTTTCCAGAAACAGAAATTTAAACATTGCAGCCAAAATTGCTGTTTCTTAAAGTTGTCTATCAAATTTTACAAAAATGGTTTTGTGAGAGAGAATTGAAATTATTATAAGAACCCCAATTGTACCACTTGAATTACACTCCTCTCACTACGAAATACACTAATAAAGACAGTTGTACTTTGAAGCCTGAAGCTAATAGAAGCGTTTTACTTCCATCCGTCTGACCTCACTAAATAGTAAAAGCTATCGGATATAGCATACTGGCGACGAGGATTTGAACGGTTAGAAACGCGAATATTAAAATGCCAAATAACTCGGAAAATGACGGTCGTAGCGATGTCAAGCCATCGGTGGTGGCAGAGAATCGAGTGAAGGGAAAATTCCCGGTGTTTGTTCCAGGCCTTAATGTTAACTCCTATCTACAAACCGTTGAGATATATTTTGCTCTGAACAGAACACCTGAGGACGAAAAGGCTCTGGAATTCATAACCAGCGTCGGCCAGGAAACCGCCGATCGAATAATCGGCAGTTTCAAACCGGCAAAAATAGTTATGAAAACATACGGTGAGATAGTGGCTAAATTCAAGCAATTGCACGAAGTTAAGAAAAACGTGTTCGCGGAACGTTACAAAGTGATAACACGTAAGCAAGAAGAAGGGGAATCGCTTGATGACTATGCGATCGAGCTACAGAACATTATTGAACACTGCGGTGTGAGTACGGAGACCGAGGCAACCTTGGTGCAAACGGTATTTGTGGCGGGAATTAGAAACGACAGAACGCGCGAAGCCATGATCAAAGAGAGCAGTGTGGAATTGGATCTTTCCCAACTGTTGGAGAAAGCGAAAACGATCGAGGTGGCGGCTGCGGAGGCGCGGAAAATGGCCCGAGCTGAGGTAGACAACGTCAACTACATGGGGCCAAGCCGAGCTTTCGTGACCCGAACAGGAAGCTTTTTACGACCGAGTAAGTTGAGAGCTGGTAACTCACAAGGCGACGTCAGCAGGTACCGTGAACGAGACGGAGAGGGCAACACAAGCCAATTGGTGTGCTACAATTGCTACGGAAAGGGGCACATTTCTTACTCGTGTCCATTCCCGAAGGCGAAAAAACCAAGGAACAACAAACCTCCCAAGGGGCGAGGGGGCAGAAAGCGGTTTTTCCAAGAGAGGATAAATCAGTTGACTGCTGCTATGGAAGAGCTTCGATCAAATTTAGAGGACGAGGAGTCGTCTGAAGAAATGTCGGCAGATGATGCGAATGTAGAGGTTGATGACAATTTGATCAACAATGTTTTGATAGGTGAGTCGAAAAGCGATACAACCCCAGTATTTGTAGAATTAAATGTAAACAACCAAAATCTGTTGATGGAGTGTGATACGGGTGCATGTGCATCAATTTGCTCTTTACAAACATTCAAAGAAAAGTTCAAAAACTGTAGAATGAGTAAGTTAACTAAAAATTTTTATGTTATATCAGGCGGAAAAGTTTCGGTTTTAGGAAAAATTCAAGTTGCTGCGAAAATTAGGAATAAAACTTTTCAATTACCTCTTGTAATTATAGATTCTTCAAAACCATTCACTACTCTTTTAGGTAGAGATTGGTTAAACGTAATTTGGCCACACTGGCGGAACGTTTTCTCTCTCAACAAAGTTGAACACTTAAACTCTAAAGAATTTTGGATCAAGAGCACAGTTGGTAAACTTAAAAAAAAGTATTCTAGAGCTTTCGATGACGATCTTTCTCAGCCCATCAAAGATATTGTGGTGGATATTCAAATGAGCGAGAACGCGGTGCCTATAGTACACAAACCGTATACAGTCGCATACAAGCATAGGGAGAAGGTTGAGAACCATTTGAAAGCTTTAGTAAGTAAGGGAATACTAGAGAAAACAGAGTACACAGATTGGGCGTCGCCCATAGTAGTAGTGGTTAAACCTGACAAATCCGACATACGAATATGTATGGATGGTTCAAAGACAATCAATCCTTATATCAAAACACATCATTACCCCTTACCAACCATAGAAGATCTCATTACCAATAAAAGCAAAGCTAAATCTTTCGCCGTGATTGATTTGAGAGGAGCTTACCAGCAATTAATAGTCTCAGAGCGCACAAAAAAGCTTTTAGCTATCAACACCCATATGGGAGTTTACACCTACAAGCGATTACCTTTCGGTGTGAAACCTGCAGCTAGCCTTTTTCAATCCGCGATAGATAAAATATTAACCGGAGTTTCCAATGCATAAAGCTACATTGATGATATTTTGATTTGGGCAGAGTCCGATGTGGAGCTTTTGAAGAAGATCGAAATCGTTCTAGAAAGGCTTGTTCGATATAACGTTAAAGTCAATGCCGAGAAATGTCAGTGGTTCGTTCCTAAAGTGAGATATTTAGGTCACATCTTATCGGAGGCAGGTGTGTCGCCAAATCCGGAGAAAGTGAGGGCAATTAGGGCCGTGCCAGTGCCAACTTGCCAAAAACAGCTAAAGGCGTTTCTCGGAATGATAACGTTCTATATGAAATTCATTCCAAAACTCAATGTTGTTTTAGCTCCTCTGCATAATTTGCTATGCAAAGACAAAATTTGGAATTGGGACACCAATTGCCAAAAAGCATTCGAGAAAAGTAAAGAAGCTATTTGCAGTGCCAAAATACTTACCCATTTCGATCCATCAAAACCTATAATCGTGACGTGCGATGCCAGTGATGAAGGAATTTCGGGAGTTTTGAGTCATCTTATAGATGGCAAAGAATTTCCGGTTTTCTTTACATCGCGTAGGCTTACAAAAGCGGAAAAAAGTTATCCAATTTTGCATAGGGAAGCTCTGGCTATAGTTTTTTCTATGGAAAAATTCTATAAATATTTACTAGGTCAAAAAGTCTCTATTTTTACGGATCATAAACCACTTATCGGCGTTTTCTGCAACAAGAAAGGAGGACCAATGGTAATCGCGAATAGGTTACAAAGATATTTTATCAGATTATCCATTTTTGATTATAACATAATTTATAAACTAGGATCAGAAAATTTTGTCGCTGACTGTCTGTCAAGGCTCCCATTAGATCAAGAGTTGAGCGAAAAAGATTTGGATGAGAACATGCGTAGTTCAATGAACAACATTAACTACTTAATAAGTGAAAATACTTCAAAAATTAATACAAATCTAATAAGCGAAAAGACATCCCAAGATCCTTTACTTTCTTTGGTTAAACAGTACACTCTAAACGGGTGGCCCAGTCATGTAACAGGTAAATTACTAAAAAACTACTTTGGAAAAAGGCATGAGCTGGATTTAGAAGCAGGTTGTCTCCTTTTTGGCGAACGCATAATTATTCCGACAACTCTGAAACCACCCGCTCTTCAACTTTTGCATGCAAACCATCGCGGATCCTTAAAAATGAAACAGCTTTCTCGCCTATATCTTTATTGGGAAGGAATGGGATCGGATATCGAAAATTATGTTTCCAACTGTTCTAAGTGCCAAATTCTCAATATCGATAGAAGTTCTAAAATCTACGGAAACTGGCCAGAAACAAAAAAACCATTCGAAAGAGTTCATATTGACTTTTTCCACAAATATAACAGAAACTTTTTAATTTTAATAGATGCTTTTTCGCGGTGGATCGAAATTAAAAGAATGTCAGTAACTACCGCAGAACACGTCGCGCAAGCACTCGACGATATATTTTCAACTTTTGGTTTTGCAAATATCATCGTTAGCGACAATGGGCCGCCATTTAACAGTCAACAATTTAAAAACTTTTGTAAAGCTCGAAACGTTTATCATATAACTTCTCCTCCTTACCACCCAGCGAGTAACGGACTCGCAGAAAGAGCTGTTCAAACAACGAAACAAGTTCTAGATAAATTAATGACTGAAACCGAAAATATTTCCTCTTTTCAGATAGACAATAGAATTCGAAGTTTTCTGCACGAACATCATCAAACTCCAACTACAGAAGATCAAATAATTCCAAATAACAAAATTTTTGCATTTCTCCCTCGAACAATTCTATCAGGACTAAATCCTAAAAAGTTTAAATTGTTGAACGAAAAGGTTAAGCATGATGATACTAAAAAACAGTTCAAAACTAATGAAAAAGTGATTTATACGCACAAAATTAATGGGAAAACATTCAGCATTGAAGCCGAAATCATTAAAAGAAACTCAAAAATGACGTATCTCATACAGTTCGAAGGATCAACCAAAAAAGCTCATGTAAACCAATTAAAAAAAATTTGTAATAACCCTTTTATCCTCAAAAATGCAAATGATGCTTCTTTTGCTAAGCATGGCGATAAAAATGAAACAGATGAAAGTATTACTACATCAAGAAACAAAATTGAAAGCGATGTAGCAGATGTAGAACCCCTAACACTTAGGCGGTCAAACAGAACAACCGGAAAAAAGCATGACAACTTGAACCTCGAATTATTATTTAAAAAAGCATCAACTAGATAATAAGGAAACTAGTATATAAGCTATATTTTTTTTTTATCATACAATCTTAAAGGGGAAGATGTGAGAGAGAATTGAAATTATTATAAGAACCCCAATTGTACCACTTGAATTACACTCCTCTCACTACGAAATACACTAATAAAGACAGTTGTACTTTGAAGCCTGAAGCTAATAGAAGCGTTTTACTTCCATCCGTCTGACCTCACTAAATAGTAAAAGCTATCGGATATAGCAGGTTTAAAAACGGTAAGCGTTTTTATTACTTTTTTATGTTAAAAAACTACTTTTTTATTTTTAATATTTGTTTTAACTTTCAAACATATTCATCAAATATTATAGTTCTATAATTAGTTTTTTTGAAATTTTGATCTGAAATTTTGATTCTGTTTCATTTTGAAATCTTGACAGTAAATTTATTATTTTTTCGAGTTTGTGTTATGATCGTAAGTAGGATTGTTCAAGAAATAAATTTCCTTGTTAATTGTGTATTTATTGGAATTTTAATTATTTCTAGCTGATGCAAGACATTTATTGGAACTTTACTTACTTACTTAATGGTCCCGTGTCGAATCGATAGGGTCGATAGGGCCGTGGTAAAAGACCTCCACTGTTGACGATCAGGAGCCGGCGTCTACACTTGATCCCAGTCAAGACTCTCGTCGATAATTCGTGTTTCGGCGGCTAAAGCTCGGGGAGGGAGCTACTCTTTTTGCTAACGAACTTGAATAAATCGCAATGTACGTTTAGCTCGCTGAGAGTGAGTGTCTCTCTTGCACAGATGCATGCGAATCGAGACCAACAAATGGTGGCAAAATGAGGTTTCATTAAAGTTTCAGTCAAACCTACACTCGGTATGGTTATGGTATCCGTAAATTTAAATTGAAACCCAAATTTGGGCATTGAAGTACCATTATTCGGGCTAAACGATACCAAATTTTACTTTCAATTCATATTAGCACAATCAGGTATACTTTAGCCATAAAAGCCTGTTCGGGAATAAATTCCTAAACTTATCGGAAATGACACAATCAGTTTCGGATTATTTCATTCGGATAACACCAGTTCAGAAAACAAGGAGAAAAAAACAAACCAGACATTAATATCACAAGATTATCCATCGTAACCACCACTCGAATAAGTGACTGAAGTCGAGTTATTCAACCGAATCTAACCGAACAGAACAATGACAATCCACAAGTCAGTCAATCAGTCATTGAGTAGTAGTGTGGCCATCATCATCGCCAAGATAACAGTCGCAAGTGTGCCAAAATAGAATCACTGCTTATCGGCAGTGAATAAATCATCAATCGAGGCTTCCTCGAAGAGTCTTGATTTGTGTTTTTGTGTTTGTTGCGTGAGAAGAAAATATTAACTGATAGGCGACGGCGACACGACAACAGCGAAAAAAATAAAGAAGAGAAATGAAGGAAGAATATCTGGTCCAAGACGATTCCTATGGATGATTTGTGATGAAGTAAGACGTCAAATCCAAGGGCTATCTAAACGTGTCGTCCGAAGGCTTAGCCAATACATATTTGTTTGTTGAGGAGGTTTGTCTTTGCGGTTGTCACACGAGCTAACACTGACTTTGGATATCGGAAATTTATTTCAGGGAGATAAATTACTGGTTTCGAAGCTTGTCTCGTTTTCATATCATTCTTGTTATTCGAATCAGATAAAGTTATCTTGCTGAAAGTGGCAAACACTTCCAATTCATTCCCACGGTCTTAGTCTTTTGGAACAACTTTTTGTCCTTGTATAGCTCCTTTATACAAACACAATTCAGACGAAATTAGGATCATGAGGATGTAAAGGATATAGGGAAAAATATCATCATCTAATATGAAAATACAACCATATAAATTTTGTTGCTTAATTCAGGGGGCCTTGAAGACCTCAACTTTCGATATATTTGCCCTAAAAACACCCAAATAAAGAAAAAAAAATAGAAATCGAGATTATCTAAGAGAAATTTATCCCAAATTATTTGAAACGCTTGAAATTTCAAGGTTTGATTTTATTCAAAATTCAATAAGCAAAAAATTACCTTTTTTGGATTTGTGAATCTTTCATGTCAAAATAGGAAGCTGTGAATAACAAAAAGCTACAAAAAAATGACAAAAATGACAAAAATGACAAAAATGACAAAAATGACAAAAATGAAAAAAATGAAAAAAATGAAAAAAATGACAAAAATGACACAAATGACTAAAATGACAAAAACGACAAAAAAAAAAATGACAAAAATGACATTAAAGACAAAAATGATAAAAATGACAAAAATGACAAAAATGACAAAAATGACAAAAATGACAAAAATGACAAAAATGACAAAAATGACAAAAATGACAAAAATGACAAAAATGACAAAAATGACAAAAATGACAAAAATGACAAAAATGACAAAAATGACAAAAATGACAAAAATGACAAAAATGACAAAAATGACAAAAATGACAAAAATGACAAAAATGACAAAAATGACAAAAATGACAAAAATGACAAAAATGACAAAAATGACAAAAATGACAAAAATGACAAAAATGACAAAAATGACAAAAATGACAAAAATGACAAAAATGACAAAAATGACAAAAATGACAAAAATGACAAAAATGACAAAAATGACAAAAATGACAAAAATGACAAAAATGACAAAAATGACAAAAATGACAAAAATGACAAAAATGACAAAAATGACAAAAATGACAAAAATGACAAAAATGACAAAAATGACAAAAATGACAAAAATGACAAAAATGACAAAAATGACAAAAATGACAAAAATGACAAAAATGACAAAAATGACAAAAATGACAAAAATGACAAAAATGACAAAAATGACAAAAATGACAAAAATGACAAAAATGACAAAAATGACAAAAATGACAAAAATGACAAAAATGACAAAAATGACAAAAATGACAAAAATGACAAAAATGACAAAAATGACAAAAATGACAAAAATGACAAAAATGACAAAAATGACAAAAATGACAAAAATGACAAAAATGACAAAAATGACAAAAATGACAAAAATGACAAAAATGACAAAAATGACAAAAATAACAGAAATAACATAAATGACAAAAATGACAATAATGACAAAAATGACAAAAATGACAAAAATGACAAAAATGACAAAAATGACAAAAATGACAAAAATGACAAAAATGACAAAAATGACAAAAATGACAAAAATGACAAAAATGACAAAAATGACAAAAATGACAAAAATGACAAAAATGACAAAAATGACAAAAATGACAAAAATGTCAAAAATGATAAAAGACAAAAATAATAAAAATGAATTATATCACAAAATTAAAAAACTAAAAAAATAACAAAAATGACAAAAATTACAAAAACTACAAAAATTACAAAAATGACAAAAATGACAAAAATGACAAAAATGACAAAAATGACAAAAAAGACAAAAATTACAAAAATTAAAAAAAATACAAAAATTACAAAAATTACAAAAATTACAAAAATTACAAAAATTACAAAAATTACAAAAATTACAAAAATTACAAAAATTACAAAAATTAAAAAAAATTACAAAAATTACAAAAATTACAAAAATTACAAAAATTACAAAAATTACAAAAATTACAAAAATTACAAAAATTACAAAAATTACAAAAATTACAAAAATTACACATCCTACAAAAATTACAAAAATGACAAAAATTACAAAAATGACAAAAATTACAAAAATTACAAAAATTACAAAAATTACAAAAATTACAAAAATTACAAAAATTACAGAAATTACAAAAATTACAAAAATTACAAAAATTACGAAAATTACAAAAATTACATAAATTACAAAAATTACATAAATTACAAAAAATACAAAAATTACAAAAATTACAAAAATTTTCAAAAATTACAAAATTTACACAAGTTACAAAAATAACAACAAATACAAAAATGACAAAAATTACAAAATTTACAAAAATTACAAAAATTACAAAATTACATAAATTACAAAAATTACAAAAATTACAAAAATTACAAAAATTACAAAAATTACAAAAATTACAAAAATTACAAAAATTACAAAAATTACAAAAATTACAAAAATTACAAAATAACAAAAATTACAAAACTGACAAAAATTACAAAAATTGCAAAAATGACAAAAATTACAAAAATTACAAAAATTACAAAAACTACAAAAATAACAAAAATGACAAAAATAACAAAACTTACAAAAATTACAAAAATTACAAAAATCACAAAAATTTTAAAAATTACAAAAATTACAAAAATTACAAAAATTTCAAAAATTACTCAATTACAAAAATAACAAAAATTTAAAAAAATACAAAAATAACAAAAATTACAAAAATTACTTAAATTACAAAAATTACAAAAATTACAAAAATGACAAAAATTACAAAAATTACATAAATTACAAAAATTACAAAAATTACAAAAATTACAAAAATTACAAAAATTTCAAAAATTACAAAAATTACAAAAATTACAAAAATTACATAAATTACAATAATTACAAAAATTACAAAAATTACAAAAATTACAAAAATTACAAAAATTACAAAAATTACAAAAATTACAAAAATTACAAAAATTACAAAAATTACAAAAATTACAAAATTAAAAAAATTACAAATATTACAAAATTTACCTTAATTTAAAAAATTACAAAAATTTCAAAGATATCATAAATTAAAATATTATAAAAAAATACAAAAAATACTAAAATTACAAAAATTACAAAAATTACAAAAATTACAAAAAATCAAAAATTACAAAAATTCAAAAATTACAAAATTTTTAAAAATAACATAAGTTACAAAAATTATAAAAATTCCAAAAATTACTCAAATTACACAAATAACTAAAACTTCAATTTTATTTTGCAGATGTTCATTTTTTTATGTTTTTGTCATTTTGATTAGTTTTAGGTTAAGTCCAGTTTTTGAAGTTCATTTAATCTTATTTAATTTTTTTTCCTCAATTTTTTTTTATCTCTGTAACATTTGTTATAGTGAAGGAAGCGGTAATGTATTGATCATGTATTTTTACTAAGGATGCTGTTTTTTTATTTAAATAAATTCAAAATATTCTCATATAAGATGCGTTTGAAAGCATTCACACGTTTTTCCCAATCAAACTTTGCACTGGTCATATTTTTCACTTCATGAATGTGTTCCTATGGAAGCTTTTTAATATTCGATGATTAAGAGGGGGGTAGGGTCTAACACTTTCAAAAAATCGATTTTTTTATTTTTTTATTTTTTTATTGTAAAACATTTCAAGAATGTTGTGTCAAATTTTCAAGTCAATTGAAGCAAAACTGTAGAAATTATAGGCCTTTATCTCCTCCTATCTAATACTGCAAGAAAGCAAGAGCAGAAACTTCAAACGCGTTTTTCTCGAAAGCACATTTTTAAAGTCCGTGGACATCGTCATTTGAAAACTACTTATCCGATTCTTTTCAAATTTGGAACATATTTTCTACATATAAAATACCAGACCCCAACGTTTTTGTTTTTTGTTTTTTTTTTACTTTGGGGAGATTTTACAGGTGAAAAATGGCGGATTTTTTCGTGAAAAATCGTAGTTTTTACTTCAAACAGCCACAAAAATTTCATAAATTTTTTTTAAGTTAAACAAAAACGTTGGGGTCCAGAAAAACATCTATTAAAAATATTTTGCTCGGATTTTTTGACTTCAGATGATTCTGTGCTGAGATACACTGTCCACCGCAAATCATGTTTTCTAAAAGGCATCCTCGAAAGTTCTCCGTCACCGGCTCATTTTTCAATATTTTTCTACGAAAAAATTACTAAATGATATTTTAACAATGCTTTGTATAATGCAAAAAATTTGAATACATTTGTTTGAACGATAGCTCTAGAAAAAAATCGTGAAAATGGTGTTTTTTTTTATACCCGTTAGACCCTACCCCCCCCCCCCCCCCCCCCTTAAATATTCCTCGTTTAGTGTTGATAAACAGTTGATAAATATAACACGAAGGAGATTTTGACGGTCGCCATACATTGAAGTCAATGGCTTGTTGGAAGCGGCTTTTGATTGTTTGAACATACCTAGGTATATGTTTCAAAGCGAAATTAACCGATTTGTTTTTGTTTAGTTTTTCGTAAAAAAAATGAAAGAAAACAAGTAATTTCAAATATAAGAAATTGTTTTTGACAAATCAGTCCAATAAACGAAATTTACTTCTAAACCAGGTTTAGGTTAAGAAATAAATTTAGTTTGTTAATCATAATTAGACTGATTTTGCGAAATAATTACACATAACAAATATACAGTCGACATCTCGTAAAACAAATTTTAAATATAAGTTGAAGCAATTAGCTAATGTTCTTTTACGATTGTTTGAATAATGAAAAATTCTGGTTTGACTTTATAAGACAAACAAAAAAGCGACCTCATATCAACTTCCGACATAAGAATCCATTTCTTCAAATCTTCAGAACAAACAATTTACCCCAGCACCCATTCTGAGACAGGGGATTATTTTTCGAGGTCGATTCCCCCTGAGGGAAAAATCCGAAGCCAAAAAAATATTATCGCCACCAGTTTGATTTGCGTCATCGAAACAAGGGGAAGTGAAAATCCAATCAATTCATCAAACCGGAAACAACTCGCCATCATGAGTGCCAAAAACGGAAACTACCCACACTTTTCCATCTTCTCCATAGAATGAAATTTTGATAAGGGACGGGGGGGCTTTTCTCTAAGGTCAACGATGACGGATGTGAATCGATTGTTATCTTTTGGGGAAACTTTAGAGAACAACAAAATAAATAAACGAAAAATAAACGCTTGACAGATATATTTGATCGGTTTTCAGTCAGTTCTGACCTTTAGGGAGGCTGATAAATGACAGGAGACTGGTAAGCAGAAGTGAGCAGAAAAATCTTTAACCATTGAAGATTTTAGAAGAAGCCTTTTTGAAGTATGAATTGAGGTTTTAAATTCTTATCTTATTTCAAGTTGATTGAATTAATAAGTGTTGGGTATTCTTTTTCGTCTGACCACGTCGATAGTTTGTTAAATGGCGTAGAAAACTTTATCGCTTTCCTCACAGATTACCGAAAGTCGTTGAAACCAAAAAACGTTACTTTCCCTTTTCGCTTCATCAAACCACAATTTTCGATGATTGTGAAACCACAATCATACTCTTTCGGTACTGTAAAACGGAAGAATCAGTTTGATGAATCACTGCAAAGCAAAATAGACATCACGATTGTGCGTACCCCAAGATGCTGCGCCTAAGCCGATTAGAACTTGTTCTGGTAGGAGGACACCGAATAAAAGGGAAACTTCCCAGAAGAACCAAACCAGTTAGTACATTCACTCAGAAAACCGCTTCCAAAACACACCGACTCAGACTCAATCTGAGAAGAGCAGCCAAATTTCCCGGGAAACCCTAAGCTGAAATTGAGATGGAATGAAGTATAGCTATCTGAGGTGGTTTTGTTTTCGTACGGAGGGTTGAAATTTCCTTCTTCCTGATGATTGGTTTTATGCTCAGGAGAAAAAAACAACCCCAATCCAAACCCAACTAGATAGTGATGCGAATTTCGGTGGGGCTTCCTTTTGTACCACGCTTTACCTACACGGGTGAATAATTCGGGAAAGCCGATTTTTGGATTTTCCTCTCAATGTGTGTGGTGTAGGTGTCTAGTTGCTTTATCAAGAAAAATGAGGGTTGTTTTTGTGGTTCAACGATCTACCTTTTACGGTTTGTGCGAAATAGGGCGAAAGGTTGTGGCTTGAATGGGCTTTAGACTAACTGGTTGAGAACTCTGTTTTTCATTGAGAATGTTTCATTAGTACGGAAATCGAAATCATTGAAAAATCATTCATTGTTATTGCGTGAATAATGGGGAATTTGGAGTGAAAACATGGGAAGTTCGATTTCTTATGCTAGGAAAATAATTGTTCAAATTATCACTTTTATACAAAAAAAATTTACGAAAAAAAAACCACACTCCATACTTAAATAAGTATGACAAGAAATGTAAAACTTAAAGCCGTTCTCTCAAACCGAGAAATGGAAAACTTCTTCTTGACAAGTGTTGTCTGTAACAATCAGGAAATGCTTATTAAAACCTAAATAAATGGAAACAAGTCATATGTTTCAATCTTGTACTTTTAAACAATGTTGATTCCTCCTTCCTTTACCGATCTCAATAAATTTAGCCTTTCATGTTAAATTCATTTGTCTCGGAATGCTTCGCGCTTTTTTCCTTCGAATGTTAAAAACAAACAACCCCTTCGATATGTATCAACAGACAGGGAAGACAACAAGCCTTTGTGTAGTAATTAAAACGCCTGATAATCGCCCGATTTTTATCTGTACCGGTTCGTTAAATGCCGGCAGCTTCTTTCTTTACTGAAAAATTTAATCAACAACATTTTTCCTTTTCCCCCTTTTCTTCTCCATTTTCCACCGGCAGGTTCAGCAAAGCATCAGGTCGTTGCGTACACGGAAAAGTCCCAGGATAAGCACGAATCGCGGCACATCCAGCTGGTCCGGGAGTATGGCTTCCATCCGCGCTCCAAGGTGCAGGTCGAGGATGGGGCCGTGCTGCCCCGGAAGTTCGAACCATTTCCGGACGACATGTACGGGCGGCCGCTGGAGGAAATCGACAACTTCATCTACGAGGAGGTGAGTTGCTTTTGGAAGTTCTGTTCTGTGGTTCAGCGGAATTTTGTTGATTGGGTTTATGATCTTGAGTCGTAGAACAAAGAAGTTGTACGTCTCTTTAAAAAATCGTTTGACTTTGTTGATCTTTCAAGTTAAAAGGAGAACGAAGATAATTTGAAAAGATAAAAGGTATAATCTGAAAATCTTGCAAAAGAAAAAAAAATTAACCTTGCTAGGTGAATCAGAATGATATCAACCCTTTCAAAACTATAACGACTTAACTAAAAAAACTGAACTAAATTTCCATAAAGGTGAATTATAAGATATTTTGGGATAATGTTTTTTTTCCATATTCCACAAAATTTAATTTTTTATTTGAAACTTCAAACTTTGTTTCAACCGAAGTCAACTTTTTCATATTTCAATACACCATTTATAAATATTAATTTTGTACAAAACTTTCATCAGTTTTTCAGTTTTTTTTTGAAAATATCTTGTTTTTTAAAATCATGTATATTTTAATTTGTCTAATTAATTTTCAATACAGCATCCTGGATTTTTGAATAAACATTGTAGTCTTACTTAAAAGGACATCACTTTTCACCGATAAGGCCGATAAAATTAAGTAACAAACTGAAGTTTCTTGTCCATTTATTTTTTTTTTAAATACAAAAATCTTTAGATACTCTTTAATCTCAATAATAGAGTTTTTTCCCTTACAATTTTTGAAATATGATTTTTGGTTCAGTATTTGGAAAACCATAACTGTCCTTTCGTATTTTATTTTTCAAAAATAAATCTAATTTAAAATTTTCAAAGCTTATTGAAAATCTTGTTTACATTATCAGCAGTTTAATTCTTTTCATTTTCGTATTTCCTTATCCATTTCCTGTTTTCTTCAAAAAGTGAAAAAAGTAATAAAGTGATGTAAACGTACGCAAACAATTGTTAAAAAACGATCACAAACTCATACATAACTCGCAATGAAACTTGATGTTTCCTCGAAGAGATTCCTTTTACATAACTCTTAGTATTCATCTTCCAAGGATATGATAGCTAGCATCTTACAAATGCTAAAACTATCAATCCACAGAGAGTGTATTATGCCGTGACCGGGATTCGATCTCATTACCGTTGGCTTAGGAGACTTAAGTGCTATCCTCTAAGCCACAGGCTGCGGCTAACTGTAAACATACAAAACAAGAGTGGCTCCTCAAAGCCTCGAGGTATGAGTCGTTTCAAAGAAAGAAAATACAAGAAATTATCAGCAGATACCTAATTGTATCCATTCTTACTGTGCTAATTCTATATAAGATTTTCTTACGGAAAAATGTTGCTAAAAATTTATTTAAAAAAATGTATTTTTTAATTTTTTTATGCAAATAAATGCATTCATTTAAGCTACTTTTTTTCTAAATTCAGTATTCAGTATTAAAAATTGCAAGAGGTAATAAAATTCAGGTTTATTTTCATTTTCATCATCAACTAACCCAAAGACCGCCAGGAATCTTGACAGCTGAGAATAAAAATAAAAGACATTCACTTTTTAAATTTTTCCCCAGTTTCACAAAAATGCAGGTATTTCGACGAATCTAAAATATTGTTTAAGGTAAAAGATAAAAATTTATTAGTCTTCAACAAAATTGAAAAATTAACTGAATGTCTTAATTTCATGTCAGAAAATTTATAATTTTTGAAATTAATTTTTTCAAAAATAATGGAAGTAAATTTTTAAATGCTTTCACTGAACTTTACAACATTCAATCTAAATCTGAATCCTTTATTGAATTGAGGACAGTTTCCACATGCCAAATTGTCAAAAATATATGTGATGGACAAAATGTTCCTTTTTCATTGAGCTCAACCTTTTAACAGGCAATATTTCGAAACTTCGAAGTGTCCTCTTGGCTGAAAAAGTGTTAGAAAGATTTAAATCTCAAAATAATTCTTGAAATTTACATTTGGAACCACTTAAGGCTAAAAAGACAACATGAAGCGTTAAATTATTTTAATTGTCCAAAATGTGATTCCAATACCGAAATGCTTTGGAACAAATTCTTCACCTGAGCTTTGGCATTTTAAATAAATCAATTAAAAAGAATTGTACTTGTTTGAAATAAAAAGTGTAATATAATGCATCACTTTGTTTTGTAAATTATTTGCATGGATGGAAATTTAGGAAATTTTAAATGACGGTACCCCGTAATATGGTGAAAACGTGAAAAAATGTTGGTGATAATCTGTCCTTGAGAAAGCGTTCAATACAGAAGCTCATTCGCAATTTTTTATAGACAGCATGGAAAAAAAATCCAGTAAAGTAATAAATAAAATAAAATAAAATAAAATAAAATAAAATAAAATGAAGTCCCAATGGTAGACCCAAAAATAGCTAGCAATTCGAACAAAATCTCATCGTAAATTGTCTAAGGAGACCTTGGGGATCTAACAGTAAGCATTAAAATTTGAAAAAAAAAAAAAAAAGTGAAAATGAAGGAACGTGTGAGATTTCAACATGCGCAATCCGAATATATCAATAAGGAAAGTGATAAAAAAATATTTTTTCTTATTCGTTCGCCTAGCTGACAAATAAACATAATATAATTATAACATAAACATAACATAAACATAACATAAACATAACATAAACATAACATAAACATAACATAAACATAACATAAACATAACATAAACATAACATAAACATAACATAAAAATAACATAAACATAACATAAACATAACATAAACATAACATAAACATAACATAAACATAACATAAACATAACATAAACATAACATAAACATAACATAAACATAACATAAACATAACATAAACATAACATAAACATAACATAAACATAACATAAACATAACATTAACATAACATAAACATAACATAAACATAACATAAACATAACATAAACATAACATAAACATAACATAAACATAACATAAACATAACATAAACATAACATAAACATAACATAAACATAACATAAACATAACATAAACATAACATAAACATAACATAAACATAACATAAACATAACATAAACATAACATAAACATAACATAAACATAACATAAACATAACATAAACATAACATAAACATAACATAAACATAACATAAACATAACATAAACATAACATAAACATAACATAAACATAACATAAACATAACATAAACATAACATAAACATAACATAAACATAACATAAACATAACATAAACATAACATAAACATAACATAAACATAACATAAACATAACATAAACATAACATAAACATAACATAAACAAACTCATTGACCAACTCACGAAATATGTCTTTCTACCGTTTCACAGCCTGGAATTAGGCACTCATAGCACTACGCTAAGGTTCGAGGTCTATTTTTACAATAAAAAACACTTGATTACAAAATTAACAAAAATATCCTCTGACATCTTAGACATAAAGTTAACATGGTGACAAGGTGTCTTCTAACTCGATTTTGTATACTTCGTAATAATAACTCCTAAAGTTTTGTAGCAGTTCAATTGCCGAACCATGTATTTGCGAAGAATTGGCCCAAGCCATAACCTCAAATTTTGATTTGCTGGCGGCCTCACCAGTGAACCAGTGATGCTAGATGCGTTACTAAAATCAGTATTTGCTTGTTTTAAACTTATAATAATATTCCTGAATTAATTAAATTTTTTGACAATCAACAGCTAAACGTTTGAATTCTCCAGCAAACATGTTAGAAGGTATATCGCAGGAACAACAAAATTATTCAAATAATTATACCAGATGAAAAGATTGTATTAAAATAACCAAAATAGCATAAATCTACAATAGTGGAGATATATCTACAATAACAAGATTCCAACGATTCGATATCCTCACGAAAAGCGAAATAAATGATTCCAAGTAAGTCGAGTAAAACAAAAAAAAAATCCCCGACCGAGATTTGAACTCCAGTCCTCCGAGTTCGCAGTCTGTTATCTAACCACGATGCTAAATCGTCAGTTGATATGAACTACGCTATAGCTCTATAGGTGAGATTTTTTTTCACGAACCGGTCAAAGAGTGGAAGGGAGAGATCGGGTAAAGTTTCAATTGATGGACCGCCCATTTATCGTAAATAAGTTCACTCAAATCATAATTGTCGAATCAGCATATTTTCAACTTTTTGGAGACATATTTACGAATTGACTAAACTGCTACTGGGGGTAAAACGCCAACGTTAAGAATTATCTTTTATAACTTATAAATGAAGAATGCCATCAAGTAAATTCGACAAAAGTTTTGAAAAGGGGACTGCTCTTCACCATAAATATATAAACTGGAACACCTAAACCAATAATATAAGTCGTCATATTTAAATTATGAAAGGCTTTCAAAAGTATGATTTCCATTTCGTTTGGGGCAAAGTGCGCATATGTGTAGGGGAACAGGGGGCATAATGTTAAGAAAACGTTAAGAAAAAAAGCCGTGTTTTAGAGAACATTTGAAAAGATTAACTTTAATTTTCGATTGTGTTTGGAAGTTTGGTTTATTTTTTGTCTCAATCTGATAGTTAGAATAACTGGAAGGTCAAAAATAACCACAAATTTAATGAAGTTTAAAGAGTAGGTTGAAAATTGGATTTCAGATTCAGTAGGGGCATAATGCGCATATGTGTGTACCCAATCGCGCCGTTTAACGTTAAATAAGTGTTTATTGATTCAAGTGCCTCCGAAAGTGTTTGACAGGTATAAAAACTTCTTTTATACTTCACAGATGGAAAAATGTATTGCTACGCGCAGTGCTGCCAGTTATACTGAAATTCTTGTGAATAGTCAATTAAATCTATATTAAATTTAGGAATTTTAAATATATTCGTTTATATTCAAGTAATGTTTTCCAATACAACATATAAATATCTTTAAAATTGTTATGAAAAAACTGCATATACATTTAAACAAATATGAAACATGCTGAGAGATTAACGGACATGGCGCAGTTTTGCCCTACCTAGACATGTTTATTAAAAATAGTTCAAAATAACAGAAAAAATAATTTAATAAGGAAATTTTTCGTTTTGTGATGCTTTTCAAGACCAATGTTCATTATTGTAACAGATGTCAGGTAATTTTTTTGATGAGAGATGCCGTGATTCCTTACGAAATTCATGGCACAAATTGCAAGGAATATGGCTTGAAAAACATGTTTGGATTTTTGCAGGGATTTATCGCATATTTGATGCTAATTTTTTGTACAAAAGGTTTCTACTGTGGATTAGAAGGGAATAACGTACAGAATTCTTTAAAAAAGTGTATATCTAGCTAGATATTGCTGTGGGGCATTATACCCCCAGTTCCCCTATACCCAAACGCGCCATTAAACGTTTATTACGTGTATTTTTTTTATATTAGCGCCCCCGAAAGTGTTTGCCTGGTTTTAACACTTGTATTTTTGCAAGAAAAACTCCTAAAAAAATCGGTTTTCGTTTTTTGACCAATTTACGTGAAATAAAAAAAAATAAAAGGGCCACAAATGTTTATAAACGCATAAAAATGTGAATAGAACATGGCATTTTCAGAAATATTGAAAAATCTTTGATTAGTGAAATACTGATGGTGGCACATCTTGCCCGCTCTGGCCATTTTGTACCTAGTTCCCCTACTCTGTTTTTGTTAATGTCGAATATGTTGTTCCGAAGGAGGACAGTCGGCTAAATTTGTCATAATTTCGACCAAATTAAAAATTTAGAGTAATTTTTAAGGTCAGGAAACAGAAAAGCAATCAAAAATAGCCATGATTTGTAAAAAAGGTAGTTCATACTTAAGCTTACAAGACGTCCTACTTTGGTAGGACATGTCCTACTTTTTCGACCCTTACTTTGAACCTAAAATGTCCTACTTTTTTACGGTTTGGACCATTATCTCCTTATCCTAATCCTTATTGGCGTCTTTAGAAAAATCTTCTTCACGATCGGTTTCTGCTAATGAAAGTTAAGGCCCTTCTGGAAGAAATTAATAACCATTGGAAACAGAAAAAGTGATAGAGGAGTTATGCCAAGTCTACAAGTCTTCTTTGGATTATATTCGCAAGTGGTTTGGCTCATCGAGTGATTTTAAGCCCTTCGATTGGCTGTCTTTGCTGGAACCACATAGTTCAAAATTCGAGGAGCTTGAGAACTGTGTGAAAATTTAAGCGAACAAAGGTATTGAAATCAACGATGTCTAACTGTATGACCAATTTTGTCGCCTAAATTCGTTCATTGCGCAGCAAGTAGTTGATTTTAGGAACTTACTTACTCATGAAACATATGGAAATTATTTTTCCAATCAAATGAATTACCCGATCATCACTCCGAGCTGCTGACGATTGCTGAATATTCCTTCGCAATTTCGTTTCCCAACGCCAATGTAGGGAGAATTTTTTCCTTCATCAATACCCAGTGGACCAAAGAATGCGGAAAACTCCTTATTAACGCGGTGAGAGCGATTATCTTACTGCAATACAACAACAGGCAAATTTCATGTTCAGAGTTCCAATCCTATTTGTTGAAAAATGAAGAATTGCTAGAAAAAATCGTCTACTACTTTTATTCCTACTTTAGATAGAAAAACGTCTTATTTTTTCATAGTATTTTGAGCAAAATGTCCTACTTCCCGAAATTTTTAATCTGGTTAGCTTAGATTCATACTATACTTTATAGAAGGCGCACGAGTTGCACAAAAATTAAAATTTTATTATATCTTAACTGATGTTTGGGCCTATGAATACAACCTATTTTAGAAACGGTTTCACCCAATTTGAACACCTGTTAACAACTTAAAAATCTGAAATAGCGTGAAATATTTAAAATATTAAGAAACACGCAATTTTTCACTAAAAAACAAGATAATTTTACGAAGACAACTGGTTCATTATTAAAAAATGTCAAAATATTATTTCTTTTCAAAGAATTTCGATCTATTAAGTTTGAGAAAGGGGCAATTTCTTCAATGTTACAAATATTTTCGCAACAACTTTATCATGAAAGTGAAAAATTCATCTCTCCATGTTCCGAAAACCCAATTTATTTATAAATATTCAGTTTATCGTATCACTGTTTTTTGTTTTTTACGCGAGACATGGAATCGTCGAAATCTGTAACGATTTATCCCAACAACAACTTTTTCTGACAATGAAACAAATAACGCTGAATCTGCTGGTAAATATTTTCGTTATCATGGGGAGGAGAAACAAAATTTTTTTTTCTGGCAACAAATATGTATGTCGGGCTGCAAAACATGCTACCGAACCCCAACGACGATGACTGCTCCCTACTGCTGCAATATGATCGCTCAACTATACGGCAATACATTTAATTAGTGTAATCGAGTGAAGTGGATTGGATGGAGAAAGGAATGAAACGTCGAAAGAGTTTGTTTGGGACACAACAGCTGCCAACAATTTACACTTTCGGGTGATGGGTCGTGAATATTTGCCGATATGGAAACAGGATGACAAAAAAAAACAGGGTAAAAAAAGAAGGTAAACAGTAATGGGAAAAGGTTAATTTCATCAGAAGCGATTGAATTTTTCATTCAATCTGCCGATATGGCCATAATTTTTAATGAATGTTAATGATGATTGAGGGATGATATTTTATTTTCCAACCCCGGGCGTTGGCTCACTTTTCATAGAAAATGACTCCCGGCTTTCGTTCAAACAAACCACCATTTGTCAATTACAATTTTCTTTAATTAACTTGAGAAGCACGTTTGTCCTTTTCCGAGTGGTTTCGGAACCAGGCACTTCCCGGAAGGTGTCACTCGAGCTTAATGGATGAATGAATGAAATGGTCAATAAATCATCGGAAAGAATGATAGCTCCCCGGAGAGATTGAAATTTATGCAAAATAACTGCAAATCAGAAAATGTTGTTTTATCCCTTTGACTATCCGGGGATTATCAACGGTTGGGGTTTTCACTTTGAACAATATGTAGGAAATTTTGAGGAATAACTGATAATTTTAAATTAAATAAAAACAAGAAGCACTCAAAGGGTTAAATCAAAACCTACACTCAGCAATGCTGTTTGCGGCAAACACTTACAACAAGAATAACAATCAAGTGTACAAGAACGATGATTTATGATATTTTACCCTCACTCGTACCCCCACTCAACATTTTTTTTTATTTTGTAGGTACTTTCATTCAGTACACATTGGCAGAAGTGAAACAGGATTGGGGGTGGTAATGGCATGCAAATGCCAGCCACCCTCTTTCGCTTTCCATAGGAATTTGTTTCCCTTTGCTTATTATGTGATAAGAAATTTTTCTGACGCACGTCACACAGGAAGGCGAAACCAAAATACGGCATGCAAAAGCGGGGAGGACGATACAAAAAAATACTTCAGTATTTTAGCACTTGATTCCGCAAGTACCCACTGCGTACCGAATAAAATTTTATGATCAACGCTTGTTAAAGGTTTTCTTTGTTTAAACCTGATAAGTTTACGATATAAAGTAAAAAGTTGTGGATAAAACCTGAAACCATTTTGAACTGAGGTTTAAGAATAAGTTTTTTATTGTTACCTGCGTAGAATTTTAAACAAACAAAATTTATATGTGATAAAATAAAAGCCAAATAGTCCAGATTATATGAAAAATATTTCTTCAAGTTGATTCAGATCCAGTTCGAAATAAAGATAGTCCATATTAAATATGAATATGAGTTTGGTCAAAACCAATATATTATAAGGTAGCTCAGTAAGTGGCTGAAATAACCAGAAAATAAACAATAACCAAACGCAATCTTCAGACTATGAACTTGAAAACACATAATGAATCATATTTTGATGATTGAGTAAGGTTTATCGGGGTAACAAACTTGACTCAAAACTGAAGCCTGAAACCTCAAACACTATTTCCAGGTTAAGAATTATGTCATTAGACTGCTTCAAGCTTTGTATGGTAATTTCAAAATTCTCCGTTTTACACTTCCTATAAAAAAATTTCTGTTTGTTTTTGCTGCCAGAAATAGCAATAAAGTTTTGGAAGCGATTTATCCTGTTCCGAATTAGCGAAACGAGTTTTAATTTTGTGTGGAAATTTGGATGGGAAAACAACAAATTTTCATTCAAAAATCGTCAGAGATGTACTAAAAGTTCCAAAACATATGACTTTGAACTAAAAAAAAATCTTGATTCTTGTAGTACAATTCACGTGAACAAAGCACAAACCTCACTTGTAACCCAGAACATATATTCGATATAATACAATATTTTTTCAATTTTGTTTTATAATTTTAACGTTTTTGAATGTGTATTTGAAAGCTTTGTAACCGTAGGATAAAAATAAAAAATTAAAAAAAAACTGCTTGCATAGCCATGCGAATTTATTGATTTATATAACATTTGCAAAACATTTCATGAAGTTATTAATAGCTCTAGCAAACAAAGTCTGCAATTTTCAAAGACTTTTCTGTGGATTAATATTGATTAATTTCAAATGGTTATAACTTTTTTCAAGAAATACTTAGCTGCTTGTCATGTTAGCCGAAAAACAAAGCTTAAGAATAGTCAATACTGAAAGTCAAATACCAACTCAATTTCAAACTTAATTATTTCAATTTTATGGATGATTCAATGTGCAAAAATTTCTTCTTTCTTTTCCGTTCAAAATTAAATCGCTTAGTGAAAACTCAGGAATCGAACAAATCATCTCAAACTTTACACTGATGCCTGGTGACCCAAAAGGCATCAAAAAAACATTTATCATATGTGTCAAAAAAGTCTTTATTGCTGCCTTCTAGTAAGCATTTCATAATTTTTCTTGCACGTGTTTTTTTTTTGAAAAAAAACTTGCCAAAACCGGCAATTGAGTTCAATCACTCAAATTCAAAATCCTGGAACAAATCGAAAAAATCCAAGCATTATTCAATAGAATGTCAAAAAAGGTAAAGAAAATTCACTTCAAAACTTCATGTTTATTTTGTTAAAAATAACTCTTAAAAAACTGCTTTTGGCCCCAAAAATCAAAACTTATCATTACTAAACTAGAATTTATTGCCTTATTTTGCAAATAATGTGAAAACATCCAGGCAATATCCGGGCAGTTTTGCACAAAAACCGAATATCCAAGCTGGACCGGGATGGACTTCAATCAATTTTTTTTACTGAATATCCGGGCAAGCCCTGATTAAATCGAAGATTCTGGAATGCTTATCCTACTGTATATTCAAATTTTCTGACTTGTTGATTGAAATTCAATTCTGAATAATATATTTTTAAATAGATTAAACTCATTCCGGAAATTCGGATACCATATTATCAAAACCAAAATGTTTTTTTTTTTAATTTTGGATTCTGTATCTTTTTGAGAATAACTGATTTTCTATTTGAATCATCATTAGTAGTCAACGATTGAAAACTGTTTTGAAATCCTGGTTTAAAATTGGTTTTGTATTTCATACGAAATTGGTTCCATAAATTTCGAAATGCATAGAGGCATTTTCTAAATTTAGCTAAATGATAATTTTCCGAAAGCGATAAAAGAAAATTATAAACCATCCTGAGATTTTGTTTTATATTCAGATTCTAAGTTCTTGAACTTTATTCATATGGAGAAATGAAAAATAGCAAAACTTCAAAACGACAATCCAGAACTGAAAACTTGGAACCAGATCCATCATTCGAAACTCATATTTAAATTCAGATTTACAAGTTCGATTAAAAAGACATACACAGTCTTAGCCGATTTTGGCTTTACAGACTGAATAAATGACGATGATGAATAAAATAGAAATAATGAATTCAGATTGCAACCCGAAACTCAAAAATTTAAATTATTGATCAAAGATTGAGGACTCTGAAACAGATTTCACATGTTGATTCATAATTAAAATTATGATTTTATGATGATATGTTTCGTATATGGAAATTCATGATATTTAATAATATAAAAATATTCACTGGATTTAAATTATGGTATTGATAGAAATGATAATTGTATGCTGATAAAGAAACATGTGGTTTTTACGTAAAAAACTGCAGGTAATTTAATATTTTCTCAGTGTATTGATAAGTATGATAAAAAAATCTGTTTTTAAGAAAGTAAAACTTCAAACTAAAATCTTGATTTTTAGAATGTTTCAAATTTTAGATGTTTTACATTCAATTTAAAAAGTTGATTAATTTTCATCTATGGTTCTTTGCAGGCCTAGTTTATTTGATTTGAGAATGTATTGAGTTTTTTTTTATTATTGAAGGAGTCATTAAAAATCTTTTTCTCTGCTGATTTAAAAAAAAAGGTAAATCTACTTGATTCTTAGCAAATTCAGAGATTTTCAACATCGATGAATGTTATTTCTGTATTTTGTAACTTATTGAATTAACTTACCATTTTAAAGACGCATTTAAAAATGTTAAGATTCAATACGAAAATTGACTTATGTGATAAAACCTGGACTGGATAATCTAAAGCACATATAATATTTTGTTGAAAGTTTTTTTTATTCATGCAATGTTCGAGAAAAAATATTATCGAAAAAAAATCAGAATGCAGAACTCCCCTCCCCCTGAGGTGTTTCGGCCTACGGCCCAGCAATGGACATAAATTGACAAAAACATCAAAAAAGTTTAGAATATCGATGATTTATTTCAGATTAGTCATTTTCTGATTTTTTTTTTCCTACTGCAGAAAAAAAGAAAGTTATAAAAATAATTCAAATTATTTTTATGTATAACTAGCTCGCCGGTTTGTTCTGTGCTACATCTTCCAAAAATTAAAGAAATTTGAGAAAAAAAGTAATTTGGATTTATTTTAATATCATTCCAAATAAAATTTTAACATCATCAGATGCAGAACCTCTTTAAAATGAGTGCTCCGATACGCGCTTGAAAATGTTATACCAAAATATATATTTTTAATTTTATGAAATGATGTTTTTTTATTTACTAAACAGATCTAGTTTTTTTAATCACTGTTTAAAGTTTTTAAAGACATGTCCAAAACGTTCATCAAGCCTCCTTACAGGAAAAAAGGTGAGATCACTAAAAAATATTTTTCGTATGCATATATACCCTCTCGTAAAATACGGTTCCTTTTCCCCTTCCTGTCCGTTTCATGGATTTTTTTTTATTATTTTGATAATTGGGATTTTAACATCTATGGGATCATTCATCCCTTCATTCACCTGGAAGAAAAAAGGGATCTTGAGAACAGACAAAAAAGTATTTCTCCCATCCCAAAACACTCCCATGGCAAATTTGCATTTACTTTCTTGATTGATTTTTTAGCTATACAACAAAACTTGTGAGATTAGTTCTTGAGCTACACAACAAGTATTTTTATAGAACTTCCCAATTGTGAGATGGGTGGGGCCTCGAATGTAAGCAAATTTGATTGCATTTGCCTTATGAGTTCTCTAGATATGACAAAAATGTATGACAGCCTAATTCATCCTTTTCTTTCTTCCCACTGGAAAGGAGGAGAAGTTTTTTAAATAATTATAAAAACAAATGTAATACGGTTGCACTGGAAGGACAATGCCAGAGATTAAAAGTGCCGGTCCGGCATACATTATCATGCTGATAATTCCCCTTCCAAGGAAGTTTATTATTGGAGTAAAATCTTATTTGTGGGTGTGGTTTATCTGAATCAATCGGAAAGCGTTCGTAATCAAACTTTCATTAGGTTTGCAATCATATAATTTTCGAGCTGATTTTACAAACCTTCCAAAATCCACTAGTAAAAAGTACTTTAATATCTAGTGAAAACGTTCTTTTGGAAATCATGAGAGGAGCTGAGTGAATACGCAACCTTTAATTTGATCTCATTGAGCTAAATCAATGGTGTTTCGCAAATTTTAAAATAACAGAAGAAAACAATACTTTTTTGATCCTATTCTCTATACACATTTATTTTGAGATTGATACAACTTTAACCTGCGAATATCTAATTTTCATTGTGAGGAAATGTTTCTATAATAATATTCGGTATAAAGCTGACTTATAAGCTCATTAGGGTTTTTCGCTATAAATATCTTATTTATAATGTAAATAATGCTTTTGTTGTTAAATAGAAGAATTTAACTTTGAATTATCATTTTTAATTCGACCTTTTTAAATTCAGCTTAACACAACTAAATTTTAATGATTTTACATTTTGCAAATATACGTTCGAAAAACAAAAATTGAGATAAGTTTTTGATAATTCTGACCATGAATTTAAATCTGATTTCAACACTATGTTTTTTTGCTATATTTATCCAGAATTCACTATTCAAAATACTGTTTTAATCAATTCTGAAATTAATTTATCATTGTGAAACGTGATCAAAGATTTCAACTTTAAAATCTAAAAAAAAAATTGAAATAAAATAAATAAACATTATTCTGAACTCCAGAGCTTTTGGAACTCTACTTTTCTTGATATGTTTTAGAATTTCGAGCTCTCTTTTAAACTTGACATATAAATTAGAAACCAATTACATGAAATTTTAACCCTTCGTTTCAAATAGTAACAAATTTGCAACAAAGAATGTATGAATAAAGCAATAAATGGTTTTTTATTCCTTGAATTTTTAAAACAATTTCTGAGAAATAATTAAAATAATAAAGAAATAAAAGATCAAATTCTGATTAACAAAGCTACGAAGTTCACATTTGTAGGTGCAAAAATTAAAAAACTGATGAAAATTAAGCAAAAATAAATTTTAGACGATTTTGAAAACTAAACGTCTGGTAGTCTTTAACAAAGTTTTTAAATAAATTAAAGAATTTTAATATCTAAAAATAAATAACGCTCTTTGGGAAAAGCTTTAAATTTATTGAAAATTACAGAATAAAATTTTTTTTTTCTAAGGCATTGAACCTCTGAAACAGCAAAAGGATAGAAGAAAACTACCACGGAATGATGAAAATGAGCCTTAATAAACTCGAAATTCAATACCGAGATTTAATTTGGTTATAATTGCAAGATAGTGCTGCCATCTACGGCTTAAAATGTGGATTACTGAAAAAAAAATCAAAGCGTTTGAATCCCAACCTGTTTCTTCTCATTCAAAATTAACCCAAAACGTTTGTTTGATCATTTCACGCCATGTTGATGAAGATTAAGCAGTTTGATTAAGTATTGTAACTTTGATCACCGGGGTATCTTTGACCAACAATAAATTTTTGCACATTATCATCGATATAGTTTGTTATAGTTCTATAGTTTGAATTTTTGAAAACGGTTTTCTACGTTTGAAAGCCTATGAATTGGGTATCAAATAGACAAAATTCCGTTTGTATTTGAATTTTTTTTTTCTGTTAGTAGAAATGTAATTTCAAAATCTTAAAATATCTACTTCTTCTAAGGCTTGCAAACAAACAGCTCTCCTGATGAAACCAAAAAGCATTTAGAAGCAAACGGGTTGTTGAATGTGAAAGAACTTTTCTTTCTTTTTGTATGTTTATTTATAAAGCTTTTAGTGATGATTTTTTGATATTTAAAAAATAAAAACATTTTCCAAGAGTAAGCCCGTATTAGAAAAATGGAAAAAAAACCTTTCAATTCGTTGATATTGAAGAAAAATGAAAATGGAAATAGTGGGAGGGCCTAGGGAAATGTGTTAAGGTAAAATTTCATTTGTATTTTTTTTAGCTTAAACTATTTTGCAATTGTTTCAATTTTTGCCCCTAAGTGTATGCAACATAATAGTACTTTTTTCAATTATAAATGTTTAAAAAAAAAAACCGTTGAAAAGCAAGATAAAATGGATAAACTAGCATTTGTAAATATGATGAAGGTGTTTTGTACCCTTTATGATCGAGAAAACTCATCAAAACCTTCAAAATAGAGACTGATCAATGTAAACCAAAAGCATCAAATTCAAAACAAAGACGTAATCAATTTTTAAATCAAATTTAAAGTGGTCTAATAAATTTCTGCAACCATGTTTTACGTTTATAGGAGTTCAGTACTGGTTTTAAAAATATGAAACATGCCACATTCCCCATTACAGAAAAAAAATAATCGAAACATATTGAAAAAAAGAGATCAATATTACCCCGGATTACGGTACCTACTTTTCTCATTTCACACTTTTTTTCATATTTTTGCTCTTCAAAACAAATGGCTTCATCCGAAAAAAGTAAACTTATGCTTGATTTATCCGTTGAACAATTTAAAACAAATTTTAGAAGAAAAAAGAATTTTTGGTGATTTTCGATCATTCATATTTAAACAAGCAAAGCACATAGTGAAACTTTTCTTGTTTCCTTCACTGTATAATTCATTTTCAAGTTTCAAAACTAATTTTGCAATGATGGCTTATGATGAATCCTAAATCTGAGTTGTGTTAGTGAAATAAAAATTCTATTTCTGATTTTTTTTAAATTGAATATTTGTTCTCAATCTGGAATCAAGGTTTGGAAATATTGAACAGCAAGATCGATATAATCTGTTTGACGGAAACGTGGTTAAGTGATTCAATATCTGATAAAACAATTGCTTTTGATGGCTACCAACTCCTACGTAATGATAGATCCTACTCCCGAGGGGGAGGGATTTGCATTTACTACAAGAACGATCTTAAATGCACTAGTCTTGCTTTTTCAAGAACTTCCCTCGAATCTGATGATAAAACTGAATACTTATGCGTAGAAGTTACACTCAAAGATCATAAACCATTTCTTTTAGCCGTTTTCTACAACCCTCCCAGAAATGATTGCACAGATAAAATAAACGAACTCTTTACAGACGTGTCTTTCATGCACGATAGTATCGTCCTTCTTGGGGATTTTAACATTAATTTGCTTAATCGTTGTGAACAAACTCGAAAATTCAATGACGCGTTAGATAGCTTAGGGCTTTTTTGCGTAAATGTCAACCCCACTCACTTTCATTCAAGCGGGTGTTCTTTGATTGATCTCATGATCACGAATGACAAAAATTTCATCTTAAACAATGACCAAGTGTCCGCTCCAGGCTATTCAAAACATGATATCATTTTTGGATCCCTCAATATTTGTCGAAGCAGAAATAACAACGTTACTTTCTATAGAGATTACTCTAAAATTAATGTTAACCATCTACTTACAACCTTTGATTCATTTGATTGGAGTTTTTGCGAAAGAATCGATGATCCTGACATAATTCTTGCTATAATCAATGAACGCATATTACATCTTTTCCAAAGATTTGTTCCGCTGAAAAAATCTTCACCAAGAAAAAACCCATGGTTTCGCCAAGATATACAACGAGCTATGATTAATCGGGATGTTGCCTATCGTAACTGGGTTAGAACCAAAATGCCTAACGATTTTGTAATTTACAAGCGACTGCGAAACCAAGTCACTAATTTAATTAAACGTGCTAAGATCGACTACGTTTCAAACCGTCTTCGAAGTACCAATTCAAATCAAGAGCTTTGGAATCGATTGAAACAAATCCAGAATAGTAAAGCTAGTAAAAGTGATACTTTTAACTATTCCAATGATGAGATCAATGAATATTTTGTTTCAAATTTTACTAATGACAATTCACATCTCCCTGTCTTACCAGAAAACAGAAATGGTTTTCAGTTTACTTCTATTGATATTAATGATATTTCAAAAGCAATTCTATCTATCAAATCAAATGCTGTAGGCTCAGATGGAATTCCTCTCAAATTTATAAGAATTCTGCTACCATCGCTTTTAAATCCACTATGTAAACTTTTTAATTCCATTATTAAAAGCTGTAAATTTCCACGAGCATGGAAGGTCTCCAAAATTATACCTATTAAGAAAAAATCAAATAATAACGACTTGACCAACCTTCGACCGATAAGTATCTTGTGTGCATTTTCTAAAGTTTTTGAACGCATATTGAAATGTCAAATTCAAAACTTTTTAAGCTCCAATAACCTACTTAACGAATTTCAATCCGGTTTTAGATCTAAGCACAACACTACTACCGCACTAACTAAAGTACTTGACGATATACACTCTGCCGTTGATAAGAAACATTTGGCTGTACTACTCATGATTGATTTCTCAAAGGCATTCGACCGCGTTTCATATGTTAAACTTCTCACAAAGCTATCGGATCAATTCATGTTTTCTCGAAATTCTGTTTTATTGTTAGAATCATACTTGAAAAATCGAACACAATTTGTTAACTGTGGTAGTTTTCCATCGCGACTTATGCCTGTAATTTCAGGGGTCCCTCAAGGATCCATACTAGGACCAATACTCTTCTCAATGTTTATAAATGACTTGCCAACGGTTTGTAGAAGTTGCCAAATCCATATGTTTGCTGACGACGTTCAAGTATATTTTTCGGTAGCTAGATCAAATGCAGATAACATTAGTGAGGCTATAAACTCTGATCTTGTTAACATACATAGATGGTCTCAAAAAAATCTACTACCAATAAACAGCGATAAAACTCATGCTATGTTCTTTCCTTCATCTTACAATACCTCTAATTTGTCACCTCTTAAAATAGGATACGATACTATTACTTACGTTGAAAAAGCTACAAATCTAGGTGTTATAATCCAAAATAATCTCCAATGGACATCATTTGTCAACGCTCAGTGCTCCAAAATATATGCTACGTTGCGCATGCTGAGACTAACCTCATATTTTTTGCCCGTTAATACCAAGTTAATGTTAGTTAAAGCACTGATTGTTCCGCATTATGTATTTGGAGCTGAGTTTCTGATCGGTGCTCCTTCTAATCTTATGAAAAAGCTAAAAATAGCATTACATAGCTGCATTCGATTCACATACAATCTATCACGCTACCATGGAGTTAGTCACCATCAAATGCATATTTTGGGCACATCTTTTAACAATTTTTACAAGTTGAGAGTTAGCATCTTTTTTTACAAGATTATTAAATTGATGTGTCCTTCATATTTGTTCCATAAACTCATTCCCGTAAGAAGCAATCGTTTTTTAAATTTTACTACACCACGGCATCACACTGACAGTTACAGCAAAACTATCATTGTCAGGGGCATTGCTGTTTGGAATTCTCTTCCAAACAGCATTCAAACCAGTAATACTTTAAATTCATTCAGACGAGAGTGTCATAACTTTTTCAACGGGGGGGATCAGTAAGTTTATTAAAAAAAAAAAGAACATTAGAGAATTATAGTGTAAGAAACATCTTGTTATTTACCTTTGAAATACTAAGTGTAGTGAATTTAAAAGGAATTTAATTACCTTATACTACATGTTGAAAAAAATAAAATAAATATTTTTACTTAGTTATGATTTGACTTCATGGTTTTCGTTCGGTTTTGAACATATTTTAAACTACAAAAAATATAATAAGCATGAATTATAAAAATCGGCAATTCTGATCCTTTTATTAATTTATTGATTCAATTAGCTCAAAAAGAAGCTCCACAGAAATCGTTTGGACGCGAAAAAGTTTGGTTAAATCTAAGCACAACTCTAGATTTTATTTTAGAAAAATAGGATCCTACGCAAGGAAGAAAAGAAGATAAATAAACTCCAGCTTACGGCATAGTTTAGAAAAACAAAAACAAATCGACAAATATTTGTAACCAAAAAAGAAGTGAAATTAATTCATTAAGTCAAATTTTAGAAAATCTTTTGTCCTCATTTCCTAAACGTTTTTCGTACAACTAAACTGGTTTGTAATCATAAAACTTGTCTTCTGTGAATCTTTCAGTGAAACACAAATGGGTTTCAATGTTCAACATTCAGTAATTGTTTAATGTGGAATCAGACTGCAACTTATATTTCTTAGCATAACAGCAATTCAAATAAGCTCTTTCGTTTAATGAAGATTCCCATGGAGTTGAAATTTTTAAAATTTAAGGTTCCGAAAAGGAAAAGTTCAAAATTTTTATAAAAACTTTTTTCTTGTCCACCAAGCTGCTTTTCTCTCCATACTTTCGAATCGCATTTTGTAATACTAAAATGCATACTTTTTTTATTTTTGCTAACTGACTCAGCGGAATGTGAGGACTGTACCAAGGTTTTCAAATGAAATTCCTTTTTTTTTTGACAGAAATCGAATTCTGTGCTTTGAACCTAAAATTCTGCGACGGTTTTCTGTGACGCTTGTTTATGAAGTGCATTGGGAAATCATGTAAAACATCAACAAATTGGAAACTGCTTACAGTTTGAATAGAAAAAAAATCGATTTACATTACCTTGTTTCAATATTTTCATGAATTAGAGTCAGAAATAAAAAAACCGATAGTGACATAGAAATGTTTAATATTGAAAATCTGTCGATAATTTGGAAAATCCTTGAATTCGTTGAAAATTTTAAAAATTCTGTGATCTGTGACACAGATTTTGTGACAAAATTTCGCTCAAAATTCTGTGATAATTCAGATTTTTCTGTGATTTCGGCAACCTTGGATAGTACACCATTTATGCATGATATTTTTGTGCTTCTCCAGGCAGGGAAATGCTTGTTATTTTCCCGAAAATTATGATAAACACGATATACAGAGTTTTAAGCTGGGTTGCATCAAAATCGTACTTAGAAATAATAAAAAAGTAGGGTTAAAAAAATGTTGAAAACGCAGGTTTCAGTGATGGAATAGAGTTATCTTTATTCATTAGAATACAACTACATAATAAGCGATAGCTAATTGTCACTTTCCACTTCTTATAATCCCTAACCGGGAAAGTACTCATTTCTCAATGAATACTTTGGTATTCCTACCCAGAATATCTGGCAACACTGTTGTGTTACCACAAACGCTACTTGAATATTCTTGCCTAAACGTGTGATGATGTAAACATTTGTACCGTGTTTACCATCATCACCTGTCATCAGCAATCATCAATCTCTTGTTCTAGATTGCGAATTGGAAATAGCAAGAGGAACCAAAACAAACAATGTTTTGGTTCTGCTGCAATCAGCAGCAATGTGGATCCGCCGAAACCGTGAGTATTAACAGCTCCCCTCAATTCACAGATTGAGAAATAAAACCACGTGATGCAACTCACTCACTTCCAACTCCAAACTTGATTTTTTTTCATGAAATTTACTTACGATCTTGATTAACTATATAACTTACGCTCCACAAAATTTTTAAAACTGTGGTGACCGTAAAAAATAACATTTGGGCAAGTGCAATTTTTCGAAATGAAAATCGTAAAAGAAGTTTGCTATAGAAGGTATTGAAGTGATATGAATAAGATGCATTTTGCAAAAACTTCGTGTATGTTGTAATTTTATAATCTTTTTTAATTTTAAAAACTGAATGGAATTTAATGAATGAAAACCAGTTCGAAATTGGTCATTTTGAAAAAAAAAATTAATCAATTGCACTCGGTAAATGTTTTATTAGTTTATCGCACTTTTTGCAGAACTGTTTTTAAACAATAAATTGGATAGGTGTCCCACGGACACAATTAATAGGATGAAAACCAAACAAAGCTGGACTGGTTCGTGTCATCCGTCGATGTCATTAACAAAAAAGGATAGATCTACATGTGATGCCGAAAAATTTGTGCTCGAACGAAGAAAAACAAAGTCTAATTCCACACATTGCGGCGTCTCTTATGAGATTACAAATTTCAATGACCCCATTTCTCTGCTGACTATGGTTTTTTTTGGAAAAATTTTTCATAGTAGGTACCTTTTTAAATGTTTTCCATGCTTTACTTGGTACAATGATAGTGAATTAAACTGTGTCCATATTTTCAGGACACGAACACAAACAGTGAGCCAGCTCTTGCGTTTTGTCACTTTTATGCTTAGTCATTTTTTCATCGTTGTTGCGTTGGTCCTAACTGAGGACCCCTCTTTTTTTCACTTCGTCGTCCTTTCCACAACAAACTAACTAGAGGGAGCGTTCTCTAATGAGGGTGGCAAATTATGGAACGAACGATGCCGACGACGACGACGCTATAATGGCAAACCCGTGACATGAATTGCATGGAGCTCTGGATAATTATGAAAAATATCCCGGAGAGTGGACATTTTGGTGTTGGTTTGGCGAGTCGACTGGTGGAAAGCACACCCGGGGGAAGCTTATCTTAAATGAGGATTATACTTTTACCTTTCCTCTTTTTGGACCTGAATGGTGCCGGAGCGCGCGTAGACATGTTTGAGGCATCTGTCAAAACCACCGCGACAAATTAATGGGACCCCGTCATCAAATTCAGACGCTTTTTGGATTCTTTTATAACAGACACTGGAAAGGAAAAAAGATTTTTTATAGCTAAAAGCAAAAGGTGATATTCACTTGAATCTTGGCAGTGAAAGTTTTTCAAATGTAATGAAGATTGATAGTTCAACAGATTTTATTTTTAGGAAATTTAATCTTCATTTGATCGTTAAATTGATAATTGTTACAATTTATATCCAAGTGTCATTCTCTAATATTTAATGTTCAAGCAAATGATTCTCCTAAAAGTCCCCTGGATCACCCACATCGTAGAATGATAGTCTCCAAGACTCTCCAAAAGATTGAACTTTCTCCATAAAATCCAGACATAATAGAGAGCGGGGCCAACCAAAAATGGCATCGCGGAAACAGTTCCCGGAAATCGTGCATTATTAACGCCATAAATACCAGCCAGCAGCACCTCGGTCATGCATAAAATTGGGGCAATTGTGGGTGCAGTTGCATCTTCTGCAGATTCACAAATAGAAGCACCAGTTTGTATTCATGCATATGGTGGTTTTTCCCGGATGCTTCGTCTCATATGTGAAAAAGCGGAAACATTAATGACACACAAGACACAAGAATGCATTTTCTCCGGAAAAAGGGGTGAGATTTTTGGCTCGTTCCGAGAACAAAGTATGGTCTCATATTTAAGTTGATAACCGATTGTTTGAATCTTGATTCTGCTGTAAGATGTTACTATAAAGTCACAGGTTTGTTTTCTAGGTTTCGATTTTGGTTGTTTTCAAGAAAAGTAAAAATGATGAATTTTAGTCAAACTGATTGGAATTTAATTTTGAATTTTATTTTCTTTCACACATGTTAACACAACTATTCTCAAATCGAATGTAAAGCCTTATGCAAATGAAAATAAATGTATTTGAAAAAAGGTGGCTCCAGAGATATTTTTGGGATGAGATGAAAGTGGGATGTAAGTGCTAGAATAATGCATGTTTGAGTTAAATATACCAATGGATTCTTCATTCCTTAATCTACATCTTGTACAAAACTCAGACTATTCTAAAATTTTTGATAATACTTTTTCGATTGAATTAAAAATGCTCGATCACTTTTAAAACTTTGAAGCGCGTTTCCGCGAAACTATCAATTGGAAACTTACATCTATCTTATTCTAAGCGCCTCGTTCGAAAGAAGAAACCATCTAAACTATTTTGAACAAACTTTAAATAGTTGTCTTTTCCTTTTCATATTGGTAATGCTGATTGAAAAAAAGGATTCTCAAGAGCCACAATTTGGACACAAATATAAAAAGGCATAAAGTTTAGAAGTCATTACGCATCGATGATTTTTTTTATATTTCCAAAAGTCATAAAATAAAATTCAATGCCCGGATTTAAAATCTTGTAGAATAATTTGTGATCAATATTTTTTTAAGTAAGATGACATTTTAAAAGATTGTAAATTGCTGTTTGAATCAGTGAATGTTGGGTTGAATCAGTCGAAAAAAATTTATGCTTTTTTTGCAAATGGAAAAATATTAATTTCGAAGACCTCGTCTTATTTCAATTTTCTTCTAACTAAAAGAAAAACTGAAGAAAATAAAAGAGAAAATATTAAAATACCATATCTTTTCGGACAAAAAATAATAGAATAAACCTTTTCGCATACATAATCATTATTTTCAAAATTCACCATCACTGTTCAGAATGAAACGCAGATGGATAATATTTCTTTCGAAAAAATCGTTCCAAAAGTAAAACATAAAAATATGAATCTTTTTTTACTGAACAGCACATTTTGACCAAGACTTCTGAAATCACAGAATTATGTATAATTACATAAAGTTTTGTGCATATTTTCGTCACAGAACATAGAAACATTCTGTAAAATTTTTCGCAGAATTCACAGATTATTAGATTTTTGTACACTTTTTCAAACAAATTAATTTTTATATCCTTTGTACAATGGATTTCTGACTCAAAATCATGAAAATGTTGCCAAGTTAACATTGTTTATCGATTTCGAAAAGGAAAAGACATCTATTATACTTATAGTAAGAAAATATCACATTTGACGTTTTTTTTTTTAGGTGAAGACAATTGTATAAAAACATCACATTATCTTGGCACAGTCTTTTACTCAAAACCGCAAAATTACAGAATTTTTATTTGCCAAAAACAAAGAATGTTTTCAGAAACCTTGGTTTTAGCTCTAATTTGGAAAGCTCTTTATATTTTTTTAAAATAGGAAAAAATCTTAAATTTGACTTTTCGTATGCACAATAATGAGGTTTAATCACATTTTCTAAAGACAACTGATTTTCAACATAAGTATAGCAAAAACCTCAATAGTAGAGAAAACGCTGTGAGTAAACTTTTTTTTAAAATCACCCATATCAAATTTTAAATCTAGTAATTTACTCTCATCAAGGCCGTGCAAACGGGGAGGTTTAACGGGTTTACCTCCACCCCCCCTCCTCTCATGGAGATTTTATCCAAGTACAGTTTACGCATAAAGTAATGAATTTACCGTAGTACAAAATAAGTGTTTACAAACGTGTCAGAATATCGGCTGGCCTCCGGCGGAATTTAATCCGTTATTACTTTTGGCGTAACTAATTTTTAATTTTAAATTTCGATTTATAAGTTAATAAATGTTCTGTCTCGAAACTCAAATCTTGACACACAGAAACACTACCTCGTCTTAAGAATGGGTTTTAATTAAGATTTATTTAACAACAAGTTAGTAGTACAAATTCTCAAATTCACATTCCAAAGGGCTTTGAAAAATTCCACAAAGCCACATTTTTCTGAGGAACAAATAATTTAAGAGCTTCTTTTGATAACTCTGGATGCCCTGAATCCAAATATGCAATAATTTTTTACTTCAGCTTTTGTTTTTTAAATAACTTAAAAAAATAAGTTGAAATCATTTTAGAAATTTCTGACTTTTTGACAAAATTTTCAAACATTACAACAGATTTAAAAAAAAAAGTATTTAACTTTATTATCAACTACTTCCAAGACCGCAAGTTGTTTACAAATACAAAAGTGATAGAAGTTTTCTTTTTGTTTGATTTCCTCATTTTGTTTCATATGAATATTTAGAGAATGTTTATAAATTTAGAACAAATTGAATTTAAGATAATTTTGATGCAAAAATCATATCGTTTTGTAGAATTTAACAAATTTGTTATATGAAATTAAACCTTTTTTTTTATTTCTGCAATAAGTTCAGGAGTACTTGTAATAATATATTTCCAAATTTTGAAATACTAGAGAATTTAATCATCAAAAAATTATTTCTAAATTTAATGAAGTTTTTTTTCAAAACTGATTCATTATTAAACTCATTAACTCCATGTCAACAAAACTGGATTTGATAGATAAAATCTGACGAAAGATATGAGTTCATTACACCAAAATCTACCATTAAATCATTCATTAAAAATCATTAAAAAATAAGCACGAAAATGCTGTTCCCTTGAGTTATGAATAAAATTCAATAAATGGTTCAACATTTTTAGTGATAAAAATGTTTAAAAATTTCTCTTTTTTATTCTAGTATTTTGTTTTGATTTTTTATTAAATTAATCGAATCTTCAAGTCAACTTGTTGATTTTTTGTAAAAATTTTGATAAGTGTGTACATTTGTTTTTCAATTCTTTATTTATGTGTTCTGAAAATATTATCTTCTTTAGTAATCTAAATTTTTAATAAGTAAAACATCGTTTCCAGCTTTTGTCCTGCCCGAGAACTAATATTTAAAGTGACTGCGAAAAAATGTTCAAAGGTTAAAATTTTGATAATTTTATTTAATTTTTTTTTCTTATTTTATACATTTAATTTAATTATCAATTATGTGTTTTGAAAAAAAAATCTGTTAAGTTCAAAATGGAAGTTTATAATCGAGAGTTCACATTTCTAATTATGATTAAATATTTTTTCAATTTCAAGCTATTTCAGCTAAATTTTTGAATCAACCCTTAATTTGTAAATGTAGAAAAAAAAATGTAAATTAAGATGATTAGAACTTTAAAAAATTAATAGTTTTTAGTAAAATAGATCTGGTAAACTAATGAACTTGTATGAAAACTTAAATCCTCATTTCACAACTTTTTTGAAGACTGCGACACAAGTTGACTTAGTTTTAAGAAATATCCAAGATTCAATTAAGTTTAATGCTTCTTTAAATTTTTGTCAAAACTCCCGCTTTTCGCAGATTTGGGAAACATTTACAAAAAGAAAACTTCAATAATTTTTTTCACAGAAATCATAATTACTCGCGGTATCAGGGAAAGTTTATCATTGAGTCAAAAAATCATGTTTCCATAATATTTCTAATGGGCCAGTTCAACCAAAAAAGTGAACAAATTTATTTAAAGAATTTTACCTATATTCAAAAGAAAATTCGAGAACAAAAGCTTATAAAAAAATCGGCACTCCAAAATTAGTCAAAATAAGCTCTTTAATTCTGTGTTCTGTTTTATTTTTAACTATGGTTAATTTCTGGTCTGATCTAATATAGAATCGGATTTTTTTAAAACCTGGTGGTATATTTTATGATTTTTTTTATTTCACTCATTCTGGTTTTATTCGAAATTTTAAATTGCATTCGTTTGCTGGTGTTTCGGAAATATTGATTAAAGCTTGTAAACAAGACTGCTTTAAATTCAAGCAAATTCTTAGGTCAGAGTAAGAATAATAATTTTGAGTGATTTATTAATGGCTTACCGGAAGAAGCATTGATTTGAAACTTTGATTATGATTTATTTTGTGTTTTGAGTTTGTGTGATGGCCAGGAGTAAGAAAAAGGTTCAAGAAATCTATTTTCTCATTTTTAATGCATTTTTGGTATTTTTTAAAAATTATTTCTAGCTAAATTTGAATTTCAAAACCCGAACCCCCCCCCTCCTGGACGGGTCCTTCGCATGAGCCTGACTCTCATTATAAGTTTTAATTTTGAACATTATTCACTGGTTGAGTTTATTGATTCGATTATGATCTAACAACCTCAAACTTGACTTTGAACTGAAATATATGCTAATACTCATCTAGAAGTATAGATAATTGCTACATCTACTTAGGATTTCATCTTAGCTTACGATAACTTTTTACGGTACCTTTTTCGATTCAAATCAAACGAAAAGGGTAAGTTTTTGTTATAAAAATCATCATTCGATTTCAGAATATAATAATCAAGCCTTTTGTTCAGGTGGATAAAATCAAGTTTATATTTAAAGGGATCTTAATTGTTTTTCGGTACTTAGATTTATTTTAGAATCATTTTTGTATTTTAATTATGAAATTCTCTCTGAGTATTGATTTAAAAATCTTCTGATATTTTTTTTTTAATTTGAATTTGTTTTCTGTAGGAATTACTGAAAGGTTCAATTTGAATCATTTCCGGCAGAATCTGGATTCTTGAATAAGATTTTTGAATCATTATGAAAACAAAAACACGAAAGCCTTAAAAAATGGTAAAATGTCTTCAATGAAACAATAATAACTATTATGAGAACAAAGTTTTCAGTTGGTAACCGATTTTTCTAATCCTTACTTTGCCTGGTATGTTTCAATAGTTATTCGTTGTCAACCATTGTATAGGCAAGATTTACACATTTTTGTTGAATAGAATAAAAAAATAACTTCAGTTTTTTTTTACCACAGAAAAAACCCTGAGGACTTAAAGGTTTTTCTAAAACTATGGCAAAAGTTAAATGAGGTTATTGAATTTTAACTGGGAGACCGAAAACGGCTCAAGTGTCAGAAGCTGAAAACAGAATAATTTCGTAAATCGTAAAACTTTTTCCCAGCTTGCCGTGCTTCTCACTGCTCACTTTCCATTTTTCGATCTTTTTAAGACAATATATAGAATGATCGATTTGAGTCGAGGTAAAATTTAAAATGCACTAACCAATGAATTTCTGAAGCAGAAAATGAAAAATGAAGACTATATGCAATATTCACATTTGAAAAAGTGGCTTCAAAGAGAGAGATATTTTGGTGTAAAAAATACTTTTCTGACAAATTGTAAGCATAAGACGCATAAAATTTAATATTACCCAATTGTAAATTAGCTTTTGGTCTCATTTTCATATTTCTTATGAAATGTTTTTTAAATCAATCAAAAAAGTTTTATATCCACGATTTCTACAGCAAAATACTAAATTTTAAACTAAATCATGTCACCAGGGAAAATTTTTGGTGAATGAATTTAACTTGATCTCAATCTTTGTGTTAGATTCTGTATGATTACTAGTTTCGGTAATATGGCGTGTAAAACATAGAAAATCCATATACACTTGGTGTCATTTTGAATCGATCCTGGCAGAATATAGAATGAGATTTTTGGGTCATTGTGAGAGCAAAATTTTTAGTTGGTATGTCTTAACACATTTGGGACCGCAAATATATCTTAGACGAGAAACAACGAAATTCGGCATTTTTTATCTCATAACTCGCTGAAACAAATTTGAAAAGTTTATATATTTCAGTTAACAAACGTGAAGAATTCAATTTTGTGGAGATGAGTTTTATTTTGAAATTTATAACATTTGAGTTATCCTTCTGAGAGCAGCACATTCGCAGTAAGCGAAAAATCAAGATTATAAGCATTTTTATTATTCATTATCAACCATTATTTATGTAAGATTTCTGTTGAACGATATAAAATTTGAACTTCAGTATTCAAAAAAAAAAGCCTTGGGTCATAAAGGTTTTCTAATACTATGACAAACGTTAAATAAGGAAATTAAATTTTAACTGGAAGACGGAAACCGGCCTAAGTACCAGAAGCTGAAAACAGATAATTTTTGTGAATTTCAACTATTTCTCAGCTCGTTGGGCCCCTTATTGCTCACATTCCTTTATTCGCTCGCTTTAAGACAATATACGAAATGGCTTATTTGAGTCGAAGTAAAATTTCAAATTTATTCACGAATGAACTTTTTAGGAAGAAACTGAATAATGTAGACTATTTGCAAAACTCACAATTGAAATAGTGGCTCTAGAGAGAGATATTCTGCTATAAAAAATACTTTTCTGAATAATTGTGAGCGTAAGACGCATAAAACTAATTATTACAATTCATAAATAAGCTTTCACTCTCATTTCACTTTTGCAGAATATATTCAACTTAATCTCATTTTTTTGTGTACGATTATCTAACTACGTGTTATGTATATATTCCGTACAATTACTAGTTTCGGTAACATGGCGTGTCAAGCCTAGAAAATCCATATACATATTTAATTAAATTCATTCAATAGGTTTTCAGATTTAATCTAAATCTTTTATTTTTATATATAAACGCTTGACAAACCTTTTTTTAAAATTCAAAAGATTACTCATAACTTAAAGCTGAAAGACGTTCCTAAGATTTAAATTTAAAGAATTTGAAAAATTTAATGAAGACCAAAAATACATTCCTACTTTTTAATATCTTCAAATTGTTCAAGATTCACCAAATGAGAAATGAAAAAAAATAAAGAAAACATCTTCAGATCTGAAAAACCCAAAATTACAACCAATGTTCAAGAAACAACTCGATTTTTCATTTAAAATTAATCTCCGTGTATAAATTTCTCTATTTCTGTTCTCTTCTTTAATTGTACCTTATAGTTTTAAATAATAAATGAAAATTAAAAATTAAGAGTTTGGCTCGTTTTAAGCTACGGTTGAAACTGTTAAAAAAACGAATTAAAAAAATGAACCAACATGTAATCATCCTTCAAGTAAATCGTTTTTTACACGTATTTTGATGAGATATTCTAAACTTTGAATTTCTCAAATACAATTTATGGAAATTAAAAATTAATTCATAACACAGATGTCACGTTGATTAATCGATGAAAGGTAAAGCTCTTAATTACACATTACTACCCCTACAAATTTGTAGCTCCTAGTTACAAATTCCTACCAATTCTTATCTCATAATTAGGTTTGGAACTCACAAGTAAGAAAAATTGTTCAAAATGTTAAGAGTTGCATCATGAGCATAGAAACAATAAACCTAAGTTTTAAATTCAAGTTAATTGTTTTCAAGCCATCCTTTTTTATATCGATGAATTGAAAATAATCTAAAATAGATCTGCTTGTCTTTGTGAAAATCGTGAAAAAATTTAGTATAAAAAGTTTGACATAAAAACAAACGGTATAAATTTAAAAAAAAATCAGTAGTTGACAAAACAAAAGGGTTAAAATTATAAAAAATGCCAGATTTTAAAAGATATATTAAAATTAAGATTGTTTGATCTTCAGAAATTATCGATCTCTAAGATCGATTGAATAAATTCAGTCGTAGGATCGATCCAACTTAAAATTGAAGCTGAAGAATCGATCTCTGAAAGTTTCATTTTTAACGAGGTAACGCCTTTTATTATTGTTTCAATTTAGGTACTCAGTATGTATCGAGATCTGCATACAAAAACTCCACAAAAGCCAATAAAACTTGAATTGATTAAGGTTGTCAGAATTTTACCCACGCGAATCCGAACCAGGGTATTTTATCTAAAACCTGGCAATATCCAAGCATATAAATTCAATTTTTGTTACTTCAAATCCAGGGAAATTTTTGTTAATTTCAGATATTATTCAAAAAAAAAAAAAAAAAAAAAAGAATTTGAAACTTTTTCTTTATCGAAACACATCAGCAGATTGAGATTCGAACTTAAGGCACAATGTTTCGTTTTTTGGGCGCAAAAATAAAATATTGGAAAAGCTAAATTTGAGTTTTTTGTTTGGTTTCGCAAATGAGGAATAAATTCGGATTAAAACCGCAATATTTTCAAAGAAATCCGCGCAACCGCACTAAGCAGGACTATTTCCAAATTTAGTGGTATAAAATATCCAGAAAATTCTGGCAAGCTTAGTCAAGTTAATAAATAGATGGCACTGTTTCACATTAAATTGGTAATCAAAATTGGATCTAAAAATCTCCGCTCAGAAAGAAAAGAACCCAAAATCCAATCCAAAATATCAAAAATATACCAATCTTATCGATTTTTCTATGCTGAAAATCGATCCAAAAGATCGAAAACCTCAGTTGAAGAGATCGATCTAGGAAAGATCGACCAATCCTTATTTAAATCACAATTAAAGTATAATTCAAAAATTGTCGTATCTAGAACTTTTATTTTAAATTTGATGACTGTAAACCTTCATTTTCAATAGACATAAATCATGAAGTCAATATTCAAATTGAGTGTTCTGATTTTTAAACATATATCTTAAGAATTCTATTCATAATGTCAAATTAGATAGCGTTTACATACTTTCTCACCACTCTCGCACAGATTTTTTTTGAATAAGTATTGACAGCTGTCGATTTGATTAAGATAGAGTTTGATAGAAACTGTGCCAAATATGTTTTTTTTCTTTTCTCTTGCATCGTAAATATCTCAAAACGGGTTAATTTTGAAATTTGAAAAAATAAATTGAATAAGTCTTTTCAACGGCAAAAAATGCTTTAAAATTTGGAATGTTCGATAACTAGTAAATAGCTATCAGCAAAGAAAGTGTCCCTTTTCTAAATGAACTAAGCTTTATATACGCCGTTACAGAGATTTGATCTCATCAACTCTGACTTGAACGTGTTCTTCTAGACCACGGTCTACTGCAGCAAAACCGAAATGTTTTTTCCACTGTTTTCATTTGAAAGTTTTATTCAGTTTTCCATTAGATTTAATCTTAAATGGTGGCTCCAGAGAAATTTTAATGATTTAATGAAAATCGACTTTTTAATTATTATCCTAGATAACTATCATTTTTAAAGAAAAGTTTGATCATTTTTTTTTACTTTTTTATTTTTTATTAAATGGATGATTTTTTTTCAAACCCTTGTATGTCTCTGGAGCCACACTTGTCTAAGCATAATCACAATGTATTTTACCAATTATGCTATACATTGAGGGCACTGCAGACCACTGTTTTTATTTTAAGGCGTCCAAATATAGTTTTCAGCTTTTTCGAATGTTCCCACATTTCTTCGACATCATATTTGGCATTGACCAAGAAACTAGTTACCGATGATTATGTGATGCAGAAATGGATTGATAATTTACCACAACATTTCTCCCGAAAGAGGCAATCAATCTTAGCTTACAACTGGCACAATTTGCTGCTGCTCTAGCAATAGTCAAAAACAAATAATTCTGCGCAACCAGTCGTGTTCTCATAAACATCACAAAACCGTGTCATCCACCCACCAAGGAAGCCCCCCAGTCGTTCTCGGGTTGTTTATTTCGGTTAAAGTTATTGCACCGAGGCGTTGTTGGACTTTATCGCATACAAGCTGTTTTCTAAGGGGGGCAAATTTGGACCAAAACAAGCATCGTTTTCTCACAAGCAAGAGATGAGGACATGAGAAATTTTGGCAAACGAATAAGCATCTTGTCCCATTTCCATGTTTCTCACTCACCACAAACAAAATTAATGAAGCTTCTCTGGACCAAACGAAGACGAAGAAGGACGACGACGACGTCGACGTTCGCCTTGAGCCACTTGCCAGATCTCGTGTTGAAGACGTCTCGCCTGGGCGTCTCGACGAGTCAAGAGCCGGGTGCTTATTGGTGTGTAACAGTTAAAGATTTGCAGCCATTTATCATGGCGGGTTTTATTGAGTTGATGAGAGGTGGCTCCGATTTGATCTATACGATTGTTTGATTTGTTTAATTAGACAAATTCATTTAGTTAGATCCTTTTGAGGTGAAATAAATTTCAGAAAATGTTTAAAGCACACAATCGCAAAAGTCGGACGGTGCAAAATTCACATGTAGAACGCCGAAAAAATTTTTAATATTGCAATTCAGAGTTTCTGTGAGTAAATGGTAGTTCAAAATCACTTTTCAACACATTTTTCATCAAGGTTTAACACCTTGTGTGAAGCTAAAATAAAAAAAAAATATGCATTTTTATAAATTTAGTGCATTTTCTGCGTTTTCAACGTAGAAATATGCAAAGAAGCTTAACGAACGTCACAGAAAAGCAACATCTTCTTCCTATCTTTCCAAAAATGAAAGCATGGAAATCTACTTTAAATATGCACATGTTGCACCGCAACTACACGCTACATACTGCTACATAGACTAGTTTGCATGATTCGTAACAACACCCGGATCCACACCTATCATGGACGGCAATGGGAAAGTTTGAGTAAACCATTAGTTATATCCTTCGGTTTAGGGGGAGTTTTTTTTCTGGGAAGTCCAAATGAACCTGGAAAAAAGAGTCACGGTAGCACAACACACAGATCCATACAGAGAGCTAGAAACTATCATTGAAAAACTGGAATCCAAGTAGGGTAAAGCCTCCTTTAAATTATTTTTCAAAATAAATTTAAAATAAAAATGGGCATCCTTTGGACGAAGATTGATTTTTAAACAACTCAAAAATTAATTTTATTTGATATAAACTTGTCTCAGAATCGCACCCAATGCATTTTGTAGCTGCCCAAAAGTGGAAACGTGGCCAAGAGCTAAGTTTTTGGTCGGTCCAATGATGGCTAGAATAATGGGACGAAAGTTTTCCTTCTCCAGGTAAGGACGACTCAGACAGGACCCAAAAGATGGAACAAAACCTGCACCTTGGTGATGACAATGAATCCCTTCAGAAGAGGGAATTGTTCGTTAGTTTGTTCGTTCGTTCACTCATTTGTGTGTTGGCACACTAATTGTAATTCCACGTTCCATCTGAAGTGCAAACGAAAATTCTTCTGAAGGACGACTTGTTCAAGATTTGCTACAGCAGTGAGCATACAATGTAGCGCCATTAGGCGGTGTAATTGCAACCAACCTGAACAAGACTGTGTTCCTGTCGACGCAATTATTCTGCTTCGTCAAGTTGAATCGCTTTGATCCTCGTTTGGAAGCTGAATTTCAGCTAATCACATTCAGCTTTGCCTGAAAAAATATCTCATATCTCATATCTCATATCTCATTTCTCAAATCCGATATCTCATCTCTCATATCTCATATCTCATATCTCATAACTCATATCTCATATCTCATATCTCATATCTCATATCTCATATCTCATATCTCATATCTCATATCTCATATCTCATATCTCATATCTCATATCTCATATCTCATATCTCATATCTCATCTCTCATATCTCATCTCTCATATCTCATATCTCATATCTCATATCTCATATCTCATATCTCATATCTCATATCTCATATCTCATATCTCATATCTCATATCTCATATCTCATATCTCATATCTCATATCTCATATCTCATATCTCATATCTCATATCTCATATCTTATATCTCATATCTCATATCTCATACCTCATATCTCATATCTCACATCTCATATCTCATATCTCATATCTCATATCTCATATCTCATATCTCATATCTCATATCTCATATCTCATGTCTCATGTCTCATATCTCATATCTCATATCTCATATCTCATATCTCATATCTCATATCTCATATCTCATATCTCATATCTCATATCTCATATCTCATATCTCATATCTCATATCTCATATCTCATATCTCATATCTCATATCCCATATCTCATATCTCATATCTCATATCTCATATCTCAGAATTTAATATCTCATATCTCATATCTCATATCTCATATCTCATATCTCATCTTTCATATCTCATATCTCATATCTCATATCTCATATCTCATATCTCATATCTCATATCTCATATCTCATATCTCATATCTCATATCTCATATCTCATATCTCATATCTCATATCTCATATCTCATATCTCATATCTCATATCTCATATCTCATATCTCATATCTCATATCTCATATCTCATATCTCATATCTCATATCTCATATCTCATATCTCATATCTCATATCTCATATCTCATATCTCATATCTCATATCTCATATCTCATATCTCATATCTCATATCTCATATCTCATATCTCATATCTCATATCTCATATCTCATATCTCATATCTCATATCTCATATCTCATATCTCATATCTCATATCTCATATCTCATATCTCATATCTCATATCTCATATCTCATATCTCATATCTCATATCTCATATCTCATATCTCATATTTCATATCTCATATCTCATATCATATCTCAAATCTCATATCTTTTTTTTTTTTTTTATAATTCAAAAATTTAATTTCATACCCCAAACTCCATTTCTTTCGTTGCTTTTTTTATTCCTTAATAAATTTTTGGTTTCTTTTAAAATGGCTTTTGAAGATTTCAAATTTAAGAAAATATTTAACTTTCAAATCGAATTTCATATTATTTAAAATCGAAATGCATCCCAAACCACAGCATCAATTCAGCGCTGTTGGTTTGCCAGAAGGATTTCCTTCAAATCGTCTAGAAAGAATGTAGTAGCTAACACTAAGACGTGACCTGAGCTAAACGCACGAATTTTCACTTAATTTTATATGTGGGCCAATAAAAACAAACCATCGCCAATGCTCTCAATTGTTTCGAGTTCATGCTGTTGTAGTTAAAAGGAATAAAAAAAGACAAAATGCGAATCAGGTTGCCGACTCTGAATGCTTACTGTATTTTATTTTTGGAATCAAATTAATATTTTGGAAAATTTTTGGCTCTGAGTCATATTATTCAAGAAATTTAATGTTTTCTTTAATCCCAAAAAGTTAAAAAACTTCTTCGTTGGTTTCATCAAATAATGATTTAATTTTTTTTTATTTTAGGGCGAAAATCATCGGATTTTCTTTCAATTTTATTGCGGCCCCATCGAAGAAATTTTGAAATTTGAAATTTGAGACAGATAGATCTTAAGAAGCAAATTTTAAAGAAGTCAAAATTTTAAATGTATCTGTGAGACAGCTTCCCACAATCATTAGTCATAGTTCTCAATTCAACGAAAACAGCTATCAACATAAATGAATTCCAAAATAGAAGCTGAAGCGAAAAATCGTAACTACAGCCTCTCTTCACTTGGAGTGCAATTCACAAAATCACTTTCAGCCAAGCATTCGTGTCGTTCATGTTGTGGTTTTTTGGCATAACAGTTGGCTGGCTGTGAGGGTTGTTGTTATTATTATTATTTTTTTTTTTTGAAAAGGCAAATCTTTGGCAGCAGAGTGAAAAGGACCCGAAATCCTCGCCCCAGCCAGCAGGGATGAAAATCAAGCCCCACCCGTGCCGGATTCGAAAGGTTTGAAAGGTTTCTTTTGGGTGCGGTTCTTTTTGGGTTGAGGAAAAGGTTGAAGAAAGCTGAAGCCCCCTGTGAGTGTTCTTCAGCCAACAAGTGCTACCCGAAAATAGTGAATAAAGTTTAAGAAAATTGGCTTCATTTGCTTCCAGGTTTTTGGGTTACGGAAATCATAGATCAAGAAATTTTCCCAAGCTCTAGAGACAAGCAAAATTTCAGCACGATGATGTAAACTAACGGGAGTCTAAAAAACTTTCTTCAGGAATGTTCCAGTCGAGATTTGTCCAATTCGGACAGTACTTTAACTCTAGGAAAAGTCAGTTTGGTTTTCCATTAACAAAACCGATTCACGGAATACAGATGAGATTTTAATAATAAATTTTTGCAGACTTTTTCCTTTGGCAGTCCACTTGGTTTTGTTCCTGGCCGGTTGAATGCAGGAAGAAAAGCCTACAGATTGGGAACTCAGTCTTTGAAAGGAACCGGACGAAGCTTTCTGCAGGACGTTTTCAGAAGGCAGCGTTAAAGGAATTTGCAGGAATGAACGTATAAAGGCATACGTAATGCGAACGTTTTTTTTCTCCCAAGAGCAATGAAAAGGTCAGTTAAAAAGTGCTTTGATTGCAGTCTAAAATTCTTCCACTGGCAATTGAGAATCTCTAGAATTTAAACTCTAGAAACATTTGCTCATACCAGAGAGCTCTTAAAATTTTTTGCCAGCAACAGCTGGCAGCCTTAATAAAATACACACAAAGTTCAGAAAAAAATCCAAATTCGTTTATTCAATAGCTCTTGAAAGTGATAAAAATTTGAATACTCAACCCCACAATTTTCTGATTCTGTAATGTAGTCAATTACATTAATCTCAACAATAGCACGGAAATGCCTGGTTAGTAGGAAAGAAAGCAGCAAACAAGCTCAAATTTACGGAATCACTAATTACCTCCGAATACTCCCCCAAAACCGGGGTGATTAATTGAAATTGCGAACTCGAGTGGAGCTCACCACACCAAAAAAAAACGCTCAAACCTATTTACAACTGAATTAACAACACAACAACCCAAAAGTACCCACTGAGAGTTCATGTTGCAGCAACAGGATTTACTCTGTAAACGCTTTCCAGCTGTATAAGAGGGGCTCTAGAGCTACGGAGAAGTAACAACGAGCAGAAAAAATTGTTTCATTTTATGGCCCATTTCCGGTTCCTCACGATAAACTCACCTTCCTTCTTCCTATTTGTTAGTGCTGCAGCCGATTAGGTAGGTTGCTTTTTGCTCACTGTTAACGTTTATCTTTCACGGAAAAGAAGTTGATTTCACAGATTGTTAAAAGAATTTTAATATTAACCTCACTTCCTGTACTTTGAAGAGATTCACACTCAATTGAAAAAAATATCAAAATTTAAAATTTGTTGCCGGGGAAACCTTGTCAACAAGGTATGGAAACTTCAAAGAAACAAAGAAGTTAATTGCTATCTTAAAAAGCTCCCTTATACATGATCACAAATGTATTGATTTTAAAAGTCCCGAAAAGTTGCAGCGAAAAAACCCAATTTAACACTATGTTCACAGTATCAATACCTATTCTGTTGTAACGTCCGAGATTTTACCCCGAATTCAATAAATGGATATTAATGTTTGAATTCATGTACACGTCCTTAAAACCTTAGCTAAGCAATTTAGAGGTAGCATTCATTTTTTTATTAGCTATGAATTACAAAACCCTTCTGATCAACGGAAATTTTCGTTAGACAGCATTGGGGAATAACAATTTGGTTGCCTTTGTTCTTATAACTGATTTTGGGAGACTTTGAGGCCCTGTATTCAAAACATCTTTCAGATTTGGTATATCACCTCTAGTTTAAGTTATTTGGCGTGTAGAAGTTTTAAAATTGGTCAGTCCTTGTCATAAAGTTTAATGTAGAATAAAGGTTTGTTTCTTAATCATTCTTCATCTAGAATCCTCCTATACTTATAGCTAACTCTGATTCACTGGCTTATTCGATTTTTGTATTTTCCATTCTACTAACAGTGGTCGGCAACCTGTCGCTCTTTAGGTGTGAAGCTGCGGCTCTTCAGCTGTATGTGTAAAAATTTTGGAAATCCCCTAAATGTACTAGAACACACAGACACACAATAAGTTTTTCTTCAGGACTTTTATACCAGAATTCAAAAGAATAATAACTAATACAGAACAATTTAATAGCATCCCATCTAAAGCACTCCACGATCGCCAATTCGGAACTAAGATTAGATTTGAAAATCGGTCAACATTCTCCACCAAAAAGTGTTATAAAGCATTGAACAATTTTCCTCTAGAGATCCGGAATTTTTTTTTTGAGTTGAGTATTTTTTCTTGCAATGAGTGAAAATAGATTTGCTTTAACAGCGTTCTGATGAAATATGAGCATTGCATGATGATTTGAACTATCCTTAGCGAAACGGATATATGTAATGCGCATTCAAAATTTCTTTAAAAAAACTTTTCATTTTTAATTTTTAACATTTTGAATAAAATGACTTAATGATCTCCGAAATTCTTGCAAAACTTTAAAGTTTTGCGTTTAAAAATTACTGTTTACCAGACGTTTACTACTGAGTCTGGTTTTAGAATTTGATATGGAGTATGATTATTAATAGGTTTTTATTTTAAAGTGGAACTTTGTTTTGAAAATTTGCATTTTATTCCATTTGCTTTAAATGTAACTTACAACAATTATCTCTAACCAACTTGGATTCTTTGTTCGATTGTTTAAATAAGTTTCTTAATCCTGTTTCTGCTATCCAATTTTGTGTAACTATTTGACATCTGGTTTCAAAGTTGATTCTGATATCTAAGTCTTGAGTTTTGGGTAAGTTTAATTTTATAACTCTATTCTTGAAAAATAAACTGAATTCTCATTGACCTTTTTTTATTTTTATTTCTATGAACTTAATCCCAAATTCATTAGAAAAATTTTAACACAAAAAATGTTTTCCTATTTGATTCATATTTCCTGAATATATCTGAAATCAAGTATTAGAGATTAAAGAATTTCTGAATTGAAATTTTTTTTTAAGATTTTTTTTTATTCACATCATAATTGTCCTTTAAAGTTTTGAAGTTAGTTCAAAACTTCAAAAGATAATTATGATGTGATTAGAAAAATTCTTACAAGAGAAGTTTTAATCTATTCTTCAATCTCAAATGTTTGATTTCAGATATATTTATGTAGGTAAAACGGATCAAAAAGGGAAACATTTTTTTTATGTTAAAACATTTATTATGAATTTGGAATTAAGTTCATAGAAATTTAAAAATAGGTCCATCAGAATCCATTTTTTCAGGCTTCAACATGAAAACATGAAAGCTGAATCGAAATTGATGATAAATTTCTGTTACAATCTAATTTTGACAAAATTTTGATTATTTTATTATTTTCAAAGTATTTTCCTTCATAAATTCATAAAATTTGAGTGCCAAACTTACAAATATACTCTTATGACTTCTAACGGATGTTGAAAGCGAAAAAAAACTGAGATTAAAACTATACGAGTTATGAATATTATCAATCTTATTATTTGTGATGTGAAATCAGCACAAAACCATGTTTTGGTTTTTTGTGACGCTGTACCTCTTTTAGTTTGCAATTTATAAAAACGCAATAATATTTTTTTAGCTTTTCTTTTTTAGTTTTCAACAGAACATAACGAAAGTCTATTTTATACTTGAGAATTGATTTTCTAAAGAATTTACCAAAGTTACAAAATGTTGGATTCTATCAAGACACAATGGAAAATCGCCAAAAATTCAACGTTACTAAGCGTCCGTTTGCCAATTAACCATTAAAAATATGTGGATTTTTATGTTAGAAAAGGATAATTAAATAGAATTCACATAACGGTGCAATGTGTCTTAGCGATCACAATTCTTTGTAGTAATGATAAATCGAAGTGCGGCTCTATCAAATTTAAAAATTTCCTTAACTTGTAATTTTTGGCTCTTCTGTCTCAGAAATTTGTCGATCACTTTTCTAAGTCAATCCAATATATTTTTTTAAGGTTGAAATTTTTATTTCAAAGAAATTATTCCTTACAGCTTAAATCATTTTCTTTGTTGTTGTTGTTATAGAAATAAGCAATTGAACTTTTTTTTAATTAAAGAACTTGTTAAAAATCAAAGTACAAAATTATATACTTCAAAAAATTTATTATTTCTTTCGAAAATCATTCTTTTGAATCAAAAGCATTACTCCTTGATTCAAAGAAAACAGGAGTTTGATTCTAAAATATGAATGTTTCGAATCAAAGTCAATTTTGTTTTTTAAAATTTTAAACTCAATTTTTCTCTGCATGCATGCTTCGTTAAAAAGCAGTAGATTAGCTACCGATTGCATTAAAAATTTCGCTTACTGCATAACAAATCTGGTATTTAAAGCTTTATGTTTGATATATTTGGTGTTTTTTTTATTGTAAAGATTATGGCCATTAAAAAAGTAAAAAAAAAATGTAAAAACCGGTTGTTTCAATCGATCAACCGTCAAAATTGTTTTAGTCACTGCAGAAAAATTTTGGGTGGTGTATTAAAAACATTACACATCGTGTCATCAACAGAAAAAAAAGAACCACATATTTTATGACAACTTTTAAAGGTAGTTTTTTTTTATTATTCTTACACCTGAATTTACTTTTCATTTGATTTTGGGTATGTAAGCGCTATATTTTTGCAATAAAATCAAATGTTTCTATCAAGTTAGCAGTTGCCAAGCACCACTCTATGTGAATATATAAAGAAAATTTTTAATCATTTTTTTTTGTTTTGAAATTGAGAATTTCACATCTGAACATTAATCTCAAATAAAAATGTTTCAACATCCTTGGATGTTCTGTTTTCAGATAAAGTTTAATATCATCAGCGAATATTCGGTATTCAATTCATTTTAGAAAAAAGAAATGTTTTTAATGAACCCTATGAAAAGGAGAAGTCTTAAATGAGGTCCCTGAGGCAACTAGAGTGTCCATTTCCAAGAATTCTCGAACGCGGATTACCAAACAATCACAAAAAAAAAACTAAAGTTTAGAACTTACGTTATAAAAAAAATGAGGAATGTAAGAGGCACATAGCTGACCCAGCAAACTTTGTTGAACCTTTGAATATTCAAAAATATAATGGTCTTGTAAGTAGAGGGTATATCGTTAATATTTATTTTCATGAAATTGAAATTGGATTGGAACCGCAAAATGGTGTGAATCAGCACAGATTTCGAGCTATTCTCTTAAAATTTCTGTCAAATTATATTAAGTGGAATTAGAAAGTGTCGTGATATGCCGAAGTGACGTATATTCCATTTTTAGTTTTCGCCAATATGAGTATTTTCTCTTTTCCCCATTTTAAATTTCTCCGGGATTTTCCATGAAATGTGATTCTGCATACAGATCACATTTTATGATAAGTAGAGAAAGGGGAAAGGAGAAAAACGCTTTTTTTTGGCGAATACTAAAAATGGCATATTCGCAACTTCGGCATATCATGTCAAAACAGAACTCAATTAAATAGAAAGTTGTTAGTGTTTTTACTATCAATCTTCAATCAGCTTTTTTCATTCACTTCCCAAGTGGGTTGAATAGAGACAGTGGTTATATAATCGAGGAAAACGTTCATTTAAGCTTCCATCGTTTTCGCTTCGCAGTTTTTTCATCAGCCCTACTTATATTCGAAGAGATAATAATACTGGTGCCTTTCTCTAGGGGCTAAAATTAACGAAGATATTTATTAGTTTTTTTTTATTTCCAGCGAAAGCTGAAAGCGATTTTCTTCTGGTATAAACTTTAAAATGAATTTTCTTCCATTTTACACAGTTTTCTTTGTTTACAGAGGATTTTTGACATTATTACATCCATTTTCGATAAACATTAAGATTATAGCGCCAAAGAATGTTGTAATGAAATGTGTCGTCATTTTTTGCAGTTTAACCCTTCATTCCATGATTTTTTATTTTTCCTCAAAAATCATCTTAAGGAATTGATGACTACATCAAGAAAAAATTTAAAATAAATAAAATTATGTTCACCGTATACCAAATTTGAAGATATGGCACATCTCTTTTTGCAGTGTTTCGAAACCACACTTTTCACGGTATCGAATTTTGCGAGTTGATTTTAAAATTGATTTCCTCTCTGTTTTGAATTTGATGCTTTAGGGTTCCATTGATCAGTCTCTATTTTGACGGTTTTAACGAGTTTTCTTGATCATAAAGGATGCAAACACCTTCATAAAATTTACAAATGCTAGTTTTTCAATTTTACCTTGCTTTTTAACGTTTTCTTTTAAAAACATTTGGATTCGAAAAAAGAACTATTATGGTGCATACATTTAGGGGCAAAAATTAAAATAATTGCTAAATAGTTTGAGCTACAAAATACAAACGAAATTTTACCTTCACACATTTCCCCATTATATCCATTTTCATTTTTTCTTCATAGTCAACCATTTGATAGGGTTCCTATCCATTTGTCCAATACGGGCTTACTCTAGGAATATGTACTTATTTTTTAAATATAAAAAATTTATCACTAAATGACTATAAAATAGCACTATAAATACACATATACAAAGAAAAAAAGTAGTTCTTTCACATTCAACAACCCGTATGCTTCTAAATGCTTTTTGGTATCATCAGGGTAGCTGTTTCTTGCGAGCCTTGGAAAACATAGATAATTTAAGATTTTGAAATTAAAATTTTGAAATTGAACTAAATGGCAAAGAAAACTCTTTATTTACGTAGAGAATTAAAGTAATTTCTATTTCATACTTGAAATAGAACTTAACGTTTTCAGAGTCTGTAAATAATTTTAGAGACTTTGATTAAGACTAAACAACATTTATTCAATAGTTTGGTTTTAGTTGCAATCTTGATATCAAAATCAAATATGAAACATTATTAACATTTCAGTGTAACCATTGTTTATCATCAAAATTATTAACCAATGATTATCATCAAACTTTCATTCTGTTTTTTTTTTTTCAAAGTTCCTATATCTTGGTTCAAATTTTTCTTTAGACTTTAGAATTAATTTTTCCACCTTTTTGTGTTGTTCTTGTTCTTGTGAAGATGTTATTGAATCAATAACCTGTTTCTGACCTCTGATACTGAGTGTTGGATCTAATTATGAGTTTTAGTTAAAAAAAAAAGATAACCTTATTTATATTATTATTACCTTTAAGTTTCCTTATTTTGTATTTTCTTAAATGATGAAATTCTCATGGAATCACAAAATTGATGACATTCCATTTTAGGGACGAATGCCTCCTGTGGAGTTAAAATCCCTTTAAAATAAACAAACAAAACATGACATTCCATTCCCGAACAAACTGAATTCGTTCTGAACAATTTATTAAAAATCCATTTAATAAATTTTAATTTGAAAGTACTAATAACATTCAAATAAGACACAATAAATATGAAGAGAGGATTTTTCAATGGATATCATCGTTATAAAAAAAATTGTAGTCATATCGATGAGTATTATTTTATTTGAGTAATATCAAGGCAATTAAAAGCGTATAAAAAAATTGTAGTCGTATCGATGAATATTATTTTCCTTGAGTAATGTGGCATTCTTCAATATGGCCGTAAAATTAACAAAACAAAGAAAAGGGGTAAATTAAATCAACCAGAACTTTTCCTGTACGTATCCGGGCTCTTTTATCTAAAAACCGGCTTTTTAATTCGAAATTTATATATGTGTTTCTCAAAATTTGCATTATTTGCTCAGAAAATCTTTTATTTTCATATCTAGAAAAACAGTAATCTTCTTTTTTTTTTTACATATTTTAAGTCAAAGCTTGCAGAATTTCCTTTTTGATCATCCAAAATAATTTATTCATACTAACTAAAGGCTGCCCAATAAGGGGTGATTAGAATGAAAAAAAAAATGGAAATTGGGTGCCCCGACTTTTATTGATTACGAATAAAAACGAAAAATTAACTATCAAGTTCTACAAAATCATTTTCGATTTTATCTCTCCTTTGTGTTTTTCTTCTTGCGAAGACGAACACAACAACAAAAATCGCATGCAACTCGGATGAACCCTGCAAGAGTTTTTCGTGTGTGCACATATTTATGCCTCCATTTTTGTATATAAGAAGAAGAGAAAAGAAGTGTCAAAAAATTGCCTTTTTTCAAAAATCTAACCAGTGCTACCTCTTAACATCTAAACATACTTCTGAGTCACCTCCATATGAAAGCTTGTTTCGCACCCTAAGCTATCATTTGAAGTTTGAACTGTTTCAAGACTATGCCTTTTTTCATGTTTTCTCTACTTTTTTCTTTCTATGTTTTTGGGCAGGTATAATTTCAATATGTCATCATTTCAGTCTGCATAATGTGACCGTTAAATATTTGGATAAAGGTAGTTTTTCATGTTTATGTTGTTTTTCATATTTTCAGAAAATATATGTTATTTGCTCTAACTTTCGATTTGAATTGTAGTAGAAATTTTTTTTGATAGTTTTTTAAACTAAAGAATCCTTTTTTAACATTATATTATAATCAATCCTTTTTTCCAATTCCACCGTAAGGTGGACAAAAAATTCCACATCGCCGCTGCTTACTTTATCTGGCCTTTCAACTTTTCCTTCAACGGTTTACCGGCAAAAGTTGGTGCCTTAATTAGAGACAATAAATTTTACAGTCGTAGATTTTATTAATCCCCTGACGTTGGTAGGAACTCAACAATCGCGAGACCCTATTCAGTTTGTTGAGCCTTCTCCGCCGTCGGCTGGCCACATGCAAGGAATTCCTTCCGTGTCAGGACCTCAGGATTTTCGGTAGAATCACCCAGTCTAACGGTGCAACTTTTTCCTTCTCTTTCGAGACAGCTTTGTTTTTAACGATTCACTGTGCTGCCGCCGCCCATTAAAAAGCAGAACTTGCACCAGCAGAAAATCGTTCCGGGTTCTGTGAGCCTGAAACATTGTGTACTTACTCAATGACAACAATGCTACTGGAAACAAGTTGGAATTGGCTTTCTTGGTCGGTCACGGCATTTAATTGAAATTACTTTTTCCCTTGGCGGCTTAGACAAGTTGGACAAGTAATTTTAGTTTTTTTTCTAAATTGTCAAGGATATGTTAATCAACAAACTTTGATTTGGTATCAAAGGAAAAAAATGTTTTACTGGAAAAATTTCCAAGGTTGAAACGTCATGCTTTCTTCAAGGATCTTATGAAGTTTTCAATTACCAACAATGCATTAAACAGTAAGAATTCACTCCAAGATTTCATAAGTTTTTGAATATTCTTTATAAGATCATACATTTGGATCCTTTCTACTAGAAATTTAAAGACCCCAGCTTTTCCTGAAAGAGCTCATGGTTGAAGTTTTAACCATCCCATACGTACGATAGAAAATTATGAGAACCTTTCCCCAGCTTTAATTGTCGAGAATTTCTCTGTCGTCCATTTTGATAAGCAACAGCAGACAGATTGTCCGAAAATAATCCTCACATTAGCTGCCAGTCACAATTTCTCGGCAAAACTTTGGGAATCTCTTTTTTATTATGTTCATCCCTGCTGTCTGGGAACATTCTAGCCTGAGCCCGGGCAAGTTTCTTCAAGTAAAAGTACGGTACGGTACGGTACATCTCACATACATACATACGGTGAAGATGCTATCTTAAACTTTCACGACTTTCTGGCAGGACCAAACGAAGGAATGTACCTTCAGTAAAGAGTAGGTAAGGGTGAAAAAATATATAAACCAAACAATCTTTGTGTATTTTTCTATGCTGCTCCAGCAAAAGTTCGTTTTTGTCGGGGTCAACCAAAGAAGTTGCTGGAGAGTTTCTAACTCGTCTTTAGTGAACCATCTTCAGACCATGCCACAATTTTCTGCAAACCTTTCTTCCTTCCCATACTACCTAGATAATGGCGGACGTTTTCTCTCCACCGGGTCATAAAACCTTAAGTACTTTTCGAACGGTGCTCATGGTTGAGCACTAGGCTGGACCGATTTGATGTTAAGTTGTTTTTTTTTTAAGAAAGTAGGAGGTTTCAGGACCAGTTCGATATAGGTTTAGAGATTTTGAAATTAACTTTTGAAGGAAACTAAGCCTAGGTCCAACAACAAAACAATGAAGTGTATTGTTAAGTTTGCTCTTTCAGTTTACCGTGTTAAATGGAGAACTTAACACTAAATATGGAGCATATGATTGATAACCCTTCGTTTCATAAAGTAACAAATTTGCAACAATTATTTTATGAAAAAAGTGAAAAATCGTATTTTATTTTAGTTTTTTTTCTTGATGACACATCATTTCCAACTGTTTAAAATCATTTTGAAGGGAAATAAAAAAAAATCATGAAATGTAGCGTTTATTCATATGGGGATTTGTTTTCTATTTGACAATTTGCGCCAGGACGTGGTCTTCAGATCTTCCCCAAAGTTGAATTGGTTTTGATTCATTTTAACGACTGTCAACTGACGACAAATGTATTTTTTCAGATTTCTAACATTTTATTTTTTGAGGTAGATTAGGTAAGAACTTTTTGTAAATAAGATAAAATTATAGTTCGAAGCTACAAAAATCAGTTGTTTTTTAATGGAAATCATAAAATAACACATCAAAACGCGTTAAAATTTTATCAGCTTTCCAAATAAAATATTTAAAAAAAAATTTGATTATGACCTTTAACATGAAAAATCGTTTATAAGCTTGAAATGGTGTCTCAAAGTACCGTCTACATCACCGAATATTTCAAGATCAATTCCATATTATAGCACACTTTATCATGCAAATAACGTTTGAAGACACCAAAGTGGGGCAACTACTTATTCCTTTAAGAGTTATAAAAGGAATAATGACTATATACAGGTAACGTGTGTTTCTAAAAACCATGGAAACAAGCGAGCTTATCAAAAAAGGTAAAAAACACAATTGTGTTTAGAATGTCCAGATTTCTAATAACAACAAATAAGTATTTTTCTCAAATATGGCAAGGTAGAATTTTATATGTACTTAACTCGACAACATAATTTGAACTAATATTGCTAATTTTCTCTCGACTCTTGTTTCGAAAACCGTCAGTTGGTTAAAAAACCTTCGTCTAAGTAAATTAAAAAACAATTTTGGCTCAAAGAGCTTGAATATCTATCCTTTCAATTCTTAAATCTGGCCAAAAGTCCATCAGTCTAAAGATCTCCTACCCAAAACTTTTTAAAATAGATTTAAAAAGCATCGGTCAGAAATCGACAATTAGAATCGAGAATATATAATGAAGAATAGGGAATATAGAATCGAGAACCGAGAATCGAGAATCGAGAACCAGGCTTCATTGGATTCATTTGAGAGCTGACACCCACGGTACTAAAATCTACTCCCACTTTTTAAGCGGCAGGAAGCAATGAGATGAGTGACTTTCAGCCTCAAAGCAGGTAGAGAGTTTTTTTACCTCTCACTATACTCTGAAAAGAAAATGAGCGCCCTACGGGAGTATCTGCGGCTCTTTGGATAGAAAACCATACTAAATAGACTCTTGTGACCAGGCCCACGTATTTCCATACGTCCAGAAGACATTTTCAATATTGCATCCAGTGTAGGAAAAAGCGACAAAGATCAAATGGTAAAAAATCAATTTTTGAAGCCTTTTTGATACTTTTCACTGTTTTGAAGCATCAGCATAGAGATCAGGATTTAATTTATCATAAACCGTAAATGCAAAAAACAACTGATGTATGAAAACAACAAAAACTGGAATAAATTTATTTGATAGATAATATTTGAACGCCTCTGATGTGCCTTGGTAAAAATAATTTTTGTGTGTTTATTTTTCAGTTCTTTTCAAAAAAAAAAAAACTCAGGGAAGCTTACTCAATAAATAACGGGTTTAAAATTAAATAAATATCTACATGAAATTCAAATATAAAATTCCAACACTGCATAAAAATCTGAAGACACGATCGCTTGATGTCTTGAATTTTGAAAACTCTTCCAGTTGTCAGGAGCCTAATTTTTGAAGATTTTAGAAAAGATTAGCTCAATCTAGAGGATGTAAAAAAGCTTGATAATTTTAAGAAAATTCATTTCCCTTAACTTTGTAAATTCATTAGCTTTTTTGCCGAAGAAATTATAAATATTCTACTTAATATTTAACTTTATTAGCGTACAAAGTATTCATTAAAGCTTGATATTGATTTTAAATTTTTTAAACTTGAAATGTTCCAACGCATTAAAATTTATATAAAATCAAACAATGTCTGAAAACATCTTCTAAATATCCAGAAGAGGATCTATGTACCTAATGGTAAACAGAAACAGATTTGAAATAAATATCCAATAGTTAGATAGCAACTCTAATAGTTTTAAAGTAATTACCTTTAATCGAGAATCGAAATTCAAGAATCGAAAATTGAGATCCGAGAATTTAGGGTCAAGATTCACGAGTCAACACCCGATAATCAGTCTAGAATAAGCTTGCCAGGTGGCTCGGATTCGACCGGATTTTAATACACAATTTGAGAGAAGTTGCCCAGATTTCATTGAAAAAAGCCCTGAATTTTTTACTTTATTCGCCAAAATCAATCTGAAATAATAAATTTCGTTGTTTTTTATGCGAGCAAAATAGCAAATTTTAAAAAAATAATCATGAAATGATTTTTTGAACTCTTTAATACGATTTAAAATCGGGCAATTTTATATCATTACCTAAAAAATTCCGAGCATTCGATTTCAAATTTTTGGCCAAAAACCCTAGGGCAATATCCGAGCAAATTTGGTCAAAACTCAGAAATTTTTCAACAAAAATCAAGGAAAAAAACTTCTTTTAATAACTTTTTCATAAAAACATATCCAATGAAAAAGTTATTTAAACAAGTTTTTTCCCTGATTTTTGTTGAGAAATTTCTGGGTTTTGACCAAATTTGCCCGAATGTTGCCCTGAATTTTGGTCAAAAATTTGAAATGGAATGCTCGGATTTTTCCAGGTTTTTATATAAAACAGCCCGGATTTGTCCGGCCCGGAAACGTGTGGAAAATAAAATTCTGGCAAACTTAGCCTAGTGTTAAGAGTTGGGGGTCAACCGTCGAAAGAATTGAGAATCTTGAGTCGAAAACCGAGCGTCGAGAAAAGAAAGTTGATGGTCGAATGTTCAAGAGTCGAGAATCCAAAGTCAAAAGTCGACCGCCTATCAAGAAAGATGAGAGTTGGGAGTCAAAAGTTGAGAGTGAAAGTCTAAAGTCACAAGTCAAATGTTGAAAATCACCAGCCGAATGTTGAAATTAGAAAGTCGAAAATCGGAAGTTGAAAATCAAAGGAAGAAAGTCGGTACTCGAAACTCGAAAGTCAAAAGTCGAGAGTCTAGTAAGAAAGATGAGAGTTGGGAGTTGAGAGTCTACAGTCGAAAATCAAATGTTGAAAGTCTAAAGTCGAAAGTCGAAAGCCAAAAGCCGAATGTCGGAAGTCAAAAGTCTAAAGTCGAGAGTCTAGCAAGAAAGATGATAGTTGGGAATCGACAGCGAGAGTCACTTGTCGAATGTTGGATGTCGAAAGTCGAAAGTGGAAAGTCGAAAGTGAAAAATCGAAAGTCATGAGTCCAAAATCGAGGGTCAATAGTCTCGCAAGAGAGTAGAGAGTTTGTAGTCGAAAATTAAGAGTCAAAAGTCGAAAGTCGGTATCCGAGAGTCGAGCGTGCGAGAGTGGAGAGGAAAGAGTCGCGATTAGAGAGCCTAAAATCAAAAGTCGAACGCCGAAAGTCGAAAGATGAAAGTTGAAAGTTGAAAGTCGTAAGTATAGAGTCTCTCAAAACAGTTGAGAGTTAGGAATCAACCGTTAAGGTCATGAGTCGAAATTCATGATTCGTGATTGAGAGTCGAAAGCCGCAAGTAAAAAGTCAAAAGTCAAAAGTCGAAATTCGGGAGCGAAAGTCGAAAGTCGATAGTCTAGCAAGAGAGTTGAGAGTTGAGAGTAAAGGTTCGCGAGTCGAGAGTCAAAAGTCAAGAATCGATAGTCGAAAGTCGAAAGTCGAAAGTCGAAAGTCGAAAGTCGAAAGTCAAAAGTCGAAAGTCGAAAGTCAAAAGTCGAAAGTCGAAAGTCGAAAGTCGAAAGTCGAAAGTCGAAAGTCGAAAGTCGAAAGTCGAAAGTCGAAAGTCAAAAGTCAAAAGTCGAAAGTCGAAAGTCGAAAGTCGAAAGTCGAAAGTCGAAAGTCTAGAGTTGAAAGTCGAAAGTCGAAAGTCGAAAGTCGAGAGTCGGAAGTCGAAAGTCGAAAGTCGAAAGTCGAAAGTCGAAAGTCGAAAGTCGAAAGTCGAAAGTCGAAAGTCGAAAGTCGAAAGTCGAAAGTCGAAAGTCGAAAGTCGAAAGTCGAAAGTCGAAAGTCGAAAGTCGAGAGTCGAAAGTCGAAAGTCGAAAGTCGAAAGTTGGAAGTCGAAAGTCGAAAGTCGAAAGTCGAAAGTCGAAAGTCGAAAGTAGAAAGTCGAAAGTCGAAAGTCGAAAGTCGAAAGTCGAAAGTCGAAAGTCGAAAGTCAAAAGTCGAAAGTCGAAAGTCGAAAGTCGAAAGTCGAAAGTCGAAAGTCGAAAGTCGAAAGTCGAAAGTCGAAAGTCGAAAGTCGAAAGTCGAAAGTCGAAAGTCGAAAATCGAAAGTCGAAAGTCGAAAGTCGAAAGTCGAAAGTCGAAAGTCGAAAGTCGAAATTCGAAAGTCGAGAGTAGAAAGTCGAAAGTCGAAAGTCGAAAGTCGAAAGCCGAAAGTCGAAAGTCGAAAGTCGAAAGTCTAAAGTCGAAAGTCGAAAGTCGAAAGTCAAAAGTCGAAAGTCGAAAGTCGAAAGTCAAAAGTCGAAAGTCGAAAGTCGAAAGTCGAAAGTCGAAAGTCGAAAGTCGAAAGTCGAAAGTCGAAAGTCGAAAGTCGAAAGTCGAAAGTCGAAAGTCGAAAGTCGAAAGTCGAAAGTCGAAAGTCGAAAGTCGAAAGTCGAAAGTCGAAAGTCGAAAGTCGAAAGTCGAAAGTCGAAAGTCGAAAGTCGAAAGTCGAAAGTCGAAATTCGAAAGTCGAAAGTCGAGAGTAGAAAGTCGAAAGTCGAAAGTCGAAAGTCGAAAGTCGAAAGTCGAAAGTCGAAATTCGAAAGTCGAAATTCGAAAGTCGAAAGTCGAGAGTAGAAAGTCGAAAGTCGAAAGTCGAAAGTCGAAAGTCGAAAGTCGAAAGTCGAAAGTCTAAAGTAGAAAGTCGAAAGTCGAAAGTCGAAAGTCAAAAGTCGAAAGTCGAAAGTCGAAAGTCGAAAGTCGAAAGTCGAAAGTCGAAAGTCGAATGTCGAAAATCGAAATTCTAGCCTAGCACATCCCAGCTTCAGTTCTTATTTTGGTTTGTAATATTTTTTTCTGATTCTTTTTCGTTGTTTTGTTTCTGTGTACTAATTATTTTCTAAGTTTTGATTTTTGAAAACAATTTCAATCATCGCCTATCAACTGTTTTTTGATTCCTTATATCTAATTTATAAAATATTTTCTTATCTGGAGTTTGTTTAAAAAATTCAGTTCTAATTTATGTACCATTTTTAACGATTAATAGCACGCACTGGTGTATAATACGTACCTACATTTTTGATAAAAAAAAAAATCATAAAAATATGGAATGTGCCTTAAATTGAATGCCGTTGTGTAGCACGGACCCTTGTTTTTGGTATAAAATTTTGGGAAAATACAACGTTTTATACATCGTTAAATACACTATTTAAATAATTATCCTTCAAAACGACATTTTCAATTGATTCCAATTTAAAATTATGAGAAATTGGTAAATGCATGCAACAATAAAAGTCATTTTGAAAGAATAAAATTTTTATTGAAGCCGTTACTCAAAACCGCCCGAGCGATTAAAGCAACAGACTGACTCGATTTAGGATTACATTTGAATTTTTTAAACCCTGTGGTCCAAACTTATCCGTGATTTTTTGCAGAATTTTAAGTAACGTTAATATGAGTAAATTTTGACTTTAATTTAGGTTTGTATGGAAAAATTTCATATTTTCTTCTGAAAAATCAACATAATTTTTTGTTTCATCTGAGGAACCGAGTCTACTGAGTTTATAGAAACCTTCTAATTTATAGATTCTTCCTAGGAAATTTTTTGCTAAACAACTTTGTTTGAAGCCGTAGTTCTTATAAAGTAACAGCTTATAACTTTTTTGCTTCATTAGATACGAAGTTATGGTCTTCCACAAAGTTGTTCAACAGTCAATTTTCTTGAATTGATAAACTGGCACAAAAATAATAAGCCGGCTTGGCTCCACAGAGGAACCAAAAATGTTGGTGATTTTTTAGAACAAAATATTCAATTTCCCATACTAGTTCAAACGCCAAAATTTACACATGAAAATTTTACTTATAATTTCTTCAAAAAATCATGGATGAGTTTTGAACCAAAGCAAACCTTTTTATATCCCAGGGTTTGAGAATTTCAAAAATAGCTTCAAATTGGCTCAGTCTAGTAAAACAATGTACTTTCTTCTAATGAACTTGCTAAGAAAATATTTTTACAATAATTTTTCATAGAATGGTTTTGAAAAAAAAAATGTTAAAGCCCTAAAAATCTGATTTTGAATTAAAAAAAATTTACAATTTTTATGTTTACTTTATCGAGATATGTAGCGTTCAAAAGAAGAATTAAAGAATTTATCAATTATAGGCGGATAGATGATTAAGTAGAAGAAAAGTCATAGGTGGGCGGTTATTTTTCTTGATGAATAAAAGTTTTTGAAAATTTATATTTTTAACGAGGAAGTTGTTTTTGTATAAAAAAACAACCTTTTGTTTTCTTTCGATCAAACGGAGATAAACGACTAATATTTTTATAAGAAAAATATTTCAATGTTCTTTTTAGAGTTCATTTCTACAAAAGATCCTAGTATTTTAAAATACAGCTTCATCAAAAAATCGCATTCATCTAAGCATCGACTCAGGCTTTCCACCGCACGTTTTTACAGCGTCATATAGCTGGATACCTCCACTTGAAACATTTTACTGGTCGTTTCCATCGTCTGGATGTCTATGAGAAGAAGCACACATCAGCCAGCCAATGAATGAGTTCAGGAGATGGGGTAGCTCATTGCCAGCCATACAGCCAACCATCATCCAGCTGCCAATATTAGAATTCTCCACATGAAGTGCTTTCATACGCGGTCCAGGAATAATAAAATGGCGCAAAAACTGTACGTTTTAGATTTTTTTTTTCCAAAACAGTTTATCTAAAAAATATTCTGTTTTTCATGGATTCTTTGTTAGAAAAAAAATGTTAACCACAAATTTCAACAATTTTTAAATGTTGTCATATTTGTCCACTGAACGTTAGTTTTTCATTCTTCAACTCTGAGTTTTACAACCTCCATGTTTGAAAGTTAAAAAAAGGGCTGCGTGTGCCTAAACTTGAACTAACCCCGCTCGATAACGATACATTACTTCCGGGCCAGATCCCATAGAGGAAAAAAAGGAAGTAAAAAGTGGAAGTGGGCAATCTCACCCTTGCTTGTTTTGATACTTCTGCTGATGAGCTGTGTACGTCATCACAGTCCAGTGAGTAGTGCTTGCTATTCATATCACAACCGGAAGAGTTTGTGTATGTGTGTGTTTGTATGTTCATGTGTATGGAGGCACGTATTTTGGTGTAAATTCTTCTTTGTGTATGTGTGTGAGTGTGTTTTGCCTTTTATCATTGCTGCAACAATGGCACTTTAATGAGAGTATCACTTGCCGGCGCTGGGATTTTTTAGGTCAATTCGCTTTTTATTACCCTATTCTTTGCCGGCTTCCAAGCATCTTTAGAAAAGAGCAAAATTATAATGAGGAAACTTGAGCGTTTAAAGCAGGGTGTGTTGTGAGGACCGAAAAGCAGCAGTGAACACTTTAAGGTTAGGTTAAGAGTGATCTTTTGAGAGAAATATGCGAATGAAATATGGAGTTATCAATTATCAAACTGTCAAAAAATTAAAAATAACTAAATTTGGAAACTAAGTGCTCTAAATTTTGTTTAACATAAGAGTGAGAATTTTATGGAAATTCAAGCTTTATGTTGTGTGTACCTTTTCGATTTTATGAATCTTTACTTTTGGCAGTAGAAGAATTATATTTTTTTTCATGAAAGAAAGCTTTTCAGATCCCAGAGTTTAAGAAATTGACGCAGAAGCACTATGTACATGACAAAAGCATCTACTTTGCAGAATAACCCCTATCGCTTCTGAAACAAGGGTTCCAATTCAAATAAAATGAAAACCTAACTTTATTAATAAATTTCGTACAAATGAGATATTTCACATGGCCAATAGATAATTGAAATGAATTACCTTTCCTTTTCTAAAATTTTACATAACTAAATCAATTTTCAAGTATAATTGCGGAAATTACTTCAAAAGCACGATAAACACCAAAAGTTGAAGTATTAAGCAAAATTACCTTTTTGTTTTCCAAACGAGGGGCTCTCACAAAATATTTATAGAAAAAAAAAAACCATAGAACTCATCTCTTTTTCAAGTGATGGATGTTCATAAAATTAGAAACATATGTAAATTTTAACCTGTAAAATGTTTTCCAAACGAATTATTTTTCTGTCTCTTTAAACGGGGACTTCCAAACAAAATCAACAAAAAATTTGATTCAATTAGAATTTTAAAGTGATTTTCATAGACATAATTCACAAGTTTGTAGCACTATCAATTGAAAATGATTGATGTTATTGTCGTGAGTTTCGGTATCCGTGGTTTAAGGAGCCATGGACTAAACAAATAGTCAAAAGCCCATCTCACTTGAGGGAAAGGGGGCTCTCAAAGTAAATCAACATGTAATACAATTCAACTCTAACATTTTTGAACTGATATCAAAATTGCCAGACTTCCAGGCTTTCGCATGATGAGTTTATTTATATACCCTATTTTTTGGAGCTATTCTTTTACAAAAATTACCTGAATCCGACATATTCAAAACAATTTCCGAGATATTTTCATTAAATTAAAAACCATCAAGTTTTAACAGATCGAGATTATAAGTTTTACTCAATGACTCCTTACACCTTTTGGGTTGAAAAGGAGGTGTAGAGATAAAAGGTTGTGCTTAAAACAAATTTTTGTAAATTTGATTTTTATCTAAATTGAAAAATAAAAGAGCTTTCACATTCCTAGACAATTTATTGTTTACAAGCTTTGATCACCGCTGATTCTTATTGACTTTTCTGGTTGATGCTTTTTGATGAATTCACCGAAAAACATCAACCAGAAAAGCCAATAAGACAAAATTAAATTAGACACTACTCAACTAATATTAGAGTTCATTTCATCAACAATGTTTCACATAACGATTAAAAACAGTGGAGTTTCGTACAAAATTTGTGAAAATAAAACGCAGCTGGAATATTTATTAAGAAAATTCTAAAAATATGTTTTGAAACAAAATACAAGTATTCAATATACTGCAAAAAAAATTTCATGTTTAAAAAAATTGGAGAGGCTGGGTGCTGTTCTAGCATAATCAATGTCATGGCCGAAAAAAACGGGCGTGGGGAGAGGGTGTTGGGTGTTAAAAGGCTTCAAATCAATTATCCAGTTTTCCCAAGATCGCAAGAAATTTTCGTTTCGGCAAAATCTGGGAATTTTATTTCAAAATTGTCGTCCAAAATTCGGGCAATATCCGAGCAAATTTTGTCAAAACCTACTTATCAAAAATCAAGAAAAAAAACTTTTTTTTTTCAAATTTTTAAATTTTTATAAGCATATTTTTCAAAAACCTTACATGAGTATATTTATGTTACTAGCTAAATTTTTTTTTATAATTTTGACATAGATTTAATCATTTAAGTTTTTTTGTGTGAAACTTTTTAAGCCTAATACTGGAAGAATTAGGATGTAAAAAAATGATTTATTTTCTGATTTTGATTACTGAAACTCCTAAAATAATATAGTTATTTTTCTATTTATTAAGTTAAATTTAATCATCAAGTAGGTATATGTTTTGAATAAATTCTCTCTAGTTCAAAATGGATTTTTTTTTCCTTAATCATAATTTTGCAATTCAAATCGTTAATAAATATATCTTAATGTTCAATATAATACCGGGAAATTCTTAAATCAAGCCTTGAAAATAAAGAAAACAGAATGTTAATTAAGACGAATTATTATCGTTTTGCTGAATAATTTTTAATCATGATTGATTTTTTACTTGCTCTGGAATTAATCTATGAATTCGGATTTACATTTTATTTAAATCTGGGTGATTTTTTTAAATTGTATTTCTATGATTCTTATGTCGGAAGCATTAAATTCTGGTTTTAACTTGAAATTTTAAATCGTATTCGTTTCTGTGTTTTCGGAAAAAAATAAGATAAATTTGTAAACTTGACTTCTTAGTATTGATTTTTAAGCAAATCTCTAGTTCAGGATGAGGAACATAATTTTAAATAAATTATTGATGACTTGCCCGAAAGAGGAATGATTCTAAACTTTGAAAATCTGGATTCCAATAACTTTGATAAAATCGAGCGTGAATTTGACGAGTATTGATAACATCGAACAGTGATAAAATCGAAAAACTACTGTATGTCCTTATTTTCTGAGCAAATTTTATCAAAATTACATGAACGGTTTTGATTAAAAATATTATGTGTTTTGACATGAAAAATAGGTTTTCAACTGCTTTTCTGCATGACTTTTATTGAATAATTTTGATATTGGCAGATTTTGGGGAAAATAATTCGAAATTGCAATTGGCGGAAAATTATCTGGTAAGCTTTTTATTTTTTGGTTCCAACATTTGCTGATGAGCATTAAAATTGGATGTTTGTGATCAGACTTCGGATTTTTTATCAGTTTTTTTTATTGAAATCCAATTTGGATCATTATTAGAAAAAAATATTCATATCTTTGTTTTGCATTTGAAACCTCTAAAAATGTATTTTCCATATTCAAAATTAATCATTTCGGAATTTGAAAAAAAAAATTATCATTCCATCATACACAATTTTTATTTAGATTTATAAATTGTGTTTCAAATAAGTAACTGAAGAAAGAATTCATATTAAAAGTTGCAAGCTCAGAATTAAAAAATGAACATCATTAAAGGATTTTTTGTATTTTTTGACAAAATCCTCAAAATTGGGATTTTTTTTTAGTTTAAAATCAAAATAAATTTTAAATATTTTTAAAGGAAACAGCAAATTGTTTTATAGGATTTAATTTATTCGTCGAATGAAATAAAACATTATATCTCAAAAACTTAGGGAGGTAGACAAAATCTGATCAAAGATGAGAGTTCGAGGTTTCTTAGTAAAACAAATTTTTGAAATGCTCAACTTTTTTTTTACCTTAATATTTTGTTTAAGTTTTCAAATAAATTTACTGAATTTTACAGATTCATTTTTAATGATTTATTAATTTAATGTTCACGGTCAACGATAACTCTGTGTAATAACACAGACTGATTTTCTCTTAATCTACGCCTAAAACCGCCTAATTTGAACCAAAATTTTTAATCAAACTTTTAAAAAAATTGAATATTCTTATTAAGTTTGTCTTTCAATCATGATTTTTTGTATTTTGAAAAACAAAATCTTCTTGAAAGCATTATTAACCTTATATTTAAATTTTTGTCAAGAAAAACATAGTTTCTACATTTTGTTTTTTTTTTCCAAGAATCAATATTCCAATAGATGGTGATAATATATTCTAACCACAAAAATTTAAAATGTTTCACTAATTTTTATTATTTGAAATCATCTCTTTTCAATCGATCAAAATTTTTCCATAAATCTATAAAAAGATCGAAAAATGATTCGAAATAGCAGCTGTAAAGCTAAGTTTTAATGCTCAAGGTTTACTCAATAAGTATATGCTTCGTATTTTCAATATTAAAAAAAAAACATTGGGAATTCCTTATTTCATTTTCTATCCGATTTTAATTGATCATTATATAAATTGCCCGTTACCCAACCTGTACATTGCCAGTTGAAGCTTCCAATGATGAATTGAAATTTTTTTGTTTAAACACTTCCATTGAAAATGAAGAATAGAAATTTTAAGATGATCAATAATAAACAATTATCATCATTTTGCTGAACAAATTTTCCTATCCTTGTCTAATATTTATTTTACAATTGGAATTTTTTTTCTTTTTAAATCTGGTTTAATTTATTTGTTCTATTTCCGTGTATTGAGTCTTACGTCCAAAACTTTAAATCCTGTATTTTTTTTCGAAATTTTAATTCGCATTCTTTTTATGGTGTTTCTGAAATTTAAATTTCAAATTAGTAAACAAGTGCTTAAAATTTGTATTTCAATCAAATTTCTTTATCAGAATTAGGAATAATTATTTTGAAATATTGATTCTGATTCATTTTGAATCCTATTAGTAAAACATATTATTTTAAGAGCATTTAAATTGGTCATCATGAGTAAGAAAAGGGTTTTTAAATAAATTTACTTATTTGTAAGGCACTTTTGATTTTGCTATTATTTATAGCTAAATTGAAATTCCAAACCCCCAACAAGCGTCAATATGGTCTAGTGAATACGCTGGCGCGAGTCTGGTTTTGGTATGTCATGCGTACTGGGTCCGATTCCCGGTATCGGCAAGAAAACTTCTGGGTTCTAATCCCATAAGTTTGCGACATGTAAGATGTACGAGAAATTTGAGAAAACTCATATAACTGACTATATAATAAGAATGTTCAATTAGTTGGCCAGCTGATTAATCATCCAAAGAATGCATGTGAGCACATATTTAGGCAGAAACTGCAATGAATCCGTGCACCCATGGTGGATAACCAACAACAAATTAAAATTAGAACCACACCGCCCCCCCCCCCAACCCCCTCCATGAATGGGCATGGAAAACTCACTCAACTAATAACATTATTTTGCGCATCGTACTATATAATGTATTAATAAAAAAATAGGTAAACTTAATTAATTACTTAAATATTATATTAACTTTTTTCAGTGCATTTCTTAGTCTCAAGGAAATGAACGTCAGAACTCTGGAAATGAAACCAGGAATTACGAACTCCTAGGCACATTTTACCAAAATTTCGTCTGTATATATGATTTTAGTTTTGGTAGGTCTTTAAATTAGGAAAAGATAATCTGCTACACGAGACGTTTTTTCACAGAATTGGCTGTTTTTAAGTTCCTTGTAATGGAAAATCATTTTTTTTAAATTTTCAATATCGAAGATAATGCGATGCGGAAGAATAAAAAATTGGATGAATCATCCAATAGGATGAAAATTCCTCAAAAAAAAAATGCAAATGATTAAAAAAAAAATTTTTCATAGCTTTCATTAGTTATTTTTGACAATATTTTAGGACGAGCATTTTAAACGTTTAACTTGTTCCTCTAAGAGCATAAAATCTTGTAGAAAAACACATCAGGACTAGTTTAAAATATGTTTTATTCAATTGATTCGAAAAGCACAGTAGCATAACTTGAATGAGGAGAAGGCGAAGAATCAATTGCTTGAAATTAAGCAACAATCACCACCACCCTTTAAGAGACCCCAAAACGACGACACACTTTACTACACTTTACGTCATGACACACACCAGCAAATTGAATCTCATTAAGAGGTAGAACATTTCGCTAGCTTTCATGCATTCTAAGTATCTCACTGAGCTCGAATGGATTGACGCATACTTGTCAAATTGTTTGCCGATCCACAAACTCGCAGGGCGCTGCACAGGTGGATGTCGGGGATTTTTATTTGCGTCCCATTTTGCGTAATTTCAACCTTTTCAAAATAAGTGATGAGATTGCTGGGAGTTAGACATTTTTATGCGGTCAAACTTCACCCTTCCGGGTGTGGAAAGCATTCAGATTGAAATGATGACAAAATTTCGGAAAGCCAATGTTCCACTATTCGCTCCAGTGCAGCTGCAATTGACATGGTCAAGAGCTCTGGCGATCAACATCCGGTGCCAATACCCTAGGCTCGAAAAAATAATCCACGGTTGGTGGTTGGAGTGGGAGAAACTTTGACAATTCCCAATGTCAAACAGTCATAGAGTCTTAACTTGTAGCTGGCAGCAAAGTTTTCCCGGGATTCTCTTCCCGGCAACGACGATCCGGAAGTAGATAGACTTTCCCCCAGTAGCTAGTTGAAGTTGAAAGTGCCGGGAGTTAGTTCACCGATAGTTTGCGAGCTCGTTTGGAAATATACGCCTTCTTCCATCCCAATGTTCCCTCCCTTTTCCTTCCCAGAAAGCCGGAAGTTTTCGTTTGAGCAGGAATGTGGTCTACTTTCTACACTTCATTGGACACAGCCTGGCTGAACCCTCTGAGAGCCTTCTGGAAATTTGTGGGAAAAACTTTCTGGAACTGGAAACTTTCCAAAATTTTTAAACCACACCCACAAACCGAATCTTGAAGAGTAAGTAATATGTTATTCCGAAATCTGAGGGACCCCCACCCAGTTAGTTATTACTCAATTTAACCCGGATTTTAATCCCTGTGAAGGGACTTTTAAAGGGTTCTCTGATGGAAAACCCACAGTCAAGTGGGCTTCCTCCTTGTATAATCCTCTTATCATCACAACACCATCAAGCCCTGGCTAGCTAGAATTCTGAACGGTTAACTCCAGAAGTGTTCCGGGGGAGATCTGCATCGTTGCACAAACAACAAGTCACAAACGGCTTCATATAAGTATGTTTCACAGTAGGGTAATATGGTTCAGGCTATGCGTATCGTTGGGGTTGTTTGAGAGAATTTTCGCGCGCGCCCGGTCCGAGCCACACAAACAACAGCCATCATGGGAATCAAAGAACCATTTTGTGTTGCCGGTCCAGTAAGTAAGTAGCCAGCCAGCCATTTGGTAGGTTACAGTGCTGCACATGAACCGTTTCCGGCCGACCGATTCCAGCAGCCAGCCAAGAGGGAAGGAATCCGCAGCACAAAAACCGGAAAAGCAACCAGCATGACGAATTGGTTCTGCGGTATGTATGTTCATGTAGTAAAGTGTGTCGTCGTTTTGGGGGTCTCTTAAAGGGTGGTGGTGATTGTTGCTTAATTTCAAGCAATTGATTCTTCGTCTTCACGCCAGCGCATCAATTAATTTGTGCAATTGTCCTTTTCGATTCAATTGAATGAAACATATTTGAAACCAGTCCTAATGTGTTTTTCAACAAGATTTTATGCTCTTAGAGGAACAAGTTAAACGTTTAAAATGCTCGTCCTAAAATATTTTCGAAAATAACTGATGAAAGCTATGAAAATAGTATTTTTATTCATTTGCATTTTTTGGGGAATCTTCATCCTATTGGATGATTCCTCCAATTTTTCATTCTTTCGCATAGCATTGTCTTCGATATTGAAAATTTAATAAAATCAATTTTTCATTACAAGGAACTTAAAAACAGGCAATTCTTTGAAAAAACGTCTCGTGTAGCAGATCTATTCCTTATTTAAAGACCTACCAAAACTAAAATCATTCATACAGACGACATTTTGGTAAAAGTTGCCTAGGAATTCGTAATTCCTAGTTTCATTTCCAGGGTTCTGACCTTCATTTCCTTGAGATTTGAAAATGCACTGGAAAAAATTAATTTAATAAGTTTTCCATTAAGTTTACCTATTTTTTATTACTACACTAGTTGACCGGGGTGTGCTTTGCTACACCTTCTTGAAATAAAAAAAAATGTGAGATAATAATTTCAATTATTTTTTTTTCGATATTTTACAATGAGATCTTTTACATCTAGTACAATAATACATCTAATCTATTATATAAAATTCTCTTGTAACGGTGTTTGTAGTACTACTCCTCCGAAATGACCCAAACGATTCGAATGAAATTATTTTTAGAATATTCTGTAGGCATGCGAATCGGTTTATATCGAATAAAAACAACACAAAGTCGCATCAATTGTCCCTAATTATTAAATTTGTAGTTTTTTGAATGAAATGAAAGTCATGGCTTCCATTTTTTCGAGATTTTTTTTCCTTTGGGCGGTTTGTTTTTCGTCTCCAAGGTCGAGGCGTCACGACCTGACGTCGTTGGAAGATAGTAACTATGGCATAGCATACTGATCAGTAAGAATATTTTGGCGCGTATTTCTCAACCGAGCATATTTTCAATGCAAGTGGTGGCGATATGATGCCTTGATGTGATTTTTTTTGTTCTTGATTCCTCACATGGTTATGAATGACGCCAAGATGTGACTCAGGTTGACATTTTGCTGATCGAATAATAATATTTGTTTTGCCAAAATCTGAAATTGGAAAGTCAGGCATCAATTTTTAGAGATTTTCTTTTCTTCGAGGGGTTTATTTTTGGTCTCCATGGGCGAGGCGTCGCTAGCAAACGTCGTTGCAAGATAATAGTAACCAAAGCATACTGTTCATTGATCGCTGGAAAAATTTAAAAATTAGGCGCCTATTTCTCAACCATGAACCTATATTTCTTATGCACGTTATGCAACCAAGATGTGTTTTTTTTTCTTGCTTATTTGTACACAGCACATGGTAATAAATGACGCCTAGATGTGACACGGATTGATATTTTATCGATCGAATCAAAACCATATAAAACGATTTCAAATATTAAAACAATTTTTAATTCGTTTTAATTTAAGTAGTAAATTGTTGTCCAAAAGGTAGAAATTTGGAAATGATAAATATAAAATAATGACACTTTTTGGACGCTGAAAATAAGAAATTGGGAAGCTTTACATTCATTTTCGTATAATCCGATACGCCTAGAACGCTGGACACATTAACTGAACGAGAGTCTGTTCTTTGAAATAGATTAGATAGGATTGAAGTTTTTAAAGGCCGAATGAACTTTTTGATTTTTTGCAAACGTAAGTTGAAGTTATCAATAAAATAATCTACTTTTCTATAACAAAAAGTGAGGATATGAATTTTCCGGAAGAATTTTCATTTCAGAAAGTAAACTAGAGCAAGTGCAAACTTTCAACTTTTACGAAAAGTGTATACATTAATTCATCATCTAAAAATTGTTGGGCTCAAAAAAAACTATCTGATTAAATAAACTCAACTTTTTTTTTTTAAATCATTCATCAAAAAACTGTTTACACGTTTACTGTTTGTTTACTCACAATTCAAGTACGAACTTATCATGAAAAGTATGTTTTTGTTTAACATATTTTGGCTACATAGAAGAGACTTTTGATTCAATTTTTTGTTGAATAGTTTTTTTGTGATTGATATTCCAGGGGCAGCAGATTTTTATGATGAACTTTTAATATGACCTGAAAGTGTTAAAAGTAATATGAATTCATGTAATTTCTTTGGTGGAATAAGTGAAAACGCGCCATTTAGCAATGAAACATCTACAATTCAAGAATTTTATCTCCAAACGGCCAGAAAGGATATCCCGAGTGTTGAGTCTGAAACGGATATTCAAAATTATTATAAAGGTCTTTGTAAATCAAGGTCTTTTGGTTGAACAGCATTCAGTGAAATTGAAGTACCAAGCATTAATTTATTCCGGAGAAAACTTAGTATATATCAATGAAAGTTGATAAAACAGACAAACAAGAACAAGTATTAAATTCATTTTAAAGTCTTTTCACTGACGCATCTGAAAAAGACCTATGTGTTATCACTTGCCCCAATAAATGATACAAATGTATACTTCGATATTTCTTTTTGTCAACATAACCAATATTTTTTTTGAAAATATGATTTTTTTCAGAAAATATGAAAGTTGAACTGTGGTGATATTCGTTTGCATTTGCCCCAAAGTTTCATTTTTGAAATGAACTCACGAAACCATCAAAGCCTGAACATTTCGATCTATTAAATTTTAAAAAATCTGCTTTTCAATTAATTTTATTAATCTTAAAAATACTACATAATCCTAAATGAAATCAAATGAACTAATATGCATTTTTTGCTTGAATAAAAAAAAAAGGAATTTGCAGTATACAAAATCGTCAGATTTAATGCCATGACAAATGCTGTTTGGGAACATTTTAAGTTGAAATGTGTAAAGTCTATAACTTAAGTATCAGGCGAAACTTTTTGGAAATGATTTTGGTGAAAATATGGATTTTAATTCAAACTGCTTTGAAGCATGAGGATGATGAATAAAAAGCTGTTTGAAAATGGTTAGTCAAAAATCAAAAACACACCATCCAAAGCTAATTGGGAGCTGAAAGCGCTGCGTTAGGCAAAATATTCGGAAAGTACTTCAAAATTTTTCCAAAGATCCATAAGCAATATATTCCAATAAATGAGATACTTTTTATTTCGGTTTAAACCTTATTGTGAACTCGAACAAAACGGAATAAATCACTAAATGGAATACAGCAAATGGAACATACATATTATCAACATACAGTTATTTATGGAACAAGTAACAAAAATTGGATTTTAAAAGACCCGTTGAGTTAAAATTCTATGGTTTAATTTTGATAAAATTAAGCGGGACGATTCGAGTAAAGGGAAAGAAGGGAAATGTAAAAAAAAACTAGGAAAAATTGAAAATGGACGCCAAGTTTAACATGGTAAGACGAAGTTTACCGGGTCTGCTAGTCTAATATATAAAGATGAGTTGGACTATATATGTTTGTTTGTATGCACCTTATACAAATCGACACCGCTTAACCGATCAGCCTGAAATTTGGTACAGAGATGTATTTGGACCAGGGTAAGGTTTTAGTGATAGTTCTGAGCCCCTCCCACTTAAGAAAAGCGACCCTCCCATACAACTTTCGTTTTTATTCTCACAAATCAAAAGTCATGGCACCCATTTGGCAGCCGATTTTCGTTTCCTTTGGCGGGTTGTTTTTACCATCACCATGGGCCGGGCGTAAGAAACGACTCTCCAGAGTTCACGTGTACTGGAAAGCAAATCAATGCTTGCTGAGCGTTAAAGATTTGAAAGGGGAAATTTTGGCGGGTGTTTTTCCCTTCTACTGTTCAAAGAACGTGGTACCGGTGCGAGGCATTTGATTGCAATAATGAACCTTAATTTAGCATTAAAAAAAACTTATCGCCTGTTAGAAATGTATTGAGAAGAACAGTGGTTAAGGATCTACTAGAATATGCAGTGTGTAAAGTATGGATACATTAATTCATGTTCATTATGAATTGACTTCTTCAGTTGAATAACTATTTGGACTGAAAACTAATGTTCCAGCTTTTAAGAACCAACCATTTTCATATTTTCGGAACTTCTCATAGGGAAACAATTAATAAAACTGAAGGTTGTGTTGTAAGTTCAAGGCTGCGATCTCAACACTTTGATTGCCGTGTAGGAATTTAGTTTACAATAGGAATTAGACAATTAAACGTTCATTTTATGCAACCAAATCCAACGCACGACACTTTAAGTAATTTAATCTGAAGTTTTTAGTTTTGTACAATTCAATTTCATTTGTAATTTTCAAATTTTAAGTAATTATTGATCATCGATGTGTTCAATTCTACCATCCAATTATAAGAAAACTTAAAAAGCACATTGAAAACATACAGAGGAAGTTTTTATATAAGGTTTCAGCGGAAATCCATTTTGAAATTTCTAAGTACAAAATAAAACTTAAATAGGTATTCCATTTTACGGGTAGATCTTGAAAAGAGGTCGTTAACATTTGTTTACAAGCTTAATACATTGGATTTTCACTAGATAACCCATGGAAAAGATAAAAAAAAATGTTATCATTTGATGAAAAACATTTATCGAAAAACCTGGCCAGATCCAGCATTTGATTTCCAAATGTTCAAACCGATATCCTGGCAATATCCGGGCAAACTTGATCAAAACCACGGAATTATTCAGTAAAAATAACGAAAAATATACTTGCAAATATTTTTTTTCAACAAACCACATGAGCAGATTTTAAATTGTATATCAAGCTTCCAAACACGAGTCATAATTATTTCAAAAACTTGCTATTTAAAACTTCTTTTTGAACGTAAAAATGATAACATCTCAAGTTTATGATACGTTTTGAAAATTATGTGAATAAATCCGGGCAAATCCTGGCTTTTTGCAACAAAATCCGGGAAACCGGGCCAGACCGGACTTACCTCAAATTTTGATTCAAATGTTCTAACAAATCCGGAAAAATCCGGGCCAACTGGCAACCTTAGATTGAAATGTTTTTCGTGATGGAATGGGTAAGCATTCAAGAGAAAATCATCCAAATTTCTATTAGTAAAGCTTAAAACTATTAGTTATTTAATAATATGAAGACGATAAACATTGCTAATAATCCCAATTAAAACTTTAAGAAGACTTACAAAACTTACAAAGCTCACATGGCCAAACATGGTCCAATTTGTTATGATGATGAACAAAAAGCTTTCAAAAAGTCAAACTACTCATTTCGATTTATATTTTATGTGAACCCGAGCAAGGCCGGGTAAAATCAGCTAGTCTAATATATAAAGATGAGTTGGACTATATATGTTTGTTTGTATGCACCTTATACAAATCCACACCGCTTAACCGATCAGCCTGAAATTTGGTACATGTATGTGTTTGGACCATGGTAAGGTTTTAGTAATAGTTTTGAGCCCCTCCCACCTAAGAAAAGGGACCCTCCCATACAACTTTCGTTTTTATTCACACGAATCAAAAGTCATGGCACCAATTTTGCCAACCGTTTTTCGTTTCCTTTGGCGGGTTTTTTTTTTTTTTTTTTTTTTTTTTTTTTTAATATGTCTTTATTAGTCTTTTAATCATTACATTTAAGTTACATTATTAAAGTTAAATTAAAGTGTTCAGATCAATTATGATCAGTTCAACTCTTTGATACAGTTAATTTTAAACATTGTTTATTTGATTTAAATTTGCTTTAGCAATAAATAATTTGATTTATAGGAGAATATCCTGTTAAGCAAAAAAAAAAAAAGATGTAAAAACTTAATCCTTAATCCTAAAAACTAACTTAATTGTAAAGAGAACGAATCTCTGCGATAGAAGACTGCATCGATTTGCCTCTGAAGTTGGAGATGATTTTGTTGGCCATCTCTTCGATCGATTCTATGCCTGCAATCCGATGAAGATCTTCGGTGCTGTGCCAAGGTGGAAGCCGCAAAATCATTTTCAGAACCTTGTTCTGAATCCTCTGGATGGCTTTCTTCCTCGTCGCGCAGCAGCTAGACCAAATCGGAACTGCATACATTATCGCTGGTCGAAAGACCTGTTTGTAGATTAACATCTTGTTTCGCAGACACAACCTGGATTTCCTGTTGATGAGAGAATAAAGAGATTTAGTGTATTTATTACATTTAGATTGAATATCTTCAATGTGATTTTTAAAAGTAAGATTCCGATCAAGTGTGAGTCCCAAGTACTTCACGTGATCAGACCATTCTAATGAAACCCCATTAAAAGTTATGGAATGATTTTCATTAGGTTTTAAAAAATTTGCTCTTGGCTTATGGGGAAATAAAATAAGTTGAGTTTTGGAAGCGTTAGGAGAAATTTTCCACATTTTCAAGTAATTCAAAAAGGAATTTAAATTTTGTTGCAATCTACTGCGTACCACCCGTAAATTTCGACCTTTGGCTGAAAGCAAAGTATCATCAGCAAATAATCTTCTACCTTTTCCTTCTGGTACATCAGGAAGATCAGAAATAAAAATATTGTATAAAATTGGCCCAAGTATACTGCCCTGAGGGACCCCAGCTCTAATGGGAGTCCTTTCAGAGCATGAATTTTGATAGCTTACTTGTAAGGTTCGGCTAGTCAAATAATTTTGAATAATTTTGGTGAGATATACAGGAAAATCAAATCGAGCTAATTTAGCTACTAAACCTTTGTGCCAAACACTGTCAAAAGCTTTTTCAATATCAAGAAGAGCAACACCAGTTGAATAACCTTCAGATTTGCTAGCGTTAATCATATTAGTTACACTCAAAAGTTGATGTGTAGTAGAATGTCCATGACGGAAACCAAATTGTTCATCAGGGAAAATAGAATTCTGATTAATGTGAATCATCATTCTATTCAAAATAACTCTCTCAAATAGTTTACTTAAAGAAGGAAGCAAACTAATTGGTCGATAACTTGATGGCTCTGAAGCACTTTTTCCAGGTTTCAAAATTGGAGTTACTTTGGCATTTTTCCATTTATTGGGAAAATAAGCCAAGTGAAAACATTTGTTGAAGATTTTAACTAAAAAATTTAAAGTGCTTTCAGGCAACTTTTTAATAAGAATATAGAAAATCCCATCTTCCCCCGGAGCTTTCATATTTTTAAATTTTTTGAAAATCAATTTAAGTTCATCAATATTTGTCTCACAAGAACTTTCAAACACATTTTGCTTTGAAGAATATCATCAAATTCTAGGGAAATTTGAGCGCCAATAGGACTAACAACGTTTAAATTAAAATCATGAGCAGACTCAAATTGTTGGGCTAATTTTTGAGCTTTTTCTGAATTAGTTAAAAGAAGTTTATCCCCATCTTTCAAAGTAGGAATTGGCTTCTGGGGCTGGCTTTTTCAGAATTTTAGTTAATTTCCAAAATGGCTTTGAGTAGGGTTTTATGTCCTCTACTGCTTTAGCAAAATTTTCATTACGAATGAAATTTAAACGACGTTTGATTTCTTTTTGAAGGTCGCAATAAATAAATTTTAAATAAGGATCCCTAGTACGTTGATATTGGCATCGACGAATGTTTTTCAGTCGTATCAAAAACTGAAGATCATCATCAATTAAAGGTTGATTAAATTTATGTTTAACTTTAGGTATTGAAGCGGCTTTAGCATCGACTATTGAAGTTGTCAAATTTTCTATAGCCAAATCAATATCTTCTATTGAATTCAGTGGAACGTTTACATCTAAATTCCGTTCAATAAAATTCATATATCGCTCCCAGTTTGCCTTTGGCGGGGTTATTTTCACCGTCACCATGGGGTGGGCATTAGAAACGAGATTCAAGCAAAGTTCACGTGTACTGGACAATAAATCAAAGCCTGCTAAACATTTAAATTTGAATGTGGAAATTTTGGCGCATTTTTTCCTTCTACTGTTTGTAGCACGGGGCAAAAGCACGAGGTTCTCGGATGAAATAATGAGCCTACATTTCAGATGAAAAAATACTTCTCGCCTGTTAGGAATTGATTAGAAAAGTGGTTTTCAAGTGGTTTCTTCCGACCCTGGGGGACGTTTAAAGTTTACAAGAATATGCATTATGTAAAGTATGGATGCAATGATTCATCTTCATAACAAATTGACTTCTTAAGCTGAACTACCATCTTGACTAAGTGCCAGAGACTAATGAACTTATTTTCATAAATTCCAATTTTTAAGAACCAACCATTTTCAAATTTTCGGAATTCCTCACAGAGAATGAATAAAAAATTAAATTCAGAGTTATAAGTAAAAGGCTACTATTTCAACGCTTTGATAGCCGTCGAGAAATTCAAACGGAGGATTAAAAAATTGAATGTGCATTATTGAAAAAAAAAACTTAGAACTCAATACCACGCTTAAAGCTTTTTAGTAATTAAATCAGAGGTTTTCAGTTTTATAAATTAAATGCTATTGGTTAATTTATTTTGAGTTATTATTGGTTATCAATCTGTTCAATCCAATTATGAGAAAACTGAAACCGTTCAATTCAGACAAAAGATTTCTAAAAAATTTTTACATTGATCACATTTCACAATAATTTATGTGATTATTGTGTCCTAGATAAATTTGAATTGAACTCGAATAATACCTTTTCATAAAATCATTAAATGATGAAATATTCTGAAAACTTCAAAAAACTATTTGTGAAACTTCCATCGTCTATGAAAAACTAATCATACAAAAATGTGAAATAAAACAGCAAACAATTGAAAACATGCTAAGTGATTATTCAACAAGGTTTCAGTGAAGGTCTTTTCAGAAATTTCTTTGTAAATAAAACTTGAAGAAACTATCCTACGGGGAGATCATCCATCTTCACAAGTGAGATAATCTTTAAATGCAGTCGTTCGCATATGTTTACTAGCTTCAAATAATGGATTTTCAGTAGAAAACACATGAGAACGATAAAAAAAACATTGATATCATTTGAAGATTAAAAATGAGGCCTTCAGAGCCAAATGGGTATAAGTACAAATATAATCAAATTGAGTTGATAATGTTAAAGAGATTTTTCATATTTCAACCTTAATTTGTTGGTTTTTAAATGTTTTTAGCATTTTAATTACACACTTTTACGTTCGAAAAATGTATGAAAAATGGCCAATTACAAAAACTAATAAGCGTGATTTCTCGAAATTAACTAATATGCACTTATACTCCTTTGCCTGCAAGGGCCTCAAATAAAAGGCCAAATCTACTCAACCTAAAAGATAGATTTTTGCTTAAATATGAATAAGCATTGAAGGTAAAATATTTTTAAATTTCAGATAACACAAACTATTAGTTTGAATCCCAATAAAATTTTAAAAAAAGACTTACAAAACTTACAAAGTTTACATGGCCAAAGATGGGCCAAATTTGGTTTAATAAAGAAAACAAAGCTAAGAAAATTTAGAAAAGTCAAAAGACTAATTTTGATTATTAATTTTATGTGAACCCGAGCAAGGCCGGGTAAAATCAGCTAGTCTAATATATAAAGATGAGTTGGACTATATATGTTTGGTTGTATGCACCTTATACAAATCCAAACTACTTAACCGATCAGCCTGAAATTTGGTACAGTTATGTGTTTGGACCATGGTAAGGTTTTAGTAATAGTTTTGAGCCCCTCCCACCTAAGAAAAGGGACCCTGCCATACAAATTTCGTTTTTTCTCCCACGAACCAAAAGTCATGGCATCCATTTGTCAACCGATTTTCATTTCCTTTGGCGGGATTGTTTTCTTCATCACCATGGGGTGGGCATTAGAAACGATCTTGCAAAGTTCACGTGTACTGGAAAGCAAATCAAAGCTTGCTGAGCATAAAAAAATTGAAAGGAGAAATTTTGGCGGGTGTTTTTTTCTTCTACTGTTCAAAGCACATGGTACCGGTGCGAGGCATTTGATTGCAACAATGTGCCTTCATTTAGGATAATAAAAACTACTTGCCTGTTAGAAATATACTGACTAGAACTGAAATGGTTTTCAAAGTGCTAAAAATTAATGAACCGATTTTCATAAATCCCAGTTGTTAAGAGCCAACCATTTCCGTATTTTTAGAATACCTCATAAAGAAAGAAAAATTTATGAGATTCAGAGTTATAAGTTCAAGGCTGCAATTTCAACGCTTCGATAGCCATCGAGGAATTTAAGCGGGGAATTAGAATATTGATTAGATAAATCATTAGATAATTAAATCTGAGGTTTAGAGTTTTAAACAATTCAATTTCATTGACCAACTTCAAACTTTTGAGTTATCATTGATGACCAATGTGGTCGATTCTACAATCCAAATTTGAGAAAACTTTTTGTAAAACTGTTTAGTATTGCGAATTCAAACAAATGATATCTTAGAATTTTAACCTTGATTACTTTTCAGAATGATAATTAATAATTAATTAATGGGATGTTTGTCCCCAAGAATAGAAAAATTGAAACAGAACTCAAATAAAACCTTTTTCACAACATTGAAATGGATTTCGGTTCAGAGATGATTTGTTTTCGATAACTTAAAAAAAACTATTAGTGGAGCTTTCAACATTTAAGGTAGGCTAATAATAAAACAGTGTAAATTTAAAAAGCGAAAAAATACACACATACAACTGGAAACATGCAAAGTGAGTTTTCAAAATGGTTCAACAAAGTTCGGAGGTCTTTTTAGAAATTTCAAAGAAAAAAAAAATTCTATTTACAATTGTGCATGGAGGTCATCCATCTTGAAAAGTGGAATATTCTGCAACAGAAATTTTCATTAGATAGGAGATGGGAAAATTAATACAAAAGCTATTTAATCTTTTCAAGAGAATAATATAAGGCCAAATCTAGAAAATGATGGCTGTAAAAAATGTTTTCCGGGGGTTTCAAGAGGAATTATTCTGAATTTCTATTAATTAAAACCTCATAACTTTAAAGTTTTGAATTACATGAAAACTATTAACACAGTGAATAATCTTATAAAAAACTTTAAAATGACAAATTTCTTACAATGATGAATATAAAGCTTCCGAAATTTCTAAAAAACAAACGATTCATTTTGATTTATACTTTATGTGAACCCGAGCAAGGCCAGGTAAATCAGCTAGTACAATAATAAAATTGGAATACAAAAAAAAATTAAATTATCTGAAATGATTTTTTTAAAAACTTGTTCTGAAATTGTTTTCAATATTGGTTTCAAATTTGATTCCCTTCTGGGAGGTGAAAAGGGGTTTTTTTTTAAAAAACCATGGAATAACCCTTATACTCCCCCATAAAAAAAATTGGTTTAATTTATTTGATGAGCTCTTGGTTATGGTTAATGATCCCGCGCCGATCCTCCGGTGCATAGGGCCGTGGTAAAAGACCTCCACTGTTGACGATCCGGAGCCAGCGTCTTCACCTGGTCCCAGTCAAGATTCTCGTCGACAGTTCGGATTTCAGCGGCTAGGCTTCGCCGCCACGAATTTCTGGGTCTGCCTCTTCTTCGATGACCTTCTGGATTCCAATCTAGCGCCTCTCTGCAAATCTCATTTTCATCTCTTCGCAGCGTGTGCCCAATCCATCTCCACTTACGTTCCCGAATCTCGATTTCTAGCGCCTTTTAATGACACCGGCGATGTAGTTCCTCATTCGAGATCCAGTTGCCAGGCCACCAAGCGCGGATGATATTCCGCAGGCAGCGGTTTACAAATACTTGCAGTTTTCGCGTCGTCACCGCATATGTGCACCAAGTTTCGCACCCGTACAGCAATACGGATTTGACGTTTGAGTTGAAGATTCGGATTTTTGTTCGTAGAGAGATCTGGCGTGACCGCCAGATGTTTCGGAGACTCGCAAACGCAAATCGGGCCTTTCTGATCCGTGTTTCGATGTCTTTTCTGGTACCACCATCAGGCGTAATCTGGCTACCAAGATACTGGAAGCACTCCACTTTCTCAACTTGTTGCCCAGCTACCATGAAACTGGAGGGATTTCCTGTGTTGATCTCCATCGACTTGGTCTTTCCGACATTGACTTTGAGACCTGCTGCCTTGGAACTTTCGGTGAGGTCGTCGAGTTTGCTCTGCATATCTGGTTGTGTTTGGGCGAGCAAAACAATATCGTCAGCCAGGTCAAGGTCGTTCAGTTGCTCCATTGTTGAAGGATTCCACGGCAATCCTTGGTTCGGTGCACAGTCAATCGATCCAATCAGAATCTCATCCATTACGATTAGAAAAAGTAGCGGTGATAGAATACATCCTTGTCTCACTCCAGCAGTTACCGGGATTGGTTCGGACAAGACACCGTCGTGCAAGACCTTGCACGAAAATGCCTCATACTGTGCTTCGATGAGATGGACTAGTTTCTCTGGGACCCCTCGTCGCCTTAGAGCCGCCCAGATGTTTTCATGGTTAAGTCGGTCGAATGCTTTTTCGAAATCAACGAACACCAGCAGAAGAGAGTCCTGGAATTCGTTGATTTGTTCCAGTATTATTCGTAGCGTTGTGATGTGGTCCACACATGATCGTCCGGGTCGGAATCCAGCTTGTTGCCGTCGGAGTGTAGCGTCTATTTTCTCCTGGATCCTGTTCAGAATCACTTTGCAGAGTACTTTGAGGGTTGTACAGATCAACGTTATGCCTCGCCAGTTACCGCACTCTGTCAGGTCTCCTTTCTTCGGGACCTTTACGAGGATATCCTGCATCCAGTCGGCCGGGAATGTTGCAGTATCCCAGATGTCAGCGAAAAGACGGTGCAACATTTGTGCTGATAGGGCTTTCAGCATTTCAGCAGGGATGCAGCTCTTGAATTAATCAAAATAAACGTATGAACCTCACTACCCTTTTGTAACCCGTGAGGGGAACCAAATCATCTTGGTAATATTTCGTGTATCTTAATACTCTCCCCAATTTGTAACCATCTGCTAGATTAGCAATCGAGTTATAAAAAAATTGTATGGAAGCTCCCCTTCCCCTTTCCTATCGAATCAGGGAAAGGGAGAAGAATCCTTAAAAAACATTGAAAAAAAATTCTATCAAATACCCTTCGCTATTTTATTTCAACAACAAGTTCTCGAGTGATCCAAAAATATTGTATGAAAACCTTATACCTCCTTCCCCTCTTCCCGTTGGATAGAGAGAGAGAGAGAAGTCTTAAAAGATAAAAAATAACATTTCTCGTACTCAAATATACTTCCATGATAAATTTAGATTTTTTGTTCGATTATTTCTCGAGTAATGCATAACAGGGAGATCCCTCCTCTCCTCCTCCTCTTTGGAAAGACAGATGGTTCTCAAAACTTCGTAGAAACTTGACTCATAGCATTATACCTTCCTATGTGACATTTGTATTCGTTTGCATAATTTGTTATCGAATAATGCGTTTAACTGTATAGAAGACCCCCTCCCTCCCTTTGTATCTCCCAAATCGAAGAGGAGTGAGTTCCAAATAATCCTAGAAAAATTTCTCGTACCGAAATAACCATTCATGCAAAATTTAGTTCCATTTGCTTGATTAGTTCTCAAACTTTGCGAAAATTGTATGGGAGGACCCTCCCCCTTTTCTATCTCCTTACAGGAAAGAGGGAGGAGCCTCAAACTATCATTAAAATATTCTTCTTTCCCATATACCCTCGCATGCCAAATTTGGTTCCGTTTGCTTGATACGTTCTCGAGTTATGCGAAAAATTGTAAAAAAGCCCGACCGCCTCTTCTTCCATGAATGAGGCAGTAGTACCAAATATTCACAGAAACAATCCTTGAGCTCAAATACCCTCCCAAGCTAAATTTCATAACATTTGCTTGGTAAGTTTCCGAGTGATGTAAAAAATTGTATGAGAGCATCCTCTTCCCTTAAGATTTTCCGAATGGATGAATATCATAGAAACATTTCTCGTAACCAAATAACTTCCCACGCCAAATTTGGTTCCATTTGCTTGATTAGTTTTACAGTATTGCTGAAAATTGTAAAGGAGTCCTCTCCCCACTTTCTATCATCTCACATGAAGGGGGGAGGGGTACCAAATATTCATAGAACTATTTATCGTACCGAGTCTATAGGGAACAGACAGACAGACAGACAGAAATTCATTTATATATATATAGATAGATTATGATCTCTTTATAGTTTGTATAAACTTTTCTCACAAATGATATAATCAGGCTCAACTTTCAAAACTTCTACTAGTTGATTGCGTAAACTTGAGAACGTCAGTCCAGCGAAGAAGCTAGGGTTAGTTGCACTACATTAGACGCTTTAAGCGGTAGTTATTATAAATCCATGTTTTTCTCTAAAATTGTCGGGAGTTTTATACTTTTCAAAGAATCCATTTTTTTTATTGATCTTGTCTGCAACTTTCAATGAGATTTTTTAACAAAGGTTTCGCCGCTATTGAAAGATTTTCAAAGATATGGATAATCAACATTTCCAACTTTGAACCTACTGCTCCTATTTTGGTACAAAAAGGGTTCATTTTATTGGACTTGCACATAAAGATTTTTTTTTCGAAAAAAATCAACGAAATGATTAAAAATGTGATTTAAAATTGAAAATGACCATGAAAATGCATAACAGCTTTTTAACGATTATAAAACACTAAATTATCTGTTATAAAAATCTCAGACATATTCACTCCCTGACAGCTCTATCTCAATATTTAAAACATTTCTGTGTTTATTTGTGTTCTATTTTTGGACCTTTTTTTTTTTTGTATGAGCTAATCCACTGCGACCAATTTATTTGTTCTATTGTGGAGTATTGGAGTATTGGAGTTTTTGGACCTTTACAAATTTTCCTGATTTTCCATTGATTTTCTTTAAATTTATGGAAGAAAGGTAGTGTAGATAGAATTTATTACAGTTATAGGATTATCTCTTTAAACTTTGGCATGGACAGTTTAAAAAGTGACTTTTCCATATTCACTTTGATTTCTTAAAATTCGTACCTACCACTTATTGAGTCTGTTCAACCACTAAAGAGAAAGTACACTTTTTAAACCGTTGAGAATATTTTTAGAATTTCTTTTTATAGCAAAAAGTAATATGAACGGATTTAGAAAGAATAAGAGTTCAATGTTTGCATAGAAGTATCTTGGTCCTATACCAGTGAAGCTTAGAAAGTTGCTTCTTTAAGAAAAGATGAGTTTTATAAAGAATAAATTGAAGTGCGATCCCGAAGTTTTTTTTAAACATTGAGAACGTTCCATTGGTTTTTTTTGTTTAAAATTTTGTAGTTCAATCTTTGGGTGAAATTCAAATCAAACTGTTAGTTTCTTGGTCGCTTGAAGTTCACATTCTTTGTCATTAAATTCGAATGGATTGAGACGTAAGAGTTAGTCGAATTGGAGTAATTTTGAAATTTCTCAAATCCTGGAATTTTAAAGCTTTATATTTGTTTGAAACTCATGCATAATTTTTTACAGGATTTTAACTATCGTTTACATGGGTTAAATTTCAACTCTTAGGTTTGTAAGGAAAAATTTAATAATTTGGTCTGAAAACTCAACCTAATTTTCGTTTCTTCTGTACAACCAAGCCTGCTCAGAGTGGCCCAAAATTGCACTTTGTCTGGGATTCTGCTTAGGGTGTCAAAAGCATTTTTTTTTCTATGGGAGCGACTCAGAAAAAATGTGTTCAAGTGGCACTTGTTCAATTAAAAAAAAATGCCACTTTTCCAACACTTTTCCTATATACTTTTTCAGATCCAAAAAAGTATCAAAAATTTTCTTCATAATGTAAGATTTAAACTAAAAAATTGTTGCGATTGATTTGGGCACTCAATTTTTATGTAAATTTTTTTTAAACTACGCAGTATTATGACTGTTTGTAAAAATATTATTCGCAATCCAAAAAATAGTGTACTTTAGATAAAGGTTTGCAATCAACAACGAACTCAAAAAATGCGCAATGTTAAGAAGTGCAAATTTGCAGAATAAAGTGTGTAATTTTTCATTTTAAAGTTATGAAAACTTGCCATTTTGAAGTAATTCCAGTTTTACTGTGAGAAAAAGATATAACTTCCTATTTTTGGTAGGAATTGCCTCGCAAAAATTGGAAGTTTGATAAAAAAATTTCCAAGAAATTTTTGCATTGAACAGGTTCATCAAATATCAGAAAACTGATCACGCCTTATCTGCAAAACAATACTTTTGTTATTTTTTTTTTTGTTCCGGTATAAGTTTTCATTTTAAACTCTTTTCAAAAAGTGCTCAGTTTTTTGTCAAAAAGTTAAAAAGAAATTCAGCGAATTTCTATATTCCATACGTAGCTTAAAGTCCCCATCACGATGAGTTAGGTTTGGTGGTCTCAATTTGCCAATTCGCTAGTTCAGCCATATTGGAAAAAAGTTTTGACAGCTGGCTGAAGTGCTTACTAAAAAGGGGGTCCAGTGATGCCAGATGTTTAATGTATAAAATCAGAGAAATTTGAAAGAAAAAGTCTGTGCACTAGCAAAAACATCAAGTTTAGTATAAAAAAAAAGGTTTAGCGATGAGTGTGAGCAATGGTGGGATGTATTTTGATGTTTTTGAGATTAGAAAAATATAAATCGTAATAAGAAAGTTTTTGTACCACATATTAAGATTTAGATTTATCAGCACGCAACATAGTTTAGAAAGGTGTAGTTTTGGATACAGAAAGAATTTTATATTCAAATTTTAAACAGCTTCTATTTTTTCATCCTCCCACTGACCGTTCTATGACTTTTTTAGTAGCTTGGACAATCAACCTGATGATCAGTATAACAGAGAATGTTTTAGTCAACTGTGTCTCCATTTGAAGCAATTGTAAAAAAAAACATTTTTCTTTTGCAAAATCTGGTTAAAAGTCTTCTCGCCGTTTGCCAAACTTACAAACATGGAAGATCACTATCTGCAGTTTTTTTTTCAAATAAGAATTTTTGTGTTTTGAAATTTAATAAATTTTTTATGATTCAAATATAATTTTTGTTAAAATTTCTGATGATAAAGTGTAAATTTATTTTTTTTAATATTATTTTTAGGTTGATAGTTCTCTAAACACTCGAATCCTTATAGTTTTTCAAAAACTTTGTGCAGATAAGAGCCATGCCCTATTCTCTTTATTTTACGATAACTTATAACATACTATTCTACCAAGTATCATTCTAATCTTACAACAACAAAAAGTTATAATGAATGATCGGTGAAACAAATATCAATACATACAAGCAAGATTTTTTATAATCTGGTTTCTGTGGATTATATTTGATACCGTCAAACGGGGCATCATGCAAAAGCAGAGTTAGATGCAACATTTGTATACCACGACACTCATTCAATTTTTATAAAAATATACTGTAATAAAGTTATCATTGAATGATAACAAATTGATGATGAATTGATGATTTTTAACATCGTGAAAGAGTTTTTCAATGTTTTTAATTCTAATAAAAAAAATTAAAAAATCGAGGAATAGATGTACAAATTTTTACATTTTTCGATGCCGTTATAAACTTTACCTAGTATGGCGGATTGGCTTAATGATATCACCTACAAACTTCATATTGCTTTCATTATCCTATACCAACACTGTTGGTGTATAAATATTTTTCGAACAATCTCCAAATTTTTTAAATAAATATTTTTAAAATTATGTTAGCTGTCTGGGGCAAAATGCAGCAAAATTAAAATCAGAACTAAAGCTCATCAATCGCGTTTCCATATGCTGGGATATGATTATTTTGCATTATGCGTTTGTTAACATTAAAATTTCATCCATCCTAAGAATAAATCTTACATGATTTAAGATAATATAATATTTTGTAGTATTTTTTACCCCTATATGTATGCAGCAGATGAACACTTTTTTCTTAAAACATTTTTGACAGAAAAAATGTGTAATTTTTAATCGAACAAAACCAAAAATTACTGCAATTGGTGCATTATGCGTTATGACATCACAAATGTATCAAAAACTATAAATTTGATTTTTCATTAATTACAGAGTTTGTTGCAACTCACCCCTTTTTCTTAGTAGGGTGAAAATCAAATGTTTTTGAAAATTTTAAAATAACTGGTAAAACCGATAATTTTTCTGACTACGTCAATTTGGTGTCCCATCAACCTTAAAAATTTTTATGTACAAAAGGTATTATTATCCTTAAGCATTAAGATTATAGAAGCCATTGAAGTTGAAAAGTGTTGCATGTTGCCCCAGTTGACGGTACATTTATTTATATTGATTTTTCAAATAAATTATGTAAAGTTGTGTATTCTGAGCAAAACTAAGCGCAAAATCTGTGTCTGAAAAATATCTTGACTATTGGTCAAAAGTCAGTGTCAAACAAATCGGGGCATCTAGCATCTCAGCTAGCTGTCAAAATTTCGGCTTCGTCAGGCCCCTTCCACCGCATCCAACCCTCGTCTACTTTAAGCCAATTTGAGGCAACTTTATATTTAAATTATTTTAAGAGGAGAAATCACCGTGAATTTGTTTTATGAAATGAATTTGCGGCTTTATCGGTGAGGGTTAAAGAGTTGAAATGAAAGACGGATAGAAGAACAGAAGAAAATTCTAACGTGGTGAAATATTTAAATACGCCTTGGTCTCAGTTTCGATAATTCTTATATTGAACAGGCAGAGTAATAGGGTCAATCGAAACAATTTTTGGACTATTTCCTTAATATTTCCGTCGAATGCTGGTTTTTTGCACCCGTTCTTAAAATGTGTACGATACATACTCTGTGTAAAATTTATTCTAAGATTTCAACGGTTTCGCTGTTTGGTGTTACTTTGACTCAACTAAAATTCCTGCACTATGGTTTGTGATAGTACTTTCTGGAGCCTGAGTTTATTTTCTTCTTGGTGCTAACCAATTCCTTCTTCTTCTTCTTTTTCTTCTTACATCAACATGGCCAAAACATGTAGGCATCCTGGAAAATGGAAGACTTGCGTCTTTCATTTTTCTTTTCAGCGTATTATCTGTTACATATTACCAGGCCAGGCCAACCATGTGATGAAAACCGCGAAAGATACAGGAACAAGGGAGGAATGAAGCGTGGAGATCCCTGCCAAACGCTTCATATGATATTTTGCTAAAATTTAACACTATTGATTGATTGGTAATCGGGAAAAATCTGGGACGAATAAGGCTTAAAAGAGTAATTTTAAAAAGAAACGATCTCACCAAACTCCAAAAGTTCCTGCTGGTGCTATCTCCCTATTTTTCCTGGTTCCGATCATCTTCAAATTTGGTTGCATTCACATGTTCTCAACATCACTGTTCCTTCCGTTTCAACCGCCTAACATCAACTGCCAATTGATTGTTCGCTTTTACCTTAGACTCTGTTCTCAAAAAAGCAAATACGAGCCGATAGTAAATGTTGCTTAGACCTCCAGTTTGTTTTTTCCGTTCTTCTACTCGGAGAAATCAACATGAGCATTTAACGAGAACAAAAATTTTAACGGAAAAACACTAATCGATTGATGCACAATCACAAGATCATCAATATCCCTCCAACCGAAACTTAACTTATTTGATTCCAATTATGAAAATCACGACGACCGGAAATAGAATTCCTTTTTTCATAACCACCGATTGATTTTCTTCACGCACGATTCGCCAAGCACAGCAGAACACCAAAATTAGAAATAAAAAGTATCTATTTAAATTATTTGGATGCATTTCAACCACTTGTAATATGTATCTTTCTAAACAGAAATCTCCAAAACACGTAAAATTCATCAAAATTTATGTTCGCAAAAATACAAACGAGAAACGCCCTTGGTGCTAACCAATTCCTCCGCCATAAAAAATTGATAGGTATCTTATTTAGCACCAAGTTGATCTTGTTTAACACTAAACGTACCGGAGGCGGTCAAATGACGGTTTTCGAACTTTTAATGATGATTACACCTTATATATATATATTTTTTTTGCAAATTTAACGACAGGACTATTTTTATTTTCAAAATGCAAGTATTTTTGCGTTTTTAAAATTTTTCTAAGTGTTGTGGTTTTCGAATAACGCATGTGGTATACCTATTCATACCGCGAGCGGTCAAATGACGGTTTTCACTGTTTTCGCTAAAACTTTCTTGTTTCTCAATCGATTTCTTTAAAATTTATAGTTTTGAAAAGCCTATAATGTGACTCAAATATGTTTCTCAGACAACTTTCATTATATTTTTGTCAAGCTTCGCACCGCCAATGTAGTTACGTCACTAGAACCGGTATGAAATTTTCTTTCTTTTGCATATAATTTTTTTGCCTAAACCTTACGATAACATACTCAAAATCCAGTGCAAAGCTGAATTTAGGTGTAGGAATTGTATCAAAAATCCGAATTGATGAAATGTTTGTAAAACAGCTACCTTTGAAAATTCGTCATTAATTATGTATTTCGTATTTTAAAAAATCTAAAGATGCCAAAATGTGACAAATAACGTCAACTTTTCAATTCATTTTTTGAAATTTTTCTACTGTAACAGGAACAGCTTTGGCGGTTGATTTATTGAAAAGTACGGGTTTTACACAACTTTTTTACATTTTTTGAGGCCATGATCTTAAAAAAAATTTGATAAAAATTTCCGTATATGCAACATATAGCTTCTAACTTCAGCTTTCTCATGCACTAAGTGAAATTTTTTTCGAGCACTGAAAAACAGATTTATAGCAATTTTCCTGAAGCATGTTTTTTCATAAAAAATTTATTGGACTTAACATAACTTTAAAATAATTGATTGTAGCTGAAAGTTGTCTGAGAAACATATTTGAGTCACATTATAGGCTTTTCAAAACTATAAATTTTAAAGAAATCGATTGAGAAACAAGAAAGTTTTAGCGAAAACAGTGAAAACCGTCATTTGACCGCTCGCGGTATGAATAGGTATATACAAAGTGTCGGTACGATTAGTGTTAATCTATCACTTGGAAATGTCATGAACTGAACTTTTCTGAGTAAGACGACGAAAAATATATGAAAAACAATTCAATTCACTTTATTGCTTGTGATTTTGACTAACAATTTTCTTTCCCTACTTATTATATTAATTTCTGTCGAATTATGAGAAAATAATCACTGTAAACATTACAATGTATACATTAGCTTACATTTTGTAGTGCTAAGATGAGCTTCAGCAAACTATGTGGAGCATAATAGTCGTTTAAATTTTTAAAGTGACAATTCAATCAGAGAGTGTAATTAGCTACTCAACGGTTTCATTACAAAACTCTTCCAGCCGACTTTCAACATATCACAAAAGGAGACATGACACATCGGAAATCAGAACTGTCTGACAGCCGGAAATGCCACAATCACACAAAGTAGACACCAGTCAAAAACATCCGACTCCGGGGTGAAACCATCCCCGGGAAACGACTAAATTAATTCCTCGCATTATATTCGTTTTCCGGAGCAGCTCTCTGTCTCTTTCCCGTGTTTTCTCCCTTTTTTACCTTTCCAGCCTCTACTGGAAACATCACGCTGAAAGGTGCAATTATCCGTTCGAAAACGCTCTTCCGCGAGAGCCAAATTGGATTTTCGTGCATCCCGATGGAGGTTTCACCAACTTTGCCTTCACTTCCCTCCAGCAAAAAAAAGGCTCAAGACACGTGCATCGTTCGAATTTGTCTGTCGGAAGTTTTATTCGGATTCGAAGAAGGAAATCGATTTCCATACTTCATTGTTGCTCAACAATGAGGAAAAATATTTTCCGGAGTATTTTGAATTGATTTTTTTTCAATGGTAAGAATCAACTTTGTGTGTCAATGATTTTTTAATTTTTCAATTTATGATTTCCAGTTTTCTGTCTCCGACCTTCTGATTATCAACTTTTTAAATCCAATTCTTATAGACTTTCCAACTTTTGAACTCTTTGACTTTCTAACTTTCTGACGTTCTGACTTTCTGACTTTCTGACTTTTCAACTTTCTGACTCTCTGACTTTCTGACTTTTTGACTTCCTGACTTTTTGACTTTCTGACTTTCTGACTTTCTGACTTTCTGACTTTCTGACTTTCTGACTTTCTGACTTTCTGACTTTTCTGACTTTCTGACTTTCTGACTATCTGATTTTTAGACTTTCTGACTTTCTGACTTTCTGACTTTTTGACTTTCTGACTTTCTGACTTTCTGATTTTCTGACTTTCTGACTTTCTGACTTTCTGACTTTCTGACTTTCTGACTTTCTGACTTTTTGACTTTTTGACTTTCTGACTTTCTGACTTTCTGATTTTCAGTCTTTCAGACTTTCTGTTTTTTTTTAATTTCTGACTTACTGACTTTTTGACTTTCTGACTTTCTGATTTTCTGACTTTCTGACTTTCTGACTTTTGGACTTTCTGACTTTCTGACTTTCTGACTTTTTGACTTTCGGACTTTCGGACTTTCTGACTTTCTGATTTTCTGACTTTCTGACTTTCTGACTTTCTGACTTTCCAACTTTCTGACTTTCTGACTTTCTGACTTTTGGACTTTCTAACTTTCTGACTTTCTTACCCTCTGATTTTCTGACTTTCTGACTTTCTGACTTTCTGACTTTCTGACTTTCTGACTTTCTGACTTTCTGACTTTTTGACTTTCTGACTTTCTGACTTTCTGACTTTCTGACTTTCTGACTTTCTGACTTTCTGACTTTCTGACTTTCTGACTTTATGACTTTCTGACTTTCTGACTTTCTGTCTTTCTGACTTTCTGACTTTCTGATTTCCTGACTTTATGACTTTCTGATTTTCAGTCTTTCAGACTTTCTGTTTTTTTTTTTTGAATTTCTGACTTTCTGACTTTCTGACTTTCTTACTTTCTGACTTTCTGACTTTCTTACTTGTTGAGCTTTTGACTTCCTGAATCGATTGAAGTTTTGGTACAGGATTGATAAATTTATAATTTTTGCCTCGTTTCCTGAAATTAAATATGGATTCTCAAAAATAACACATTTCTTAAAAGTATCTTTTCAGTTTTTCCCCTTCCAAGGCTTCTGTCACAGAAAAAAAAGCAAAAAGAAAAATAAACTCCAATATAAAATATCAGCATCATCTGATACGTCCTAGATTTTCTTCCAACTTTTTTTGCTTCAAATCTTCCCAAATCAACCAACACCGGTGCCTTCAAGGATGATTTGTGACGCTTCTAAAAATAACAACCCTCCCGGGGGCCTTCCCTCGGCTAGGGCTGGGATTTGTGACAACATTGTATTGCTGGAAAGCTTTCGGATTTGTATCCATCCGAACCTAAATTTGCATGTGTCAAACTGGAAGAATTTATTTACGGAATTTGCGAGTCTGCCCGAAATAGAACACTCCCAGTAGCAGCACCTTGACTGAGAAACCTGAAGCCATGGTGAGGTTAAGAAAAATGGGCTCTCAATCTGCCACGAATGGCATCCCATTTCGGTACACTTTGGCAGCATTCCCTTCAGAAATTTTGCGGAGATTCCCAAAAAATTTCAACCATTTTCCCCAGCTTTGTCGTTTTATGCTAATTAGGCAAAACGAATTTTCGCACTTTTAGGCACACTTTGAAAGTGAGACACTCCCGGATAAAAAAAGACAATGAGAGGGAGCTGTTGATGAGTGATGTTTTTGAAATGTACGTGGCACTTCGTTCCGTTGACACACGTTGGTGGGTAAGGGGGGATGATTGCCCTGATGAGGATGATGATGATGACATTGAAAGTTTCTTCCCACGGCAGCTATCGCAGGGAAAACGTTTGTCGTCGTCGTTTAGGTTGCTCGCATCTCAGAGACTTGAAGGTGATTCGAACCAGCTGGAGTTAGATACTTAAAATGGAACGATCGAACGTGTAAGGAATTGTGTCAGAGAGTATGAAGCTGTCTTTAATATTTTAATGATGGCTAGCTTTAATTCTAAGAAGATTAACCTGAGAACTAGCTCTCTAGTTGAATATTATACATTTAAGAAAATATTAAATTAAAAATATGTTCGATTTTTGAATGGTCCTTTACGTCTTAAAAGTTTTTGTTTCTGAATTGGTGTCATAAGTATAATAACTGAATTTTTTCTTTCTTATTTCAGGTAAGACCTAATTAATGTCGTGGCTCGTCATTCGTAAGTATCCAATAAATATGTTTAAATATGAAATAAGTTATGCTTTATTTTGATTAAATATTATAAAAAATCTTCAATTAAAGTTTTTAAAATAAATCCTATTACATTTCACTAAGAATATGTCTTTTCCAACACTTTCGTTGTATACTTTTGGATAAGCTCTCAATACTGGTTTTACCAGTATTAATGGATTTGCAAAATCAAAATACCGAATATCGGTTTTGGAAAAAGTGCTCGGTATTACAATCCCTATGTATAATTTCGTGGACAATATACACTGGTGGAAATGGGTATTCGACAAAAGCTAACTCCTCACATTTATTTAAATTCACATTAACTCGAAATAGTTTGTGATATTAATATGTTTTTAATGTAAACAGATTTTGTGAAATGTTCTCAATCTACGATCATGATTTATTTCATACTCTACTCTTCTTCCATTACAAAGTGTTCCTCTACTAAAAAAAGCTTTTTTCATATTTTTTTCTTGTAATGGAAGATGAGTTGAGTATAAAAGATTTCATGCTCGTTCATTCAAAATTTCCAAAATATAAAATTGAATTTATGGACTTTTACATTTCTCATGAAATTGAGCAAGGAATCAATTATTTAAATACCCTGGAACTTTAACATCGTTGAACGTTGAAAACATCTCAAATACTCAAAAATTATCCACGCGTTTCTAGGAATTATAAGTCCAGTATTTAGATAGCAATAAGTCGAATAAGTGTCATGAGAAAAGCCAAACAATCTTTTCAAATAGCTAACGCAAGTTTAAAGACTTTCTGAAACAAGAAAAATAAAATAATACTAGGACAAAAATCGCACAAACTTCAAATGTTGAAAACCAAAACCTGATGTTGCAAGTGGAAAAAAACATTCGTGTAAATAGTCCGACTGATTGGAGAGGGTAAACGTAAAAAAAAAACAAGTATTCCAGTCCATCCCTGTTTTGAGTAAAACCATCTTGAGGAAATAAACCAGTGAACTTTCTAGTAAGAATCCCCATAATCCCTGTAATTCCTTAAATTTGAATTTACTGGTTTAAAACCTTAAATAGTTCTGATTTTTTGTGAAATTTGGTAGATTTGACTGGAAATATCTGAAGTTTGATTTTGAAGTTAAGTTTGCCCTTTATCGTTCTAAAAAAAAATAACAATCTAACCATCGTGAGAATGAAATTAATCAAAAAGTTTTTTTTGTTAAAAATAATTTTGGAATGTTTTTCAAATATGAAGAGAAAGTTTCGTGAAGATTGTTGAAGTGTTACAGGAGCTACAAACCGTATAAATAAGCCCTGCTATTATGTAAAGTCTTATAAATATTTGAATATGTTTTGTATACAATAGTCGATCGATCTAAAATTTGGAGCGTTGCTGTATGCATTTTTAGGTTTTTATTAGATGTTTATTTTGTCCAAAACGTCCAAAATTTAGTTGAGATATTAAGAAATTATAAAAAAAAAATTGTTAATAGTGAAAATAGAGGGAAAATCAGAACTTTTCCTCAGAATCTTTCCATTAAAAATGGTTTCTTTCAGGCCCGTGCGAAGGAGCTGTCCATGGGGAGGGTTTTCGAAATTCAAATTTTGCTAAAAATAAAAACGATCCCAAAAACACACAATACATAAGGAAATGGACTTTAACACAATTTCTTACTGATGATTACCACATAAATTAATAAAAATAAACTTTATACATAAAATAATACCAAATTTTCAACACAAATCACAGAAAAAGTTTCAAATCAATTCTATATTCGGTAAGTCATTTATAAATTTTTCAAAATGAGGTTCCTTAAATCGAAATAGAATTTTGCTTCAAAAGAATGTCTAAGCAGTCTAGCTTTCAAATTTCAAATTCAAATATTTTATCGTGATTTGAAATGTGAATTATCGGAAAGGGAAAAAATCCATTTTGATCTTAGAATAATTTATTCAAAACATCATGGTTTAATTTCATTTTATGAAAAAAAGAATATGTTGAATATTATTTCAAGAGTGCCAGCGATCGAATTCAGGGAAACACACGTTTTTTTTAAAAAAAATTCTTACAGTTATCAAAGTAAAAGGCTTAAACAGTTAATTTTTAAAATTCAAAATAATAACTTCAGGCTCAAAAATATTGATAAGGAAATGCCGGAAAATGGGTGATTTCGTGAATGATCAATTAGAAACTGTTAGAAATGAAAATAAGGAATTTTAAGTTTTGTTGCAATTATCGAAAGCACGAACAGGGTTGCTAGCGATTTTTCGTTTTAAAATTCCAAAGTTTTTCCCGGGTTTTCTACGGTTTTCTCCCGGTTATAAATGATAAATTTCCCATTTATCATATTAATTTTTTAATATAAAATCATGGTGAAAACAAAACAATACAAAGGGCCTCAAATGTCTAATAATTGTATCCCAACTCGTTGATCGGCTAGAAACCATGACAAATACCTCGGCGTCTTTTAACACGTAGTTTTTTCGTATTAAATTGGCAGGTTTTCTTGTTTTTTTTCCAAACGAATCTAAAGAAATTAGCATCTATTCGTTGTTTTGCTCTACAGTTTCAAAAAAATTCTAAAAAAGTTCGGATCAATTGATCTCAGCCACTGTGAAATGTTCTGGATAATGAGTTCTAGAAAAAAAAGGAAGTTTGTATAGAAATATGTAAAAAAAATACATCGAAACATAATATCAAATCAGCTTGTCAACTTGAATTAGGATTTATCTTACAAAACTTGAAATCCTCAGATTGCAGGAAAATATTTAGTTATTTCCTGCAGTTAGGTTTTCTATGTATGTATGTATGTTGGTAATCCACCATGGGTGCACGGATTCACCGCAGTTTCTGCCAAAGTATGGGTTCACATACATTCCTTAGATTATTAGGTTCGACAAATCTCCAATGCAGCGCGCCACCATACCCGGACCCCATGGCTTCGTATGAACTGTTATGTGGTGAATGTATTGCGTGTGTTGATGTAGGTATATTTTGGAAGAACGAATCAATCAGGTGGGCTAGTTTACTTACAGGTATTCCGGCATCCGTGTATATACCTGGCCAGCTGGCAACTGATTGAACATTCCAATTATATAGTCAGTTATATAATGAAACACATCTTACCTGTCGGCCCGCTTATGAGATTCGAACCCAAAAGTTTTTCTTGCCGATACCGGGAATCGAACCCAGTACGCCTGGCGTACCAATACCAGACTCGCGCCAGCCTATCCACTAGACCACATCGGCGCTTCATTTCCTGCAGTTAGGTTTTCTTTTATAAAAATCCAAAGACATTCGCTCTTCGCTCTTTTCACTACCTCAAAATTTTCTTTTGATCTTCTATCCGACTTTCATTTCAACTCTTTAACCCTCATCCAAAAACATGTTTTAAAAAAAATGTATTTTTTAATACAAAACAATGAATAATTTTAGTAGTGCCTTAGTCATTTGAAATAAAGATTCGTGAAAATATAGAAAATCGTGCATAAGACAGGGCTGAACAATCGCTGGAATGTAAGATATGATTTGGATTCACCTAAGGCCTTAGATTTCGACAGGAGCTTGTTTTCGACACAATTTGTACATAAGACATACATTCTAGTGCAGGAAACTTTAAGAAAAAGTTCAACGTTGGAAGAATAAAAAATCAAACATTTGAGTCATAATGCTTCGTTCTTCAGGCCAATTCAAACGAAATATACAACAACAACATTGAAAATCCTATGTTTTTCTGATGAAAAAAAATGTGTAACTCTCCTTAAAAACGTCTTACACTGCCAAATTATTTGCTTCTTGCATAACTGAAGACTACACCAAGGAAATTAGAGAAAATAGCACTATTGTATTGAAGATTTGGGTTACCTATGAAAAAATATCCAATTGAATAGTTTCATTTCTACATCACTTACCTAAATGGATTTGTATGTTGCTGACCCTTTATAAAAGAGAACCTGGTTAAGTTAGAAACCTTTTTAAGCGAGAAAAAAGTTCTTTTTTTTGGACTGGTTTGGTTTCTCACTTATTCAGGTTCGACTGTAGTTAGTTTTGTGTTAAGTTTTGCCAATAATAGTGCCATTATTAAATTTATAGAATTTGAGTAATGCTTATAAGTGTAGTACTCTTGCGTAGAGCGAAAAAAAATGAGGAAAAATGAGAAAAAAATCTCATATTGTTCCGAAATTAGCTTAGTTTAGCTTGATTGACTACTCACATCCACTTTAAATCATTGAACTTGGAACACAACATGCCAAATATTCTAAATCAATAGCTCTTTATAAGCTTCGTCAACCTTTAAATTTTTTTACCAATATTAAAATAAAAGCATTTCAAGTTCCATGATCGCAAGCGTGGCTCAGTACAACGGATTTCAAAATCTCATATTGTTCCGAAATTAGTTAAAAAAGCGATTCAAGCTTCGTTTGTTTACTAATGATCGAAAATAAGTGTTTATCTCATAAATCTATATCGAGACTGTCAAAAACTACTGTTAAATTATATATTAAATTATATAATAGTTAAATAATTTTAAAAGTATTTTTGAAATTACGGGAAAAAATTTCAAACACGACAATTTTCCCGGTGAGGTGCCGAAATTCCCGGTTTTTTCCCGGTTTCCCGGTGACGCGATGAAATTCCAAAGTTTTTCCCGGTATTCCCGGTTTTCCCGGTTCGCTAGACACCCTGCACGAAGCAAATAAAAAAAATTGTTTACATTGCGCATTGAAGTTTGGTTTCGAAGTTGTTTTTTTAATAATTTTTCAAACTTTTTATAGATGATTAAAAAAATATGATCGATTTAATAAAACATTTCATATAATAAAAATAAACGAAAAATTTATAAAATTTTAATCGCAGGTTTTAAAGTTTAAAATTACAAGCTTTAATGAATTTGTCACATTTAATTGAAATTTTGGGTTCTGGAAAGAACAGAAGGTTGAAACTTTGTTTTTATTTTTACAAATTTATATCTTAATCAGTTTTAAGTTAAATCAATTATTGGTGACTGATTAATTTACTAAACCCATATTTGAGAAAAATCTTATTCTAGTTTTGTTTATTATATTTCATTTATTATGATGATCCATGATTTAAAAAGTCAATTTCAACAGTTTTAAAAAATTGTAAAGACATCATTACAAGATTTTTTTTACATTACTGCTGAATGTTTAAACGAAACTTGATTTCAATTATTAAATTTGTTGAAAACTGCAAAATGTTGAGATTTTTGTTTTAAAAATATCTTAAATTCAATTTTGATTGAAACAACTTTAAAAATTCGTTGAATGAGGAAAAGTAAACAAATATAAAACTTACATAGCTTTTTTCACAGAAATCAAAATTACTTGAGATCTTAAAGAAAGTTAATAATTGATATAAAACTTTTACCATAAGATGTTCTGTTTTTGTTTTAAAGTTTTGTCAAAAAATGCTAAAAATTCGAGGTAAATGTTTTTACCTATTTTCACAACAGCTGATAAAAATATTGCATATTTTGATTCAAAGCACCCCAATTTGTCAAAATTACCTTATAAATTAATTGCACCACAGAAAAATTAAAATTTGTGGCCTTGTGAAGAAGAACAAGAAACACAAAATAATAATTTCATATTTATCAGCATAACATTTGTAATGACATAAACGATTTTTTTAAACCAAAATTTTTAGTAACAAAGCAGGGAATATTAGATTCTAGATTCTTTTTGCTTTACAGTTATCAAGTATTGAGTTCCAATACAAAAGGTTGATTGAATTGCAAATTGAAATTTATTAGAGCTAAATTAGAGCTAAATTTCTGACTTGGCTGCAAACACTTTTTTCTAAACCTTTTAAGATCAAGTAATTTCCCGTTACTTTTGTAAAAATTTTACTTGTAAAAAATCTCCAATGGAGGGGCTTAAACCCCTAAACCCCCATCTCACTCCGTTCGTACGGCCTTGGTTTCTTTTCAAAGTGTTTTAAAGCCATTCAGCTTGTTTTATGAAATTACAAAGACCTTAAATCTTATGTTGTTAAAACATATAAAGCAAACAGCTTATTTATGGGGTTTTCAGTCAATATTACTTCTCTAAGAAAAGTCCTCCAAATTTTGAATTCTGAGAAAATTTCATTTAAAATATGCACTTTTTCAGGTCCTGAAACCAGAAGCTTCGATTTTTTTTTTGGGATTTTAAGACCAAATTTTCCAAATGTATCAACCTGTTTGTGTCTAAAGAATTTGGATGATTTCTTTGTAAGGTTTAAAGTAACGTTGCCAAATTGCCCGGTTTTATCCGGGTTTGCCTGGATATTGAATACAAAATTTGAGAACATGCCGGGCCTGTGCCGGATTTTGCCCGTATTCATTCACTTTATTAGGCAAAAAGAAACAAAAAAAACGAAATTTGATGTAAAATTTTTTAATTTATGCCTCCAAAACGATTTTTTTTAGCATGATCCATAAAAAAGAATCATGAAAGGATTTTAGGATACCATAAATAAACGCGATTTTAAATCTGTCGAAGAGTTTTGAAAAGAAAAAATGTTTTTTTTCTCGATTTTTGTTAAGTAATTTCCGCATTTTTACAAAATTTACCGGATATTGCCCGGATTTTTGGTCTTGAAGTTTGAAATCAAATCCCTGGATTTTTCCAGGTTTCTTTTAAAAGTTTTAAGTTTAATTTCTAGTTAAAGTTTAAAGAAGCAATAAAAAATAAAAACATGGGAAAATTATCGTGTTTAAACAGCGCTTTGCGAAAAACCTGCGAATTTAAATGTACTTCAACCTCTTTTTTTTATAAGACGATTTCACGGTAGGAACGGAAAAAGAGGGAGGCGGGTGATTTTGAGAATCAACCCCTCCCCCCATGAGGGTCCAAGAACAGTAAGCCATGTATTCTTTTCTTCACTAAAATTGTCAAGATTTTGGTGATTGATGATTGAGCGATAAGGAAGGTTATTCAAGAGTATTAATCTTCACTCAGAACTGATGCCAAAACCTCAAAATCTTATTCCAGGTTCAAAATTCGGCCACAGTACTTCAAAATTGTCTCATTTCTTGATTTAAACTGAGTTGATTGACTGGTTGTTTGATTAGAGAGAAAAAAAAATGAAATTTAGTTCTGAATACTAATCTTTAAACAAGATTGAACCTTCGAGGGCTCTGGTTTTATATTTTCAAACTCAAAATATCCACTTTTTGATTCTTGATTTTCAATTCAAAACATCATTAGAAACAATAAATAAAAAACTTTCTTATAAGCCTGGTTCAAATTTGGTTTTGGAGTTCAGTCAAAATTTGATCCATAATTTTTTAAACTCATACGCATTTTGAATATTTAAATGATATTTTTCCGAATTTAAAAAAAAATTCAAAAGACCATCCTAAACTTTTGTTTTGTATTCAGATTCGAAGTTTATAAACCAAATTTTTACAAAGAATTCATTCATTACAAACTTTCAAAATGGCAGTACAGAACTGGAAACTCAGAGCCAGATTCATTATCGAAATTTATAACTATCTATATGAATTCAGGTTGCCAAATTCTCACATGTCCCTGGAATGTTAAAATACGGGCTATTTCATCATAAACCTGGCAAAATTCGGGCATTTGATTCCAAAACTTTAAACCCAATAACAGGGCAATAGCTGAACATATTTTGTCAAAACCCAAGGATTACTCAACAAAAATCAAAAAGATAATCACTTGAGTTTGATTTTCGTAGAAACACATCAGCAGATTTGAAATCGTTAAATCGTTTTTGATTATTTTCATGAAATTTACACGAGAAATTCTGTTTTTGCATGCAATAATAACAATTTGAAGAACCTAATTTGAGTTTCTTGACTAATTTTGCAAATTAAGTGAATTAAAACGAGCAGAGTCCGGGTTTTTTTCAGCGAAATCTCGGCAACCGGGCCGGACCGAGCTTTTCCCAAATTTTGTGTCAATTATCCCGGCAATTCCGGTAAAAAAACCGAACATTTAAAAAAACGAAATGAAAAATAACATAACTGAATTTCCGTTTTCATGATTTTATTGTTCAATTTATTCCAAGAAATTTAAACATAAAAGAAACTGTACAATTGAAATTTGATCGTGACAAAGTTGTTTTTAGTCTCAATTCCTAAAAAGAAACCTAAAATATTTTTTAAATGACCTATGAGTTTGTTTACAAGAAAATAAATTGTTTAGAACCAAGAGTATCAACATGATTTTTCTGTCCCCTCAACCTCGAAACTTTACCATGAATGTTATCAAATGAAAGTCCATAAAAATCTATCAAGTCATCAAGAACACAGTAATTGAGCACATAATTTTATTTCTATCATGAAACATATGACCAGGCAGAGCGACCAGCCAAAAATGACAAACGAAAAAAGCTTGAACCAAAAACCCACAGTCATTCCGGAAAATGTTTAGCGATTCCAGCGATGTAGTAAGTAGAAAGCTTGCATGCAATCATATGCAAACCCGTTAAATTATACGATTTCCCCATATACGAACAATATCGACCATCCAGTGGAACATACCAGTCGTGTACGATACGATAAGACCGTCTTTTCGGTCTTCCGAAAGTCAGATAATGTCACTTGCCGGCTACTGCAGAAGCTCAGCTGCCCTCTGGCTTGGCCCGAATGTTTGACCAGCCATCTGGAATTTATGTCGACCACACCGTCGTCGTCGTCCGTCAGCCAGCCACCGAAAGGGGTCCCCTGAACTGCTTGGCAGCTTGGCTTGGAGGACGTGTCAAGAAGGCTAAATTTAATCTAATTTTCACAGGATTTTACAAAAAATAAGAAAAAAGGTGGCTCCAGAGTGTAAACCAAACTTTTTGTCTTAAACTGAAGATCATTCGAAATCATAAATAGTTTTAAGTCTTTTTTTTTTTATTTTAAACAAACAAATTGATAGTCTGATGAATTTCGATGAAAATCGATTTTATTCAAGCTTAACGGTGGCTCCAGAGAGTATGGCAATGGTACGGAAATTAGACATAATCTTTTACAAAAACGCAGACCCATCAACAGGATCTTACTTATAAGAACATGATTAAGTGTCTTAAAAGTCACACAAGATTTTGTTTAAAAATGAACCATAAAAGTGGCTCCAGAGAGCCGCATCGCCAATCGCAGTTCATCATAAAACTTACTCTTACAAAAAATTACCTTTATTTTGGATTTTTCATACAGACAAAAATTAGATAAAAAAAATACATAAGTTTGATATAAAAAAAGCATTTATCAATCTAGTAAGTGGCTCCAGAGAGTACATCAAATGAAGAAATTGGACACTTCCGACATTCACAAACATCTTGATTCCATCGACACGCCCTCACACATTGAAAGTCGCTGCGCTGTCACCAAAGTACAAATGATTTGGCACTCGTACGTCGTCCTTCCGTCTTGGGGCTAGGAATAAATGGAACCCCCTGCAGCCGGTTAGCCGCCGCTTTTATGAATGATGCCTCCCGCTGCTGCTGCTTGGCGAGAGAAAGAGCGAGAGTCGGACAATGGCTGGTCAATAGGTAAAGCCCGGCAACTGAACCGAAAATGGCTATCGGAATGACAAAACGATCGTCACCCGGAATGCCCATTTGTGGTAGCTAGCTAGGGAGGTAGTTCGGAAGGAAGAAAGTCCGGGGAGGGGGTCAGTCATCGGAAATGAGACAGGGATAACGGATACGAGCAAATTGCTTTTGTGTGTGCCTCTGGGTAGTGGAATTCTGATGAGTTTCCTTTCCCGATGATGTTTGAATGGTAACCTGACGACGTCAACGACGACGACGCGTACGTTCACTTATCGTTTCGGATAGTGGAGGCTCATTTTATTCGGTTAGAGGCATCGGAAGTACGGATGCTCAGGGGTCTGGTGGATGTTTGAATGACCAACATATTATTGTTACGCACACAATTCGGGTGAACTAACGATGGTAATCAACAATGTCCAGCCAGCCATCATCGGCTGAGATTGGCAATTTGTCCACGGCGACGAACGGTGCGATTGTGCTTGTTTGCCTTTATGTATTATTTGTCTTCCGGGATGGTTGGGCATTCAAAATATTGAACACGGTATGATTATGAAGATGGGTTAATGTGAAATTGCGATGGGGAAACGTGGGCTTGTTAGCAAAATATTGACATAACAAGGCATAAGTTAAATTTATTTAAAAAAAATTCATTTTAGTTTTAATTTTTTGCCTTAGATATATTTTTGCTTTGTTTTGGTTACACAAGGTGTTTTTTCAGGTTAGAGTGGAGTGAACAAGGGTCAAAGAATTAATAAATTAATTTGAGAAAATGGTTTGAGTACATTTAAAAAATTAAATCATATGAAATGCAATTGCACAAATTTTACTTAAACTGTCGCCTTCACAGTAAATAAATTTTCAACCCTCTCTCACAGAGTATGTTTTGGCGTTGAACTGAGCTCTTCTCTTGCATTTATCCTCAAAGACGTACCAGTTAAAAATTGTGGTCAGTTCTACATCTATCAATATATACTTTTTGATATCGTAAGCTTTTTGTCAATGACAATTTGACAATGACAATTTATTCCGTGATTTGTGAAAACTTCATAGTGAGATGTGCTAACGGTCTTTAAATGCTCGATTTTTCACGTCTCACACCGTTACACCGTTCCTACGTATGAGAGCGATCCCGAGAGCCGAAATGGAAGGGAAACAAACGGCTAATAAACTAAGTTCTATCAAACCACCTAACCATAAAGTCGCGATTTCTGACGATCCAAAAATCCACCAACAGGTGAAAAAATATTTCTCTCCCAGCAACGGAAAGGGGTAAAGGTGTAAGATTGAGTACCAAAGTGTCCGCTTAAATGAATTTTGAAAAGAGTGTTACAACCCACCCATACTGCTAGCCTAAAATTTCAACGCCTGTCAAACTTTCATCTATTGGCGCACTAATGCCTGCCTATCCACCTTTCCTTTATATTCTATATAAATAAAAATTTCTCTTTAGAATTTCATACCGCTGAACATGCCATCTAAAGTTTCGATTAAAAAATATGAAATTGTTTTAAAAAGAAACTAAGTGAAAATTCAAAATTGTAAATTATGCAAAAAAAAGTAACGCAACAACATGAAATAAAATGTGAGGAGGTTATGTACCGGGAGAATTGCTCTGAATAAAAACCAACTCCAGGGGACTTTTGCTTAGTAAAAAAAACTGGATCTCAAACGTGGAACAACATCGCCGGTATCATCAAAAGGCGCTAGAAATCGAGATTCGGCAACGATGGAGCACATGCCGCTAAAAGTTGAGAAAGAGTTTACAGGGAAGTGCTTGAATGGAATCCAAGAGGATATTGAATAAGAGGCAGAACTCGTGGCGGCGAATTCTAGCCGCCGAAACTGTCGACGAGAATCTTGACTGGGACCAAGTAAAGACGCTGGCTCCGGATCGTCAACAGTAAAGGTCTTTTACCAGGACCCTATGCTAAGGTTGCCATCCGTTCCGCAAAAGCGGGACATGTCCCGCTTTTTAGAAAAGGTTCCGCCGTCCCGCTATTTTTATCAAAATGTCCCGCTTTTTCTTGAGAAAGTTCATATAAGACAAGACAACTCGTTTAGTTCTTAGCATTGAAATTACCAGAATATTTTCCAGTCATACCCGAGCTGGGCTAATCTAAGAAATTTTATATTAAAACCAGGTAAAATCCGGGTTTCAACAAAAAACTTGGGCAATATCGAATCAAATTTGGTCAAAATCACGGAATTATTCAATAAAAAAAAAAAAAATAACACCTGAAAATAAATTTTTACATCAATAAACAACATGTTAAAAAAATCGTTTTTGGATGCAAAAATAAAAACTAGAGATGTACCGAATAGTGGTATTCGGCGAACGGCCGAATACCGAATATTGACCTTTTCAACTATTCGGCCAAACGAATATTCGGCCGAATATTCGGCCGAATATTCGGTCGAATATTCTATTGAGTTTTCAATACAAATACTTCTATTTTTACTGCTATTTCTAATAGAAATCTTCTTATTCTGCCATCTTAATATCCCTAATGTTTTTCAGTCGATTATTTCCAACCAGATGTATCAGAACTTTTTTAAGTAGACGTCTCTTTGATTTCCAAACTGTCACCATTAGCTGAAACGACATTAGATGACTTGTCGCTTCTAGGACTTTTATCACAAAAGAGATTGGATTCCAAATCTGGGACAAACCCTGATAAAACAGGTGTTAAGCTATTTGAAATTCCTTTTTTTTACATCGAATTAGATGTCTAACTTTTGCTAGATGTGATAAAAAAAATGACAAAAAGAACGATGATCTTTAACCTTAGGCATACAGTACCATCTACGATATGTATCCACACAGCCGGGTCTGAACGATTTTTTTAAAAACTTGTAAAAGAAAGGGAAAATCTGAACAGAAACTAGGCATTATTCTTAAAAATACAAGAGCAAAAATAAATAAAACTTCTTGAAATTAAAAATTTTCATCGAATTACAACAGCAGTGTTCAAATCGTATCAAACGAATAAATTTACTTTAAAAATCGTTTTGTAACAGAAAATTTTAAAATTTTCATTTGATTACGCTAAAAATCTTGATAAACCCTGGTAAAATCCGGAAAGTTTAAAAAAAATATGTGGTCATCCTGGTTCTGACTGTTTAACTTTTTTTTTTAATTCTTCAGTTGGTTTAAGCCTGGTTATATCAAGAAAATTTAGAATAAACGATAATCAAAGTATATAGGTAACTTCAGTGAAAAATCCACTGATTCATCTGAAATGTTTAACTGAAATCATAAATATTTGATGATTTTGACGTTTGTCAACATTACCTTTGCATATTTAATAAATTTCCCAACATTAGTTGAAAAATTTGAGAAGTCTGTTTTAAGAAAAAATTCCAATAATAAATATTCGGCCTATTCGGCCTATTCGGCCGAATACTCAGTTCAACTATTCGGTTAGCCGAATATTCGGCTTAACGGTTTTTTGGCGATATTCGGCGCCGAATATTCGGCCGACCGAATATTCGGTACATCTCTAATAAAAACTCAATTTAATTTTTTTTGAATATTGGAAATAAAATGAATAAATGTTTGCAAAATCATGGCTTTTTTTGTACAAAATCCAGGCAATCGGGCCGGACCGAACTTTTCAACAATTTTGCGTCAAATTTCCGGGCAAGACCGGATAAGACCGGGCAATCTGGCAAGCTTATCTTAGCATCACCATAACAATTGGGTTCAGTTAAGCGTCCTTTAATCACGTTCTAAAGATATTCATATTTTTCTATTGAAGAACATATTCTTTAAGATGCTTCCAAGAGATGATGGCTCAAGATTTTTCTTCGGAATCCTAGCATATTCCCTTGAATGTAGAGCTTAAGGAATACGTCGAAAGTCGGATAAATTTTAACTGGACTAAAGAGGGAAAAAAATCTATTTTCAATAAAACAATAAATGAATGGACGAGTTAAATTAGATAAATTTGGTACATGATCAAAAACGGCTGTTAAAAAATATAAATTAGTACCTTCTTCAAATTTGGGATTTTAAATTACATACTCTGAACTACAACATTTTCGACTGAAGTATTCGCAGTTTACCAAGATAGAAGTTTTCTTGAGAATTTAATTTTTAAACAAATTTTATTTATCTTTATTTTATTACATTCTATGAACTATTTCAGCTGAAGGACCATAAACATATGTATGGAAATGGTTATAAAAATTTGAGTTTTAAGAGTTTCCAAAATGTCCCGCTTTTTCGGCAATGTCTCGTTTTATTTTCGTGAAATGTCCCGCTTTTTCTGAAAGTATCTGGTATGCCTAACCTATGCGTCAAATGACTAAAAATATTATTATAATTGTTTTTTCGTAATTTTTTCTGTTTTTTCTGAGTTTTAAATTTCGAAAAACGTATGTGGTATACCTTTTTATGCCACTGGGGGTTCAATGACCCCTAACACTCTTTTTGTAAAAATTCTCTTCTCAACCGGTTTAAAAAAAAAAGGTTTGAGAAGCTTGTTATGTGAATCAAATATGATTCTTAGACAGAATTCAGCTACAATATTGTATTTTAAAGTTAATCAAAATCGAAGAATCATTTTTGATAAGAAATGTTTAAGGAAAAGTGCTGCAAGTCAGTTGTTTAGTGCTCGAAAAAACTATTCACTTAGCAATATGTTGCACATATGGAAATATATTTTAAAAATGTCCTAAGATCATGGTCATATTAAATGTAAAAAAAGTGGTGTTAAACAGTACTTTTTAATGATTCAGCCGCAATTTTTAAATTTTTCTCTCATGGCCGAAAATGTAAATAGCTTTAAAAAAAATTCATATGTGCAACATATAAAGCTATAAATGGCCGTTAGAATGAGTAACTGATAGACTTCAGCCATAAACTCGAAATTGACCGAGCTTTTTGGCCTTACCAGTGATGCTAAGTGGTATGTCAAAAATAAAATTTACTTGGCTTAGGATTACTTGAAAATTTTCATAACCCTTGAATGCATATCTGCTGCATGTTTTTTAATTTTTTAAATTTATTTCACTTTGTCAATTTGTTTAAAGATGTCAAGATAAGATTTAAGAGAGACGATAGAATATATCACAGAATCATGCGCATGTAGGAGTCAAAATATAGCTAAACTTTCCTAAATGAGGCTGAACATTTTTTTTAGTTTCTCTTACAAACTGTTTCACAAAAAAAGTCGAAACAATCGAGAAATTCATTACCTTATTTGTTGGATATTTAATACGTATGTAAAATGTCATTCTTAACACATGAAGACCGCGAAGATATTTAAGCCCGAAAACACCAAACCATTTTCAGAAACCACTGGACAAAATTCTACAATTGATATATCTTTGAGTAATCGAAAATGTTGCACACAATTATGTGGAATACATTATAAAATGTATCATTTTGAGTTATGCTTCTTGGTGAAGCGCACTAGCGTCAAGCGAAAAAACAAAATATCTCGCATTTGCCCCGCAATTCATTAAAATAAACAAAATAATATAATTCTTACAGAAATCAAAACATCTAGATAGAATCATAAAAAAAAACAATCAAAACTGGTGATAAAACAGATCTCAAAACGAACAAAAAAATTCCAAAGCGCCAGTAAAATATTGTTAAATTATTCCATTTGGCACCTCTTTTAAATTCAAAACATCAACATCTCAGTGATGATTTTTGAAGGGGCGTATAATGATATTATTATGAGGAAATTGCATTTCATGTGCGCCCTTTTTAAAAATTGATCATAAGCATTCATGGTTTGAGGTTAGGGCTGAGGCCTTTTGTTAAGATGATGTTCGAACCAAACTGTCAATATATCCTTATAGTTTCTTTCTCCAGCTTTCTCAGGCACTGAAGACTGTATTCGAAAAAAAATGCAACTCTTTCATATGATAATAAATTTTGAGATGAAAATTGATAAAATTTGTTGTGATACTACCTTGTGATATAATGTTGACATATGCTAGATTTGGTGGCGACCTGTCAAGTAGTTTTTGAGATAGCGTCTAAGAAATATATTCATTGACCAAAATTTTTGGGCATTTTCGTGAAAAATTGAGGGAAATTCCATTGAGAGACTCCAAAACATCTGGAAATCAACTATGCGATTGAAGTTTATGTGGTACATTTTTATAGAAATCCTAGAGGATCAAAAAGTGAAAAATTTGAATAAAAATAAGAAAGATTAATTTAAAAAAGGTATGGAAAGTGAGGGATTTAACAAAGCGTCATCCAAACCTTTCAATTGAAGAAGTGGTAAGCAGATCAATTTTTCTGTCTGATTCGTCCAACAAAAAAAAAACAGACCAAACAAAATGGTAAACCCGTTAGCGGGGTGAAATTTTGAAAAATGTCAAGAAGGAAGTTGATACGTACTTTCTAGCGAGCATCTGAGGGATCTCCTGTCAGAAAGTTTTCAATAAAAGTTTCTCATAAATGTGCAGGTGAAGAACGAGATGAAAAATTTCAAAAAACTATATCTAGTTCTAAATTTTGCTGGCGATCTGTGGAAGATGCAAATCATTACGGTGTACATAACGATTGGCAAAATTGACAACCAAATATACCACTAAAGCGACCGTTTTCATTCCATGGCACATTCAAAGATTTTTTGAAGTGAATACTCAGTTTTGGTTGGATCTGAATTGCTGCCATTAAGCGAAAACTGTGTAAAGTGACAAAAGTTAATATTGTTGTTTTTTTTTAAAGAGGTGGACAAACAGCTAAACTTGTCATAGCTTCGATAAAATAGAAAATATTGAGTTATTTTGAATGTCAAACTCCGGGAAATGAAGAAAGTCCACCAAAATAGCCTTGATTTAGAAAAACGTTACTTCAACGTGTTAAATCTAGATGACGCATATGTTGCCCAAACATTTAAGTCAATAAACTTATTCATTAGGCGCTATCTCAAAAGTTATCGGGAAATCTGATGGCTTGTTTCCCGGGAAATCTCGAGATACCGGAAAATATTCAAAATCATGTTTTATATATGCACTTCGATTGAAATAAAGCTTATCGAACGATTCCTGCGTCCAAGCCCATAATTTGTTAAAAATGTACTCTTCCTAATGATTTCTTACTCATTTTTTTTTATCAAATAAATTAAACTGTTTTTAACAATGGTAAATTGGAAACAATCAAGCGAACTATATTATAATCTGAATATGTCAAATGAAGAAATCATTCATGCAATTATTGGTTGGTGAAAACATGATCTTTTTATTTGTCTAATTTATACAACTTTTTTCGTTTTTCTGAACACCTTAAATAACACTAGTTTACAGCATTTTTGAACTCAGTAAACTGAAGGTCATTTCCAATGTGAAATCGGGCGCTGAATCCAAAAATGAAATTCAAAAAAATCTCAGTAGAACCGTTTTTGAGTTATGCTCCAAATATGAAATTTCGAAAAAATTAAAAAAGTTCTTATACTTAGATTAAAATATCTTGGACGGCATAACAGTAATTTGAAATCCCTCTTTTGCAAATTGAAGGTGAATAAGTTTTCTATCGATCATCTGAACACTGTTTTTGCGTTTGACCAACAGTATTGTTGATATTAGTGACTTTATGAGAAAAAAAATTATAAAAAACGCATTTTTTTAGAGAAAATTTTGTTTCAACGAAAGTTTTCGGCTCGATGGTAGCATTTAAAAAACCTGAATTTCTTTTGCGCTTAAATTTCAATTTAAAACAAAGATTTCAAGTGGTTATTTATCAAAATCGGTTCTAAATTGAAGAAGTTATGGCTACTTTGCCCTAACTGAATTTTTTGGAGTTTTTTATAATTTAACGAACCGCAGTACACTTATCATAGTATAGGAAGAATGAAACATGATAAATCTCACTCGCTCCAAGTCAAAATTATTTATTAGCTTACCAGAACGTCACATGCCAAGTTTCAGGAAGATCTGACCATAGGGAGGGGTTGCTTAAGTCTCAAACGTGAATAAAATTTTGAGGTATTTTGCCCGGAAGGAACGAAAAATACTGTTTTTTCATCATTAACTTTTTTCATTACTAGCTGATTGTTTTTTATGGTTGATTTTCTTAAAGCCTAAGTTGAGACAAATATTTTACCCGAAGACTGTAACTCAATTGGATTTGAAACAGAAAAGTTATTGCGATTCAAAGGCCGCAAGTTTTGTACAACACGCAATGAGTACTTTTTACGCATTGCGTTTTATACGACAATTTTCGACCAAAATACAATCTTTGAACCGCAATAACTTTACTGTTTCAAATCCAACCGAGTTACAGTCTTCGGGTGAAATATTTGTCTCAACTTAGGCTTTAAGAAAATCAACCATAAAAAATAATCAGCTAGTGATGAAAAAAGTTATTGATGAAAACCAGTATTTTTCGTTCCTTCCGGGCAAAATTCCTAAAAATTTTATTCACGTTTGAGACTTAAGCAACCCCTCCCTATGGTCAGGTCTTCCTGAAACTTGGCATGTGACCTTCTGGTAAGCTAATAAATAATTTTGACTAGGAGCGAGTGAGATTTATCATTTTTCATTCTTCCTATACTATGATAAGTGTACTGCGGCTCGTTAAATTATTAAAAACTCCAAAAATTTCAGTTATGGTAAAGTAGCCATAACTTCCTCAATTTTTAACCGATTTTGGTAAATAACCACTTGTAATCTTTGTTTTAAATTGACATTTAAGCGCAAAAGAAATCCAGATTTTTTAAATGCTACCATCGAGCCGAAAACTTTCGTTGAAACAAAATTTTCTCTAAAAAAATGCGTTTTTTATAGTTTTTTTTCTCATAAAGTCACTAATATTCGCAATACTGTTGGTCGAACGCAAAAACAGTGTTCAGATGATCGATAGAAAACTTATTCACCTTCAATTTGCAAAAGAGGGATTTCAAATTACTGTTATGCCGTCCGAGATATTTTAATCTAAGTATAAGAACTATTTTAATTTTTTCGAAATTTCATATTTGGAGCATAACTCAAAAACGGTTCTACTGAGATTTTTTTGAATTTAATTTTCGGATTCAGCGCCTGATTTAACATAAAAAATTATGGTCAGTTAATCAAGTTCACGATTTTTTAAAAATTTTGTAAACTAGTGTAATTGTTCTTTATATTAAAACGATGTCTTGGTCATTTATAAGTCTGGCTTTCAAAGCCAAAGAGAAACAAGAGCATAAATGTTATTTTCGAGGAAATCTACTACCTGCTGCGCGATTTTTCATATATTTTTCGAAGGGTTATGGGTATTCGTTCAATGCAAACGGTATGGAAATACATATAATCTTTTCAAACTTATCTATTTGAATAAAAAAAATTGCTGCAAATGGCTGCAAAATGTCTACTGCACAGAAATTTTCATGTTCTCAATTAGTTTTGTATGACTACATTTTTAAAAATAACAAAATGAATGGTTCCAGAGGCTATCAGGTTTTCCCATAGAAATAATTTCATATATATCGGGAATTCCCGGGAATGAAACTATGATTCCCGGGAATCGAGAATTCCCAAATTATTAGCTTTCCCGGGAATTTCCGACCAGGAAATCTCGGGATGGACACTCTAATCGCCACAAAAATTTGCACATTTGAATACTACTTTACATTACTGACAATTTCATCATTTTTTATCAATTCGCTCAAAACTTTTTCACAAATGAAAGTGTTGCATTTTTTTCGAATACAGTCCTTAAGTGAATATCTTTTTGAGCACTCAATAACTGACTGACTTAAAACCACTTTCCCCAAACCTTTTTTAAAAAAAAAAAATTCGACTTTAAATAACTTTAAAAAACAAGATTGTAGCTGAATGTTGTCTGATAATCATATTTGAGTAAAGTTATAAGCTTTTCAAAACTATAAATTTTGTAAAAATCGGTTGAAAAACAAAAAAAGATTTAGTAGAAATTGTTAAAGGGGTCATTTTATCCTCGGTGGTATAAATAGGTTCATGCAAGTTGTTTTTTTTTATATTTAGTGTTAAGTAAGTTTTCATTAGATATCTACGAGTCTCTTAATTCTTTGCTTGAAGCTTGAAAGCTTATACAGTGAATCCTCAATTTTGTCACCCCCATGATGCATTTTAGGATGACAAATTGGGAACAGTGACCAAGTGGGGAAACTTTTCAAAAGTTTTTTATTTTAAATAATCCTGCTGAAATTAATCAGAACACAAAATAACAGTAGGGGAACTGGGGGTAAGACGCCCACGTTAAGAAGAATCTTTCATTACTCGTAAATGAAGAATGCAATCCAGTAAATTCGACAATAGTTTTGAAAAGGGGACTGTTCTTCACCAGAAATATACAAACAGGAACACTTATACCAATTATATACGTCTTAATCGTTAAATTTTGAAAGGCTTTCTAAAGTATGATTTTCATTTCATTTGGGGCAAAGTGCGCATATGTGTGTACTCAAACGCGCCTTTTAACGATTAATAAGTGTTTATTAATTCATGGGCCTCCGAGAGTGTTTGGCAGGTAAAAACACTTCTTTTCTACTTCACAGATGGAAAAATGTATTGCTACGCGCAGTGCTGCCAGATATACTGACGTTCTTGTGAATAGTTGATTAAATGTATATTAAATTTAGGAATTTTAAATATATTTGTTTTTATTCATGTTATGTTTTCCAATTCAACATATAAATATCCTTTAAATTGTTGTGATGAAAACTGCATATAAATTTAAACAAATATGAAACATGCTTAAAGATAAACGGACATGGCGCGTTTTGCCCTGCCTAGACATGCTTATTAAAAATCGATATAAATAATAGAAAAAATAATTGAATAAGGAAATTTTTCGTTTTGTGATGATTGTCAAGACCAATGTTCATCATTGGAACAGATGCCAGGTAAATGTTTCGCTGATAGATGTTGTAATTCCTTAGGAGAAAAGTTGAAAAATTGCAAGAAATACTCCCAAAAAAAATTGTTTTCTTTTTTCGTCAAATATACGCAATTTAGAAAACTGAGAAGGTCCACAAATGTTTATAAACGCATAAAAGTGTAAATAGAATAAACTGGCATTTTCAGAAATGTTGAACTATGTTTGTTTAGTGAAATACTGATGGTGGCGCATCTTGTCCTGACTGCGCATTTTATACCCAGTTCCCCTACTTGTAGTAATGTAACATTAAACAACACGACACATTTACCGTTAAGCGAAATTAATTAATTTTATACCCAAAAATATAAAGTACCAATCGGAGTATTTTATATTTGATCAAATATGGCGATAAAGTCAAGCCAAAAATGAGACAAAATTGGGGGCCAGACATAATCGGCACCAGATAAAATCGGAGATTCACTGTATATCTGTTTTTAAAAGGAAAAACAGTTACGAATTATCCTTTAAATATGTTTAAATTTAAATTTCGAATCATCTTTGAGAGCACAATTGTCTTTGATATGGATTCTTTTGACAGAAACGCTCTTGTTTTGCACTGCCCAGCTATTGTAAAATTCGAATAAATCTCCCGCATTGTTATTCATTGGTTACGTTGTAAAAGATTAAAGAAGCAAAAAAAAAAAATCGGAATTTGTGCCATTTGTACATGAATCTCGAGTTAATTACGGTACATTTTTTTGTAGTTTGTGCTCTGAACCAACATCTAGTGTTTTAAGTTTTTTTATTATTAGAAATTATTTGAATAATGCTATTAACTATTCTTTCGCAGAATAGATCAAAATATTCTTTTCTTATAAAAACTGAAACAGTCAAAAAAGTCTAATATGTGTAAATGTTATGAAACCTTAGCTGAACTTGGAAAACGAAAAATGACATATCCTTACTTAAAAATGAGTAGTTAACAGAATTTTTTATTTTATACTTCTAGAATCTTATGATGTTTTAAAAAGGGGATAAACTTTCACAATGTTTCAGTACTCTCTGGAGCCACTCTTCTTAAACAAAAGGTTGATTTCAGTGACTTTCTGTTATTTTCTTTGCATTAAATTTTCTTAACCCACGCAAACGTTTGGTGGTAAATTACATATTTCGTAAATTTTAATTTTGACTTAAAAAAATACCATCCAATTAAAAGTTCATATACTAGAATAGACAAGTTAGAAAAAATATTCACAGACGATGAAAAAGAGCGAAATTGTATTTTACAAAAAAAAAAAATAATAACATTCATCTCACTTTACCACTCTATGTATATACGATTGTAAATTTTCCTCGCATAATGCTCTTTCGCTCTTTTCAACATGTGTAAAAACTTCTTCTATCCTGTTCTTCTTTTTTTATATTTTCTTTTCTGATAATCTTTCTCCTTGAATATACATTTCACCGATATAATGAAAAAAAAAAACTACACAATCAATGAAACGGTGGCTTACTTATCCTAAAAACTACAAACTGGATTTTTGACATGAAATGTAAGGAACCTGTACAGACAGTCACAGTTTAGTGATGCATACATGTATGTAGGGTTGAAACGAAAAAAATAAAGGGCTTTGGTTTTGAAATTAAATTTCAAAATTAATTGAAAAACCATGTCTGATCAACATTACCTTGAAAAATATGCGATTATATTCGAATATTTTTAATATTAATTGAATCCCAAACACTTGAAATTGTCATCCGTCAACAAACTTCAATATTCCAAATTGTTCTGAAACTTGGCATTATTTTTATCCGAATCATTGTTGCGGAACCGAGCAAAACAATCTATCTCCATTTTCGGGAGGAAGCAAAACAACGGCAACAAAAAATTGGCCCCTGCGGAGGGGTCCAATCGATTTTCGTCGTTCCACTCTAAATCGTGAGAAACTCACACCGAAAGCCAAAACCAACCACCTATCTATTCCCTCACGTTCGATTCGCATCGTGACAAATAGATTTTCGCCTGCAGTATCGAGTTGGAGGTTGGGGCATTCCTAAAAAAAAAAAATAGAAGCACTACATAGAAATCGACCCCCACTTCTCTTTACTCATATACGCTCTTTTCCTATCCACAAATAAAGCAATCGAATAATTCGGTGAATTGGACCAACTCACTGCATGACAGAGTTGTTTAGCCCAATATGGAATCACGTACCACGTATCTGTGAGTCGGATTTTTGGAATGAACTACACACTGCCAGCTAGGCAGCCAGTCGAATCAACAACGTGAATCAATGAATGGGATGGGTTCCGGTGGCTTAGCGAGCCGTTTATCATTGCACTGGTTAGTGGATTTGAAGTTTTTTTCTGGGGATTCTATCGAGGAAATATTCATCTTTTTGAGAACAGTCGTGCAAAGGCAGCAAACTTCCATTGGAAGGCTAGATAGTTGGAAAACCGTTGGAAAAATGCTAAACTCTCTTACAGTAAAAAAAAGGAAAATTGAACGAAAACGAAACGTATTGGAATATCCATTCGAGAACAAAGGAAAATCCGAAGAAAGCAACACAACAACGGCAATGGCTTGGAAAAAAAAGTGGAATAGGAGGGGAAGGGAAACAAGTGAGAAAATTGCAATTGATCAGAATATTTTACCCCAGAGTCCCATAACTGATGGGAGTTTAGGGAATTTCCACACACGGATTAACACACACAAAAATGGTACGTTGCTCTATTGAAAATAACTGGAAGCAGAGTTTTTGGAAAATTTCAATCGAAATGAGAGAAAAATGTGAATTGGGGTTTAGCTTTATTAATCAATTTCAAATCAACATTCTTCAACCGTGGGGAAATTCACTTCGACCTTGTCTTATTTTAAACTGAATTCGGAAGATTAAACTAACATAAATTCATGAGAACTTCAGAATTCAGAATTTGGCCGAATAAACAAGCCAGAGCTTCAAGGAACAAAAAAATGAAGTATTCCCACTCAAAGTCTCCCTCCTCAAAAACCGATTACATTCAAAAGGCGAAAACACTTAAAGTTTCCCTTCATGCAGAAAGCTCTTAAACAACTCACGCAGCTGCAAGCACATTGGAGCAATCGAAAGTGTAAACTTGGAGTGAAATTTATGTGCCACCAACATCGTCGTCATTGAGCTCAATTTAGCTCCAAACACTCTGCGCTCCATTCGGTGAACTTTCGTGATGCAAACATGCATATGGATTTCGAAAAAAAACCGAGACCACCAATGCATGCAGAAGCAGAGGCACAAGCATGCCGACTCTCTGTGGCTTTGCCAGAGTATAGTTTTGTATGGAGTTTTTTTTAAATATTGAAATTGAATTCGGTTCGAATGTCACACCAGTAACAGCTGCTACCTCAAGTCGAACATGTGGATTGTGGGAGGTGATGGTTTTGTACAGCGAAATTTTTCTGTTTTTTTTTTGCTTTCTGTCGAGTTTGAAGTTCGAGTAGATGTAGCACCGGCTGCTGATGTGTGTAACGAATTTATGATTCAATCAACATATGCGGAGCTAAAACAAATTCGGTTTTATTGATTTTTTTTCCATGAGAAGTAGTTCTACTCAAATATTTATAATTTTGAGTTTCAAAATGAATTAAAATTTTTTTCATAAAAATAAATAAAATTTTTCAATGAGAAAAATATGTGTTTTATGTTTATCCATATGTTTTTATTTAATAAACTTTCAGTTTTCCATACTCGAGACAGGTGGCAGGTGGGTGTGTTTGAGGCAGGGGAAAGTTCTTATTACAGTTTGAGACTCCTCCGTCTTACTGGAAGAAGGGAGGGGGTCTCCAAAGCAAAACCGAAATGTTTGCATAACTTGAAAGCCATCAAAGCAATTACCTAGTACCGAATTTGGCATCAGAGGGGATTCGGCTACAAGAAATATATCCATGAATGATTGGAATCCCTCCTCTTTATCAAAGGGGTAATAAGAAGGGGGAGGGGGGCTCTCTCACAATTTTTAACATAACTCAAGAATGGGTCAAGCAAATAGAACCACATTTGGCAAGTCAGAGTATTTGGATACGAGAAATAGTTCAATGATTATTGAACTCCCTCCCTTCTTCCAGTGGAGAGATTGAAAGGAGAAGTGGGGCTCCCAAACATTTTTTTACTGCAAAATTTGTTAACTATTCGAGCAAAGGGAACCAAATTGGCATGGGAAAATACATATTTGGATATGAGAAAAGGTTCTATGATTGTTTGAAACTCCTCCCGAATTTCAATGGGAGGATAGGAAGAGGGGAGGGACTGCATAAAAAATTTTGCCATACTCGATAACTGATCAAGCAATTGGAATCAAATTTAACATGCGAAAGTATTTGGGTGAACCTCTTCCTACATTTCATTAGAGAAACAAAAAGGGAAGGGGGCTCCCATACAACTTTTTGCATGACAGGTGAAATAATCGAGCAAATGGAACTTAATTTTGCATGGGTCGATATTTGGATACGAAAAAACACACTATAGTTGTTCGAAACCCGTCCCTGATCCCAGTAAAAAAAAAAAATGAGGGATACATTTACATTTTTTTTTAAAGATGTTAATGAGTGTTAATGAGTGAGATGTTAAGATTTAATCAGTCGAAGGGCTTTGGCAAGGGATTGTACTTTGATACGAGTAATGTTTCTATAATTATTTGGGACACTTTCTTTTTTTTATTGCGTGAGATAGGAAGAGGAAACGGGATCTTTACATATTTTTGTGCATATCTATAGAATCAGTTACACAAAAGAAACCAAATTTAGTAGGGAAGGGTTTTTGGGATGGAGACATTTTTCAATGCCTATTCGGATACCCTCCAGTGGGGAATGAATAGGGAAGTGTAGGCTCTCATGGATTTTTTGCCTAACTCGATGACATTTTAAGCAGATGTGGTCAAATTTGACGTATGAAATTATATGGAAATAAGTTTTTAAGACTTCTCCTTTCTTTTCAGTGGGGAGTTTGAAAAGGGAGAGGGATGCACCCATTCATTATACTTATTAACTCGAGAAATGAACGAGTAAATTTTTCCCAGAAGTGATTGGATTACGAGGAGAGTTTTTTTAGCTATCATAATTTTATTTTTAACGATTTGGAAAGTGATTAAGCAAATGGAACCAATTTTGGACCGGGAGAGAAATTTTATTCAAATAAAACGTTTATTTCGGCAGAATTTGGGAACTTATGAATAAATAAATACAGATTCTTAGTTTCAGATACAAAATAATGATTGGAATACAAATTTTAGGACAGGTTTTGAAAATAGAAAAGAATACTATAGAAAACAAGAATAAATTTATTTAGTTGAATTTACATATAATTTAAAAATTGTAGAAAAGCACACCGGGTCAGCTAGTGAAATATGAAAATCAAAACGATAAACCTCTTTATATCCTAAAAAAGTTACTTCAATGTTCCCACGGGGTTTTGTGATCTCCTGAAAGGTGATTTTTTTTATATCCATATGGTTAATGACATATTTCATTAACTGTTTCTAGAAACTTAAAATACAATTCAATATCCGCTAATGTGTTTCAAATAAAAAATTATTCAAGTGCTTTTCATTTATTATTTTTCTTGAGTAATTCCTGAACTTAGCCTAAATTTGCTTGGTATTGACCAGATTTTGGATTGAAAATATACAAATCAAATGCCTGGATATTGTAAGGTTTAAAGATAAAATAGCCCGGGTTTTCCTAACCCGGATACGTGCGGAAAAATATCCGTTCAAAGAATGCCACATTGCCCAAGGAAAAAAATATTCTACGATATGACTGTAAAAGTTTTGACATATCCAAAACAACTGAATGGAAATATTGCATTTTAAAATCTTCTTTTCATATTTATTATATAACACCAAGAAAACGTCTTATTTTTAACTAATGAGTATAAGACAACCGTTAAATGATTTGCCTGTTTTTTTTTTATTAAACGTTAAGAATTCGTAGAGTTTGTTTGAGAATAGAATGATATCAACTTTGTGATTCCATGAGAATTTCATCGATATAAAAATCCAATTGGAAATATGAAAACGTTAAATAATCTCACTTCTTCTTTTCATGGTTAGATGCTTAAAAGCAAAATAATAATTAGGATATAGAAAGGTTTGCTTTGTAGAACTAAAATTTATATTAGGTAATAGAAATCCAACAACATGTCAGTGTCTAGGATCCGCTGAAAATGAACATAATAAGAAAATTTATTTTCAAGTTTATCCCAGAAGATATTCGCTGTCAACTTTCGAAGAGTAGGCTGCGGTCGTTGACGGCGGGTGTGATATTTTTTCGCTGCCAATTTTGACGTCTGGGAAAAAATCATTTTTGAATTGTAATTTGTGCTGAAAATTTGTTCAGAAGTTGGATGCTGTGATTTTGCTCAGTGTCGATTCTAGTTAAGTTGAAGTCTACAAGCCTAATTAATTGCTAAAATTGGTGAATGATGTTAGCGGCCGCTGTAACAGTTAAAGCCGGTGCCGGTGTTGAATGGATATGTACTACATCGTTCTTTGGATAAAAGTTAAGTACATCCTTTCAATTATCAAATAACAATTATTTTTTAATTACATACACAAAAATGTGTAGTTTTTTTTGTGTGTTTTTAAAGTATACTATAGTCTGTACACCAGAATTATATTCGCACGTAGCTGGGCCAGCTAGTTCTGGGACCTTTTTTTTATACTTGGCAAAAACAGGGCATTTGATAAACAATTTACTAGGCTGGGCTAAATCCGGGCAGTTTCTAACAAAATCTCTTGTCTCGAAAATTTCATTGAAAAATCTGGAAAGTTTACTATAGAAGTTTTCACAAAACAAAACTAGGTTTTGGGAAAAGTTTCCGGTGATACTATCCAGTGTTATATATTATATTATTACATCTGTAAATCAGTTTTCCTGGACGAAGAACCATGTTATGAGAGCATCAAACATCTGCACATAGCGTTCGTAGAATGTAAAATCAATAAACTGATAGAGATCAGCGTCTCAGGCCTGTTGGATGAACCGTACAACCTAGGAAATTTCGGGTGAGATCAACCCTTTTTTTTATTTTTACTGTACATATCAATCATTTTACTTTATAACCTAACCCTATATAATCATAAGAAGCGTTTGGCAGGGAACTCCACGCTCCATCCCTCCCTTGTTCCTGTATCTTTTGCGTTTTCATCACATGGTTGGCCTGGCCATAGTAGTATCTGCAATGCATGTTCTATGTTTCAGATACTATGTTGAAAAGAAAAATGAGAAACGCAAGTTTTTCATTTTCCAGGATGCATACAAATTTTGGCCATGTTGGTGTTAGAATAATTAGAAGAAGAATAAGAAGAAGGAGAAGAAGATATTCGCTGTCAACTTTCGCTGAAAATCTGTCTCCTTCGATCATTTTTTCCCCTGGAGGTAGGCACTACCAATAACATTTCTTTGAACATAATTGGGTGACGAAAAGGGTTAATACGGGAAATTGGAATTAAAAAAAATAGGAGGAAGCCTGAACCTTAAGGGTTAAATTCCTTTGAAATACAAATTAACGAAACGAAAAACAACGCACGTTCAAGAATCAAGATGATGTAAGTAGTTAACATAGTATGACGGAAATCTTACAAAAATAGTCCAAAAACTATCTCGATTCACCCCATTTTACGGTGAAAATCCAGTTTCATGAACAAAGATAATTATTTATTTACTTTCTGCTTATCTAATATGTCCATTATTTTTGCGAAATTAAAAGGCTCAACAAAGTTTGCTGGATCAGCTGGTTAACTATAAATAATATTTTAAACCTTATAAGACGACCACCAATGTTCGAAAACATTTTTACGCAACTGCACAAAGTTTTAAAATCATTTTTTGGTGATTCAGTTTTAAAAATTTCATTGCTCTTTTCTCTAAATAAATTAAATAACTAGAAAAAGTTCACTTAATATGATTTGATGAAAAGTGACCATCTAAGTATAATCTAAGATAATATTCTTTTTTTCTATTTTTTTTTTCTATTTAAAGATTATTTTACCCATCCTGGTTCGAAAGCATTTCAAAACTTTCGTTATTATGGTCGAAAGCACAAAATATGTAATGTTTTAATTTTTTAAATAAATTTTTCAATTGAACTCCCTCGAAAACGGAATAAAAATAAAAATAAATAAATATGAATCATGGACAATAAAATGATCTCTTGTCTCTTGTCTCATATTATTTAAAAAAAAAATTAATTTTTAAATATGCATCTTAAAACACACAAAAAGATATATTTCAAAGAATTTCGTGCTTGAACAACTAAAAAAAGAAATTTTAAAAGAGTTAAACATACGGTCCTCAAGACTGAGTCACTTTCGAAAGAAGTGCAAAATCACTTGAACTTCTAAGTGAACAATGTCAGGATAATATCAATCTATGAATGAAAAAATATTAAAAAAAAAACAATGAAAGAATCTATTGAATTGCATTGAATTGAACATCAATTACATCAAATGAATCAAATAAATTCACTCCGTTCTTTAAATGTTTACACAAAACTTAAAGGTGTAAATTAATACATTTTCAATGAAACGAAGGAAATTGAATTAAGATATAATTTTTTTCTTATCCTAAATATTTTAGCAACTCTAAACATGATTTTGAAACACATTTAAAGCTCAAATGAATAAATTTTAAAATTCGTTACATTTTACTCAAATTTAAAATTTCATGACGTCACAACGTTTTGCACGTTGTTTTTGTGGTTTTGTGACTCAATTTTTCTATTCATATATTCATTTTACAGGAAACGACATTAGAAGGAATTTAATTCCATTTTCCGTTAGCACAAACGTTAAGTGTCGTGTCCTGTAATACTTCGTGTGTTATTTGTGAAGCATAAGTTTTAACTTTAAGCACAACCAGTAAAGTGAGTGAATTTCTTTTACATTAGTTGTCTATCGCATTGAATCGTAGCTTTATAAATAAAAGATGTATTTATAAAAAATCTTTAAAAAGGTTAGCTTATACAAATCATAGAAATAATTTTCATCGATTTATAAAAGTATTGAATTTTCTCAAAAGTCTAATAGATTTAGGTAATTCGATTTAAGCATAGAATAAGTTTTTGTAAGGAAGCCTTCAAATTCTTTAAAAAAAATTATGCTATGCTTATTATGAAAAGCAAAATCTATCAGACTCTAAAGCCAACTCAAAGTCATCAACCTTCCATGAAAAAAAATCAATTTTTGAAATTAGAAGATTAAAATATTGCTGTTCCAATCTGACTCCTGCAAAATTGATGCAACCCTGAAATTTTAATTTGGAGTTTGACTTTTGAAAAAAAAATGCATTATTCAAAATTTTTAACAATACACCGAAAAGGTATGAATTTCCATGCAGATATTTTTGAACTTGAAGTTCAAATGCTTTTCATCAGGAAATAATTTTCATTAAAAATTTATTCCATAATTCTAATCCCTGGGATGATTAAAAAATAATAAAAAATGATTTTTTTTCATTAAACAAAAAGTGCATAATATCTCAAATAATGAATTATTATTTCACAATTGATAGTTAAACTGCTTTTTAGTAAATTTATGTAATCAAGACGATTTTTATTTATTACTATCCAGACGTTTCGACTTTTTGTTGTAGCCTTCTTCAGTGGAAAACTGTAGTTTTTTTGTGAATTCAGAAACATTGTCATTTTGTTAGTTTTGTTTTGCAAACTTTCTACTCACTAATTGTCAGGTTCGTTTCTTGTTAAGTTTCAATTGTAGCTAAAGACCAATGGTTGAATTTTCTGTATGAAAACTGTTTAAATATGTTAGTTCACAAAATCGAATGTTTCCTTTTTTTGAGCTCACTGCTGCTTATTCAAAAAAAAGTTATTCTGGCAACACTGTTAAACCACACAAATTTTAGTGTGTCAAGGTTTTATGTTGAAAACAGCTGTGTAAAACATTCTGGAGCATTTTTACACACGTGAAAAAGTTACAGAGATTTTTCATTTGCTTTTTCTTGTTTATATGAAATCTTTCAAATTTAAAATAAAGTCCTACAGTGCTGCCGGTTAAATAACTTTATAGTTTAAGATACATTTTTAAAGTACAGATTTCCATTAAATCATAAAAAGGTATACAATGTTACTGTGTTGATCATACTTAGCACACATAATATGTGGTAACTCGACCCAAAATAAAATAAAATAAAATAAATCTGGAAACTTTTGCAAGGTTTGGGTTCCGAAATCAGAAATCTTTCAGGGTATACTCAAAAAAAAAAACTATATTGCTGCATGAAGCATTTTCATACCACATCTGATATTCGAAACTGTTCATGGAAGGCGATGATGATGATGCAATCACAAAAACAGTTGAAATGAAAGACAAAACTGTGATTTACAAGGTACAAATTAGTAATCATGAAAGAAGAATAATTACCAGGCAGATGTATATCTGAACAGTATTATAAGTTGGTTGTGAAGTCACTGATTGGTTTCGTTTTCTGTTTTTGATTTAAAAAATTTCAAAACCTTGAAAAATAAAAAAAAAGATTCCATCTATTTGATTTTAATGTTTTATATAAGTTACTTTAATGTAATATTGTTATAATGAAATGGATTAAATGAAAACAAAAACTTAAGAAAAAATTTAGAAATTAACTTTTTTTTTATTTAATTAATGACCTTTTAAACGCAAATTAACTTTTTGTTGAATGTTGCTTATTTAAATACATTCTCCGAACAAATTCAGATGCACAAAGTTCGCAAAAACTGTCGACTTTGAAGTGAACAGTTTCTCAAGTTCGTTTGCAGAAAATATTTTTGATGAGCAACGCGTCCTGGTGCCTTAAGTTGTCCTGCGCTTTCATCATTGGTCCGTGGCAAAGAACTTTTCAACTGGTTTTCTTTCTCGAAAGTACATTTCTGCTCAAGGACGTTCTAGCTAAAATTAACGTTAGTTCCACACCTATCAAGATATATCTAGATATGTATATCTCTTCATATCATTAGCATGCTCCAAGAGAGAAATAAAAGTCCTCATACAAAACTGCGACGACGACGACGAAGGCGGGTTGATGAGCTAATGATCCTATTCACCGACAGGATTTTTCTTCCTTTGGCATTTGCGTTAGTTCTGTTTTTGCTTTTTTGTGTTGCTCAAAACCCAGCTTGTTTCTTGACTTTTTGCTTCACTCAGTCAGAAATATGTGCCACGGAATGCGCGACAGCGATGAGATTTTATGAAGACATCAAAGCGACGACGAGGAAAAAAACTGAATTCCGGTTGCTGAATTTCGTTGCGTTTCTGACTTCTAGAACCATTTGCTAGTTTTGATGTTTTTTGGAAGATAACTTTAAGGAAGTCTGAGAAGAAAAATCACAAATATTCCCCCCGCAAACTTAGAAAAACATTTCCTGAAGTTGCATTTTGAATCTCGGAAGGTCAAAAGAAACGTGAGCTGTTAATCAATCTTCACCTGCTGCCAGTTAATTTATCAGAAAGTCAATAAATAAACTGAAACCTCTGAAAACTGAGAAATGACAACCAATCGGGCAACGATCCATAAAAATAAGCAAAAGATTGATGAACCCTACCAGCAGTGTTGTTCCTTGGAACGAACCCTTTGAAATTTGAAATCAGTCTCCCCTGGGGCCAAACCCGTCGCTCGAATCCGGTCCCGGAGCTAGACCAATCCGTAAAATTTCCTCGGAAACCTTCGAAAGCCAAAGGTTCAATTTGCGGTTTCACACTTAGGGAAATCGAATTTCGACTTCAGCCGGACGGATAAATGGCAAAACCGTCCAGTCGTTTTCTGGGAAAGGGGTTTTCTATTTTTTTCCGGTGCGGTGTGAATTTGAATCTACTGTCCATAATTCACTGAGGCCGCCGCCGCCGGCTTCAAGTCGAAAAACCTCTTCCGGACGTGACCGAGCTGAAAATGAGACTTTCTCGAGACATCTGCCGATAAAATATGGGCTTTTAGGGTTTTCGAACGTCCTTTTATGGAAAACGCACATTAATGGCACCGGGGGAGTTTTGTAGTGCGTAACTATAAGAGATTTGTGCGATGCGTGTTGATTACGTGCCTCCTTCTACATAGTAGTAATGCTCTTGTGGATTCGACTCTCGGATTGGGTACAAGCCAAGAGACACCGGGGTCGTAAATCTCGAAAGGACTGATGAAACCGGGCTTTACACAAATTATGTGTTTGCTACCAAATTTATTAATGACTTTAATTGGAGCGATCAATAGTAAACCTGATACGTTACGCTGAAAGAGATACATTGAAAGAAGACATTTTGTTTCAGACCTTACAAGTGAAACTTCTTTCAAAGACTAGTCTTTGGCAGGCGTGGTCATAGAGCTGACTGTTGAGGAGGGAGTGGTGGGTGATTTTCTTAATTTTCAAAAGTCAGTCAATAAAGAGGAACGAATAAATCTGGTGAAAAAAATTCCATTTTAAGTGAAAGAGAGAAAAAGAGGCTGTAAATAAATCTACACTAAAGCTTAGTTCTTTTAGAAAAGGAAAATTAAGGAATGCATTTATCTCAAAAACCATTTGTTTGATCTAAATACTTTCTATGGAGTAATTGAAGGTAATCTTATGATAGAAAAAAATTTAAAAAAAAATTGATCGTTTTTTGTAAGAAAAATTTCAATTTTTTTAAGTCATGAAATGAAATTGATCAGTTTTTCAATCTTATACTTCGTCTAATCTGTATTTAAGCTAGCTACATCCTCCTTCTTCAACTTCTGCTACTTTTTGATCCAATACTTCTCTTTTAAATGAAATTGAGGGCAATTAAGTGGATACAGCTGTTTCGAAACTAATGAAACTTGATTATTTTTGAGTCACTCAAAAGCGTTTTTAATGGAATGTGGGCTGGCAAAATCTGACAATAACGAAGTAAAACCATCATGAAATTGAACTTCAAGTATAATCGGTTAGTATGGATCGAACAGTATGAATCGTATCGTTAAGGGTGCATAAAAGATAACTCATTTTAGGCTTTTTAATACAGTGAAAACCAAAGTTTTTGTTTTGAAGATTGTTGTTTTTTTTTCCCAGAAGCGAAATTTGACAAATCATTATATTTTATTCAAAACATCCAGCAAATACATATTTTTATATGCTAGGGACCTTGCCACGAGCAGGCATGTATAGGATTCACATACTAGAATTAGTTTGAAATAGGATTTTTCATAAGTTTTGTCGTTCATCAGAAATCATTTGTCGCATAGATTCGATTCCGGCTATATAGCTTACGCGCTCTGGAACTATCAAAAATTGTTATTTAAGGTAAGGTTTGAATGAATTATAACTAGGTAACACTTTCAGCTAATCGGAGAAAAAATGTTAGACATTTCAGTCATCTACACTTAGTTCTTCGCTTATTCAAAATTGAAAATTCTGGTATGAGATTTGACTTCCCTGATGAACCTAAACCATAGTTGCCAATCATATAATTTGATCATATGTGCATCACTCCAATGCTTGATAGGAACTTTGAGGACATCTTTGACAGTGTTTGCATACTTTTCCTCCACTCACACACTGTGATTCTTTGAATTATCAACGGTTTTGTCAGCAATCAATATGATAATGATGGATTTTGAAAAAAACTGTGCAACATATTTTTTTCTTTTTCTCTTACATCGTAAATATTTCAGAAATGCCTGAATTTAACTTTAATTTTGATAAAAATTGGTCTGATAGTACTTTTCATAGGTAGTAAAATGACGTAAAAATTTCGAATGTCCGATTACTATAGTAAACGAGCTATAAACAAATGAAAGTGTTCCATTTCTAAAATAACTTAGCTTTAATTTCTGCACACTACTTATCCTCTTCCCCTGAAGATTTATTGAAAAGAAAAAATCAGATATATTTAAAAAAAAATAAAATTAGAAAAAGTGATAAATATGATAAATTTTTGTGTTTTTAATCTTTTCGATACATTTAAACATCTTCAGTCTGCTAGAAAATATTGATAAAATAAAGTTTATTTTCGTAGTTGTTATATCTGAGAGTTTTGAAATTATTAATTTGAAATTTTAATTTAAACATGAATTTCAAACTTTCATGCTAGATTTTTAAATTAATTCAAACTGAAACTAATGAAAAAGTATAATATTTACGAAAAAAAGATCTATATAAAAAGCTTAGAAATCGTGTAAAATGATTTTAAATTATTGAACTTAAGCTTTCGAAAATTTTAACTCAAAATTTAGCAAATTCAGGGTATTAAATTTCAAAATTTTAAACTCAAAAACCGAAGATCTAGGGAAATCCGGTTGAAATCTAGGAATTCCCATCAAACTCAAAGGAAAGGGTGAAAAATAACCACATGAATTTAGTTTTCACCAAGGCACATTAAGTGGCATTTAAATTTAATTTAACAATTCCAAAAAAAAAATTGCAAGTTTCGATGAAAAAAAGAATTTTTTCATGAATTATCAATAAGTCATTCAAACGCAAATAATATTCAAATCATAGCTTGTGGGGAATCGTGGGCCACATGTTGGGGGGTTTCTTGGGCCACCTATATTTTGGTGTTTCTTTGCACATTCGTAACCTAAAATGCATTTATACTACCTGTAAAGTTTTCTTATGCCAAATTAAGAGTTATGAAAAAAGTATTATCAATTTTATTCAATGCAGTAGAAACAATTACGAATCTAAGGCTATGATCATTTAGTATCCGGGCACATTATTTCGGTGATAGCTACGTTACTAGAGCTCGGTTATGCAAAACTTTAGCAGCGTTGTGTTGGTTATGAAAAGGACTATCTTGCCTATTTTTGATAGATTTTACAGTCAACGTGTGTTAGAAATATTTACGATGCAAAAAGACATGGTAAAAATAGTTTTGCACAAATTTGCTCCTTTCACGCGCTCGAAAATTCTTCATTGTTGACTTGAAAGCTCATGAACTGTTGATTTTTTCTGATTTTTTTTTCGAACCAAATTTTTAAGAAGTATAAAAAGCCACTCTAGGATCCACACGAAATTCAAATCAAGCATAGGAATGGAACCCTTGATCTTAAATATGGTTAAAAGTGTATGGTTATTGGGAATAACTGAATTCGGACTCCTCAAATAATGCAAAAAATCCATTTCCGGCAGGTAAAAAGTGTTTCCTGACTAATAGACACCAAGCAAATAACTAATAATGATCAGTTCCAAAGATCGCTATCTGTGCATCCGGTGAAGGACAATAAAAAATATGTTAAAACCGTATTTAAGAGATCAAATTTTTAGAGACCAGATTCCGATTGCTTTTTCCAGGTCAGTTTGTGTAAAATATCATGATTTTGCAAAGGTTTTGCTTCTGTGGTAAAATAAATAAATCAATACGTGATTGAAAAAAGTGTGCAAAGATAAAAAAGTGATTTTATGAAAAAGTTAGAATATTTCTTGAAATCATTGATAAATATTTTTTTAAATATTTTTACATTAAATGTCATACTAACACTTTCACTTCCTCCATAGAAAGTTTTTCGATCAGATGAATAGTTTTTAAAATACACACGTTTGTAACTGCCCGGATTCTAAATGATCATAGCCTTAATATGGAAAATTTTGCCGAAACGTTCGTGGTCCACGATTCCCCACCGTTCTTTCAAATCAATTTTTTCAAACAATAACACTAGTTTACAAAATTTTAAAAAAAACGTGAACTTTATTGACCGAACTACATTTTTAATGTGAAATTGTGCGCTGAATCCCAAAATGAAATTCAAAAAAATCTCAGTAGAACAGTTTTTCAGTTATTCTCTAATTATGAAAATTTGAAAAAATAAAAAATGTACCTTCACTTAGCTTAGCTTAGCTTGGAACTGCAAAAACTTTTCTGTTTCAAGTCCAATCATTTAGCAATCTTCGGGTGAAATATTTGTCTTAACGAAGGCTTTAATCAAATTAACCATAAAAAACTTGTGATGTATTTTTTGTTTCTTCTGAGTATAATATCTTTAAATCAAATTCACGTTTGAGACTCAAGTTACCCCTCCCATAGTCAGATCAGTCTGAAATTTGGCATGTGATCTTCTGGTAAGCTGATAAATAATTCTGAATTGAAGCGAGTGAGATTTTCCATGTTTAATTCTTCGTATACTATGATTAGTACACTGTGTTTCGTTAAATTATTCAAAAATGCAAAAATTTCTAATATTTCAAAGTAATCATACCTTCTTCAATTTTCAACCGATCTTAATAAATAACTACTTAAAATCTTTGTTTTGAATTGACATTTAAGGCCAATAGAGAATCAGATTTTTAAATGTTACCATCGAGCCTACACCTTCCGCTGAAACAAAATTTCTAGATTGTACGCAAGATTTTTTTCAAAAAATAATTGCATTTTTTGGATAATGTTGATTATTGTTTATTATCACCTCTCTCGTGAATTTGATCACCAAGCTACAAAAGAAGTATTTTTTCCGGCCTTATGATTTAAAAAATTTAGCTCTGATACGGTATTTGAAATTTTGATTTTTATTTTATTAATGAACAAGCTTGTTATTCTAAAATCAAAGTTTTTTTTATATGTATAGGTAGACAGTCTAGATTTCAACAGGAGTTATAGTTTTCGATAGATTTTTAATAAAAGGCTTATTTTTCTATGTGGTTGCTCAAGCTTCATACATAAAATCATATTTTCAAATTTTTGCTTTCTCAGTTTAGCATATGTTGAGTATGAAAATAATTTAAAATAAGTTGTTTAACAGAAATCATTCATTTTATAGTAGCTTTCTTAATTACATGTTAAATTGAATGTCTTCGACCAATTAAAAATGATTCAGATCCATGAAAAAAATCACCTTTTATTGGAATAAAAGCAACAAAAAAGGAATCAATGGATAGATAAGTTTCTGAATTGAGTGTTTTCGGTAATGGAATTCATATTTTTGCAAACATTTATAAAGTGTCATCTGTTTTTTTAAGCTGTCGAAAACTAGCGCTGAAAATTCACCTAATAATTTATTTTTTGACACCAACCTTCCTGTGTATGTTTATACTGTTTCCATTGTGAAAAAACACCGTGAAGTAGGCAATCAATTCCAATATGCAAATATTCATATTCCTCTGCAAACAAAGGAGGTGGAAAAGTTCTTGTCGAAAACATCCACTTAATTTCGGTCTCCTTGTCATCCAGATTTCAAGTAAATATTCAAAAAAAAAAAACTTCAATCATCTTTTCTTCAACACCGAAAACTTCGTATCCTCCGAAGTTTTAACGAATTTATGAAAAACCCAAAAAAAATTTCCTTTATTATTTGTGAAAAATTATTACGCCAAATTATGGATTTACTCCACCTTTGCCAAAACATCTTTTGAAACAGAGTTCAACAAACCATAAAACATAATTTATACAATTCGTGCTAGTATACTTACTATACATTATTAAATTCCCTATGTAAGAAAATGGACATTGGGTGCACAATAGACTGAGTCGATTTAGAGTCATTTTTGAATTTCTCAAATCCTGGGGTCTAAGAAGCTTTGTTTTGGTCCAAACCTCACCCATGATTTTTTGCACAATTTTAAAGTTACGTTTACATGAGTAAATTTGAACTTTTAGGTTTGTATGGGAAAATTGAATATTTTGTATTGAAAAATTAACATCATTTTTGTTTCGTCTGTGGAACCGAGCCAGTTGATGGTTTTTTTTGACAATTTATAAAATTCCATATGAAAATTTTCCGCTGAACAACTTTGTCAAAGACCGTAACTTCGTATTTGATTAGGAAAAAAAGTTATTAGCGATTTAACAGGGGTATGTCTTTTCGCATTGATTAACAATGAATATGGGAGAGTGGGGAATCATGGGCCACTTTTTTTCGTTGTTCCATAACTTCTTTAGTATAAAAGATAAAATAAAAATAAAAAATGGTATGGTTTTCTACATTTTCTAGGTATCATAAGGTTTTTTTTTAATTTTTAATAAGTTATTTTCCCCAAATTCTGACTGTTTAAAAAAAAGCAATATTTTTTGGATTTTGAAAAATGGTGGAGAATCGCGGGCCACCAAATCCAAATTGACCAAATAACATGCAAAGTTTATGAGTTGACCCAAAACTGTGATTTCCTAATTCATTTCGTTATTTTAAAGCAATTTCAGATGATGAAATAAAAAATAGAGCTGTGTATGATCGCATAGATTCCAAAACCTGGCTCGCGAACGTTTTGGCAAAATTTCTCATATAGAATGGTCAAAATATTTTTAATAGCTCTTCATTTGGCATAAGAAAACTTTACAGATAGGAAAAACGTATTTTAAGCTCTGAATGTGTATAAAAACATAAAAATATGGGTGATTCAAGATGTGTGGCCCACGATTCCCCACAAGCTATGATTTGCAAATTGGTTGCGTTTGTGTGACTTATTGATGTTCCATCAAAAATTCCTTTTTCACGTGAAAGATCATGACAAAACTAAGATCATAAGCGTATGAGCATATTTTTGTTATGCACTTTAGGTTCCCCATCGATAAAATTAGCGGGTATTTTTTTAATTATGCAAGTAAATATTTTTAACTTTTTTTAGCTTGATAAATAAAAGGAGCATATGATGCGTATTTCAGCCAACAACATATAGGAATATATGCTCACGCAAAGCGACGACGATGACAGTTGGTTTGAGATTTTTATCTCAACACACATCGGAGATATTAAAAGTGGCCCACGTTTCCCCATGGCCCACGATACCCCACTCTCCCCTACAATTAACATCACTGCTTGAGCCTCGTGAAGTATTGCATGAAAAGTAGTCACGCAATACCTCGCTAGACTCCCTGCAGTAATGTCAATTGAATTTATTGTTTATTAGTGTGAAAAGACATATCCCTATTCAACAGCTAATAAATTTTTTGTCTAATAACATACGAAGTAACAGTCTTAGACAAAGTTGTTCAGCGGAAAATTTCCTTTGGAGAATTTATAAATTGGCACAAAAACCATCAACTGGCTCGGTTCCAAAGACGAAACAAAAATGATGTTGATTTTTCAGTACAAAATATTCAATTTTTCCATACAAACCTAAAAGTTCAAATTTACTCATGTAAACGTTACTTAAAAATTTTGCAAAAAATCATGGATGAGTTTTGGAGCAAGACGAAGCTTTTAAGACCCCAGGGTCTGAGGAATTCAAAAATGACCCCAAATCGACTCAGTCTAGTGCACAATCCTAAAGGGTAAAGTTCATTTAACGCCCCATGAGGCTTGTACGTGCCACTTGTGTATTCAAGAATCTGTAGCATTTCAAGCCTGTAAAATATTGCCAATTTCCTTGCTATTTTTAAGGCACTTAAAAAAGGTTTAACAAAGCAAAGAAAAATAGATAAGAAACTATTTTATAATACATTACCAAACGAAAAATGCTAAAAAATCATACTAAGCTCGCCAAAATATGGTTTACCGCGGAATATTTCATCACTGAAAATAGCATTGATTTTTCAAAAAGCCTATTTTAATTGAAAGTGAACAAAAAATGTAAACGGCAAATGAGTTTGTTTAAAGCTTAATTTCTTTCAGTCCATTTTGACGTTGTCTTCTAGACAAAACGGTAATTTTCCAGTCACCGGAATGGCGCAGGGCTCACATTTGCAACCCATTTCAGATAAATGGCTTTGAATATGAAATTTCAAGGTTTAAATTATGAAGTAGTGAAATGAATTAAAGAATCTTATAAAAAATTATTCGCATTTGTGCAAAAAAATCGCGATTTGCTTACATGAGGCATATTAGAGAATTTTATGTCAGTTCAAATTGTTCTAATCTATTTGATCGGTTTTTATTCATTAGCATTTCTATTCCAATCTTTGAATAATATTGTGAATATGATAAACTTTTCAGTCCATAAGCGAAAAATTTCTTAGAAGGTTAATTTTTCAATTTCATAATAATAAAAACATGATTCTTGTTCTCGCAATTTCTGAACCACCGTAAATCATTTGTCACTGCCATGTTTTTCCGTTTAAAAGCTCTCATTCCACTTCGAATGCAGGAGAATTTCAGAGAACGCATCACTTATTTGATGCATTGCTGCTCACTTCTATCCCGTCCTTAATGGCTTTTTATCACGATTTTTATTCCCGGTTCCACCAAACGAGCAATTTCATATTTCAAAGCAAACGGCAGCACAAAGTGGGGCACTCGTATAAAAGTGCTATTTATAACTTTGTCCCAGATTTGAGCGGAACATCTTTAATGTGTAAATCCGCTACTTGCTTGCTGCTGGTTTTTTGTGGAGAAGCTGCTCATCGGGGTGAAATAATGAGCCTAGCTCATTCAACGCCGTACTAAATGGTTGTTAAAACGTTAAATATTTGCACAATAAAAACGATTTGATCCTGCGAGATGAAGTGATTCAAACCGTTTGGTCATGGGAATCGAATTCTAGAGAAGGCGTCGATGATTTCAATTGAAAACCATTTTATAAACCGCTACCTCCCTCCCTTCTTTAAAATGGAAGCTTCCTTTTTGCCTTTTCCTCAAAAGAACAACAGCTCATGATTAATGCAAAAAATATTTAGCTTACCTAACAACACACAGCAAAAAAAAGACAAATAGAAAGCTTTTAATCCCCCGCTGATGTTCCTTCCGCCTATTTTTTCTTCTTCCGACTTTCCGGCTGACTGTTGTTTAAGGAGCTAGAGCAAAAAAAAATGAACCAGAAGCAAAAGATTGGGTGGGTCGAGGTGCCGGTTTTGAAGTAAGACTTAGCACTTCAGGAGCCCACAAATCAGTAACAGTAAATTGGATGGTATTTTCTTCCGTGGGGAGCTCTCTACGGTGGTATTTTTTTTTCTTCGTCTTGGCGACTTTCGAAAATCCCTGGCAGTTTGTCACCCCCTCAATGGAACAGCCTGTCAGCAGTGGTGTGAAAATTTGACGGAGGGTAGAAAATCCACGTCATCAAGCGGGTGCCATTTTTTTTCGTCCTTCTTGGGATATGCTTCATTTCCTTGAGCCTAGGGTCTAAGGCAATTTTTGTGCAATGATTTTTTTTGACTTCGAAAGTCACAGATGAGCAATGTATTTATGTTTATTTGAAGAAGACTTTGTTAGATTTTTTGGATGTAGATGTTTGATTTCGTAAGCTTACTTCAGGAATTGAGAAAAACTGTTGTTAGCTATACTATTTACGGCTTCACTTGGACCACAATGATGGGTAAATAATGTTACTGCGACAACCCTCGGAGCGGACTTTATCCCCAAGGAGTCCATCGTCAGCAAACAAATAATCGATAATTAAATAACTGCCACCAGCTCAGCATTTACTCCCAGTCGTCGGTGATAGAGTATATTATTTACGCGTCACACTGAGAAACGAAATTAACTGCAGGGCACTAATTAGAATAAATTATGTCAACCACTACTCTTCTTGGCAACTTCCTCTCTCTGGAGCCACTGCTGCAGCAACCCAACGCGTCTCCAAGTAAGTCTTCGTGAGAGGTCCCGGGGCAATGCTAACGATTAATAAGAATTCACTGCTGGTTCTTCTTCCAGAAAGAAAGGTACCGACGGCGGGGAGATGAAAATAAAGAACCTAGCAGAAAAATACGCGCACTTCCTGCGAATTACCCGCAGAAAACACGTGTTTTCCGGCGTATTTTCCCACTCCCTCTTAGGACGTATGGCTCAATGTTTTCCTTCCTGATTTATTTTTCCATCCTATCCGCTGTTTGGAAACAGCGGAAAATGTCTTGCCTCTTTTATGTGTGCATTCAGCTATCAGAAAGAAGGTCTTGGCGCAAAGCCCCAGAAACAAGCCTGTCGTCAGCCTAACGACACATTAGTTGGATAAATTATGGCCGATGGTGCGTGGAAGTGTGTGAGATGTGTCTTAACTTTTACGAAATGTAGGTATGTATTTGTGCGTGCAAATCAGTTCTTTGGATGGCAGGTGAAAAATAATTTAAACTAGGGTGACATTGGCTGAATTTCAGAAAATCCCTAATCAGTCAGAAGCCAGATTTCCGAATTTTTAAAAATACAACATGACACCCTAAAATTAACTTTTGGGTCTAAAAATTTTCCTGATATTCAGCCATCCATAGAATGGTTGATAAAAGGTAAACCGACATACATTTCAATGGGTTTTATTTTATGTTTTCAGACGCGCGAGTGGCAGTCAGTCAGGTTTACTTCTGGCTGGGTCTGGCTGCTGGCTGCTGTTGGGTCGTTGATGGCTGGAATCTCATAAATAATCATTACGCAATTCACAGAGCAGCTCTTCTGAGGGGGCACAGAACAGTACAGCACACAAACACACTTCCATTATTTATGCGCTTGAAGTGAAGCTTTGTATGGCTTTCAATGCTATTATTATTTATGATTGAATGATCAATGAGTCATGTGTTATGTTTTATTTTTGGGCATCCCGTTCTCTCTGTGGATCGTAAGGTACAAGGAAGAGCTTTATGCGTAACTATTTGATTCCAGAACTGCACAAATTTCTCAAATTAACAAATCTTGGAAAACTTTCAAACAGAAAGCAATAATCACAATTTTGAAAACTTTTCGGATCATAAAAAGTTTCTTCCAATGTGTTTTAATTTCTATAAAGACGCTATTCACGGTTGATTTGGTTTTTGTTTTGGAAATATAAGCTTTAACTTTTCAAGCGCCGATGTGGTCTAGTGGGTAGGCTGGCGTGAGTCTGGTTTTGATATGCCAGGCGTACTGGGTTCGATTCCTGGTATCGGCAAGAAAACTTTTGGGTTCGAATCCCATAAGTGGCCGACAGGTAAGATGTATTTTCTCATATATCTAACTATATAATAAGAATGTTCAATCAGTTGCCAGCTGGCCAGGTATATACACGGATGCCGGAATACCTGTAAGTAAACTAGTCCACCTGATTGACTCGTTCTTCCAAAATAAACCTACATAAACACAATACATTCACTCCATAACAGTTCATACGAAGCCATGGGGTCCGGGTATGGTGTACGCCGTTGGAGATTTGTCGAACTTTACAATCTAAAGAATGCATGTGAGCACTTACTTAGGCAGAAACTGCGGTGAATCCGTGCACCCATGGTGGATATCCAACATACATACATACAAAATATAAGCTTTAACGTTTCAGATTGTTTTTTTATGTAACCTGGAAAAGCAAATCAGAAAAATGTTTTTTTCTGAAATCGAGATAAAATGCGATCATTGGATTTGAACTGGTGAATACCAGAATTATTTCAAACTTCAAACTGAGAACAGTAAAATTCAAAACTCTAGCGTGAGTTATAATTTTCAGTTTGCTACTGAGCGTTGTACTGGTCAGACGTGTTTTAAGTAACAAACATTCAAGGTTATCTCGTGTGCAAAATCAGTTTGCTTTTGGTTATAAAAGCAAGTGTGATAGTGTATTGATTCAATATGGTGAACAATAAGCTTAGAACTAATTCTGTGAGGATCCGATTCGTTCGCGGATCTCAGGAACCGACAGAAATTGAAGTTTTCGGTTTTATGACTTCCAAAATGTGTCTAACGTCTGATAAAATTTTGTCAATGTACAAAGACAAATTAGATCAATCTGTGATTATCAAGTTTAAAAAAGAGGAAGACATGCACAAAACTCTCAAGGAACTACCCCAGACCATAGATTTCGACTATGAGAATAAAAGAAGTGTACAGGTGACTTTATCTTCGGCTGATGCTATTGTGAGGTACGTTCGGTTGTTCAACTTACCGCCGGAAGTTGAGGATCACGAAATCGCTTCAATCATGGGAAATTACGGAAAAGTTGTCAGAATGGTCCGAGAAAAGTATGCTGAAGAGACGGGATTCCCTATTTGGGATTCAGTGCGTGGAGTGCATTTGGAGATAAAGGAAGAAATCGAAATACCAGCCAACTTGTGCGTACGGAATATAAGAGCACGTGTTTATTATGAAGGGATCATTAATAGATGTTTTTTGTGCGGTAGTGTGGAACATCTCAAGGCCAACTGCCCTCAGAAAAAGACAACCAATGAAAGACTACAACAAGCAGGAAACTCAAGTTTGTATAGTGCTGTTCTTGCAAACGGCTCAAAATGGTTCAAGCCAACTGCGGATCCAAAGCCAAACACATCTACCAGTGGTGAGAGTATGCTCCAGGTTTCTCTCCTTCAGCGTACCACAGTGCAGCCAACATTTGAAGGCCAAAATGAAAAGACGACCTGTGAAAACATTCTTGATCAGGAGAAGACGGCGGAAAACGGAAGCAGCGTCATGACAATAAATAGCGAAGATGAATCTCCCGAAGAAATTGGCCGAGTAGGAGCCGAAGTGAACGTCGACCCGAATCAGGCGGAATACATTTCAACAAAAAACAAGCGTGAGCGGAACCAAGGGAAGAAGAGTAGTGGAAAAACGAAAGGTCAACCGGATTCCGAAAACTCTACTACAGATTCGGATACTAACGAAGGTGTTGTCAACGTACCTAGTACTCAGCTTTGTGAATCAATAGATCGCCTTACAAGAAGTAAAATCAAGGCAAAGCAGATGAAAATGACGAGCAACTTAGAGTAGATCAGACACGACAGAAAGCAGGAGATAGCTGATAGTCAAGTTAGATAGGTTCAGGTTTTTGAGCATTCAAATATATTTTGTAATTTTGATCAGTGCAGGAAAAATTTCTTTACACATACTTGTATATATTAAAAAAAGTACCAATTATTGTACTACACAAAAAAATATAATAAAATTAAAAAAAAAAAAAAAAAAAAAAAAAAAAACTGGTGAATACCAGAATTATTTCAAACTTCAAACTGAGAACAGTAAAATTCAAAACTCTAGCGTGAGTTATAATTTAGACTGCCTACATCGAAACATTTTTTTTCATATAAGTTGAAAATTTTCCAAACATGTTTGAGCAACCAAAGTTTTTGTTCTAGTTGAATGTAATAATGAGTCTATTCAGTTGTTTCCAACACTGTCAAATACCGAAAAAAATCATTTTTCGCAAATGGGGCAAAAGTAAGATATACAGCAGGGTAACAATAGAGGTATGGGAAAAGTTTCATGATTGAATTTCGAAAACCGGTCATATACATTTTCTAGATTGGCCCAAATAACTGATCTATGAAAACTTCAGCTCGATCGGACTTGATTTAAGGGTGCCTTCAAGGCCGTGCGAACGGGGGGGGGGGGGTTTAGGGGTTTAACCCCCCCCCCCCCCCATGAAGATTTTTTCCAAGTAAATTTTTCGAAGAATGAGGAACTACATCGCCGGTGTCATCAAAGGGCGCTAGAAATCGAGATTCGGGAACGTAAGTGGAGATGGATTGGGCACACGCTGCGAAGAGATGAAAACGAGATTTGCAGAGAGGCGCTAGATTGGAATCCAGAAGGTCATCGAAGAAGAGGCAGACCCAGAAATTCGTGGCGGCGAAGCCTAGCCGCTGAAATCCGAACTGTCGACGAGAATCTTGACTGGGACCAGGTGAAGACGCTGGCTCCGGATCGTCAACAGTGGAGGTCTTTTACCACGGCCCTATGCACCGGAGGATCGGCGCGGGATCATTAAGTAAGTAAGTAAGTAAGTAAATTTTTCGAAGAAGTAAAGAGAAATCACTTCATCTTAAAAGGTGTTAAATAAGTGTTAACAAAAAGTCAGAAATTTTTCTCGCCTCCGGCGGAAATAAGTCTTGAATCACTCTAGGCATAACATTTTATTTTACGACGTTACATACATATATGCCGTTCACGAATTGAAACTAGTTTTCAAGAGAAAATTTCGATTTGCATTTCAATCAACATTTGGCATGGAAATTCTAAACTTGACACACAAAAACCCTACCTCGTCTTTACAATGGGTTTTTATTCCAGAAGTGTAACCAAACAAATTCAGAATTTGAAACATTTTAACTTCAAATTAATTCACCGAATATTAATTTTCTGCATCAACAAGTTAGGAGCCATGTATCATGACTCAGGATGGTCATCAGAATTAGCAAATTAAAATCTACAACCTAGTATTCTCTGCTTTTTTACTTAAAATTTTGATTTACAGAAAAATGTGCTGATATGAAATATACTTTAACAACTCAATTTCAGTCCGAATTTTATTTAATGTGTTTTTTGCTCTTCTTAGTGCTCAACATCACATTCAAAAACGTTTTGATAAATTACACAAGGCCCCGAAATAAACATCCTTCGAGGTGCAAAGAATTTAAAAGCTTATTTTCGACCAATTTAGTGCCCTAGATCTAAAGATTCAGTTTTACTATCAGCTTTTGTTTTTTGAATAACTTTTGAAAGTATTTAAAAATCATTTTAAAAACTTCTGCATTCTGATAAAACTTTATAACAAAAACACGAGATCTAAGAATCAAGGTTTAAATCAATTTTCAACTTTCGTCAAGACTTCAAGTAATTTCAAATTCTGCGATAAAGTAATAAAGGTTTTTAATTTGTGTACCTTTCCTCATTTTTATTGAAGTTTTAAGCCAAATTGAATTTTAAATATTTTTAGAGCAAAATTTCAATAAACTGTAGGATTTAACTTTCCTAAAAATAACTTTTTATAATTTAACTTGATTATGTATCATCATCTTTGAAACATTATTCCTTAATTCAATTAAATGGGTATAGTAAACAAATTCAGAATCAGATTTTTTTCTGTAGCCGTAGATGTGTTACTTCATCAGTAATCAATGATTGATTTCGCTTAAAACTGATGCATTTTAAAGCTTATAAACTACATATCACCAAATCGCAAGGTGATAGAAAAAATTTAGAAAAAAATTCGAGTTCAGGACCAGGCTTCGGACTCTTTTCAGAGCCCAACAAGAGCGGTGTAACAATCAGCTCCGCTCTTTAAATTTTGTTGTGAGCGGAGCAAAAGTGGTCGATTGGAGCGGAGTGACTATACACACAGAGAGCGTTTTTCGTCACTCACATAACACTCAAAATTGAAATGAGCACTCTATAAGAGCGTCACCTAAAGAGTCCTCCTAAGGTGTACACAATGTGCGCCCAAGTAATTAATTGATGGTGCTGTTCGCTTTGGTTCATAGCTGCTGTTTTTCGAAAATGAATCAAAAAGATAATAACATCAAGCCGGAATTAATGAAAATAATATAATAGGTATAATACACTTTGGTAAAATATAAGTCTCTATCAAACAACAAACCAAACGAGTCACGCCTAGAACCTATCTGAATGTTCTTCACCGGGTGAAACTAAATTGCTCCCCCACGGTGGGAAAGGTAGCATAAGTGATCTGCAGTATAGTGGTGCTGATTGAACATTGAAAGTTAGTTTTTCAGTCCGCTATCTAGTGTCGAGCGAGGGTGTTATTAACAAGATTTGTTTTGGATTCATGAAATAAAATCAATACGAATACCAACACTAGCTTATACTAGTAATGCCCAAAATGTTTTCCAGAAACAAGTTGATGACGGTTTTAACGAGTTTTCTTGATCATAAAGGATAAAAAAATATCATTTATAATATTAACAAATGCTTGTTTATAAATTTTACCTTGCTTTTAAACATTTTTAATCAAAAATAGAACTATTATGGTGCATACATTTAGGGGCAAAAATTAAAATAATTGCTAAATAGTTTGAGCTACAAAATACAAACGAAATTTTACCTTCACACATTCCTCTAGGCCCTCCCACTATTTCCATTTTCATTCAAAGTTAACCATGTGATAGGGTTCCTATCCATTTGTCCAATACGGTCTTACTCTTCGAAAAGTCCTTTTTTTAAATCATAAATTTATCACCAAATTACTATAAAAATAGTACTATAACTATACATATACAAAGTGAAAAAATAGTTCTTTTACATTCAACAACCCGTTTGCTTGGAAATGCTTTTTGGTTTTATCATGAGAGCTGTTTGTTTGCAAGCCTTGGAAAAAAACAGATATTTTGGGATTTTTAAATTCCATTTTTACTAATAGAAAAATTTTTTAAATACAAACCAAATTACGTGATTTTTTAAATTATGAAGTAAATTTTTTTCAAGATTTTTAAGTCTTTTGGCATCAAAATTAAAATTTCGATTTTTTCTGTTTTCTCTGGTCCCCCCCTAGGAGATTTTTGAGGGCAGCAAACCATAAATTTGAGCGCTGTGAGGCACCCCAAAATAAGACCGAATGAGTTGAAATTTCGCAAGGTTAGTTTTTTGGGCCAATCCACAAAATGTTTATGAGCAGTTTTCGAAATTCGACTTGACCCATTTGGCTGCCATCCTAACGCAAATACATATGCTAGATTTGTGAAGCAACTAACATTATAGATTTAATCTTGAGTAGAAAAAATGTCTTTAGAGAATTTGAAAATCGGAAAAAAGATAAGATGGCTCGGCTGAAGAGAGAAATATATTTCTTATTTTGAACAAAATTTAAATTTTTTTCATACAAACCTGCATATATAACTTTACTCTTGTAATCGTTACTTTAAAATTCTGCAACGAATTTGTTGAGACCTACGGGTTTTAGTAATTCGAAAATGACTTCTTATGAACTCAGTGCAACGTAGATGCCTACCAATTTTATTAAAACTTTCTCAAAAATTACCCAAGTTTTTATCAATTTTATCCTGAATTTTTCATTAATTCAACAAGATGGATAGATAACACAAAGATTAAAACCAAAATGCAAAACTTTATTTATGATTATAAGGTAAAAACTACCAACTTAAGGTATTGCGTAATGTTTATAAGTCTTTTTTGTTTTCAAAATTTTGCTTATTTTGTTATTCGAAAGATTTTTATTTTTATCTTTGAGATCAAATTTTCATTTTGCTTGAAACTCGATGTTATTTTTCGTTGTGTTGAATTTTATATATAGATTCAAATATTTTCGAACAACCCTTATGGAAAAAAAGAATTTTGTGATTTTCAGCGAGTTGTGAAATTCTTAAACATTCCATATGATTCCCCCAGAGATATGAAAAAATAGCAGTGCAGTGTTTTATGCAATTTCTAAGTCATATGGCATCAAATAATCATCAAAATGAACGTACAAGTTTTTTTTTTATTTGATAATGAAATTTTCCCCATTCATCTATTGTCATAATAATGTAGATATATGAAATTGAGTAAATTTACATTACATAAATTCATGAAACCATTGAAATTTGAACCTCGGCACCAACCACTTGCACGCTTTGCTTTCAAAGCGCTGCCTAAAGTATTCCATTAATGAACGTCTTTTTTTGGTACGCACATGATTGGAAGGACGGTTTCCTAAAACACACTTCATTTCACTAAGAGCGCGCTCTAAGAGCTACACTGACGGAGCACACATCACTCATGCAAGTGAGTGTCGAAGATTTATTTTTCGGGAAGCTGAGCAGAGTGTGTGCGGTTTAGCGCTCACAAGAGTGTGGGTTCCACTCCTCTTTGTGAAGCTTTGCTCTTGCACTTATGAGTGACACCTCAGGAGCCGTCCGAAGCCTGTTCAGGACGCATAAATCTACCAAATCAATCATTCAATCATAGGCATCAAAATGCTGTTCCTTGAAGTTGTCACTTTAATTTTTTTTTTAGAATGATTGGACGAGTTTTATAAAAAAAATCCTTCTATAATTTTAAGAAATTTATCTTCTTTTCTTCATATTTTGATGTAATTTTCACATAAATTTAACGAATTCTGAAAAAAATTAAAAATTTAAATTTTGCGAAATATTTTTCATAAGTTTCCCTTTGTTTTTCTAATCTGAATTTTCGTGTTCTTAACACATAATTTAGTTTCGAAAGCAGTGGTTTGAAACTAAACTTTTAAATAAGAAAAATATAGTTTCTATCTCCTGTTCTTTTCAGGACCCAATATTGCAATTGATTGCGACAAAATATTCAGATCTTCAAATTTTAAACTTCGATTGAAAATTTTTAAAAGTTTATCTAATTTTAATTATATTAAATAATGTTTTTTAATCGATCATAAATTTTAATTCATCTTATCTATAATTGATTTGATTCGAAGTACCAACTTTAAAGTAAAATTTTAATGCGAAATTTTAACTTAATTTGTATTATCTTTGTGGTTTGAATATTTACAAAAAAAACTTGAAATTCATTATTTTTATTTTATCAGTTTCTTATTGATCATTTCTCAATCTGTAATTTGTTAGTATAACTGAACATGTTGAATTCTAAATATATGTAAAAAGTTTTTATTTTGAACTTCAGAACTTTTTTTGCCTTTTGTTTGAATTACTAAATGAATTTAATATAGAAAAGGGATTTATCTTTGGCTTTGATCAAAATTAAATATTTTCTTCTTTTCATCCTCAATTCAATTATCTACTATCGAAGTTCAAAATGTTTTTTCCTAATCAAGAATTCACATTGCTGATCGGGATATTTTTTTCCCAAATTCAAGATACCTACTACAGTGGATTTTTTAAAGCAATACTTCCATTAAAAATAAAGAAAAGAAGTGTGAAATAAGATGAATTATCAATAACAATCATTATAATTTTTTTTAACAATTTTTTATCCTGGTTAATTTTTAACATGATCTGACATTTATAGAAAATTTGAATTTATTATATTTTGAGCTTGTGTGATATTTATAAGTAAGAAAATAGTTCAGAAATCAATTTACCTATTTCTTTTGTATTTTTGGTATTGTTGTAATTTTCGGCTAAATTTGAATTTCGAAAACCCTCATGCAAATTGACTTTGAAATGCTTGAAACGTCGAGATCTGGTGTCATCTCACCAGATCTCGACGTTTCATGAATTTTAAAGTGATTTAGCATCAGAATTGATATTTCGATTTTCGAATTTCTTCTGGTCTCCCCTTTCGTTATTTAAAGCTATTTTTACAAATAAAAATTTAGTTTTCAAGTTAACACCACATTTTTAAGTTTTTTGCGTTTTAAAGTCAATTGCGATTTTCCTTTGCCCCCCCCCCCCTTTAGTGATTTTTGAGGGCAAAAAAACCAAAACTTTGAGCGCTTTGAGGCACCAAGCTGGCAATCAAGCTGAAATTTTGCACAAATCAGTTTTTCGGACCAATGTACAAAATGTGTTTGCTACCACCCAAATAAACAGATTCCATAACAGTTAATCAGAACGTACCGTAAAACGAGGTAACTTTGATCACCGGAGTAACATCAATAAATATTTCCACATTATCATCAATAACTTAGTCTATAGTTTGAATTTTTGAAAACTTTTTTCAACGTTTCAAACCTAATAATTGAGTATCAAATAGACAAAATTTGGTGTGTATTTGAAATTGTTTTCTGTTAGTAAAAGTGCAACTTCAAAATCTTAAAATATCTTTTTTTCCAAAGCTCGCCAGCAAACAGCTCTCCGGATGATATCAAAAAGTATTTAGAAGCAAACGGGTGGTTGAGTGTTAAAAAACAACTTTTATTCTTTGTATATTTAAAGTTAAAGTGCTATTTTTATCGTCAGGTAATGATAATTTTTTGATATTTAAAAAGTAAGAACATTTTCCAAGGAGATCTAAGTAAGCATCGTTTGCTTGAAGATGTGTTTGACAGCCGCTCCCGAAAATTTTCAAAATCTTTATGGAATTTAGGAGGAAAAAATCAAAATCACAGTTTGAAGGATCAAGAGGTTCAGTGAAAGTTATAGAAAATTAAAAACTGAGAAAACCCGGAAGGTTTATCAGTCATATCGACAGATGGTTACCTGTGATATTAACGTCAGCTTTCGGAAGTTTCGGGTGAGATCAATCCATTTTTGTTTTTCATTATGATTTCAACTTTACAAACTGAACATAATCATATCTAACATAAACATATGGAGCGTTTGGTAGGGAACTCCACGCTTTATTCCTTCCTTGTTCCTGTATCTTTTGCGTTTTACATCTCATGGTTGGCCTGGCCGTAGTAGTATCTGCAATGCATGTTCTATGTATCAGATACTATGTTGAAAAGAAAAATGAAGAACGAAAGTTTTTAATTTTCCAGGATGCATACAAGTATTGACCATGTTGGTGTTAGAAGAAGAAGAAGAAGAAGAAGAAGAAGAAGAAGAAGAAGAAGAAGAAGAAGAAGAAGAAGAAGAAAAAGTAAGAACATTTTCCAAGAGTAAGCCCTTATTGGACAAATGGATAGAAATCCTTTCAAATCATTTACTGTGAAGAAAAAAAAATTAATAGAAATAATGGGAGGAGAGGCTAGGGGAATGTGTGGAGGTTAAATTTCATTTGTATTTTGAAGCTAAAACTATTTATCAATTATAATAATTGATGTATGCAGCATCATTGTTTTTTTTCGATTAGAAATGTTAAAAAAAAAACGTTTAAAAGCAAAGTAAAATTGATAAATTAGAATTAGTAAACAATTATGAAGGTGTTTTGTATTTTTTTTTTTTATCAAGAAAAGTATCAATTCCTGAACAGCGAAGAAATCGATTTTTAAATCAAATTCAAAGTAGTCCAATAAATTTCTGCAACCATGTTTTATGTTCATAGGAGTCCAGTACTGGATTTTAAAATATGAAACATGCCATATTCCCTTTAATAGGAAAAATAATCAAAAAATATAGGAAAAAGTGATCGATATCACCCCTGATTACGGCACTGGAAACATCTGTGCTAATTTTTGTTCCTACAAACAACTGCTTGCGCGATAAATTGCTAAACACCATGAAAACTGGATTTCGCAAAGCTATTGAATATGCAATATAAGGATAGTAATACCAGTAATATCGAAACCGAAAACACGACATTAAAACGTTATTAGCTTATTTGTTTGCTCCGTTTTTGTTTGATAATTATCGTTGCAATTATTTCTTCACCAAACTTTGGTACTAGCGAATAGCCCTAGCTCACATCTTCAAACATCTATTCGTTTCTTCTACCCAAAGCGCTCTAGCTTTGATCTGTCCACCTAGTAGATTCATCATCTTTCATATAATTCTACTTAGTTTCTATAAATTTGCCGAAAATGCCAACTCAGATTAAAATTAACTAGCGAATAGACAAACTCTACCAAAATCATTCAGTCAAGGAAAATGCTGATACATGTTTTTTTTCTAGTGACTGGTGATAAATCGCTAATCGCTACTTAGTCAGCTACTTTTTTGTTGACAATTTCATTTTCTCACGGTATTTCTGGTGAAATAACAAAAATACAGGTTCACTTATTCAAACAAGATTGTTGATAAATGTTATATTCCATGAGGTTATGGGTTTTTTCAGCCGTAAGCTATCCAAAAATCAAAGCAAATCTATATCTATATACCTACCTATATAAAAAGTAATTTCCGTTTGTTTGTTCGTTTGTATGTTTGTCTTCAATAGGCTCAGCCGCCTTAAGAGCTAGAGAGCTGAAATTTGGCATGAGTGCTCATTAGGACCAGGAATGATGAAAAATGTTTTTAGATTTTCGGATGACCCCTTTTGAAGGGGGTCGTCCATACAACAACGGTTTTATTTCCACGAGCCAAAAGTGATGGCACCCATTTTGCGAACCGATTCTCGTTTCCGTTCGTTTTGTTGGCGGGATTATTTTCACCATCACCATGGGCCGGGTATTAGAAACGACCATCCAGAGCTTACATATACTGGATAGCAAATCAAAGCTTGCTGAGCATTAAAAATTTGGAAGTGAAAATTTAGGCGGGTGTTTTTGTACCTTCTACTGTTCAAAGCACGTGATACCGGTACGAGATATTTGGATACAATTATAAGCCTACATTTTGATTGAAAACTACAACTAGCCTGTTAGGAATATATTGACTAGAATAGTAGTGGCTTTCAAAGTGCTCTTTACCGCCGCTTGGAGGCTTTGAGGGTCAACCATTTTTATATTTTTGGAATTCCTCATAGAGAAAGAAATTTTTTTTAGATTCACAGTTATAAGCTCAAGGCTGCGATTTTAATAGGGGATTAGATAATTTATTAGATAATAAAATTCGAGGTTTTGAGTTTTATACAATTCGATTTCACTGACCAATCTCTAACTTTTGAGTTATCATTGATGACCAATGTGGTCGATTCTACCATCCATTAATGGGATGTTTGTGCCCATGAAATAAAAAGCAGAACTCGAAAAAAAACCTTTTTCATAATAAAAAAAATTGTGTTTTCGAGATGATTTGTTTTCGATAACTACAAAAAGCTTTTAATAGAACTTTCAACATTTAAGATAAACTGATAATAAAACAGTGCGAAATTGAAAAGCGAAAAAATTCACACATGCAATTGAAAACATGCAAAGTGAGTTTTCAACATGCTTCAACAAAGTTCGGAGGTTTTTTAAGAAATTTCTAAGTAAATGAAGCTTAAACATACCATTTTACAGGGACATCATCCATATTGGAAAGTGGGATAATCTTCAACAGATATTTTCATTAGATAGGGGATGGAAAAGATAAAAAAAAGCAGTTCAATCTTTTGAAGATAAAACTATTAGGCCAAAACTATTCAATCTTCCTAAGGAATGATGGTTGTAAAAAATGTTTTTCATGAAAAGATGAATTAGCATACCAGGATTTTTTTTGAATTTCCATTAATTGAAATCTGAAAACTATAAATTTTTCGATAAAATGAAAACGATGAACAGTGAATATTCTCTATAAAAAACTTAAAAAGCCTAACAAAACTAACATGGCCAAACTTGGACCAAATTTCTTATAATGATGAATATAAAACTTCCAAAATTTCGAAAAGTCAAACGATTCATTTTGAATTACATTTTATGAGAACCCGAGCAAGGCCGGGTAAAATCAGCTAGTAATAAATAAACAAACAAATGTAGCGGACAAATATCAAATCATTATTTTTCATTTGCACCTGGCGGTTTAAAAAATATTCAAAAAATCTAAACAGTCGGATACATCAAGTTGATGTTATATCAAGTAACATTTGCAACTCAAGTTATGTGCAGGTGTTTGATATAATATCGCTTTACTTTTTTATTGCTGTATACATTTAAGACATTCCTATGTAAAGAATGAACTCTTACTTTTCCTTTAACCTTTCATACCGCTATTTCCATAAAAAGGAATTCTAAAACATTTGCAAGGTTTTCAAAAAACAAATTCTCTTTAGTCGTTATACAGACAGCTCAATTAGTAGCAAGCATTTAAAGAAATTAGAGAGATTAAGAAAAAATCACATTATTTAACAGGTCGTCTACCATTGTAGTTATCAATATGAAATATACTATCTATTTTTCCTAATACAATAGAAAACCATTGGAAAACCCGAAAAAAGGTTCAAAAACAAGACACCTTCGGTCATGATGCTCCATTTTTAAACCTGATATCATTTTTTCTCAATACTGACTAAACAAGTAATGTGCAGTTTTCATAAGGGCATCATTAAGAACCTATATTGAGCATTTCCAATTTTTTTGTTAGATTTAGGTAAATAAGCTTCCAACTACTTTAATGCTGAGAAATGTACTAATGAGGAAAAAGTTTGACATATTCATAACATATTTATTGTTTATTTTATTCAATAAAAATCCCTCATATTAGTTCATGGTATCTTTTTATTTAAAATAAAAATTTTAATTAAGTTTTTGACGTTTTATCAAGAAACTCAACTTTTTACTGGCTCTTTAGATCCAATTATAAGTAAAGGCCTAGTGCTAAAACAGGAACAGTAGGTTCAAAGTAGGAAATTTTGATCATCCATGTCTTCGTAAATCTATCAAAAAACGGTAAAACCAAGGATAAAAAGTCTTTACGTTACTTTAATCATACTAATTCATAGTGATAATGAAATCAAAACTAGAATATCGGAATAAAACTTGAAATATAACAACTCAAGGGGCTCCGTGAAATAATACATAGAATAGTGTTTCAAAAGTTAAGAGGGCTACCTAGAGTAAGCAGTGAAGGAGTTCTCCCGCATTTTTTGTGCTGAGAATATTCAAATCTTAGTATTTAATTTCAAAATTTTCAACTCAAAATCAGGACAAGAATAATGTAAACCAAATGATGTCATTTTTCGAAACAAAAACAAAAATAAGAAGAAAATGAAGAAAATCACCTTAAATTTTTATTTTTTTTTTATTAAACATGTCAGTCGGGATATTCAGTACAGAATACGTAGAATAAAGAAAAACTTCTCCTCATTTTCATGACATACAAACGTCTTGCACAATAATAATGTTCATTAAAACGTTACCTTTCCAAGTAATGGTTATTGCACTAAAATAGCAGCTAATTTCGCCAAAACTGGGGCACAGTGCTAAAAGTGAACAGAGGAGCTCTAAAGCTATTGTTGAATGCCATTTTGACAATTCGTTTAATCTTATGGTTTCTCGGGTTAAACTTTTACATTTTTACCAGAAATTTTATAAATGTATAGTTTATATTCCGTTTACTTAAAAAAACATAAAGTTTATATGATAAACATTCAAGAATTTTATCTAGGCAATATCCACGGTATTACTGGGTATTATTAATAATTTTCACTTTGCAATCATTATTATTGAAATTTCCTTTGGTTTATAAATACAAAACCCTTTTTCCTTCTCTTTTTATGAAAATAAAATCTGTAAAAAAAACTATTGTTCCATTAATGGAACCAATCGACAGTACTGAGTTTCTTCAATGAACTTTCATCCCCATTTCTGTCATAGATTTGAAATTCGAATTGAAACATTTTCAATTGATTTATCCTAAATTTTATCCTGAACTCAGCATATCATTTTCCAAATTATTTTTTTCGAATTATTTTTATAAAAAAAAAAGATCTCTTAGTTGAGTTGCTAATATCATTGAGTGATTCTCTTAACATGAGTATTTCCATGTTTCAATCTTATATTTTTCCAGATTCAATTAATTGAGATTTGCAAGTCTTGTGTTGTTACTGAAGTTCAGTTTTACGGTTTTTCTGAATTTTGAGTACTCCAGTATTATTTGAGACTCTAAACTCATTTGGATTCCATATTTGACTTTTTTCAATGATAACTGATTATGTGTTTCAAACATTTAATCTCCGATCTGATTTTTTTTTCAATCGATCATTTTTGCACATATACCCCTTCGTCTTTAAAGGCGTCTAATTAAACTTTTGTCACATTTAGAATAACAATTCGATAACAATTTTTTTATCTGATGAGAATCATATTCACAAACATCTCATGAAAACAGTTTTGTTTGTGTTTGAAAGATATTAAATTAAAATCACATTTGATGCAATTCCTGCTTTGGCTCTGACTGTTACATTGAATCTTTTTTTAAATTAATTTTGTATTTTGTTTCTCAAAACTTGATTTGAAATTATAATTTGGATTTGAGACACTGAGTTGTGGTTCTGAATATAACCTGATTTTCAGTTTTTAAGTCTTAAACTCATATATCTGCATCTTCTTGGAGTTTAAATATAATTATTTTATTGAATTTTTGAAAAAGTCTATTTTTTATGTTTCAAATCTTCCTGATACTTCCCAATTTTTATTAGGTACCTATTTCTCGATGGAGCAGCACAAACCAGAAGATCAATGTTGAAATGAAAAACATATAAAATATCTATTCGGTCATTTTTCTAAATCAGAGACTTAAAGTTGGTGATAAGAGTATTTAAAAAACAAAGGAGCAAATTAAATTTTGCATATATAAATCAAAACTATCATTTTTGAGAAATTACTAAACTTTTTCACAATGATTGCACGTGAATAATTAACAATTTTTATTTGAAGATACCAGAAACTCTTCTTCTACGCAGACAAATTGGCTAATTGGAGACAGTATACTGAACTCATCTCCGGTCCCTTTACACGTTTAATATTTTTTGTATTATCATTTGAAAAAAATCGAATCAAAGGAGCTATAAATTTTTATGCAAATCAAACTGCCTTAAAAATAAGATCATTCGTTAAATAATGTCAAATCTACACTACTAGAGCTGATTTGATTTTAACGCGTCTGGTCTTAATGAGCTGTTTGAAAAAATAAAGATATATAGAGAATCTGGATGTGTGGAACTTTGTCCGATCGCTTTGAAGGCTCATAAGTAAACATGACTTAAACTTACTCAAATTTACAATAACTAAGCAATCTGCAATTGACTATAACACTGTCAGTGTAAATCTGTACGTTTAATTGATTAAAATTCTGTCAAAATTATAAGTCAATATGAATAAACAAATATAAAACTATAAAACAAAAATAATTAAGCTATTTCTTCACCAAAATTCCTATATTACTTGATAAACTTTTAATGCTTCTTTTTTTTTTTGCATACTGGCAGAGTTTACACAGCACTTACAAACCTTCATTTTCTTCTATTTTCAGGTAAACAATCGCCATGAAACAACTCTCATTATAATGGTATGACCAGAAAAACGAATGATATTTGGGCAATATTCACAGTTATGAATTTATCGAGGGACGAACCAGACAGACAAAAAAGAAAAAAGAACGATACGAAAACTTTCCACAGAATTAATAATCCTATTCAGCACAGTCAAGAAACTTCAAAAGTGTATCACAGACTACACTTATTTCGAAAAAATCCAACCTTGTTAAGAACGTTAAGTTTTGTCGTAGTTTTAAATTCGAATAATTTGAAAATTTTCAATGATTTTTCTTCCACACTTTGTAGAACTGTAGAACAGCTAAAAATATTTGTGAGACAAAAGCCTTGGGAGAAGAAAAAAACTCGTGGTTATATTCTACATTTTTTTTTTTAAATTTGTATTACTTTTTTCGCACACTCCAAACAAATAAACGCAAGAAACAACTGTTATGAATTGATGTCATTGCCCTCGTTTACGTGGTTTACCAGGGAAACAAATCGCCTAACATCATAAATCAAAACCAGAAACAACACACACATCACACACGGTCGGGGTAAGCCACCTACTGGGGAAACCGGGGAGAAAAGTTGACAAATTGACTGGAATCTTAGTTTAGTTATCTCGTTCCAAACCAGGCAGTAGAGATCCCTCCCGATGATGCTCACTCGCACTGGTTTTGTGCGTTGTTGATGGAAGGTTTTGCACAAGTCAGTCAATTCGCCAAAATGATGATGATTCCCATAGACGTGTGAGTTTGGGGTGTCACTCAATCAGAGCCTAGAGGCCATCATGACAGCTGTGTTGATTTATTACCAATCCAATCCAGCATCATCAGCAGCATGTATGAATGAACGTAAACATTGCCAATTTATTAGCTGTTAAAATGGCATCAGTACATTGACCGCAATTGGTTTTCTCTCGGGTACTTTACAGTTGATTTGATTGATTTCCCACTGGTGAAGTCCTATGTGATTTAACAAAGTTAATCAGTAATAAATGTTTATATGAAAAGGATTTAAATTATAAATCTTCATTAAATTTTTCTTTATGAAAAAAAAACATACAGCGAGAAGTCAGAATTTAGAAATAAAATTTATTTAAATTACTTATTTGACTCTTAATTTTTTTTAAACGGTCGCCATAGAATGAGAACAGTCACATCATTCGAAGATGAATAGGTCACAAAAGTTTTGATCAAAATTATTTTAATATACAAAACATACAATATTTTTAACAAATGAAAATTGGAAAAATTAAATTAAACATAGAAGCTGACTGCAATAACGTCCCTTGTAAACTCCAGACTGGATTTATACTATTCATCAGCTGTAGATTTTTTACTTACCCATATGAAGTTCAAATTCAAACCCAAACATGAACTCCCACACTTGGTTGTACTCACACGAACTTAGGCAACCATTTCGTAAATCCCAGAACACCGGTTTTTTTTTTCAAACACATTATGCTTTCCCACGTTTTCAAATAACGAACCGTACAGGAGCAAAAAAATGCGGTCGATCTAAGCAAATACAGTGTCATATGCAAGTTCGAGTTTCAAATTGCTCGATTAAAAATTTTCATGCATATTTTGTTTTTCGAGAAACTTAATTTCAACTTGTCAAAACTTTCAGAAATTAATTTGTCGGAACTAAATACAACGAAAACTGGTGTAAAATTTACTTGATTCACTATTGGAAAATTTCAATAGGTTTGTTTAGTCTTTTCAAACAACATCCAGCTTAAAGCTTAAAGGGGATATTCTGGATTCCTATTGAAACTCTGGAATTGGACTGTATATGCAAAGTAGAGAAATTCAATTGCCAAACCAACAAAAGCAAGAAGAGAAGCAAATTGTCGATCGAACGGGGAAAAACTAATTGGGAAAGCAGTCGGATTTTGAATCAAGACATTGCTACATAGGAGGAAGGAAGCTAGTTCACGGAATCTTCAAACACGCTTCCGGAAAAGGATGATGGTGGCAAACAAATTTCACAACACGTGAAACCTTTTACCTGCTAAACTGCGCTCGCAGGCAAACTTAACTGAATGGTAAAGCTCCACGCTTGTATGTTTCTATTTTGGAATATCTTTGGAAGACGGCGAGAAATGGGATGCACGGATTAAAGTTAAGGTGTTTCGAATGAAAGAGGTATGAATAAAATCAGTTGAACTGTTTGATTTTAATATGAATGAAAGTTTAAAAATAATAGTTGTGTAATTTTATGCATTGAAAAATGATTGATTTTATAAAACTGAAGAAAAAGAGGTACCTATGAATAAAATCAATTGAACTGTTCCATAATAATATGAATAAGAGTTGAAAAATAATATTTGTATAATTTTATACATTTGATAATGATGGGTATTATTGAGGAATACCTACTTTTTCAGATAAAACCAGCATACAAATGATGGATTTTGAAAACATATCGTGGGATTTGGGAATTAAATCACTAAACAAAAACAAAAAAAAAAAACAAATCAAATATTCTACCTACTTTACATATAAAAAAGTGAAACGCTAAATTCTGCATTTTATGAGAAGAATTTGAGATCAACAAAAACTTTAAAGTTTCAACAGAAAAATTTCAGATATTTATAATTAAACACGGTATAGCTTGCAATGTTCGTTGCCACGTAGCAAATATGACACCCCACTAAAATTTAAATGTTCTGGATCAAACTACACTCTCATTGCCCAAGCGAAATGAAAATTTATAAATTGAAATGTAAAAAAATTTAATGTTCAAAGTTGCGGATTTCATTGAAGAATTTTCAACCGAATTGAAATATTGATCAATATTGAAAAAAGTTTCGAATTTTTATTTTAGAAACAGTTTGAAAATTTAGGGTTCAAAATTTGATTTAGTTTTCAAATTTTTTGGATCATTAACGCTTTTCGTCCAAGTTCAGGGTAGCCACACGAAAAGTTTTTTTTTCAAAATAACAGATTTCAAATATTTAATCAGATTTTACTTTTAGATGATTCAACTGATCAACCCTCATCTGCTCCTGAAATTTTTACCCGCTACAGTCCCTGAAATGTCAATTTTACACTCCTGGCTAGAACCGCTATATCTCTTTTGTTTCTCAATCGATTTTAACAAAAAATATAGTTTTGGAAACCTTGTATTGTAACTCAAATATAATTAGCAGTCAATATTCATCTACAAAACTTCAGTTTTACGTTATTCAAAGTCTAAGAAAAAAAAACAAAGTCTAAGTAAAAAAGACTGTCGATCAGCTACGAAATGCTCAAAAAAATTTCACTCAGTGTCCCAAAATGCTGAAGTTAGGAGCTATACGTTGCAAACAAGGATAGTTTTTTTAAAGATGAGGACCACAAAAAATGTAAAATAGTGGTGTGAAAAATGTGTTTCAAAATTGTTTAGGTCACAACAGATAAATTTTTAAAAGAGGATTGACAAGTTGACGTGATTTGGCAGGTTTTTGCATTTTTAAATAGTCAAAATACCAAACACAGAATTGACGTTTTTCAAAGGTAGCTGTTGTTCTTTTGTCTTTTTGTAAATTTACAATTTCTCAGATTTTCTAAGACTTAAATTAAACTTTGCACTGGATTTTGAGAACGTTAACGCAAGATTTTTGCCACAAATTTCTATTCACCGGAAAGCCAATCTTATACCGATTCCAGTGGTGTAATTACGTAAGCACTGCGATACTTTTCAAAAATATGGTAAAAAAAACCAAACAATAAAAGTTTTATGATAAATTTTTGGTTCTTAACCTAAAGGTTGGTTTGAACGTTAATATTTTTCAAAATTATTATTTTTTGAAAGGAAATTATAAGAAACAGTTTCAATTCGAATTCGTTCAGAACTAAAATTTAGGATAAAGTTGAAGAAATAAACTACGATACCTTGAAAACATAACATAAAAAAAATAAAATTTATAACTATAATTTCTATCAAATTTGAACATAAATCGCAGTTCACCGTAGTTAAGAAGTTATTCAGGAAGAACATTTCAACAGAGAAATATGGTGAAAAAAATACTAAAAAATCGATATTATCAGCGAGGCATAATTGTTTCTTTCATAAAATAGATCTGCATAAATTTTTGAATAGCATCATTTAAATCTACCAAAGTGATGGATAACCTGAATCTGGCGGTAATTTAAAAATTGACAAAACATTTATTGTTTTTGACTAACAATTTGTCTTTGGGTATATTTTAAACTAAGGTTGCCAGATTGCCCAGTTTTATCCGGGTTTGCCAGGATATTTAACACAAAAATTGACAAAAGTCCAGCCCGGCCCGGTTGCCCGGATTTCAGTTTAAAATGCCCGGATTTTACCTGAATTTATTCCCATTATTTGGCAAAATAAACACACAAAAAACAAATTGTGTTGTAATTTTTTTTTATTTATGCGTCGCAAACCTAATTGTTTGAACAAGTTTTATAAAAATAACTATGAGAAATTTTTGAAAGCGTAACATATGATTTAAACACTGCTGATAAATTAAACATATTTTTCATGTTTTTTTCCTTGATTTGTGTTGAGTAGTTCCTAGATTTGAACCGAATTTGCCCGGATATTGCCCGGATTTTAATCGAAATTCGGAATCAAATGCTAGGATTTTGCCAGGTTTTTAAATGAAAATAGCCCGGATTTTCCGGCCCGAGTCCATGCTGAGAAAATTCTGGCAACCTTATTTTAAACTATTTGAACATCAAAACTGATATTTTTTAATATGTTGGTAACAGAATGTTAACATAATGTAATTGAAAAATAGATGTTTAAAAAAGATTTCAAACATAAATTTCAATCTTTTTGTTTCATTTGTGTGGAAAGCTCTTACCTGAAAAAGATTGCTTTAAAAAAGCAATCCCTGTTTTCTTTTACTTAAAGTTAAAACATTGCAAGTATGATTCATCATATCTTCATCGAAGTTATTTTTGAAATATTGGACAATGTTAATTATTTTTGTCAGCTTGACTACATAAGCATTTTTCTATCTGTTTGAAAAAAAATGCAATGCATTTAAATGCTAAAAATATATTGTTTTTATAAGGATTACCAAACCCAGCTAACATGAAATCGTAATAGAAATGATAATCCAAATCGAATATTAAGACATTTTCAATAACTATCGTATTGAGAGATTTTTTTCATTCATTTACGACAAGCTTTGCCCAAAAAAATTGAATCAGACAGCAGTTTAGTCAATTCGGAAATATGTCTTCAAAAAGTTGAGAATATGCTGATTCGACATTTACGATTTGAGTGAACTGATTTACGATAAATAGGCGGTCCTTCAATTGACACTCTCTCCGGTCTCTTCCTTTGACCGGTTCGTGAAAAGAAAATCTCACCTATAGATCTATAGCGTGAACCATATCAACTGATGAGTTGGTATCGTGGTATGATACCAGTCTGCGAACTTGGAGGACTGGAGTTCAAATCTCGGTAGAGGAATTTTTTTTTCGTTCATTTTGCGTTTTGTTGGAAAATCGAATTGTTTGAATCTTGTCATTGTAGATATATCGCCTCCACTTTTGTAGCTATATGCTATTTTGGTAAGTTTAATACAATCCAGGGCCGGATTAAGCCATCGGGGGGCCCGGGGCAATTTTTCTCGGGGGGGCCTATGATTTGATTTTTTTTTTTCAAATGCTATCCCAGAGAATACAAAAAAAAATCAAACGTGTAAAAGAACTGGAGATGAGTTCAGTATACTTTTATCAAATAGCCATGTTGTCTGCCCAGGAGATAGTTTTTGGTACCTTCAAATAAAAATTGTTAATTAATCACGTGCAAACATCGTGGAAGAGTTTAGAAATAAAAAAAATAAATGAATGCTCTTATATGAGCTGACAAATGCCAAATTTATTTCTCATTTTTGTTTCATCTGGAAATATTTAACTCATTACAATTGGGAAGTATAATGAAGATTTAAAACAAAGATGACAAAATTCAAAAAAATAAACAAAATCAATAGACTCAAATTCCATAGAAATACAGATATAAGAGTTTTAGACTTCAAGAACAAAAATCAGGTTATATTCCGAACCACAATTCAGTGTCTCAAATCTAAATCATAATTTCAAATGAATTGAAAAAAGGAATAACCTTAAACAAAGATCCTGAGTTCTCAAAATTCAGAAAAACCATGAAACTGAATTCAGTATCTGAAGAAACAACACAAAACTTGAAAATCTTAATGAGTTGAATCTGGAGAAAGATAAGATTAAAAACATAGAAATATTCATGTTAAGAAAATCAATCAATGGTATTGGCAACTCAACTTGTAGATCGTTTTTATAATAATTTGAGAATGATCATTTGGAAAATGATACACTGAATTCAGGATATTTACTTCAGTTGCTGATAAATTTTTGGGTAAAACCAGTTGAAAATGTTCCTACACGAGTTTAAGGCAGATTTGGGATGGAAATTCAATAAAGAAACTCCTTACTGTATATCGGACCAACTTAAGCAACTACAGGTTTTTTGAGCATTTATTTTCAAAAATAGGAAGGGAAGACGGTTTAGAATTTATAAACCAACGGAAAGTTCAATAACAATTATTGAAAAGTGAAAATTTATAATAAAACCCGGTATTAACCGGATACTGCCCGGGTAAAATTCTGAAATGTTTATCATAAAGCTTCTCTGTTCTCTCTTAGCACTGTGAGCTAACATGTTTCGATAAAATAAATGAAAATTGGAGATGTTTTGCCTCATATTCTTCTTTATTTTTTCGAATTTTACAATATTTTTGTCCAGATTTTGAGTTGAACATTTTGAAATTCAATACCTAAATTTTTATAATCTCAGCAAATGCGGGAGAACTTCTTCACTACTTACTCTAGGGAGGCCCCTTAACTTGAAAACTTTTCTAGATATTATTTCACGGAGGCCCCATTAGTGTTATATTTCAAGTTTTCTTTCCATAGATTTGTAGAAATTGAAGTAGTATGAATTAAGTAATGTCAAACTTTTTTTTCTCTCGGGGGGCCCCCCTGAGCCAGGGGGGCCGGGGCAATTGCCCCTTTTGCCCCCCCCCCCTTAATCCGGCCTTGATACAATCTTTTTATCTGGTATATTTGTTTGAATAATTCAATGGAATGGTTCCTGCGTTATACCTTCATAAATGTTTGCTGGGAATAATTTCATAATATAGGATCATTATTCATTTTCCTTATTTATTTGAAAATCGGTTTAAGAAGAAACATGTACCAAAATCTGGTATATTAGCCTAAAATTGCCTACAGTTCTCGCGCACGTATCCGGGCCGGGCAAAATCGAACTGGTTTATTTAAAACCCAGCAAAATTCGGGCATTCAGTTTAAAACCCTGGCAATATCCGTGAAAATTTGACAAAATCCAGGAACTATTCAACAAAAATCAAGAAGAAAAACATTTGAATCAATATTTTTTTCATCGGAAATCATGATCAGATTTTGAATCGTATTTCAGGCTTATAAAAATTCATTATGTTCAATAAATCTAGCTTGAAAAATTTCATTAAGGCCAGAACAAATTTCAATTTTTTTTTTTGTCACAAGAAGTTACATGTTATTAGGTTTCAGTAAAAATCAATTCCTTTGCTTTTTTTTTAATTTGCTACAAGAACTCTAATTCTACCTATTTTTTGTCATTTTTAGCTGCATTGTGCAAATAAACTGACGTTGTTTTAATTTGAAAATCGGACTTACAATCAGAATTATAAGACTAGGCGCTCTTGCAATGTTTTCATTTTCATATTCGTAAAAATAGGACCTAAATGTAAAAAAATGAGTATAAGATTCGAAAATCATGAACCAAATTTCGAAGGAAAAAAGAAAACCATGCGTTAAAGCGAAAAACAACGAATAATCGAAAAACAATATGCATCATTTAGAACTTTTGTTTCGCAAACTATGGACAGTAGAAAAATCATCGGCAGAGAAATGACACTATTTGAATCAAAAGTGCAGCGGTGCAGTTAAATGAAAATTTATTATATTTGATGAAGTCTAGCAAATTGATTTCTATCGATAAATAGCAAAATAATTTTTCAATTTTCAATAAAATATTTTCCTCATGTTCTGTCTTTTTTTAAGATGCAATATTTTTTGGATTTTGAAAAATGATGGGGAACCGTGGGACACTAAATCCAAATTAACCAAATGTTTGCAATGTTTATGAGTTGGCCCAAAACTATAATTTCAAAATTCATTTGGATATTTTAAAGCAATTTCAGATGATGAAATAAAAAAGAGTGTTGTGTATGATCGAATTGTTCTTAAAACCAGGCTCGCGAATGTTTTGGCAAAATTCCTTATAAAGGATGGACAAAATATATTTCATAACTCTTCATTTGGCATAACATAACTTTACAGATACGGAAAACGTATTTTCGGTTCTGGATGTGTATAAAACATAAAAATATAGATGGCCCAATATGTGTGGCCCACGATTCCCCACAAGCTACGATTTGCAAATTGGTTGCGTTTGTGAGACTTATTGATATTTCATCAAAAATTCCTTTTCCAGGTGAAAGAATATGACAAAATTATGATCATAAGCGTATGAGCATATTTTTGTTATGAACTTCTGAAGTCAGTTGCCTCCTGAGCCGATGTCCGCAAGTTCGAGCTCAAGATTAAACATCGATCACAGTTTTACTGGATAAGTGTTTCAATAGCTGTCCGCCAAGTGCAAAATTGATGTAAAGTCGCGAATACCATAAAGATTGTGAAACGACTATAATCGAAACAAAAAAATAGCTGTAACAGAACTTTGTTTCTGAAGAATCCTTTTTTCACATCAACATAATATTTTCTATGAAACAAATTCTATAAAAATGACAGTGATTGCAATACTTTAAGTCTTGTCAAAATCGTCTGTAATGTCAAATTGACACTAATGGAACTGGTAAAAGAGTATTAAATGCTGATGCTTAGTTTCAATTGTTTTTCTTGAACCACTCTAATACGTCTCAGCTCCCAAAAGTGTATTCTCTCCCTGTTTAGAAAGAAAAACCCATGTTCTTGTCGTGCCGGAAAAATTCATACGTGGAGCAAGTCGTTCTTGGTGCGTGTAACAGCTACATTTGGCCCCTGGGCAGAATCGGAAAATTCGAATCCTCTTATTTGTTCGAAAGGATACTGCCATGTTGGCGTCTGCTGCCCCTCCTTTCATGATGTGGAATCGTCGTTGATTGCAGATTTAATTCGATAAACTTGGATTCAAAGCTTGATTCGGGCATGGTTGAGAGATTTTTTTACGGAAAACTTCCGGAAGAAATTTAATTTCGATTCGAAACAAATGAGTATGGGCTAAAACTATGTAAACATCCCTTCATCAACTTGAGAAATGTTTCCTTTTCTAAACAGTTAAAATTTCAATATTTTTTCATGAATAATTGCAATCATAGCTGAGTAAAAAATTATATGATGTCATCAACGTCATCTACCCGAGTTATGAAAAAATTCGCGCACAAAATAGCTCTCAACCCGGTTTCCTGCTCGTTAGCCGGGAGTAAACATTTACTAATGCATGAGCAAGTCTGCCAACGAACTGAACCCGACCGAGCTGACTGTTCTATTATTAAGTGCTTTCCTGCTCCGGATCCGGAACCAGAAACAGCAGCAGCAGCAGCAGCGTGGGAACACAAGTTCCGGGACCAGAAATTTTCCCATTTTTCGATCTGCAGCCGACTTGTTTTGAAGGTTTTAGTTAGTCGCCTATTTTTGGCTGTCGTTGGGAAAACTTTCGACATTTGAGGTGTTTGAAAGGCTGGCCTGGCGTTTGTTTGGTTAAGTGAGCAAATATTTAGGGCAAAACTTTATTTGTGGAGTGGAATGAAATTTGTGAAGAAAAAAACAATGGCCGGAAACAAGAATCAAAAGCTTGTTTTCAACTTCAACGCTAATTTTTGGGTGCACCACTTCAGTTCAAGAGCGAATGGGAGAAAAGTGTTGATACAGACGATGCTGGATGAAAACGAGGATTGAAAACAACTGATGTTCTTGTAGGAGTTTTTTCCTTCCTTTTCTTTAGGTTTTGATTACGGAAGAGAATTGATCTTTAAATATTTATAGATAGTTAGACAACTCTTGTTGTTTTAATGAAGGCAAATATCAACAAAATAGTTTTTTTTTTTCATGTGGACCACCTTTAAAAAACATTCATAATGGAGCTTTTGAGCAAATCACTCCCCAGCTAACATGAAATCGTAATAGAAATGATAATCCAAATCGAATATTAGGACATTTTTAATAACCATCGTAAACACGTTGGTATTGAGTGATTTTCCATCATTCATTTACGACAAGTTTTGCCTAAAAAAAAGTTGAATCGGATAGCAGTTTAGTCAATTCGTAAATATGTCTCCAGAATATTGAGAATATGCTCATTCAACATTTACGATTTGAGTGCACTGATTTACGATATATGGGCGGTTCTTCAATTAACACTCTTTCCGATCTCCTCTCATAAAAAGAGAATCTCACTCATAGAGCTATAGCGTGGATCATATCAGTTGATGAGTTGGCATCGTGGTAAGATATCGGACAGCCAACTCGGAGGACTGGAGTTCAAATCTCGGCCAGGGGAATTTTTTTTTTCGTTTATTTTGCTTTTTGTGGGAAAATCGAATCGTTGGGATCTTGTCATTGTAGATATATCGCCTCCAATTTTTTAGGTATATGCTATTTTGGTAAGTTTAATACAATCTTTTCATCTGGTATATTTGTTTGAATAATTCTGTTGTTCCTGTGTTATACCTTCATAAATGTTTGCTGGGTCCTTGATATAAGAATCACTCGTTTTTACATTTTAAACTTAGGAAGATAAAAAAAATATTTCAACAAATTTGGAATGATTCAACAGAGTGTTATACTGGCCCTGATCTACAATTCAAAAGAAAGGGAATCTAAATGTATCATAATGATACCAAGAAAATTTAAGCCACATTTTTGTTCTATAGAACCTACAAATGCGTTACAGTTTTTTTTGTGAACTCCTATGAGACATTTAGGAAATTTTTACAAGGCTTTTTTCCAGAAATTCTTGAAGTACGTCAAAAATCATAAATGGAACATTCAAGTAATGATATGACTTAATAAAGAAATTAATCAAAGATTGCTATCAGACTCGGTAGGCTGTGGAAGAACAGAACGGACGCGTTTTTTCTGACAGTGAGAAATACAACTCGAAAAATTGAAAATTTGTGAAGTTTTCAAAGGAACGATCGAATATCGAAGATTTTATGGTACTGGCCAACCCGAAGAAAATTCACCCTAAAGATTCGAATCCTCTGAAGAAGCGCATCTGAAGAATCGTCTGAAGAAGTCTCCACAACACCACCTGATCCATCTGAGCCAAGAGTTGCCGACACCTGGAAGGAATCGTTGGTTTCAACTGCAGTGGAAGCTATTACTCTGCCCTGGATCCTTTTTTTTTTTTTTAATCTCTGAATGGCCCGCCACACTCCCCCACACCAAAAAACTCAAATGAGCTTCCTGGTAATGGACACTTCAGTTCTCAGCATGTCTGGCAGCAAAAAAGTTCAAAGTAATTAAAAAGAACGCGAGCAAATTACAAAAAAGTTAAGCATGCTGAGAACGCAATATATTTAATTTTTAGAGCGGAAGAATGTAATAATATCAAAATGAATGTAAGCTAAAATAGTGAATCTCAGTGGAACAAGTGTTCCTTTTAAGAGATCCACTTCTCAATCAAAGTTGTTTAAAATATGAAACAAGTTAAAAAATTAAAAAAAAATTGTACTAAACTAAGTTTGATTTCAGAGAATTATACTAAACTAAAAACACACAAGTTAAAACCAATTATTATATACAAATTATAAATAAAAAATAAAGCTAGTTTGGTGATTCGTTGTTCAATGGTTTAATAGGTTCTTAAAGTATTGCATCAGTCTGGTCTTGAAAATATTTCTGTTATTTATTGTCTTCAATTCTTCTGGAAGATTATTGTACTTTGTTGGTCCGATAAAAGAAATTCTTTGTTGTCCTAGGCTTGTTGAAGAACTACTTCGTAGTAGATGATGAGATTGTCTAGTGTTGTGAATACGAATTCCCGCGGTAAATCTTAAGTTTTGAGATGTATATGAGGAATGCAAATTATCAAAAACATAAATACAAGTTTGGAAGTTACAAAGCTCAGTCAAAGGAAGCACATTATGAGAGCGGTTAGAGTACAACAAATTTGACGGGTGACGATAGGGAAGGTTGAAAATAGTTTTCAAACAACGATTCTGCAAAGTTTGTACACGATAGAGAAGAGATATAGAAGCCCTGCCCCACGCCGCTATTAAATAATTCAAGTGGGAATGAATGAACGCAAAATAAAATCGCAACATCACATGTCGCGGTACAAAATGTTTCACCCTCCATAAGACACCACTAAAAGATGATATCTTTTTGTGTAAATTATTAATATGCGATTTCCAAGAGAGCGTGTCATCCAAGATTATTCCCAAGTACTTAAAACTGTTGACTTTTTCCAAAACATTATTCCCAATTTTTGGGCTATTATGAAGTGGGATTATTTTTCGGGAGGAACGGAATAACATGTATTTGGTTTTTGCTAAGTTTAGAGTAAGAAGATTTGAATTGAAATATTTGTGCAACGTATCTAGATCTTCTTCCATGTTTTTGACTATAGCTTTGGGACATTTTCCTGGGTAAAAAAGGGCAGTGTCATCAGCAAAAAGTCTTGGTGATCCATGCAGTGGTAGGTTACTTATGTCATTTATGTACAAAAGGAAAAGGAGGGGCCCTATGTTACTGCCTTGTGGAACTCCAACTTCAAGTTTTCCTAGGGAACTTGTTTCATCATCTATACGGACAAATTGTTGTCTTCCTGAAAGGTAACTGCGAATCAAGTTGTTCGTGATACCTCTTATGCCATAACACTCAAGTTTTTTTAAAAGTACTTCATGATCCAAAGTATCGAATGCTTTTTTAAGATCCAGAAAAAGGCCACCAACAATTTTTTTCTTATCAATGTTGTCGATAACAGAATCCAAAAGTTCACATATAGCAGTTAGCGTACTTGAAGCGGATCTAAACCCATACTGATGGTTGTAAAGAATATTGTTGTTGTTCAAAAAAGGGTTGATTCTTCCGATCAATAGTTTCTCGAACACTTTACTTAGAACGCTCAAATTAGAAACGGGACGGTAATTGGTAACATTTGTTGGATCACCAGATTTAAAGATTGGAGTTACTTTTGCAGTTTTTAAACAATCAGGATAAGTTCCTGTTTCCAAAATGTTGTTGAAGCATTCAGCGAGAATTGGTCCGAAGAGCTCACTATGTTTTTTCAATAAACTCGTGGAAATGTTATCCGGCCCACAACTTTTTTTATTTTTTAACGACTGGATAGTAAGAGAAACTTCATTTGACGATGTCGGGTGTAAGAACAACGAATTAGGAGTTCGATTCATGTTTGTTAATAGATTGTAGGATGGATCGACAGTTATTTTCCCAGCTAATGATTTACCAATGTCTGTGAAAAAATCATTAAAGGACTGGCAAACTAGATGCTTGTTTTCTATTAGGGCATCATTAATTTTAAGAGCTATCGCGCTGTTATTTTTCGTTTTACCTAAAATTGAGTTAATGTTTTTCCATAACTTTGAGTGAGGAGTATTATTTAGAAGTTTCTCATAGTATGATCGTTTACAATTTCGCTTTTTCAATTCAACTTTTTTTGAAATGTGAGCAAGAAGTTCTTTCAGGTGCTGACTTTCGGGGTTCCGTTTTACTCTTTTGATGTAATTATTCTTCAACCTCATGAGAAACCATAAGTCGAAACACATCCAGGGGCAACAGTTACCTTTTAACTTAGCATATTTCGTTACTTTCTTTGAACATGCCTCAAACATAGAATTGTAAGTGGCAGTTAAGTTTGTTAAGCAGGAGTTAGCGTCTTCAACAAGAGTTAAATTCCTCAAATAATTCCTAAAAATTTCGTTTAATTTCGTATGATTTGTGATAGTTTTAACAAGTTGAATATTTTTCCTTTCAGAGATAAGATCAAAGGTGGTAATAACTATACAGTGGTCACTAACATCGTTGAATATTGTATCGTTTTTAACCCTCATAATATCATCCATTTTACAAACAACATGGTCCAAAATATTATTACTTCTTGGTCTTGTTGGAAAACTATTAGTGCACAAGAAGTTGAAAGATTCAAGAAATGTTTTATATTTTGCTACAGCGTTATTATTTGTCAAGTTCATAGGAATGTTGAAATCACCAACGAAGAAACATGAATGTTTATCAGGAACAGTAGAAAAGAGAGATTCAAGATGATCATAAAATGTATTCAAAGGTAACGATGGAGGCCTGTAGATGCTATGTACGTCAATAAACTCACCATTGATAGAAAGTTCAATACTTATGTTGTGAAACCCGTCTAAAGAAACGTTATTCAAAATTTTAAAATTCAAATTGTTCCTAACGTACAATGCCAAACCACCGTGCGATTGTTTCCTACAAGAAAACAAAGCAATATATCCCGGAATGTTATAAAGAGAACAGTTTTCCTCCTTCAACCACGTTTCACAAATTACTATAACGTCGATCACAACACAAGACTGATCAACAGTTTGTAAAATATTGTCAAATTTTGATAAATTATTCATTCCACATATGTTCCATTGTAAAATTCTTAGTTTTTTCAAATCATTTTTGTTTAAAATACAAGCATTAAAATCATCAATGTTATCATTATAATTATTAAGTATACTATCCATTTTTAAAAATAAGTCTATAAGAACAAAAGAAGTAAAAACTAATATTCATTGTCTTTTACGTTTTGGTGAAGGAGTAGCATGTTCAACAGAGGTTAAAAATTTAGACACAAGACGGGCGATATCGTTTCTATTTTTTATAATTTCAGGTTTAGAGTTTTCATCCTTTTTCACTAAAATTGCACCACCTCTACCGGGCCATATATATTTTATATCAAGAAGCTCCTGAGATTCCCGAATTTCGTTTAAAAGCTCCAAAGTAAATGATGTTAATTCATCGCGTATGGTTACATAACTAGAATTTCCGTTGACTAAAAACAAAGGATCAATCTGTGCTGAGTTGAGTTTTCCAAACTGACGTTTTTTAAAGAAGATTGCTTCCTTAGTTGCTTCGTTTTTGAAAATAATTTTTAACGGGGGTACGGAATTGGATTTTCCAAAATTCAATCTCTTCGCTTGTTCGATCTGATCAGGCTTCAACTCATATCCTATCGTCTGACAAACTTTGCAGGCCAATATTGCAGGATCTTCGTTGCCAACGACTGGAAGTCCAAATATCATAGCGTTTTTAGAAATCGACTCTCGACTTACTTTATCTAAATGACTTTCTAATTTGTTAACCTTGGCAGTAAGAGCAGAATGCGAAAGCTTGAGATCAGAAACCTCAGTTTTGAGGCTCTCATTTTCGACTTTCAGGTCCTTAAAGTCTGACTGGATTCCGTCAAACTTTGCAGATAGAAAATCCTGAGAGGCCTCAATTGCTGAAGAAACTGATTCAACTTTGGATGTTAAAGTTTGGATTTCATTAGCGACCGCGCTTTGTACAGCAAGTTTTATATCATTTTTGATTGCGTCGACGATGTTTATTTGATTGGTTTGCATTCCTATAATTTTGGAGTAGATTTCAGCACAATCAGGTTTACAAAAAAAGTTTTGGTTTTTCATTCTACGTGCTGAACTGCCTAGAATGTTTCTACAACGCGGATGGACATTAGAAAAACAGTATGCACATGTCAGAAAAACATTGGGGTTTGATTCGGTTCCTTGACAGTCAATGCATATGAAAACCTCTTTATCGGGATTCATTTTAATTTTTAGTTTTAATTCCAATTTCAGTTCCAAAATTTCAATTTCCAATTCAAACTGTAGCAAGAGCTTTAAGAAAAGAAGTAAACCAAATTTTTTTATTATTTCGCAAGCATTTAAAAAAAAATAAATAAACAAAAGAAAACTAATTGAAAATTTACCTTGTTTGAAGAATAACGTAAGTAAAATCTAAAGAAAATGTAATGTTAGAAAAAAAAAATATTAAGAATAGTAAAAATTGGCGGACACAAGTCTCAGTAATTCTTCTGAAACATAAGGCTACTTGTTTAATGCGTGTGAGCAAAGATCTTCGCACGAATCTACGCGAGGCTAGAAGAGCCCATTCAGCGTCAGATCAGGGTACGATAGTTGACGCGAGCAAAGTGCCATTCAGCGTCCACAGATGATCAAATAAACCTACGCAATAAATTAATGTCAGTTTACACAAATTTAGTCAGAGTAATAAAAGCGTAAAACATTCGAAACAAAACACATAAAAAATATATATACACAGGCACAATTGCTAAGATCACTGCAGTGTGCTAGTAGATTAAGTCATCATCACGTTCCATCTACTAATGATACTCCAAAATCTACTAGCTAAGTTAGAGGAAAGATAAGTTCCTATCAGCAATCAAGTTAACGCCTTTCTTTGGTCACAGAGCCGCTGTACGTGCTACCACAGTTTCGGTCGCTAAGTCTGCGCCGGCGTTTTCCTTACGTTCTGGTGGATCTAAACCGGCTCTGAAGCCACTGTAGTGAAACGTTTAAACAAAAACACAATCACATATATACACAAGCACAATCGCTAAAATCACTGCAGTGTGCTAGTAGATTAAGTCATCATCACGTTCCATCTACTAATGATACTCCAAAATCTACTAGCCAAGTTAGAGAAAAGAAAAGTTCCTATCAGCAATCAAGTTAACGCCTTTCTTTGGTCACAGAGCCGCTGTACGTGCTACCACAGTTTCGGTCGCTAAGTCTGCGCCGGCGTTTTCCTTACGTTCTGGTGGATCTAAACCGGCTCTGAAGCCACTGTAGTGAAACGTTTAAACAAAAACACAATCACATATATACACAAGCACAATCGCTAAAATCACTGCAGTGTGCTAGTAGATTAAGTCATCATCACGTTCCATCTACTAATGATACTCCAAAATCTACTAGCCAAGTTAGAGAAAAGAAAAGTTCCTATCAGCAATCAAGTTAACGCCTTTCTTTGGTCACAGAGCCGCTGTACGTGCTACCACAGTTTCGGTCGCTAAGTCTGCGCCAGCGTTTTCCTTACGTTCTGGTGGATCTGAACCGGCTCTGAAGCCACTGTAGTGAAACGTTTAAACAAAAACACAATCAACACAAATTTAGACGAACTTCAATTTGGATTAGGTGTACACTTATTAATCTGACAAAAAATCTGTAAATAAATATTGGAAGTGAGCCGAAGGTATCGAGAAAAAAGTACTAGAAACTCACCTCACCGTACTATACTCACTAACGAACCACGTCTTTTTAGGGAGTATAGGTTTACCACAGTTGACTCGTGTAGTCAAGCAAAGCCTATTGTCAGCGTATGTCTATTGTTGAGCAAGCTACAAACTGCCAAACATTTGCTTGGAAAAAGACCGACAAAATACACAAAAATCACTCGAACTCCAATTGATTATTCACTAAAGCACACTTTGTTTTACTTAGAGACACAAAAATGTAATTAAAAGATCAGTTAAACTATCAAATTAAACACTTGATGCGAGCGATAAAAAAATACAATTCATCACCAAACCAGTGCTGCCAGAAATCCTTCGAGGTCAAAATTCCCCTTTGGTGCTTTGGTGAGCCCGTTCTAAATTTTTATTTAAAAATAGTTCCCTCGTAAATATGATTTTGGTTCCATTTTTTTTTTAACAATTTTCAAAATCGATAAAAATGTCTAAAATTTAGTTTTTTCGTATTAAAAATGCAGTGATCGATCTCCCATAAACTTGGCAGAAAATAAACTAATGGATATTTTATATGATGCTTTGGAGGCTGATTAGATGAAGTTTTCAGGCTAAACTTAAATTTTAAATAATTGAAATTAATTCAAAGGATTGTTAACGTTTAAAACTTTTTTTTTATTATAACTGCAGTTTTGAAATTTTATTAATAGATGTATATAAATTTTATCTCTATTTTCTTGGATAATCGAACTTTAATTGAGCTGCTAAATATGTCAGGTATATTTTTGATAACTTATTTGTTATTGAATGTTGAGTAGTTTTTTTTTACTTGGTAGTTTTTTAATAAATATTCCAAATTGATTCTATAACGAAGCCATCACTTCTGTTTTCAATGCATTACATCGTAGGCGATATGAAAAAAAGAAAAGTAAAGTGCTAATCACGAACAGTTTCTTCTGTTACAATACTAGAATAACAATAATTTTGTTAAAAAAAAGTTAAAAATTTCATTTTTTAAAATATTGCAAATCAATGAGTTCTAATATTTTAAAGATTTGTTTAAACAAATCTTGAGTTTAGAGTAAAAAGCAGCGGTAAATGAGAGTGCGTTATACACGAACAGTAGGAAAACAGAAATATATGAGATTTATTCTTCAAGATCACAACACAGTCAAAAGTGTCTCCAGATCAATCCTTTTACCCAATCTCCCAAACAAAATTATTTGCTAGGATGCAGAGGTGACCTCGGTCCTAATGCACAATTTTTTTTTCTTTCATCCCTTTCTCTTTTTTCATACCTATCTCTTGACTACTAGGACGTGGCCGGCGCCGTTATTGACGTTAAAAGAGAGAGCATCAGTTTTGGACATTGTGAATGTCTTGTCAATCCCAGACACCATTCTTTTGACCTCTGATCAAAATTGATGGCCTCGGTCAATCACGGAGTAGCAACCATTGGCGATGTGGAATTCATTCTACTGAGCCACGCCTGCGATTATGGAGTTCGAAATGCGTTGGTGTTATTTCAATATAATAAGCTAAAACAATTGATTTTAAAAAATTAAGCACTTTCGGGTTCCATAGTTTAAGGTGGATGTGAGTAGTCAATCAAGCTAAGCTAAGCTAAGCTAAATTAATCAAAGATTGCTATCAATGATGATAACACAAGTCATCTTACTTCATATTTTTCTGAGATGCCAAGAATTTATCCAAATAAGGTTTAAATTTGGATAAATTTAAGAGCGTTGAATCCCAATACACAATAAGTTTTTTCTCAAGTTTTTAAGAGGAGCAAACTTTTGAAAATAGTCAAAATTAAATTGTGTTGCAAAACTGTGAAAATTGACTAAGATAATATTATTCAATGATCCAATTTTTCCGATACTAATATTTGTTGATAGTTTTCTTTTTTAAATTTTCCGTGAAATTTGGTGAAATATTAAAAAAATTTAAACAGAACGCGTTGCAGTCTTTAATGAAGTTTTTAAAAAAAATTGGATTTGTCAAAAGGTACTTGAAACTTAAATACATCTATTGGTAATTCCATACACAGTTATATTTTATCATATTGATTTTTGTGAAATATATGAATCTTTGTAGATTTTATTATTTTTTCCAATGTCACCCTACAGGATTCGTTCGAGGGGAGGGGGTTCTTAAATTTAAATTAACCCCGAAACAATAAGGGTACCAAAAATTCCCAATGAATAAGGAATTTATCTAATTCTAAAAGCTCTTTTCCTGCTTATGAACACTATCCGATTTGAAAAATTAGATGATCATTTGATTTTCACTCATTTTAACACAGATTTATAGCTTAAAGTCTACGCTTTTGTTTCCGCAAGTCATTATTTAATTTATTAAAAAAAAGTTTTCTGTTCAGAGTTTGGAATCTACTTGAAAATTAATTTTAAAGTGGTGTAGTTGGTATACAAAACTTAAACCAACACTTCAATACAAAAGTTCAAATTCAGCACACATAACTGGGAACCAGAAAATGAATAAAGAATTAAAATTTTTAATAACTACTGGAATATAAAACTCTGGACTGAAGCAAAGTGTACGAAAAAAACACAAAAGAAATTAAAAACCCTACAGAAAATCAGAATTTTCGTATTTTGAATTAATAAACTAGAATATTTTGTATGCAAATTCAAAACTGAAATATTAATCAGATGTACAATCCTTAATAAAAAAAAAGTTATAAAGGACAAAAAAGAAATTGAGTATCCCAAACACATTGCATCAGAATTCAACGATCAATTTCTGAGTATATTAGAAATACATTCAAAAAGAAAAAATGCAATTTTGAAATTAAAATAGTGATTAAAGTTCTGAAAATATTGAAAACATAATATATATCAAAGTCGAGCATCAGAGTTAAAATTGTCAATTTATATTTTCGTAATTAAATACGCTTTTAAAAAATAATTTATGTTCTCTACTTATTTCAAGTTTTAAATAAAAGAATAATATTTTTGAGAATTTTCGAAGTTGTATCTTGAACTTTGGAGAATAAAATCAAACAACAAATTTCAGTGACCAAATGAAATCAAATCACTTGTTTAATAATTCAGTTTCAATGGAAAAGAAGAAAAATTAAAAAAAAATTATTTTCACGAGAGATTTAGGTGATCAAAGTCAGAAATTCATATATTATCAAAAGTAATCAAAAAGAAACTATATTTAACCAATAACATAATTTTGTTTTTAGTTAATTTTTTTATTTTTCTAGTATTTATGATATCACATTTTGAATTATTATCATTGACAAAGTATTGGCGAAATAAAAATATAGAATTTCCAGATTTATTTCAACATTGAAAATACGAAGATTAAACTTACTAAGAACGAATTGAATATCTTTTCACATCCATTTGAAACTTTAGATCCTGGAAAACAAGAGGCTCATAAAGAATAAAAAACCAAAGAAAACTCTTCGATTACTTATAAAAATTAACTAGTGAAATGCGTTTCATTTATTCATGAATTTCAAATATTGAAAATTAATACTTAGTAGGAAAACGGGAAAGGTTGATTATAAACACTTATGAATATTATTTTCTCGATATATCCATAATGAAATCAAAAATAAATTTACCATTCAATTGATTATTATAAAACCCTGTTGATCTCTAATGAATATTTTGTATAAGCATAATTTTTTTTTAAATAGAAATGATCAATTCCCGTGCAAATGACGCAAAGAAAAAAACACATTTTTCTGAGATGTTAAAAATTTAACAGCTCATTTTGACTAATTTGGGAGCGTAAGTCAGGGCCGTAGGAAGAACGACCTCATGGGGGTGGGGATGGGGGTTTGGTGATCTTTTCATTTCTATAAAATATATGCTCAAATAATGCACGAATAAAACAAATCATATAAATATTTCTTATTACTTTTTAACAAACCATTTTACGTTCTTTTACATAAAAAGTTTTATGAATAACATAGAAAATTTTGAAACTACATCCGAAAATCTGTAAAATAGTGAAAAAGTTTTGCATAAGGAATGCTTTGGTATCGAATTAGAGAACTTTCTTTCATAGATGATTGAAATTTTTCAATTTGCTCTAAAGCCTGGTCAATTTAGCTTTTTTGATTTGAACAAATATTAAAAAAAATATTCTATGCTCGAATCAAATAAGTTAAATCAACCAATCTCGAGCAAATTCGAAGATTTTAACCAATTTTTTTTTTCTTTAATAAAAACTGTCTGACTTTGGTTGCAAATTTGAAATTTTGAAATTGAAATTACAATCAAAGTTATAAGTCTGTGTCTTTTGCAATTAGAATTCCTCAACGAAATACTAATTTTGATTATCTGAACTCATTTATAAGCATAATTTGAATTTGAAAACCAATTGCGGGTTTTAGATACCAGATTAATATTTCGATTTGAGCCAAGAATTGAAATTTGTTTCAGAGCCCTCAATTATCAATATTTTTTTTTTTTAATTTGATGTTTTGCATTTCAATCTGAAATCATTTTTTCTTTTTTTTAAATATGATTTAAGATAGGAATTTATTATGATGAGTATTACTTTGTGTTTTCATTTCTGGATCGCCATTTTGAATTTTCAAATTCTGCAAAAAAAGTTAATGTGATTATGAATAAAAACTGAGGATGATTTCTAAAGCTATGATCATTTAGAGTCCGGGCACTTCAGATCGGCGATAACTACATTCATAGAGTTGAGATATACAAGCAAAATTTTGCATCGTTGTGTTGGTAATGAAAAGGACTACCTTTACTATTTTTTTCAGATGTCTAAGTTTGCGTGTTTTTAAGAAATTTACGATGAAAAAGTACATGGTAAAAATATTTTGGCACAATCACCTCGGAAATCTTTCATTGTTGCATTGAAAACTCATGAACTGTTGATTTTTCTGTATTTTTGTTGGCCCAAATGGAGAATTTGTATAAGAAGACTCACACGTTTTTCGATTAACAAATAGTTTTTTTAAATACACGCGCTAAAATCTACCCGGTTTTTTTTATGATTAATTCGGAATATAATTGCTTTAACGCATTTGAGTTTCAAAGACTTTAAATAAAATTTTGAATGAAATGCAATACCAAATTAGAATAACAATTCTAAAATAACTTCTAAATTATATTTTTTGATGATGATAACAAAAAGTCAAACTCGATACATAATACGAAATATGAAAACACATATACAATTTAAATTTTAATAATTGGAAACCAAAATCCTGAAATAAGTTTAATCTGTTAAAAATTAGTATTCAGAAATGAATTTCTATCATCAAATAAAATTTTGTTTGGAAATCTGTAGCAGAATTCTGAACTTGAGATTAGTTTTCAAGGTTTGGCATCTGAGTAAAGATTGTTAATCTTGAATAACCTTCCCTTAAAAAACCGGACCCTCATGCGGAAGGAGGTCCAATCACCAAACCCCCCCCCCCCCCCTCCCTTCCTACGTCCGTGGCGTAAATTATTTTCTATCGGTACATTGTTTTCGAAATTATTTTCAAAAATACTAAAAAAATCATTTCTGAAATTCGAGCACTTTGTAGGCAAAACTGTGGAAAATACCAAGAATTTGTAAAATCCGATTCAACTTTGTCGAGGATCGCTGCCTTCTAAAAAAATCTTAAAGAAGTTTTCTATTCGTTTATTTTTCCCGATTTTACAAAAAAGGGAATTTTAACAGTATTTTTAAGTAGTTTTAACCCAAGTTTATTTTAGATATTTTTTAAGGCATAAGTCAAATCGTTTCTAAAACTTTAACAAAGTTTAAAAATGAATATATAGCATTAAAATCAAATGCTTAAGGATTTTTTTGTAAAAAGTTGTAATGATATCTATTATTATTTTTAATTCGTGAAATATGTTTTTTTAGGCGTTGTAACTCTGAAACTTCAATATCAAGGGAAATCAGTATCCTAAATTGAATTGAAGATAATTAATAGACTTAAATCAGTTGATGTTTTTCGTTTACGCTTTTTGGTGCATCAGTTATTGATTGTTCTCAAATTTGGTCAGTCTTAAAACTTTTCAACGTCATATCACGAACACTAAAAAGAAAGTGATAGATAAAATCTGACAAAAGATTTTAAGCATTGTTCCCTTGAGTAATTATTTTGATGTTCTTTTTACAACATTAGGTTTAAAGATATTTTAGACCTGCATTTGATAGCAAATATCGTATTAAGATAAGATAATTGATGTAAGATCACACTTTTTAAACATATTTTTCTGACTGTTCTGTAGCAACAAATAAATATCTGACACATGGCTGCCACCTTATTGATGAAATAAATCAGGATTTTTTTTTTTGATGAATTGTTAAAGCTTTTCTTGAAAACACGTCGTAAGGAAAACACCTTCAGGCAGGGTTGGTTTTATGAGTGTTTCGATTTTAGTTCGAATTTAAAAGCTACATGAAATTGCAATTCAAAATGCTCCATTAAAAATTTGATATGTCAATGTCTTCTTTACTCGTAGAATGAAATGCCTAAAACAGATTTGATTAACAGATTTCAAATTTTATTTGAGATTTGAAAAATTTCCAAAGTTTGTAGAAATTTTCAAAATTATTAATATAATTATAAAGGGTGATCGGTGATTTGGTCAAGGGAAAACGCGTGTAAATCGGTGAAATCGTTTGTTTAAAAAATCCAATTAAATTTAATTAGTATAAAATTCAGTAAAAATATTCAGTTAGGCTTCAGCATTTCCAAATCCGAATTGCCGGGCCTTAGGCTTAACCCCTGCCATCAGATTTTGTACAGCCACCTTGTCCACCTTCTTCGCCGCAGAAAGCCAGTTTGCCTTGAACTGCTGCTTGTCCTTAGCAGTTTTTTTGGTCTTCTTTAGGTTCCGCTTGACAATAGCCCAGTATTTCTCAATTGGGCGTAGCTCTGGCGTGTTGGGAGGGTTCTAGTCCTTGGGAACCACCTGCACGTTGTTGGCGGCGTACCACTCCATGGCCTTTTTACCGTAATGGCAAGATGCCAAATCCGGCCAAAACAGTACGAAACAACCGTGTTTCTTCAGGAAAGGCAGCAGACGTTTATTCAAACACTCTTTCACGTAAATTTCTTGGTTGAACAGTCCCGGAAGCTATGAAAATGCTGCTTTTCAAGCCACAGGTACAGATGGCTTGCCAAACCAGATATTTCTTCGTGAACTTTGACAGTTTCATTTGCTTGAAAATATCTGCTACCTTTCCCCTTCCTTTTGCCGTATAACACTCCTTTCCCGGAAGCTGCTTGTAGTCGGCTTTGACGTAGGTTTCGTCGTCCATTACCACGCAGTCAAACTTCGTCAGCATCGTCGTGTACAGCCTCCGGGATCGCGCTTTTGCCGTCGTATTTTGTTTATCATCGCGATTTGGAGTCACTACCTTCTTGTAAGTCGATAGTCCGGCTGGTTTTTTGGGTCGATGCACGGTTGTAGACGATACACCCAGCTTAATTGCGGCATCTCGGAGAGAAAGGTAAGGGTTTCGCTTGAAACTACCGGCAACTCTCTTTGTCGTCTCAGCGGCTTCCGGTTTTCGATTTCTCCCCAATCCAGACTTCCTGGCTGTCGACAAACGTTTCCCAAACACTTTAATTACATTTGTATCGGGTAATTTGGCAACTTTTAGCGATTTTGCCAGCTTTGCTTGCGAGTAGCTCGGATTTTCGCGATGCGCGAGCAAAATTTTGATACGCTGCTCTTCTTCCTGGGACAGCATTTTGACAACTGAAGAGTGAATTCCAAAATCAAAATAGGAGCAACATTCTATACATACCCCTTCAAAATGAGGGGTGTTCAGGTTTTTTAATGTGCAAAATTGAAAGAAATACGTCAAGTTGATGTTGACCAAATTTTGACCGTATCATCCTTTAGTCACTATTAAATTGTTGATGAACTTTGTTCAATGATTTACATGAATTTACAATTCAATTACAATTATTTTGACAAAAAAAAACTAGCTAATGAAAACAATTATCATTTTCATTTAAAATACCAAAAAAAAGACAAAAAGGTTTGCGGAATCCACAAAACTGAAATCATCCCAGAAATCCATCAACATGTTAAGGTAATACAAAAAAAAAATTCTTTGACACAACCAAAATGATGGCTAAACTTCTAGAGTTTTGATTGAATTCTAGCACAAAGTTTGTTATGAAAATTTCTGTTTTTAACTTTTAGATTTAAAAACTTTTTTGATTGATTAGAGTATTAAGAATTTAAGAGTTACCAGTTGCCAGAGTAATGGCCGCAGGAAAGAAGGAAGTATTGAAGTTAACAACACTCAATATTTCAAATTGTGTAACAAATTTTGATGAATGACCTAAATGATTCAAAAGTAACAATCTTGTCTCAGAACCTAGACCGAAATCCAATCTTAGATCCAGAATTTTTCTACAGCTTTTTCAATATTTAGTAGATAGAAATTCAATGATACGGGTGTTCTAGTTTCATATTTAAATATCAAAGTTGAAAATTTAATTCTTCTGTTCTGATCTGAATTTCCAGTTCGAATCTTTTTTGAGCTAAAATTTGAAGCCTAAAAAAGTTTGTTATGGAAATTTATAGACATATCCAATAATTTTCGGAGTGCAATAAGATAATATTATAAATTTGAAATCACTTTGAAGATTTAGTTTCTCATTCCGAAACGAAAGTCTTACTCTTATTTTGATGCAAAATTCCAAAAAATAGCGTCACAAAGTGATTGAAATATTGAAAAATCAGAATAAGATTCATCATTGAAATTATCATTAAGATTCACATGCTATGAAAATAAAAAATTGCAATGAAAAATTTAAATTAAAAACTAATAATTTAGAATCTAGATGAAATTTTCCTTATTGAGGTGCTTGTTCCAAATTTCAAGTTTTGGTCTATAATGATTAAGAATTTTGATCTGGAAAAGATTTGTAAATCGCATTTAAATTCGATATCAAATATGTAATTCAGAACTACATTCACCTCATAGTTAAGCTACCTCAATATTAGAGATGTACCGAATATTCGGTTGGCCGAATATTCGGCGCCGAATACCGCCAAAAAAACGTTAAGCCGAATATTCGGCTCACCGAATAGTTGAGCTAGGTATTCGGCCGAATAGGCCGAATAGGCCGAATATTTAATTTTTTATATGTAAACAAGATCAGACTTGTCAATTTTTTTATTTTTTATTTTTATTTAATTTTTCCGGATTTTACGCGGATTTATTGAGATTTTTTGCAAAATTAAATTTAAAAAAAAATCAAATGGATCTTTAATTTTTTTTTATTAAATTTTGTGTAACAAAACGATTTTTTAAGGTAAATTTTTCGTTGGATACGATTTGAACACTGCTGTTATAATTCGATGAAAACTTTTAATTTCAAGTAATCTTATTTCTTTTTCCTCTTGTATGTTTGAGAATAATGCCTTGTTTCTGTTCAGATTTTCTCTTTTTTTACAAGTTTTTCATAAAATCGTTCCGACCCGGCCGTATGGATACGTGTCGTAGAAAGTATTGTACGCTTAAGGTTAAAGATCGTTCTTTTTGGTAACTATTTTGATGACATCTAGCAAAAATTAGACATTCATCTGATTCGACGTAAAAAAAAGTAAGTTCAAATAGCTTGGCACCTAATTAAAATGTTTTGTCCCAGATTTCACTGGAACCCAATCACTTTTGTGATAAACGTCCTAGAAGCGACACGTCATCTGATGTCCTTTTACCTAATGGTTACATTTTGAAAATCAAAGAGACCTCTTCTTAAAAAATAACTTATTCATCTGGTGGGGAATAATCGACTCAAAAACATGAGAAGCATTCAGATGACAGATATAGAAGATTTCTATTACAAATAGAAGTATTTCTATTGAAAACTCAAAAGAATATTCGACCGAATATTCGGCCGAATATTCGTTTGGCCGAATAGTTGAAAAGGTCAGTATTCGGTATTCGGCCGTTCGCCGAATACCACTATTCGGTACATCTCTACTAAATATGATGTTTTTTTCTCTCTTATCTTTATAATCATTTTATACCTTAATATGAATATTAGGTGTAAACCGTAAATTAAAATTTTGGGATTTTTTTTTTCATGCATTTTCTGTTTCAAATATGTCACTTGTGTTCAAATTAGTTACTCAAAACCCTCCCATTGAGGTAGTTTTTGCTACGATCCTAGCCTAAGGTTGCCAGAATTTTTTCCACTCCCATCCGGGCCTAGCAATTCCGGGCATTTTTTCAAAAAAGCCTGGCAAAATCCGGGCATGGATTTCAATTTTTCAAATCCATAAACCGGGCAAAAGCCGGGCAAAATTTAGGTGCTATTATATAAAAAAGCAAAGAAAAAAATGCAAAAAAAATGAAATTAATATTTTATTAATGTAATTTCAGACTTCCAAAAAATTTTTGGAACACTTAAATATTTAAAAATTTATAAAAGTAAATCAGCGAAATTATTTGAAACAACCGTTGAAAATTTCCATACCGTTAATCGATTTTGCTGAAACTTACTCAAAAACTTTGATTTTTTTTGGTTTCTTTGTGAAAATTGTGAAAAAATCCGGGCAATATCCGGACTTTTTTCATGATATCCGGGCAACCGGGCCGGACCGGACTTTCTCGAAATTTTGCCTCAAATATCCGGGCAAACCCGGATAAAACCGGGCAATCTGGCAAGCTTATCCTAGCCGGATTTTGCAGAAATTAAGAAAATTCATATATGGTTGAACTCTATTCAATGAATAGCATTTTTCTGCATTTATTTTGTAAATTTTTCCAACAAAATTTGCGTAATTCATTTTCATTTTGATTTCCGGAAACAACCACAAAATGATTATTAAATAAACTTTTTAACTTCCGGGATTTTAAGTTCTAAAAAGTCTAAATTCGATAGAAAACTTCAATTTAAGTGGGGGATAGGGTCTAACACTTTCAAAAAATAGATTTTTTTATTTTTTTATTTTCTTATTGTAAAACATTTCAAGAATGTTGTGTCAAATTTTCAAGTCAATTGAAGCAAAACTGTGGAAATTATAGGCCTTTATCTCCTCCTATCTAATACTGCAAGAAAGCAAGAGCAGAAACTTCAAACGCGTTTTTCTCGAAAGCACATTTTTAAAGTCCGTGGACATCGTCATTTGAAAACTACTTATCCGATTCTTTTCAAATTTGGAACATATTTTCTACATATGAAATACCAGACCCCAACGTTTTTCTTTTTTTGTTTTTTTACTTTGGGGAGATTTTACAGATAAAAAATGGCGGATTTTTTCGTGAAAAATCGTAGTTTTTACTTCAAACAGCCACAAAAATTTCAAAAAAATTTTTTTAAGTTAAATAAAAACGTTGGGGTCCAGAAAAACATCTATTCAAAATATTTTGCTCTGATTTTTCGACTTCAGATAATTCTGTGCTGAGATACAGTGTCCACCGCAAATCCTGTTTTCTAAAAGGCATCCTCGAAAGTGCTCCGTTACCGGCTCATTTTTCAATATTTTTCTACGAAAAAATTACTAAATGTTCTTTTAAAAAGGTTTTGTATAATGCAAAAAATTTGAATACATTTGTTTGAACGATAACTCTAGAAAAAAATCGTGAAAATTGTGTTTTTTTTACCCGTTAGACCCTACCCCCCTCTAAGGCTCTTTATCATTTTATTATTCTTTTCACACAGTCAAATTTTATCAAAACCGCAGTTATTTATACCGATAAAACTTTGAATCCATCCTTAATTTTTTTTAATAGCCCCATTCAGTTTTGCTTGAATATCTACATGTTCTACAGTTGCCACCCTCAAACTAGTTTATTTTTGAACAGACTATCTAAGCTCAGTTAGCTGCCCTCCAATCAGATAATTTTTCAAAATATCTTCCGCATATCGGACACTCCTTATCTTCAAACTTATTAAACAGATGCATTTTGTTATTTTTTTATCTAATATTTTCTTTAGGGTTGTCTAGTCTAGTCTTTATTGATACATGTAGGACCAAGTATCAAGAATGGAATTTTACAATTCTTTTTTGTCAGTAAATTACTCTTTTTAGAACCCATGTTTAAAGTATACGATAATCTGGCATAACAGCTTTTGATCAAATAATCCATATGCTACAATTTTCGATTTCAGGTAACGTTACTTAACTTTGGATCATTAATAAATTAATGTTTTAACTTAATGGAAACCAGCAAAATCTTATTTATTTATCTCGTCATTCTGAAATTGTTGAAATGTGTAAATCCATCAGCAACAATTTGAAAAATCTAAAACAGAGCGATGTGGCAACTTGTTGTTTAAGTTAACTTTTGGTTTTTTTCATCACTAAAAAAAGCATCAACCTTTGATCGAAGCACATTTTATCACCTGGCTTCAGTTTAGAACAGATATGATAACCAAAACCCAAGATCTGGAACAAGGATTTTTCTTAGTCTAGAACCCCTTTCCAGTAGCCGTGTGATCGGAAGGGTTTGTGCTACCTTTTTCCGAACCCATCTGTGGTTTCCCTCTAGGATGTTCCGGTACCGAAGTTAAAGTTTCTTTCCAGGCTTTCCAAATGCTTTCCCTTCTCAGTTAAAATGAAGGGTTTTCAATTTTGCGGTCATCATGGGCGCAAAGTTTCAGTGCGTAGGTATTTATTTACCGTTTCGTCTCCGTCTCCGAAAGATGTAAACAATCCGGCTGAAATAGCAGCACCCGCCTAATTTGCGGTGCGGCTACGGGCGGAATGAAAACGATCCCGATGCTACACGCTTCAAGTTTTCATTCCGATGGCTATGATGATGATGATACTCTCCAAGGTTCCTTAGGAATGGGAATGAAAAATGATCCGGTCGGTGATTATAAGCATATCTTTCTGTGGGGAAAGTTTTCCCAAGATTGGGGCAGCAATTTTAATGGAGATTGAGTTAACGCTCGAGAAAGTGGGGGACTTTCTATTTGTTTTGTTAAAAACAATCAGCGAATATTGAAACCGAAAATTTATGGTACTTGTGTTTGAATGTTTTCAGAAAAGGTATAACGTACAGTTTTTTTTTAAAAACTTGACAAAATTTAAAAACAGAAGACAGTGGCTCCAGAGAGATGCATTCAATTGATACTTCCTTTAAACTGTTTCTGACAAATTGTACTTTCATAAAGTCCAAAAAAGAGTTATAGTTGAAAAATGTTCACTTTTTCAAGGTTTTAAAATACAGAAAATTCTCTGGAGTCACCTTTTAAAGCGATTTGAAGCACATTTGAACTGAATAAAATTCGAGGCTAACAAGCAGAAAACTAAAAATTTCTTCGAAGCCTCACTAAAATAAGAAATGAATAAATAAATGCCTAATCATAACTCCCTCTTCGTACCAGTCACCCTAAGTGATTGGAAAATTATTGTTCTTAGCCAATAAAAGTTTGCAAGCTTATAGAAACTGAAGCCCCAAACCAGACAAACGAAGGAGGAAAACTTTGGCATAATTTATGGCCGTTTGTTCAAAACTGCTCATTATCTAACTTTGCGCGAAGCCTCTCGCTGCAAAACATTTATTGTTTGAGATGATTCTAAAAATATGCCCAACTTTTCTTTCTTAGAGAAAGCAATAGGATAATGGTTTGTGGATTCGGTACCTATTTTGCATTCGATTGGTTTCGTCGTACCTATAAACACGTTTTATACGAAGAACACCAAGCTTTTCATTAAGAGAAGCTGATCGATCCAGTAATTAATCACTTTTTGCTAGGACAACGAAGGCAATTGTGGAAGGGGGAAAAATCAGAAAATAAAGTTTTTAAAATGCAAACTTCAAAAAGTTTGAAATTCAGATTGAAAATTTTACAGAACAGATTCCAAGATATCTAAATTCATCATTTCGTTCTTAATTCTTTTCTTTTTCGAAAATCTACCCATAGTTTCCCGAATGAAAATTAAGCTTTATATCAATATTTTCTGAAAAACTTTCTTCTCTGGATAATTAGTTTTCTGAGCTTCCTTGCATTTCCTTTTAACATCTTTGATGGTGGAAACATCCAGAAAAACAATTTTTGGTGTTTAAAAATTTGTTATATTTCCCTTTTGAGCTTCATCGTAACGCAATTAGAGAGAAATTTACTTATCAATAGCAATTTTTCTTTTGAATAAGTGGCTCCAGAGAGTTTGACACATATGAAAAACTTTTTCTTATAACTTTTATCCGATGAATTATATCTTAACATAGCCAAGAAATCCACAACTCTATGAAAAATTGTCTAGATACTTAACTTAATTTATAAAAGTTTTAAACAAATTTTTGAACAAATTCTCTGGAGCCACTTTATTTTGAGCAAGGAAAAGCAAACAAAGAAGGAGAATGACAAAAATTCAAATCGGAGTGAATCAAAGTAGAATGAGGAAAATCGTTTTAAAAGTTTTGAGATTTGACCATGAGTGGTTTTTTTTTATCAACAAGTTTGTTTCATTGAACCCTCGAAAAATGTTTGTTGAAATAAAAAAAAGGAAAAAAAATTCAAATCC